>NW_026912246.1:675833-1351667 GCF_963662255.1 Cinclus cinclus | reverse complement strand
GGTGAGAGATGGAACTAAACCCCAAAGGATTTTCTGCTCACTGATGGCACGTGAGTCTTCTTGGGAATTCTCTGCCAAATGTGGTCAGTTGTTTTTGAATGTGGCCATGCGGGGAGTCGAACGTGCCAGCCCAGATCTGCAAACATGCAGTGCCAGAAGGAGAAGCCTTGAAATGTAAACTGGGATTTATTCACCTGACTCGCAAGTGTGTGTGCTGTGCCCAGGTCCCCTGTCCAAATCCTGGGCGGGGAGAAGCCAGGACTGCACATTCCTTGTGATAGGAATTCAGGTTTTTTTGGGGGGGTCGGGGTGGGGGTTAAATACAAATGAGATGCCAGGGAGGGAATGGCTCCTACGTGTAAATATATTTGTCCTAGAGGAGCCCTGCGCAGTCTGACTGCTGCCCAGTGCTGCTCCCTGACTGTACCCTCTCTTGGTGAGCCTCTGCCCTGCTGGCCGTGTTTTTGTTTTCTGGTTTTGGCTTTTTGTTTTTGTTTTTTTTTTTTTTTTTAATTTCAGCCTGCACCCCGATCTTCATTTTCTTTCCTGTGTCCTCTCTGCAGCCACTCTCTGCCTCGTGTCCTCTGCGTGTGTGGGGCTGAGGAGGAACTTTAGCCCTCCTGGGGGCTGCCCCTCCCCCCCCCCCCCCCCCTTTCCTTGTGCCAGCTGGGTCCCTTTTTGTGGGCATGGACCCGTGGGAGGGTTCCCATCAAGGGCCGTGCTGCCGTCCAGGGCAGCTGGAGCGGTTCTGTGCCTTCATTTTGGGGGTGAGGAAAGAAGGCTGAGGGGGGGACGGGGTGGAGACTCGGGGGGCTCCGATGTGTTTCGGGGCAGCCCGAGGTCCCCGGCAGAGGGAGCCACGCTGTGGCGCAGGAGCAGGGGAGTGGGGAATGGGGTGGGGGGGGTGGTGGGGGGGCGTGCTGGGTTCCCTCCCCCAGAGGGACCCACGGGTGCCAGGACATTCCCCGGGAGGGGGCCGTAGAATATATGAAAAATTTTTTTGTTTGTCTTCATTTCGTTAGACGAAGGCTTTCTTTAGTTTTGGCTGGGGTTTATTTTGGTGCATTCATTCAGGGGGATTTCCTGAAGGGATGGATCTCGTTGTTTCATTCCCCCCCCCCCCCCCCCCCCCATCCCTTGTCTGTCTGTCTGTCCGTCCCCAAAGCGCCGCAGCCCCGGGCTGAGCTCGGCGGCAGTGCTGCCGCCTTGTGGGCACAGCGCGGTACTGCAGCCGTCGCCTGTCTCGGATCCAGCCCCACAGCGAGCAGTCCGGAGCAGAAGTGTGAAAGCTGGGATCCTTTGACTTCTGCCGGGGACTTAATTTTCTTTTCCTCTTCTTCTCTTCCAGGACCGGAGAAATGGTTCCACTCCTCCCATCTTTGCCAAAAGCTGTGCTGTTTGAGGAGCCAGAGCCAAGGTGCCTTCAGCACCAGGGCTCTGCACTGGAGGGCTCCCGGTCCTGACCGCGCAGGGTTCCCCTTTTCCTCCCCCCTGGGATGAAGTGTCTATGGAATCTGGGATCTGGGTGAAACTGCAGCTCTGCTGGTATCCAGGGACGTGAGGTTCCGGGGGACTGCGTTTCCCTGTGGCTTTCCAGGTCGGCAGGAGCCGGAGGAAATGGGGTGCCAGAGCCGTGCCCCATCAGGCCGTGTTTGCCTCTGAGGAACAGAGAGTCCGGGCTGAGGTGAGATTGCCAGGAGTGCTTGGATGGATGAGCTGTGCGGGGAACGGGGAGCTCGGAATCGCAGCTGCTGCTGGATCCATTGCCTTAGGTCTGCTCCGTCTGTGTCTGTGCCAAGTGGGATTTGTGCTGGGGAGAGAGGTGCTGTGGGGAGCCAAAGGTGGAGTAAATCCTCTGTGGGGATGGGCAGCGAAGGACTGAGTAGCAGGGAAAGGAGAGGATTTCTAAAGGATACGACTGTTTCTGCCAAGAGCGGGGTGGAGCAGCGATGGGGGTAGTTGGGTTTGGCCTGGGCTCTGTTATTCTTGGTGCAATTTTAAAATTCTGTCGTGTGATTTACTGTCCGGGAGCTTTCGAACGAGAGCTGACCGAAATGTAGGTTAAGCCTTGGAAGTTGGGTCCGTTGACTGCAGCAGCTCGCCGAGGCTGGAGGACTGGGGTGATGGCTGCTCCCAGGAAAGGTTACTTATTTATTGATACTGTGTCACATTTCCCTCAGCGACTGCCAGCCCGGAATGGCTGTGAGTTTGTGCTCTTCTCAGTGGGGGATTGGAGAAGGTTTTGGCTGTAATTAGAAGTGGGAGAAAAATCCTGCTAAATAAAAGTCTCACCTCTGTCCCCCCTAAGTTATCCCAGTTTGTTCCAGCTTGGAGCTGCGCAGAAGTCAGGCAGGGGAAATGACATCAGGGATACAGCTGTCAGTTCCGAGGCAGAGAGAGAAGATGTAGCAGCCAAGGGCAGGGGAGGGGGAAAGGTTTCAGAAAGCATTTCTGTGGTGTAATGAATGCCAATTTCTGCTTGCCCAGGGAGAAGAGGACGAACTCCCAGCCTTTCAGGCCTGACAGTCCCCTGCAGCGAGAGCATACACTGGAAGAGTTCAGGGTCGAAGACAAGGCTGAGGGAAAATCCAGGCTATTTATAAGGGATGATGAGAGGTGGGTCCAGGGTGAGAATCCAGTGGGTAAAGGGAAAAGTGGTGTAAGGGAGAAGTAATACAGGGCAGGGGCCGATAAGGTAGGACGGGTGGAACAGTGCAGTGAACATAAACCAGTGGGGGGGGGGGGGGTACAAGGATACAAGAACTTTCCAGAGCTGGGAGGAGACAAGGGATGACATAACTGGGAATAGAGGCAACCAATGGGAAATGAGGGTTATAAAGCTTTACCTTAAAGCTTTACCATAAAGAATTTTTAAAACCTTTGACAACCTTCTTAGGAGCTATTCTAAACTTAAACAAATGCCCTCCAAGGTCTGGGGCCACGGGCCAACTCCTCACCCAAAACACTGGTCTGGCTTGGGATGTCAGTCAGTCCGATTCCTACACTGGGCCTCTGCATGATATTCACCCAGAAGCTGCCTTTCAAGGACTGAAGTGGAACAAAAGGTATAAAAGAAATGTCATTCCCAGAGGGAAAATAGTTTCATTTCTCTTGTGTCTGCGTTTTTTTTTTTTTTTTTTACAGTTACCTCAAAATTTCCGGATCCAGAACAGCTACTCTGAGTTTTGGTAGAGATTCCAAAGCAGGATACAGTAGGTTTCAAAGTACACCTTGGAAAATCAATTGTTTGTCTGCAGCATGCAGCATGTAGGTGTGATGTCTGTAACTGGTCTTAGTTGATGCAGAGGTACTTGGAAAAAAATGTTTAATCTTTCATCTCTCCCCACCTGCATTCTTCCTCAGTGTACTTTTTATTCAGCAGGACTCGGATGAGAGAGAGAGAGAGAGAGAGAGAGAGGGGAACTCTCTTCACATCAGCGTCAAAGGAAAAAGTGTTCAGCGACTTACAGTCCTAGTGACTGTTCTGTGTAAAAGCAGGATTGTTTTGCCATCAGACCTTGCGTGCCGTACCAGTCTGTGCGTTAACAGGTGTCTAAGAAAGGTCAAAAGGGAATAACTCCATGTCGTTCACTGGTGTGAATCTTGGTGGGGAGCAGAGCCGAGAGTTAACTGCAGTGAGGGGGAGGTTACTGAAGCCCCAGTTTGTTTCCAGTGAGCGTGGTGTTGTGGTGTTCAAAGTTACAGGTGCCTGCTGGCCTGGAGCTGGATACTTCTGCCTCTGCTTTCTTTGGGGGTTGATGATTCCTTATGTTTATGTTGGCGTGCCAGACAAATTGTTAAAGGTATTTCCATCAGACCTGGTTTGAATGTGTTACCCCTTCATTTAATTAAAAGAAAAAAAGCCCCGCTCCATCACTGCTGCTGTGATGTGTGACAAAAGCCCATCTTCCCTCCCCTGGGAACAGGTGAGAGATGGAACTAAACCCCAAAGGATTTTCTGCTCACTGATGGCACGTGAGTCTTCTTGGGAATTCTCTGCCAAATGTGGTCAGTTGTTTTTGAATGTGGCCATGCGGGGAGTCGAACGTGCCAGCCCAGATCTGCAAACATGCAGTGCCAGAAGGAGAAGCCTTGAAATGTAAACTGGGATTTATTCACCTGACTCGCAAGTGTGTGTGCTGTGCCCAGGTCCCCTGTCCAAATCCTGGGCGGGGAGAAGCCAGGACTGCACATTCCTTGTGATAGGAATTCAGGTTTTTTTGGGGGGGTCGGGGTGGGGGTTAAATACAAATGAGATGCCAGGGAGGGAATGGCTCCTACGTGTAAATATATTTGTCCTAGAGGAGCCCTGCGCAGTCTGACTGCTGCCCAGTGCTGCTCCCTGACTGTACCCTCTCTTGGTGAGCCTCTGCCCTGCTGGCCGTGTTTTTGTTTTCTGGTTTTGGCTTTTTGTTTTTGTTTTTTTTTTTTTTTTTAATTTCAGCCTGCACCCCGATCTTCATTTTCTTTCCTGTGTCCTCTCTGCAGCCACTCTCTGCCTCGTGTCCTCTGCGTGTGTGGGGCTGAGGAGGAACTTTAGCCCTCCTGGGGGCTGCCCCTCCCCCCCCCCCCCCCCTTTCCTTGTGCCAGCTGGGTCCCTTTTTGTGGGCATGGACCCGTGGGAGGGTTCCCATCAAGGGCCGTGCTGCCGTCCAGGGCAGCTGGAGCGGTTCTGTGCCTTCATTTTGGGGGTGAGGAAAGAAGGCTGAGGGGGGGACGGGGTGGAGACTCGGGGGGCTCCGATGTGTTTCGGGGCAGCCCGAGGTCCCCGGCAGAGGGAGCCACGCTGTGGCGCAGGAGCAGGGGAGTGGGGAATGGGGTGGGGGGGGTGGTGGGGGGGCGTGCTGGGTTCCCTCCCCCAGAGGGACCCACGGGTGCCAGGACATTCCCCGGGAGGGGTGGCCGTAGAATATATGAAAAATTTTTTTGTTTGTCTTCATTTCGTTAGACGAAGGCTTTCTTTAGTTTTGGCTGGGGTTTATTTTGGTGCATTCATTCAGGGGGATTTCCTGAAGGGATGGATCTCGTTGTTTCATTCCCCCCCCCCCCCCCCATCCCTTGTCTGTCTGTCTGTCCGTCCCCAAAGCGCCGCAGCCCCGGGCTGAGCTCGGCGGCAGTGCTGCCGCCTTGTGGGCACAGCGCGGTACTGCAGCCGTCGCCTGTCTCGGATCCAGCCCCACAGCGAGCAGTCCGGAGCAGAAGTGTGAAAGCTGGGATCCTTTGACTTCTGCCGGGGACTTAATTTTCTTTTCCTCTTCTTCTCTTCCAGGACCGGAGAAATGGTTCCACTCCTCCCATCTTTGCCAAAAGCTGTGCTGTTTGAGGAGCCAGAGCCAAGGTGCCTTCAGCACCAGGGCTCTGCACTGGAGGGCTCCCGGTCCTGACCGCGCAGGGTTCCCCTTTTCCTCCCCCCTGGGATGAAGTGTCTATGGAATCTGGGATCTGGGTGAAACTGCAGCTCTGCTGGTATCCAGGGACGTGAGGTTCCGGGGGACTGCGTTTCCCTGTGGCTTTCCAGGTCGGCAGGAGCCGGAGGAAATGGGGTGCCAGAGCCGTGCCCCATCAGGCCGTGTTTGCCTCTGAGGAACAGAGAGTCCGGGCTGAGGTGAGATTGCCAGGAGTGCTTGGATGGATGAGCTGTGCGGGGAACGGGGAGCTCGGAATCGCAGCTGCTGCTGGATCCATTGCCTTAGGTCTGCTCCGTCTGTGTCTGTGCCAAGTGGGATTTGTGCTGGGGAGAGAGGTGCTGTGGGGAGCCAAAGGTGGAGTAAATCCTCTGTGGGGATGGGCAGCGAAGGACTGAGTAGCAGGGAAAGGAGAGGATTTCTAAAGGATACGACTGTTTCTGCCAAGAGCGGGGTGGAGCAGCGATGGGGGTAGTTGGGTTTGGCCTGGGCTCTGTTATTCTTGGTGCAATTTTAAAATTCTGTCGTGTGATTTACTGTCCGGGAGCTTTCGAACGAGAGCTGACCGAAATGTAGGTTAAGCCTTGGAAGTTGGGTCCGTTGACTGCAGCAGCTCGCCGAGGCTGGAGGACTGGGGTGATGGCTGCTCCCAGGAAAGGTTACTTATTTATTGATACTGTGTCACATTTCCCTCAGCGACTGCCAGCCCGGAATGGCTGTGAGTTTGTGCTCTTCTCAGTGGGGGATTGGAGAAGGTTTTGGCTGTAATTAGAAGTGGGAGAAAAATCCTGCTAAATAAAAGTCTCACCTCTGTCCCCCCTAAGTTATCCCAGTTTGTTCCAGCTTGGAGCTGCGCAGAAGTCAGGCAGGGGAAATGACATCAGGGATACAGCTGTCAGTTCCGAGGCAGAGAGAGAAGATGTAGCAGCCAAGGGCAGGGGAGGGGGAAAGGTTTCAGAAAGCATTTCTGTGGTGTAATGAATGCCAATTTCTGCTTGCCCAGGGAGAAGAGGACGAACTCCCAGCCTTTCAGGCCTGACAGTCCCCTGCAGCGAGAGCATACACTGGAAGAGTTCAGGGTCGAAGACAAGGCTGAGGGAAAATCCAGGCTATTTATAAGGGATGATGAGAGGTGGGTCCAGGGTGAGAATCCAGTGGGTAAAGGGAAAAGTGGTGTAAGGGAGAAGTAATACAGGGCAGGGGCCGATAAGGTAGGACGGGTGGAACAGTGCAGTGAACATAAACCAGTGGGGGGGGGGGGGGTACAAGGATACAAGAACTTTCCAGAGCTGGGAGGAGACAAGGGATGACATAACTGGGAATAGAGGCAACCAATGGGAAATGAGGGTTATAAAGCTTTACCTTAAAGCTTTACCATAAAGAATTTTTAAAACCTTTGACAACCTTCTTAGGAGCTATTCTAAACTTAAACAAATGCCCTCCAAGGTCTGGGGCCACGGGCCAACTCCTCACCCAAAACACTGGTCTGGCTTGGGATGTCAGTCAGTCCGATTCCTACACTGGGCCTCTGCATGATATTCACCCAGAAGCTGCCTTTCAAGGACTGAAGTGGAACAAAAGGTATAAAAGAAATGTCATTCCCAGAGGGAAAATAGTTTCATTTCTCTTGTGTCTGCGTTTTTTTTTTTTTTTTTTACAGTTACCTCAAAATTTCCGGATCCAGAACAGCTACTCTGAGTTTTGGTAGAGATTCCAAAGCAGGATACAGTAGGTTTCAAAGTACACCTTGGAAAATCAATTGTTTGTCTGCAGCATGCAGCATGTAGGTGTGATGTCTGTAACTGGTCTTAGTTGATGCAGAGGTACTTGGAAAAAAATGTTTAATCTTTCATCTCTCCCCACCTGCATTCTTCCTCAGTGTACTTTTTATTCAGCAGGACTCGGATGAGAGAGAGAGAGAGAGAGAGAGAGAGGGGAACTCTCTTCACATCAGCGTCAAAGGAAAAAGTGTTCAGCGACTTACAGTCCTAGTGACTGTTCTGTGTAAAAGCAGGATTGTTTTGCCATCAGACCTTGCGTGCCGTACCAGTCTGTGCGTTAACAGGTGTCTAAGAAAGGTCAAAAGGGAATAACTCCATGTCGTTCACTGGTGTGAATCTTGGTGGGGAGCAGAGCCGAGAGTTAACTGCAGTGAGGGGGAGGTTACTGAAGCCCCAGTTTGTTTCCAGTGAGCGTGGTGTTGTGGTGTTCAAAGTTACAGGTGCCTGCTGGCCTGGAGCTGGATACTTCTGCCTCTGCTTTCTTTGGGGGTTGATGATTCCTTATGTTTATGTTGGCGTGCCAGACAAATTGTTAAAGGTATTTCCATCAGACCTGGTTTGAATGTGTTACCCCTTCATTTAATTAAAAGAAAAAAAGCCCCGCTCCATCACTGCTGCTGTGATGTGTGACAAAAGCCCATCTTCCCTCCCCTGGGAACAGGTGAGAGATGGAACTAAACCCCAAAGGATTTTCTGCTCACTGATGGCACGTGAGTCTTCTTGGGAATTCTCTGCCAAATGTGGTCAGTTGTTTTTGAATGTGGCCATGCGGGGAGTCGAACGTGCCAGCCCAGATCTGCAAACATGCAGTGCCAGAAGGAGAAGCCTTGAAATGTAAACTGGGATTTATTCACCTGACTCGCAAGTGTGTGTGCTGTGCCCAGGTCCCCTGTCCAAATCCTGGGCGGGGAGAAGCCAGGACTGCACATTCCTTGTGATAGGAATTCAGGTTTTTTTGGGGGGGTCGGGGTGGGGGTTAAATACAAATGAGATGCCAGGGAGGGAATGGCTCCTACGTGTAAATATATTTGTCCTAGAGGAGCCCTGCGCAGTCTGACTGCTGCCCAGTGCTGCTCCCTGACTGTACCCTCTCTTGGTGAGCCTCTGCCCTGCTGGCCGTGTTTTTGTTTTCTGGTTTTGGCTTTTTGTTTTTGTTTTTTTTTTTTTTTTTAATTTCAGCCTGCACCCCGATCTTCATTTTCTTCCCGTGTCCTCTCTGCTGCCACTCTCCCTTTCTGCCTCGTGTCCTCTGTCTCTGGTTTATAATGTGTAGACTATATGGATATATGAATTCCACGTAAGTATGCCAAATATAAATAGAAAAATGAATTGAAATATAGTTTTAAAATAAAGGGGTTTTAATTTTCTGTTTTGTTAGAGGCCGGGCTTTTCCATAAATGATATAAAAATGTGAAGATATAGAATATATAAATGTGTGTGTGTGTGTGTGTATATACATATATATACACACACATAAAATACAAATGTTAGTAATATAAAGATTTCTTAATAAAAATAATATTGTACCCATGTTGTAATTGATGCCAATATACATTAAATTCAATATCCAAAAATAGGTATTGATTATGAATATAAATTAATTATTAACAAACATATATATATATATATATATATATGTATATATATATCTATCTAATGGGTTTGGGGTTTTTTTAATTTGTTCATGGCAGGGATTTTTTAGTTTGGGTCGGGTTTTTTTGGGGGGCATTCGTTTAGTAGGATTTTTTAAAGGGAGGGACCTCGATGTTTTTTGGCCCCTTGTCTCTCTGTCTGTGTGTGTGTCTCTCTGTCTGTGTCCCCCGTGTCCCCAAAGAGCCGCGGCCCCGGGCTGAGCTCGGCCGCAGTGCTGCCGCCTTGTGGGAAGAGATCGGTACTGCAGCCGTGCCCCGAAGCGGCGACCGGCTCCTCCTCGGCGCTGCTGCGGGAGGGCGGTGGGGCGCGAAATGGTGCGCGTGACCTTCTCAAGATGGCGGAGGGCCCAAGGTGACGATGCCGTTCCACTGGGACCGATGCGACGCTCGGGACGGCGGACGCAATAGGACCCCGGCAGAGATACGCTGGAGGGGGGGGGTTGTCCTTTATTTCCCGCCCTTTTTTTGCCGTCCTATGTAGAAGGTCGGGTGAGTGATAGCCGGGTCGCCATCTTGGGAGTGGCACGCTGCAATTTCCGCCCTTCCTGGCTCCATCTTTGTTCCTGGCAGAAGCCACTTCCGGTGGCGTTGCCAGCATTGTCGTGGTAACTGTAAAGCCCCAGATAATGGTGTCTCTTAAAGTCGCCTGCCTGAATCCGACCCCCGACGCTGATCGCGCGCTCTCCCGCCGCCTGTCCCACAGGCCATTTCCAGCACCGCTGACCAGTCCGCGCCCATCCGCGCCGCGTAAAAGGCGACGGAAAATCGCGCCGAGAACGCGGGATCGGTTTCGGGACCGGATTCAGGCAGGCGAGTTCAATAATCGCCAATGTAGGGGGCCTTCTTTTTCGCCTCCCGAAACAAAGATGGCGGAGGCACCGGAAATGGCTTCTGCCAGTACCAAAGATGGCGGCAGGGAAGGGCGGAAATTGCGTCTCGGCCCTTCCCAAGATGGCGACTCAACCGTCACTCGCCCGACCTTCTGCATAGGGCGGCAAAAAAGGGGCGGGGAAAAAAGGACCCCCACGGGGTGTGGACTGCATTGCCTGCCTGCGACGCCGACGCCGATCCCTCCACCCCGGCGCGATTTTGCGCGGCGTTTCCCATCGTGCCCACACGGGCTGTGGGCTCAGCGGCGCCGCGGACGCGCGGGAGCCCGGCGGGCGCCGACAGGCAGCGGCGGGTCCGCCCCTCTCTCTGCCGGGGTCCTTCCACGGCCGCCGTCGCGGAGAGCGACTCCCGTCCCGCCGCGCCACCTCTCCGTGCTTCCCGGTTCCGCTCCTGCCCGGGGAACGCATCGACGAAGGAAGAGCGGTCGCCCAGCTCCCGGAGCCATCGCCCTGCCCGCAGCCGGGAGCAGCCCGCAGGAGGAGGCAGCTGCTCTCTCTGCCGGAGAGGTGAGAGGGGCGCAAGGATGGGGCGGGGTGGGAACGCGGGCACGGGAGAATTCCCAGGCACAATTCCAGCTCCCCCTTTCAGCTGGCAGCAGCCCGGTGTCCTCTGCGTGTGGCAGCAGCTGCAGCGCTGGTTTGGAGCGAGTTTCCATGGCATTTTGTTGCAAAGGTGCCCCTTCCAGCCGGGTGCCCCGGCTGGGTTCCCTGGCTGGGAGAGCCCTTGAAGTAGCCAGAGGGAGCAGCTGCTGAGAATTCCGAGCCCGCTGTTCCTGTGGTTGTGGATACAGTGTTTCAGTAGTGTGTGCTTCTGTCCTATGTGCTGCTAGATGTACTTTGGAACAAGTTGACTCTTTCATCCCTCCCCACCTGCATTCTTCCTAGGTGTACGTTTTATTCAGCAGCATTCAGATGAGAGAGAGGAGCTCTGTTCCCATCAGCACGAAAGGAAAAAGTGTGCTCACACAGACCTAAGTTGTTTGGTCAAAAAATTCTTACTTTGGTTTGGTCCAAAAAATGTTATTCCTGTGTGCAAGCTCACGGGGAAGATTTTATTCAACAGCTCTCAGTGGGACATCAAAGCTCCACTTTCCCTTTTCTTGAACAGCCTGAGACCCAATATTACTTGATATCAATTTTATTACAGGCGTTTTGAACTTTTTGAAGAGCCAGAAGGATTGTTTGTGCATACGTGTGTCACTAATATCCCTCCTCTCTCCAATGCAGGATGGGGGGGAAAAGGGCTGCAGAGCTTCCTACAAGGGGCTGTAAGTGCGAATAAAGAGGAGCCAGAGGTTTAGCTGATATGAATCACTGTTTCTGAAAAGAGCCTGATGGATTTCCTGATACCAAAACCAGTAGGAATAGGAGACTGAACTCGGGCATCGTGATGGTCTCCTTGGCTTTAAAAAGCTTTAATGGCTTTAAAGGGCATTTCTATCAGTCCTGGTTTATTTTTGTTCCCTTTCATTAAATTTTCAAATAAAAAAGCCCCGCTCCATCACTGCTGCTGTGATGTGTGACAAAAGCCCATCTTCCCTCCCCTGGGAACAGGTGAGAGATGGAACTAAACCCCAAAGGATTTTCTGCTCACTGATGGCACGTGAGTTTTCTTGGGAATCCTCTGCCAAATGTGGTCAGTTGTTCTTGAATGTGGCCATGCAGGGAGTCGAATGTGCCAGCCCAGATCTGCAAACATGCAGTGCCAGAAGGAGAACCTTTGAAATGTCACCTGGGATGTGTTCCACTGACTCACAAGTGGGTGCTGTGCCCAGGTCCCCTGTCCAAATCCTGGGCGGGCAGAAGCCAGGACTGCACATTGCTCGTGATATGAATTCAGTTTTGGGGAGGTTAAATACAAATGAGATGCCAGGGAGGGAATGGCTCCTACGTGTAAATATATTTGTCCTAAAGGAGCCCTGCCCAGTCTGACTGCTGCCCAGTGCTGCTCCCTGGCTGCACGCTCTCTTGGTGAGCCTCTGTCCTGCTGGCCGTGCCTTTTCTGTCCCCGTCCCCGTGCCGCTCCTTGCCCGTCTTTACCCTCCCGAGCACGTGGTGTGGTCGATTCCTGCCTCCCGGTCCTGGTTTCCCTTTTTGTCTCTGTGTCCCTACGTCCTTGTTGTGTGTTTGGGACTCCGTCTTTTTGTCTGTCCTTCTCCGTGCCTCACTCGTGTTCCCGTTCTGTTCCCTGTGGCTCTGTGGTGCTCCCCGTGCCATTGTTTCCCCCGGGATCCTTGTGTCCCGTTCGCTGCCCCTGTTCTTTTTTAATCCCTCTCTCGTGCTGCCCATCCAGCGTCCCTTTTTTGTGGATTTGTTGTTTTTTTTTTTTTTTCTCCATTTCAGCCTGCACCCCGATCTTCATTTTCTTTCCTGTGTCCTCTCTGCAGCCACTCTCTGCCTCGTGTCCTCTGCGTGTGTGGGGCTGAGGAGGAACTTTAGCCCTCCTGGGGGCTGCCCCTCCCCCCCCCCCCCCCCCCCCCCCCCTTTCCTTGTGCCAGCTGGGTCCCTTTTTGTGGGCATGGACCCGTGGGAGGGTTCCCATCAAGGGCCGTGCTGCCGTCCAGGGCAGCTGGAGCGGTTCTGTGCCTTCATTTTGGGGGTGAGGAAAGAAGGCTGAGGGGGGGACGGGGTGGAGACTCGGGGGGCTCCGATGTGTTTCGGGGCAGCCCGAGGTCCCCGGCAGAGGGAGCCACGCTGTGGCGCAGGAGCAGGGGAGTGGGGAATGGGGTGGGGGGGGTGGTGGGGGGGCGTGCTGGGTTCCCTCCCCCAGAGGGACCCACGGGTGCCAGGACATTCCCCGGGAGGGGTGGCCGTAGAATATATGAAAAATTTTTTTGTTTGTCTTCATTTCGTTAGACGAAGGCTTTCTTTAGTTTTGGCTGGGGTTTATTTTGGTGCATTCATTCAGGGGGATTTCCTGAAGGGATGGATCTCGTTGTTTCATCCCCCCCCCCCCCCCATCCCTTGTCTGTCTGTCTGTCCGTCCCCAAAGCGCCGCAGCCCCGGGCTGAGCTCGGCGGCAGTGCTGCCGCCTTGTGGGCACAGCGCGGTACTGCAGCCGTCGCCTGTCTCGGATCCAGCCCCACAGCGAGCAGTCCGGAGCAGAAGTGTGAAAGCTGAGATCCTTTGACTTCTGCCGGGGACTTAATTTTCTTTTCCTCTTCTTCTCTTCCAGGACCGGAGAAATGGTTCCACTCCTCCCATCTTTGCCAAAAGCTGTGCTGTTTGAGGAGCCAGAGCCAAGGTGCCTTCAGCACCAGGGCTCTGCACT
Source organism: Cinclus cinclus (assembly GCF_963662255.1). Classification (NCBI taxonomy): domain Eukaryota; kingdom Metazoa; phylum Chordata; class Aves; order Passeriformes; family Cinclidae; genus Cinclus; species Cinclus cinclus. The sequence continues at coordinate 1,338,668 of NW_026912246.1, read as the reverse complement.
GGAGGGCTCCCGGTCCTGACCGCGCAGGGTTCCCCTTTTCCTCCCCCCTGGGATGAAGTGTCTATGGAATCTGGGATCTGGGTGAAACTGCAGCTCTGCTGGTATCCAGGGACGTGAGGTTCCGGGGGACTGCGTTTCCCTGTGGCTTTCCAGGTCGGCAGGAGCCGGAGGAAATGGGGTGCCAGAGCCGTGCCCCATCAGGCCGTGTTTGCCTCTGAGGAACAGAGAGTCCGGGCTGAGGTGAGATTGCCAGGAGTGCTTGGATGGATGAGCTGTGCGGGGAACGGGGAGCTCGGAATCGCAGCTGCTGCTGGATCCATTGCCTTAGGTCTGCTCCGTCTGTGTCTGTGCCAAGTGGGATTTGTGCTGGGGAGAGAGGTGCTGTGGGGAGCCAAAGGTGGAGTAAATCCTCTGTGGGGATGGGCAGCGAAGGACTGAGTAGCAGGGAAAGGAGAGGATTTCTAAAGGATACGACTGTTTCTGCCAAGAGCGGGGTGGAGCAGCGATGGGGGTAGTTGGGTTTGGCCTGGGCTCTGTTATTCTTGGTGCAATTTTAAAGTTCTGTCGTGTGATTTACTGTCCGGGAGCTTTCGAACGAGAGCTAACCGAAATGTAGGTTAAGCCTTGGAAGTTGGGTCCGTTGACTGCAGCAGCTCGCCGAGGCTGGAGGACTGGGGTGATGGCTGCTCCCAGGAAAGGTTACTTATTTATTGATACTGTGTCACATTTCCCTCAGCGACTGCCAGCCCGGAATGGCTGTGAGTTTGTGCTCTTCTCAGTGGGGGATTGGAGAAGGTTTTGGCTGTAATTAGAAGTGGGAGAAAAATCCTGCTAAATAAAAGTCTCACCTCTGTCCCCCCTAAGTTATCCCAGTTTGTTCCAGCTTGGAGCTGCGCAGAAGTCAGGCAGGGGAAATGACATCAGGGATACAGCTGTCAGTTCCGAGGCAGAGAGAGAAGATGTAGCAGCCAAGGGCAGGGGAGGGGGAAAGGTTTCAGAAAGCATTTCTGTGGTGTAATGAATGCCAATTTCTGCTTGCCCAGGGAGAAGAGGACGAACTCCCAGCCTTTCAGGCCTGACAGTCCCCTGCAGCGAGAGCATACACTGGAAGAGTTCAGGGTCGAAGACAAGGCTGAGGGAAAATCCAGGCTATTTATAAGGGATGATGAGAGGTGGGTCCAGGGTGAGAATCCAGTGGGTAAAGGGAAAAGTGGTGTAAGGGAGAAGTAATACAGGGCAGGGGCCGATAAGGTAGGACGGGTGGAACAGTGCAGTGAACATAAACCAGTGGGGGGGGGGGGGGTACAAGGATACAAGAACTTTCCAGAGCTGGGAGGAGACAAGGGATGACATAACTGGGAATAGAGGCAACCAATGGGAAATGAGGGTTATAAAGCTTTACCTTAAAGCTTTACCATAAAGAATTTTTAAAACCTTTGACAACCTTCTTAGGAGCTATTCTAAACTTAAACAAATGCCCTCCAAGGTCTGGGGCCACGGGCCAACTCCTCACCCAAAACACTGGTCTGGCTTGGGATGTCAGTCAGTCCGATTCCTACACTGGGCCTCTGCATGATATTCACCCAGAAGCTGCCTTTCAAGGACTGAAGTGGAACAAAAGGTATAAAAGAAATGTCATTCCCAGAGGGAAAATAGTTTCATTTCTCTTGTGTCTGCGTTTTTTTTTTTTTTTTACAGTTACCTCAAAATTTCCGGATCCAGAACAGCTACTCTGAGTTTTGGTAGAGATTCCAAAGCAGGATACAGTAGGTTTCAAAGTACACCTTGGAAAATCAATTGTTTGTCTGCAGCATGCAGCATGTAGGTGTGATGTCTGTAACTGGTCTTAGTTGATGCAGAGGTACTTGGAAAAAAATGTTTAATCTTTCATCTCTCCCCACCTGCATTCTTCCTCAGTGTACTTTTTATTCAGCAGGACTCGGATGAGAGAGAGAGAGAGAGAGAGGGGAACTCTCTTCACATCAGCGTCAAAGGAAAAAGTGTTCAGCGACTTACAGTCCTAGTGACTGTTCTGTGTAAAAGCAGGATTGTTTTGCCATCAGACCTTGCGTGCCGTACCAGTCTGTGCGTTAACAGGTGTCTAAGAAAGGTCAAAAGGGAATAACTCCATGTCGTTCACTGGTGTGAATCTTGGTGGGGAGCAGAGCCGAGAGTTAACTGCAGTGAGGGGGAGGTTACTGAAGCCCCAGTTTGTTTCCAGTGAGCGTGGTGTTGTGGTGTTCAAAGTTACAGGTGCCTGCTGGCCTGGAGCTGGATACTTCTGCCTCTGCTTTCTTTGGGGGTTGATGATTCCTTATGTTTATGTTGGCGTGCCAGACAAATTGTTAAAGGTATTTCCATCAGACCTGGTTTGAATGTGTTACCCCTTCATTTAATTAAAAGAAAAAAAGCCCCGCTCCATCACTGCTGCTGTGATGTGTGACAAAAGCCCATCTTCCCTCCCCTGGGAACAGGTGAGAGATGGAACTAAACCCCAAAGGATTTTCTGCTCACTGATGGCACGTGAGTCTTCTTGGGAATTCTCTGCCAAATGTGGTCAGTTGTTTTTGAATGTGGCCATGCGGGGAGTCGAACGTGCCAGCCCAGATCTGCAAACATGCAGTGCCAGAAGGAGAAGCCTTGAAATGTAAACTGGGATTTATTCACCTGACTCGCAAGTGTGTGTGCTGTGCCCAGGTCCCCTGTCCAAATCCTGGGCGGGGAGAAGCCAGGACTGCACATTCCTTGTGATAGGAATTCAGGTTTTTTTGGGGGGGTCGGGGTGGGGGTTAAATACAAATGAGATGCCAGGGAGGGAATGGCTCCTACGTGTAAATATATTTGTCCTAGAGGAGCCCTGCCCAGTCTGACTGCTGCCCAGTGCTGCTCCCTGACTGTACCCTCTCTTGGTGAGCCTCTGCCCTGCTGGCCGAGTTTTTGTTTTCTGGTTTTGGCTTTTTGTTTTTGTTTTTTTTTTTTTTTTTAATTTCAGCCTGCACCCCGATCTTCATTTTCTTCCCGTGTCCTCTCTGCTGCCACTCTCCCTTTCTGCCTCGTGTCCTCTGTCTCTGGTTTATAATGTGTAGACTATATGGATATATGAATTCCACGTAAGTATGCCAAATATAAATAGAAAAATGAATTGAAATATAGTTTTAAAATAAAGGGGTTTTAATTTTCTGTTTTGTTAGAGGCCGGGCTTTTCCATAAATGATATAAAAATGTGAAGATATAGAATATATAAATGTGTGTGTGTGTGTGTGTGTGTGTGTGTATATACATATATATACACACACATAAAATACAAATGTTAGTAATATAAAGATTTCTTAATAAAAATAATATTGTACCCATGTTGTAATTGATGCCAATATACATTAAATTCAATATCCAAAAATAGGTATTGATTATGAATATAAATTAATTATTAACAAACATATATATATATATATATATATCTATATATATCTATCTATCTAATGGGTTTGGGGTTTTTTTAATTTGTTCATGGCAGGGATTTTTTAGTTTGGGTCGGGTTTTTTTGGGGGGCATTCGTTTAGTAGGATTTTTTAAAGGGAGGGACCTCGATGTTTTTTGGCCCCTTGTCTCTCTGTCTGTGTGTGTGTCTCTCTGTCTGTGTCCCCCGTGTCCCCAAAGAGCCGCGGCCCCGGGCTGAGCTCGGCCGCAGTGCTGCCGCCTTGTGGGAAGAGATCGGTACTGCAGCCGTGCCCCGAAGCGGCGACCGGCTCCTCCTCGGCGCTGCTGCGGGAGGGCGGTGGGGCGCGAAATGGTGCGCGTGACCTTCTCAAGATGGCGGAGGGCCCAAGGTGACGATGCCGTTCCACTGGGACCGATGCGACGCTCGGGACGGCGGACGCAATAGGACCCCGGCAGAGATACGCTGGAGGGGGGGGGTTGTCCTTTTTTTCCCGCCCTTTTTTTGCCGTCCTATGTAGAAGGTCGGGTGAGTGATAGCCGGGTCGCCATCTTGGGAGTGGCACGCTGCAATTTCCGCCCTTCCTGGCTCCATCTTTGTTCCTGGCAGAAGCCACTTCCGGTGGCGTTGCCAGCGTTGTCGTGGTAACTGTAAAGCCCCAGATAATGGTGTCTCTTAAAGTCGCCTGCCTGAATCCGACCCCCGACGCTGATCGCGCGCTCTCCCGCCGCCTGTCCCACGGGCCATTTCCAGCACCGCTGACCAGTCCGCGCCCATCCGCGCCGCGTAAAAGGCGACGGAAAATCGCGCCGAGAACGCGGGATCGGTTTCGGGACCGGATTCAGGCAGGCGAGTTCAATAATCGCCAATGTAGGGGGCCTTCTTTTTCGCCTCCCGAAACAAAGATGGCGGAGGCACCGGAAATGGCTTCTGCCAGTACCAAAGATGGCGGCAGGGAAGGGCGGAAATTGCGTCTCGACCCTTCCCAAGATGGCGACTCAACCGTCACTCGCCCGACCTTCTGCATAGGGCGGCAAAAAAGGGGCGGGGAAAAAAGGACCCCCACGGGGTGTGGACTGCATTGCCTGCCCGCGACGCCGACGCCGATCCCTCCACCCCGGCGCGATTTTGCGCGGCGTTTCCCATCGTGCCCACACGGGCTGTGGGCTCAGCGGCGCCGCGGACGCGCGGGAGCCCGGCGGGCGCCGACAGGCAGCGGCGGGTCCGCCCCTCTCTCTGCCGGGGTCCTTCCACGGCCGCCGTCGCGGAGAGCGACTCCCGTCCCGCCGCGCCACCTCTCCGTGCTTCCCGGTTCCGCTCCTGCCCGGGGAACGCATCGACGAAGGAAGAGCGGTCGCCCAGCTCCCGGAGCCATCGCCCTGCCCGCAGCCGGGAGCAGCCCGCAGGAGGAGGCAGCTGCTCTCTCTGCCGGAGAGGTGAGAGGGGCGCAAGGATGGGGCGGGGTGGGAACGCGGGCACAGGAGAATTCCCAGGCACAATTCCAGCTCCCCCTTTCAGCTGGCAGCAGCCCGGTGTCCTCTGCGTGTGGCAGCAGCTGCAGCGCTGGTTTGGAGCGAGTTTCCATGGCATTTTGTTGCAAAGGTGCCCCTTCCAGCCGGGTGCCCCGGCTGGGTTCCCTGGCTGGGAGAGCCCTTGAAGTAGCCAGAGGGAGCAGCTGCTGAGAATTCCGAGCCCGCTGTTCCTGTGGTTGTGGATACAGTGTTTCAGTAGTGTGTGCTTCTGTCCTATGTGCTGCTAGATGTACTTTGGAACAAGTTGACTCTTTCATCCCTCCCCACCTGCATTCTTCCTAGGTGTACGTTTTATTCAGCAGCATTCAGATGAGAGAGAGGAGCTCTGTTCCCATCAGCACGAAAGGAAAAAGTGTGCTCACACAGACCTAAGTTGTTTGGTCAAAAAATTCTTACTTTGGTTTGGTCCAAAAAATGTTATTCCTGTGTGCAAGCTCACGGGGAAGATTTTATTCAACAGCTCTCAGTGGGACATCAAAGCTCCACTTTCCCTTTTCTTGAACAGCCTGAGACCCAATATTACTTGATATCAATTTTATTACAGGCGTTTTGAACTTTTTGAAGAGCCAGAAGGATTGTTTGTGCATACGTGTGTCACTAATATCCCTCCTCTCTCCAATGCAGGATGGGGAGGAAAAGGGCTGCAGAGCTTCCTACAAGGGGCTGTAAGTGCGAATAAAGAGGAGCCAGAGGTTTAGTTGATATGAATCACTGTTTCTGAAAAGAGCCTGATGGATTTCCTGATACCAAAACCAGTAGGAATAGGAGACTGAACTCGGGCATCGTGATGGTCTCCTTGGCTTTAAAAAGCTTTAATGGCTTTAAAGGGCATTTCTATCAGTCCTGGTTTATTTTTGTTCCCTTTCATTAAATTTTCAAATAAAAAAGCCCCGCTCCATCACTGCTGCTGTGATGTGTGACAAAAGCCCATCTTCCCTCCCCTGGGAACAGGTGAGAGATGGAACTAAACCCCAAAGGATTTTCTGCTCACTGATGGCACGTGAGTTTTCTTGGGAATCCTCTGCCAAATGTGGTCAGTTGTTCTTGAATGTGGCCATGCAGGGAGTCGAATGTGCCAGCCCAGATCTGCAAACATGCAGTGCCAGAAGGAGAACCTTTGAAATGTCACCTGGGATGTGTTCCACTGACTCACAAGTGGGTGCTGTGCCCAGGTCCCCTGTCCAAATCCTGGGCGGGCAGAAGCCAGGACTGCACATTGCTCGTGATATGAATTCAGTTTTGGGGAGGTTAAATACAAATGAGATGCCAGGGAGGGAATGGCTCCTACGTGTAAATATATTTGTCCTAAAGGAGCCCTGCCCAGTCTGACTGCTGCCCAGTGCTGCTCCCTGGCTGCACGCTCTCTTGGTGAGCCTCTGTCCTGCTGGCCGTGCCTTTTCTGTCCCCGTCCCCATGCCGCTCCTTGCCCGTCTTTACCCTCCCGAGCACGTGGTGTGGTCGATTCCTGCCTCCCGGTCCTGGTTTCCCTTTTTGTCTCTGTGTCCCTACGTCCTTGTTGTGTGTTTGGGACTCCGTCTTTTTGTCTGTCCTTCTCCGTGCCTCACTCGTGTTCCCGTTCTGTTCCCTGTGGCTCTGTGGTGCTCCCCGTGCCATTGTTTCCCCCGGGATCCTTGTGTCCCGTTCGCTGCCCCTGTTCTTTTTTAATCCCTCTCTCGTGCTGCCCATCCAGCGTCCCTTTTTTGTGGATTTGTTGTTTTTTTTTTTTTTTTCTCCATTTCAGCCTGCACCCCGATCTTCATTTTCTTTCCTGTGTCCTCTCTGCAGCCACTCTCTGCCTCGTGTCCTCTGCGTGTGTGGGGCTGAGGAGGAACTTTAGCCCTCCTGGGGGCTGCCCCTCCCCCCCCCCCCCCCCCCCCCCCCTTTCCTTGTGCCAGCTGGGTCCCTTTTTGTGGGCATGGACCCGTGGGAGGGTTCCCATCAAGGGCTGTGCTGCCGTCCAGGGCAGCTAGAGCGGTTCTGTGCCTTCATTTTGGGGGTGAGGAAAGAAGGCTGAGGGGGGGACGGGGTGGAGACTCGGGGGGCTCCGATGTGTTTCGGGGCAGCCCGAGGTCCCCGGCAGAGGGAGCCACGCTGTGGCGCAGGAGCAGGGGAGTGGGGAATGGGGTGGGGGGGGTGGTGGGGGGGCGTGCTGGGTTCCCTCCCCCAGAGGGACCCACGGGTGCCAGGACATTCCCCGGGAGGGGTGGCCGTAGAATATATGAAAAATTTTTTTGTTTGTCTTCATTTCGTTAGACGAAGGCTTTCTTTAGTTTTGGCTGGGGTTTATTTTGGTGCATTCATTCAGGGGGATTTCCTGAAGGGATGGATCTCGTTGTTTCATCCCCCCCCCCCCCCCCCCCCCCATCCCTTGTCTGTCTGTCTGTCCGTCCCCAAAGCGCCGCAGCCCCGGGCTGAGCTCGGCGGCAGTGCTGCCGCCTTGTGGGCACAGCGCGGTACTGCAGCCGTCGCCTGTCTCGGATCCAGCCCCACAGCGAGCAGTCCGGAGCAGAAGTGTGAAAGCTGGGATCCTTTGACTTCTGCCGGGGACTTAATTTTCTTTTCCTCTTCTTCTCTTCCAGGACCGGAGAAATGGTTCCACTCCTCCCATCTTTGCCAAAAGCTGTGCTGTTTGAGGAGCCAGAGCCAAGGTGCCTTCAGCACCAGGGCTCTGCACTGGAGGGCTCCCGGTCCTGACCGCGCAGGGTTCCCCTTTTCCTCCCCCCTGGGATGAAGTGTCTATGGAATCTGGGATCTGGGTGAAACTGCAGCTCTGCTGGTATCCAGGGACGTGAGGTTCCGGGGGACTGCGTTTCCCTGTGGCTTTCCAGGTCGGCAGGAGCCGGAGGAAATGGGGTGCCAGAGCCGTGCCCCATCAGGCCGTGTTTGCCTCTGAGGAACAGAGAGTCCGGGCTGAGGTGAGATTGCCAGGAGTGCTTGGATGGATGAGCTGTGCGGGGAACGGGGAGCTCGGAATCGCAGCTGCTGCTGGATCCATTGCCTTAGGTCTGCTCCGTCTGTGTCTGTGCCAAGTGGGATTTGTGCTGGGGAGAGAGGTGCTGTGGGGAGCCAAAGGTGGAGTAAATCCTCTGTGGGGATGGGCAGCGAAGGACTGAGTAGCAGGGAAAGGAGAGGATTTCTAAAGGATACGACTGTTTCTGCCAAGAGCGGGGTGGAGCAGCGATGGGGGTAGTTGGGTTTGGCCTGGGCTCTGTTATTCTTGGTGCAATTTTAAAATTCTGTCGTGTGATTTACTGTCCGGGAGCTTTCGAACGAGAGCTGACCGAAATGTAGGTTAAGCCTTGGAAGTTGGGTCCGTTGACTGCAGCAGCTCGCCGAGGCTGGAGGACTGGGGTGATGGCTGCTCCCAGGAAAGGTTACTTATTTATTGATACTGTGTCACATTTCCCTCAGCGACTGCCAGCCCGGAATGGCTGTGAGTTTGTGCTCTTCTCAGTGGGGGATTGGAGAAGGTTTTGGCTGTAATTAGAAGTGGGAGAAAAATCCTGCTAAATAAAAGTCTCACCTCTGTCCCCCCTAAGTTATCCCAGTTTGTTCCAGCTTGGAGCTGCGCAGAAGTCAGGCAGGGGAAATGACATCAGGGATACAGCTGTCAGTTCCGAGGCAGAGAGAGAAGATGTAGCAGCCAAGGGCAGGGGAGGGGGAAAGGTTTCAGAAAGCATTTCTGTGGTGTAATGAATGCCAATTTCTGCTTGCCCAGGGAGAAGAGGACGAACTCCCAGCCTTTCAGGCCTGACAGTCCCCTGCAGCGAGAGCATACACTGGAAGAGTTCAGGGTCGAAGACAAGGCTGAGGGAAAATCCAGGCTATTTATAAGGGATGATGAGAGGTGGGTCCAGGGTGAGAATCCAGTGGGTAAAGGGAAAAGTGGTGTAAGGGAGAAGTAATACAGGGCAGGGGCCGATAAGGTAGGACGGGTGGAACAGTGCAGTGAACATAAACCAATGGGGGGGGGGGTACAAGGATACAAGAACTTTCCAGAGCTGGGAGGAGACAAGGGATGACATAACTGGGAATAGAGGCAACCAATGGGAAATGAGGGTTATAAAGCTTTACCTTAAAGCTTTACCATAAAGAATTTTTAAAACCTTTGACAACCTTCTTAGGAGCTATTCTAAACTTAAACAAATGCCCTCCAAGGTCTGGGGCCACGGGCCAACTCCTCACCCAAAACACTGGTCTGGCTTGGGATGTCAGTCAGTCCGATTCCTACACTGGGCCTCTGCATGATATTCACCCAGAAGCTGCCTTTCAAGGACTGAAGTGGAACAAAAGGTATAAAAGAAATGTCATTCCCAGAGGGAAAATAGTTTCATTTCTCTTGTGTCTGCGTTTTTTTTTTTTTTTTTACAGTTACCTCAAAATTTCCGGATCCAGAACAGCTACTCTGAGTTTTGGTAGAGATTCCAAAGCAGGATACAGTAGGTTTCAAAGTACACCTTGGAAAATCAATTGTTTGTCTGCAGCATGCAGCATGTAGGTGTGATGTCTGTAACTGGTCTTAGTTGATGCAGAGGTACTTGGAAAAAAATGTTTAATCTTTCATCTCTCCCCACCTGCATTCTTCCTCAGTGTACTTTTTATTCAGCAGGACTCGGATGAGAGAGAGAGAGAGAGAGAGAGAGGGGAACTCTCTTCACATCAGCGTCAAAGGAAAAAGTGTTCAGCGACTTACAGTCCTAGTGACTGTTCTGTGTAAAAGCAGGATTGTTTTGCCATCAGACCTTGCGTGCCGTACCAGTCTGTGCGTTAACAGGTGTCTAAGAAAGGTCAAAAGGGAATAACTCCATGTCGTTCACTGGTGTGAATCTTGGTGGGGAGCAGAGCCGAGAGTTAACTGCAGTGAGGGGGAGGTTACTGAAGCCCCAGTTTGTTTCCAGTGAGCGTGGTGTTGTGGTGTTCAAAGTTACAGGTGCCTGCTGGCCTGGAGCTGGATACTTCTGCCTCTGCTTTCTTTGGGGGTTGATGATTCCTTATGTTTATGTTGGCGTGCCAGACAAATTGTTAAAGGTATTTCCATCAGACCTGGTTTGAATGTGTTACCCCTTCATTTAATTAAAAGAAAAAAAGCCCCGCTCCATCACTGCTGCTGTGATGTGTGACAAAAGCCCATCTTCCCTCCCCTGGGAACAGGTGAGAGATGGAACTAAACCCCAAAGGATTTTCTGCTCACTGATGGCACGTGAGTCTTCTTGGGAATTCTCTGCCAAATGTGGTCAGTTGTTTTTGAATGTGGCCATGCGGGGAGTCGAACGTGCCAGCCCAGATCTGCAAACATGCAGTGCCAGAAGGAGAAGCCTTGAAATGTAAACTGGGATTTATTCACCTGACTCGCAAGTGTGTGTGCTGTGCCCAGGTCCCCTGTCCAAATCCTGGGCGGGGAGAAGCCAGGACTGCACATTCCTTGTGATAGGAATTCAGGTTTTTTTGGGGGGGTCGGGGTGGGGGTTAAATACAAATGAGATGCCAGGGAGGGAATGGCTCCTACGTGTAAATATATTTGTCCTAGAGGAGCCCTGCGCAGTCTGACTGCTGCCCAGTGCTGCTCCCTGACTGTACCCTCTCTTGGTGAGCCTCTGCCCTGCTGGCCGTGTTTTTGTTTTCTGGTTTTGGCTTTTTGTTTTTGTTTTTTTTTTTTTTTTAATTTCAGCCTGCACCCCGATCTTCATTTTCTTCCCGTGTCCTCTCTGCTGCCACTCTCCCTTTCTGCCTCGTGTCCTCTGTCTCTGGTTTATAATGTGTAGACTATATGGATATATGAATTCCACGTAAGTATGCCAAATATAAATAGAAAAATGAATTGAAATATAGTTTTAAAATAAAGGGGTTTTAATTTTCTGTTTTGTTAGAGGCCGGGCTTTTCCATAAATGATATAAAAATGTGAAGATATAGAATATATAAATGTGTGTGTGTGTGTGTGTATATACATATATATACACACACATAAAATACAAATGTTAGTAATATAAAGATTTCTTAATAAAAATAATATTGTACCCATGTTGTAATTGATGCCAATATACATTAAATTCAATATCCAAAAATAGGTATTGATTATGAATATAAATTAATTATTAACAAACATATATATATATATATATATATGTATATATATATCTATCTAATGGGTTTGGGGTTTTTTTAATTTGTTCATGGCAGGGATTTTTTAGTTTGGGTCGGGTTTTTTTGGGGGGCATTCGTTTAGTAGGATTTTTTAAAGGGAGGGACCTCGATGTTTTTTGGCCCCTTGTCTCTCTGTCTGTGTGTGTGTCTCTCTGTCTGTGTCCCCCGTGTCCCCAAAGAGCCGCGGCCCCGGGCTGAGCTCGGCCGCAGTGCTGCCGCCTTGTGGGAAGAGATCGGTACTGCAGCCGTGCCCCGAAGCGGCGACCGGCTCCTCCTCGGCGCTGCTGCGGGAGGGCGGTGGGGCGCGAAATGGTGCGCGTGACCTTCTCAAGATGGCGGAGGGCCCAAGGTGACGATGCCGTTCCACTGGGACCGATGCGACGCTCGGGACGGCGGACGCAATAGGACCCCGGCAGAGATACGCTGGAGGGGGGGGGTTGTCCTTTTTTTCCCGCCCTTTTTTTGCCGTCCTATGTAGAAGGTCGGGTGAGTGATAGCCGGGTCGCCATCTTGGGAGTGGCACGCTGCAATTTCCGCCCTTCCTGGCTCCATCTTTGTTCCTGGCAGAAGCCACTTCCGGTGGCGTTGCCAGCGTTGTCGTGGTAACTGTAAAGCCCCAGATAATGGTGTCTCTTAAAGTCGCCTGCCTGAATCCGACCCCCGACGCTGATCGCGCGCTCTCCCGCCGCCTGTCCCACGAGCCATTTCCAGCACCGCTGACCAGTCCGCGCCCATCCGCGCCGCGTAAAAGGCGACGGAAAATCGCGCCGAGAACGCGGGATCGGTTTCGGGACCGGATTCAGGCAGGCGAGTTCAATAATCGCCAATGTAGGGGGCCTTCTTTTTCGCCTCCCGAAACAAAGATGGCGGAGGCACCGGAAATGGCTTCTGCCAGTACCAAAGATGGCGGCAGGGAAGGGCGGAAATTGCGTCTCGACCCTTCCCAAGATGGCGACTCAACCGTCACTCGCCCGACCTTCTGCATAGGGCGGCAAAAAAGGGGCGGGGAAAAAAGGACCCCCACGGGGTGTGGACTGCATTGCCTGCCCGCGACGCCGACGCCGATCCCTCCACCCCGGCGCGATTTTGCGCGGCGTTTCCCATCGTGCCCACACGGGCTGTGGGCTCAGCGGCGCCGCGGACGCGCGGGAGCCCGGCGGGCGCCGACAGGCAGCGGCGGGTCCGCCCCTCTCTCTGCCGGGGTCCTTCCACGGCCGCCGTCGCGGAGAGCGACTCCCGTCCCGCCGCGCCACCTCTCCGTGCTTCCCGGTTCCGCTCCTGCCCGGGGAACGCATCGACGAAGGAAGAGCGGTCGCCCAGCTCCCGGAGCCATCGCCCTGCCCGCAGCCGGGAGCAGCCCGCAGGAGGAGGCAGCTGCTCTCTCTGCCGGAGAGGTGAGAGGGGCGCAAGGATGGGGCGGGGTGGGAACGCGGGCACGGGAGAATTCCCAGGCACAATTCCAGCTCCCCCTTTCAGCTGGCAGCAGCCCGGTGTCCTCTGCGTGTGGCAGCAGCTGCAGCGCTGGTTTGGAGCGAGTTTCCATGGCATTTTGTTGCAAAGGTGCCCCTTCCAGCCGGGTGCCCCGGCTGGGTTCCCTGGCTGGGAGAGCCCTTGAAGTAGCCAGAGGGAGCAGCTGCTGAGAATTCCGAGCCCGCTGTTCCTGTGGTTGTGGATACAGTGTTTCAGTAGTGTGTGCTTCTGTCCTATGTGCTGCTAGATGTACTTTGGAACAAGTTGACTCTTTCATCCCTCCCCACCTGCATTCTTCCTAGGTGTACGTTTTATTCAGCAGCATTCAGATGAGAGAGAGGAGCTCTGTTCCCATCAGCACGAAAGGAAAAAGTGTGCTCACACAGACCTAAGTTGTTTGGTCAAAAAATTCTTACTTTGGTTTGGTCCAAAAAATGTTATTCCTGTGTGCAAGCTCACGGGGAAGATTTTATTCAACAGCTCTCAGTGGGACATCAAAGCTCCACTTTCCCTTTTCTTGAACAGCCTGAGACCCAATATTACTTGATATCAATTTTATTACAGGCGTTTTGAACTTTTTGAAGAGCCAGAAGGATTGTTTGTGCATACGTGTGTCACTAATATCCCTCCTCTCTCCAATGCAGGATGGGGGGGAAAAGGGCTGCAGAGCTTCCTACAAGGGGCTGTAAGTGCGAATAAAGAGGAGCCAGAGGTTTAGTTGATATGAATCACTGTTTCTGAAAAGAGCCTGATGGATTTCCTGATACCAAAACCAGTAGGAATAGGAGACTGAACTCGGGCATCGTGATGGTCTCCTTGGCTTTAAAAAGCTTTAATGGCTTTAAAGGGCATTTCTATCAGTCCTGGTTTATTTTTGTTCCCTTTCATTAAATTTTCAAATAAAAAAGCCCCGCTCCATCACTGCTGCTGTGATGTGTGACAAAAGCCCATCTTCCCTCCCCTGGGAACAGGTGAGAGATGGAACTAAACCCCAAAGGATTTTCTGCTCACTGATGGCACGTGAGTTTTCTTGGGAATCCTCTGCCAAATGTGGTCAGTTGTTCTTGAATGTGGCCATGCAGGGAGTCGAATGTGCCAGCCCAGATCTGCAAACATGCAGTGCCAGAAGGAGAACCTTTGAAATGTCACCTGGGATGTGTTCCACTGACTCACAAGTGGGTGCTGTGCCCAGGTCCCCTGTCCAAATCCTGGGCGGGCAGAAGCCAGGACTGCACATTGCTCGTGATATGAATTCAGTTTTGGGGAGGTTAAATACAAATGAGATGCCAGGGAGGGAATGGCTCCTACGTGTAAATATATTTGTCCTAAAGGAGCCCTGCCCAGTCTGACTGCTGCCCAGTGCTGCTCCCTGGCTGCACGCTCTCTTGGTGAGCCTCTGTCCTGCTGGCCGTGCCTTTTCTGTCCCCGTCCCCATGCCGCTCCTTGCCCGTCTTTACCCTCCCGAGCACGTGGTGTGGTCGATTCCTGCCTCCCGGTCCTGGTTTCCCTTTTTGTCTCTGTGTCCCTACGTCCTTGTTGTGTGTTTGGGACTCCGTCTTTTTGTCTGTCCTTCTCCGTGCCTCACTCGTGTTCCCGTTCTGTTCCCTGTGGCTCTGTGGTGCTCCCCGTGCCATTGTTTCCCCCGGGATCCTTGTGTCCCGTTCGCTGCCCCTGTTCTTTTTTAATCCCTCTCTCGTGCTGCCCATCCAGCGTCCCTTTTTTGTGGATTTGTTGTTTTTTTTTTTTTTTTCTCCATTTCAGCCTGCACCCCGATCTTCATTTTCTTTCCTGTGTCCTCTCTGCAGCCACTCTCTGCCTCGTGTCCTCTGCGTGTGTGGGGCTGAGGAGGAACTTTAGCCCTCCTGGGGGCTGCCCCTCCCCCCCCCCCCCCCCCCCCCCTTTCCTTGTGCCAGCTGGGTCCCTTTTTGTGGGCATGGACCCGTGGGAGGGTTCCCATCAAGGGCTGTGCTGCCGTCCAGGGCAGCTGGAGCGGTTCTGTGCCTTCATTTTGGGGGTGAGGAAAGAAGGCTGAGGGGGGGACGGGGTGGAGACTCGGGGGGCTCCGATGTGTTTCGGGGCAGCCCGAGGTCCCCGGCAGAGGGAGCCACGCTGTGGCGCAGGAGCAGGGGAGTGGGGAATGGGGTGGGGGGGGTGGTGGGGGGGCGTGCTGGGTTCCCTCCCCCAGAGGGACCCACGGGTGCCAGGACATTCCCCGGGAGGGGTGGCCGTAGAATATATGAAAAATTTTTTTGTTTGTCTTCATTTCGTTAGACGAAGGCTTTCTTTAGTTTTGGCTGGGGTTTATTTTGGTGCATTCATTCAGGGGGATTTCCTGAAGGGATGGATCTCGTTGTTTCATCCCCCCCCCCCCCCCCCCCCATCCCTTGTCTGTCTGTCTGTCCGTCCCCAAAGCGCCGCAGCCCCGGGCTGAGCTCGGCGGCAGTGCTGCCGCCTTGTGGGCACAGCGCGGTACTGCAGCCGTCGCCTGTCTCGGATCCAGCCCCACAGCGAGCAGTCCGGAGCAGAAGTGTGAAAGCTGGGATCCTTTGACTTCTGCCGGGGACTTAATTTTCTTTTCCTCTTCTTCTCTTCCAGGACCGGAGAAATGGTTCCACTCCTCCCATCTTTGCCAAAAGCTGTGCTGTTTGAGGAGCCAGAGCCAAGGTGCCTTCAGCACCAGGGCTCTGCACTGGAGGGCTCCCGGTCCTGACCGCGCAGGGTTCCCCTTTTCCTCCCCCCTGGGATGAAGTGTCTATGGAATCTGGGATCTGGGTGAAACTGCAGCTCTGCTGGTATCCAGGGACGTGAGGTTCCGGGGGACTGCGTTTCCCTGTGGCTTTCCAGGTCGGCAGGAGCCGGAGGAAATGGGGTGCCAGAGCCGTGCCCCATCAGGCCGTGTTTGCCTCTGAGGAACAGAGAGTCCGGGCTGAGGTGAGATTGCCAGGAGTGCTTGGATGGATGAGCTGTGCGGGGAACGGGGAGCTCGGAATCGCAGCTGCTGCTGGATCCATTGCCTTAGGTCTGCTCCGTCTGTGTCTGTGCCAAGTGGGATTTGTGCTGGGGAGAGAGGTGCTGTGGGGAGCCAAAGGTGGAGTAAATCCTCTGTGGGGATGGGCAGCGAAGGACTGAGTAGCAGGGAAAGGAGAGGATTTCTAAAGGATACGACTGTTTCTGCCAAGAGCGGGGTGGAGCAGCGATGGGGGTAGTTGGGTTTGGCCTGGGCTCTGTTATTCTTGGTGCAATTTTAAAATTCTGTCGTGTGATTTACTGTCCGGGAGCTTTCGAACGAGAGCTGACCGAAATGTAGGTTAAGCCTTGGAAGTTGGGTCCGTTGACTGCAGCAGCTCGCCGAGGCTGGAGGACTGGGGTGATGGCTGCTCCCAGGAAAGGTTACTTATTTATTGATACTGTGTCACATTTCCCTCAGCGACTGCCAGCCCGGAATGGCTGTGAGTTTGTGCTCTTCTCAGTGGGGGATTGGAGAAGGTTTTGGCTGTAATTAGAAGTGGGAGAAAAATCCTGCTAAATAAAAGTCTCACCTCTGTCCCCCCTAAGTTATCCCAGTTTGTTCCAGCTTGGAGCTGCGCAGAAGTCAGGCAGGGGAAATGACATCAGGGATACAGCTGTCAGTTCCGAGGCAGAGAGAGAAGATGTAGCAGCCAAGGGCAGGGGAGGGGGAAAGGTTTCAGAAAGCATTTCTGTGGTGTAATGAATGCCAATTTCTGCTTGCCCAGGGAGAAGAGGACGAACTCCCAGCCTTTCAGGCCTGACAGTCCCCTGCAGCGAGAGCATACACTGGAAGAGTTCAGGGTCGAAGACAAGGCTGAGGGAAAATCCAGGCTATTTATAAGGGATGATGAGAGGTGGGTCCAGGGTGAGAATCCAGTGGGTAAAGGGAAAAGTGGTGTAAGGGAGAAGTAATACAGGGCAGGGGCCGATAAGGTAGGACGGGTGGAACAGTGCAGTGAACATAAACCAGTGGGGGGGGGGGGGTACAAGGATACAAGAACTTTCCAGAGCTGGGAGGAGACAAGGGATGACATAACTGGGAATAGAGGCAACCAATGGGAAATGAGGGTTATAAAGCTTTACCTTAAAGCTTTACCATAAAGAATTTTTAAAACCTTTGACAACCTTCTTAGGAGCTATTCTAAACTTAAACAAATGCCCTCCAAGGTCTGGGGCCACGGGCCAACTCCTCACCCAAAACACTGGTCTGGCTTGGGATGTCAGTCAGTCCGATTCCTACACTGGGCCTCTGCATGATATTCACCCAGAAGCTGCCTTTCAAGGACTGAAGTGGAACAAAAGGTATAAAAGAAATGTCATTCCCAGAGGGAAAATAGTTTCATTTCTCTTGTGTCTGCGTTTTTTTTTTTTTTTTTACAGTTACCTCAAAATTTCCGGATCCAGAACAGCTACTCTGAGTTTTGGTAGAGATTCCAAAGCAGGATACAGTAGGTTTCAAAGTACACCTTGGAAAATCAATTGTTTGTCTGCAGCATGCAGCATGTAGGTGTGATGTCTGTAACTGGTCTTAGTTGATGCAGAGGTACTTGGAAAAAAATGTTTAATCTTTCATCTCTCCCCACCTGCATTCTTCCTCAGTGTACTTTTTATTCAGCAGGACTCGGATGAGAGAGAGAGAGAGAGAGAGAGAGGGGAACTCTCTTCACATCAGCGTCAAAGGAAAAAGTGTTCAGCGACTTACAGTCCTAGTGACTGTTCTGTGTAAAAGCAGGATTGTTTTGCCATCAGACCTTGCGTGCCGTACCAGTCTGTGCGTTAACAGGTGTCTAAGAAAGGTCAAAAGGGAATAACTCCATGTCGTTCACTGGTGTGAATCTTGGTGGGGAGCAGAGCCGAGAGTTAACTGCAGTGAGGGGGAGGTTACTGAAGCCCCAGTTTGTTTCCAGTGAGCGTGGTGTTGTGGTGTTCAAAGTTACAGGTGCCTGCTGGCCTGGAGCTGGATACTTCTGCCTCTGCTTTCTTTGGGGGTTGATGATTCCTTATGTTTATGTTGGCGTGCCAGACAAATTGTTAAAGGTATTTCCATCAGACCTGGTTTGAATGTGTTACCCCTTCATTTAATTAAAAGAAAAAAAGCCCCGCTCCATCACTGCTGCTGTGATGTGTGACAAAAGCCCATCTTCCCTCCCCTGGGAACAGGTGAGAGATGGAACTAAACCCCAAAGGATTTTCTGCTCACTGATGGCACGTGAGTCTTCTTGGGAATTCTCTGCCAAATGTGGTCAGTTGTTTTTGAATGTGGCCATGCGGGGAGTCGAACGTGCCAGCCCAGATCTGCAAACATGCAGTGCCAGAAGGAGAAGCCTTGAAATGTAAACTGGGATTTATTCACCTGACTCGCAAGTGTGTGTGCTGTGCCCAGGTCCCCTGTCCAAATCCTGGGCGGGGAGAAGCCAGGACTGCACATTCCTTGTGATAGGAATTCAGGTTTTTTTGGGGGGGTCGGGGTGGGGGTTAAATACAAATGAGATGCCAGGGAGGGAATGGCTCCTACGTGTAAATATATTTGTCCTAGAGGAGCCCTGCGCAGTCTGACTGCTGCCCAGTGCTGCTCCCTGACTGTACCCTCTCTTGGTGAGCCTCTGCCCTGCTGGCCGTGTTTTTGTTTTCTGGTTTTGGCTTTTTGTTTTTGTTTTTTTTTTTTTTTTAATTTCAGCCTGCACCCCGATCTTCATTTTCTTCCCGTGTCCTCTCTGCTGCCACTCTCCCTTTCTGCCTCGTGTCCTCTGTCTCTGGTTTATAATGTGTAGACTATATGGATATATGAATTCCACGTAAGTATGCCAAATATAAATAGAAAAATGAATTGAAATATAGTTTTAAAATAAAGGGGTTTTAATTTTCTGTTTTGTTAGAGGCCGGGCTTTTCCATAAATGATATAAAAATGTGAAGATATAGAATATATAAATGTGTGTGTGTGTGTGTGTATATACATATATATACACACACATAAAATACAAATGTTAGTAATATAAAGATTTCTTAATAAAAATAATATTGTACCCATGTTGTAATTGATGCCAATATACATTAAATTCAATATCCAAAAATAGGTATTGATTATGAATATAAATTAATTATTAACAAACATATATATATATATATATATATATGTATATATATATCTATCTAATGGGTTTGGGGTTTTTTTAATTTGTTCATGGCAGGGATTTTTTAGTTTGGGTCGGGTTTTTTTGGGGGGCATTCGTTTAGTAGGATTTTTTAAAGGGAGGGACCTCGATGTTTTTTGGCCCCTTGTCTCTCTGTCTGTGTGTGTGTCTCTCTGTCTGTGTCCCCCGTGTCCCCAAAGAGCCGCGGCCCCGGGCTGAGCTCGGCCGCAGTGCTGCCGCCTTGTGGGAAGAGATCGGTACTGCAGCCGTGCCCCGAAGCGGCGACCGGCTCCTCCTCGGCGCTGCTGCGGGAGGGCGGTGGGGCGCGAAATGGTGCGCGTGACCTTCTCAAGATGGCGGAGGGCCCAAGGTGACGATGCCGTTCCACTGGGACCGATGCGACGCTCGGGACAGCGGACGCAATAGGACCCCGGCAGAGATACGCTGGAGGGGGGGGGTTGTCCTTTTTTTCCCGCCCTTTTTTTGCCGTCCTATGTAGAAGGTCGGGTGAGTGATAGCCGGGTCGCCATCTTGGGAGTGGCACGCTGCAATTTCCGCCCTTCCTGGCTCCATCTTTGTTCCTGGCAGAAGCCACTTCCGGTGGCGTTGCCAGCGTTGTCGTGGTAACTGTAAAGCCCCAGATAATGGTGTCTCTTAAAGTCGCCTGCCTGAATCCGACCCCCGACGCTGATCGCGCGCTCTCCCGCCGCCTGTCCCACGAGCCATTTCCAGCACCGCTGACCAGTCCGCGCCCATCCGCGCCGCGTAAAAGGCGACGGAAAATCGCGCCGAGAACGCGGGATCGGTTTCGGGACCGGATTCAGGCAGGCGAGTTCAATAATCGCCAATGTAGGGGGCCTTCTTTTTCGCCTCCCGAAACAAAGATGGCGGAGGCACCGGAAATGGCTTCTGCCAGTACCAAAGATGGCGGCAGGGAAGGGCGGAAATTGCGTCTCGACCCTTCCCAAGATGGCGACTCAACCGTCACTCGCCCGACCTTCTGCATAGGGCGGCAAAAAAGGGGCGGGGAAAAAAGGACCCCCACGGGGTGTGGACTGCATTGCCTGCCCGCGACGCCGACGCCGATCCCTCCACCCCGGCGCGATTTTGCGCGGCGTTTCCCATCGTGCCCACACGGGCTGTGGGCTCAGCGGCGCCGCGGACGCGCGGGAGCCCGGCGGGCGCCGACAGGCAGCGGCGGGTCCGCCCCTCTCTCTGCCGGGGTCCTTCCACGGCCGCCGTCGCGGAGAGCGACTCCCGTCCCGCCGCGCCACCTCTCCGTGCTTCCCGGTTCCGCTCCTGCCCGGGGAACGCATCGACGAAGGAAGAGCGGTCGCCCAGCTCCCGGAGCCATCGCCCTGCCCGCAGCCGGGAGCAGCCCGCAGGAGGAGGCAGCTGCTCTCTCTGCCGGAGAGGTGAGAGGGGCGCAAGGATGGGGCGGGGTGGGAACGCGGGCACGGGAGAATTCCCAGGCACAATTCCAGCTCCCCCTTTCAGCTGGCAGCAGCCCGGTGTCCTCTGCGTGTGGCAGCAGCTGCAGCGCTGGTTTGGAGCGAGTTTCCATGGCATTTTGTTGCAAAGGTGCCCCTTCCAGCCGGGTGCCCCGGCTGGGTTCCCTGGCTGGGAGAGCCCTTGAAGTAGCCAGAGGGAGCAGCTGCTGAGAATTCCGAGCCCGCTGTTCCTGTGGTTGTGGATACAGTGTTTCAGTAGTGTGTGCTTCTGTCCTATGTGCTGCTAGATGTACTTTGGAACAAGTTGACTCTTTCATCCCTCCCCACCTGCATTCTTCCTAGGTGTACGTTTTATTCAGCAGCATTCAGATGAGAGAGAGGAGCTCTGTTCCCATCAGCACGAAAGGAAAAAGTGTGCTCACACAGACCTAAGTTGTTTGGTGAAAAAATTCTTACTTTGGTTTGGTCCAAAAAATGTTATTCCTGTGTGCAAGCTCACGGGGAAGATTTTATTCAACAGCTCTCAGTGGGACATCAAAGCTCCACTTTCCCTTTTCTTGAACAGCCTGAGACCCAATATTACTTGATATCAATTTTATTACAGGCGTTTTGAACTTTTTGAAGAGCCAGAAGGATTGTTTGTGCATACGTGTGTCACTAATATCCCTCCTCTCTCCAATGCAGGATGGGGGGGAAAAGGGCTGCAGAGCTTCCTACAAGGGGCTGTAAGTGCGAATAAAGAGGAGCCAGAGGTTTAGTTGATATGAATCACTGTTTCTGAAAAGAGCCTGATGGATTTCCTGATACCAAAACCAGTAGGAATAGGAGACTGAACTCGGGCATCGTGATGGTCTCCTTGGCTTTAAAAAGCTTTAATGGCTTTAAAGGGCATTTCTATCAGTCCTGGTTTATTTTTGTTCCCTTTCATTAAATTTTCAAATAAAAAAGCCCCGCTCCATCACTGCTGCTGTGATGTGTGACAAAAGCCCATCTTCCCTCCCCTGGGAACAGGTGAGAGATGGAACTAAACCCCAAAGGATTTTCTGCTCACTGATGGCACGTGAGTTTTCTTGGGAATCCTCTGCCAAATGTGGTCAGTTGTTCTTGAATGTGGCCATGCAGGGAGTCGAATGTGCCAGCCCAGATCTGCAAACATGCAGTGCCAGAAGGAGAACCTTTGAAATGTCACCTGGGATGTGTTCCACTGACTCACAAGTGGGTGCTGTGCCCAGGTCCCCTGTCCAAATCCTGGGCGGGCAGAAGCCAGGACTGCACATTGCTCGTGATATGAATTCAGTTTTGGGGAGGTTAAATACAAATGAGATGCCAGGGAGGGAATGGCTCCTACGTGTAAATATATTTGTCCTAAAGGAGCCCTGCCCAGTCTGACTGCTGCCCAGTGCTGCTCCCTGGCTGCACGCTCTCTTGGTGAGCCTCTGTCCTGCTGGCCGTGCCTTTTCTGTCCCCGTCCCCATGCCGCTCCTTGCCCGTCTTTACCCTCCCGAGCACGTGGTGTGGTCGATTCCTGCCTCCCGGTCCTGGTTTCCCTTTTTGTCTCTGTGTCCCTACGTCCTTGTTGTGTGTTTGGGACTCCGTCTTTTTGTCTGTCCTTCTCCGTGCCTCACTCGTGTTCCCGTTCTGTTCCCTGTGGCTCTGTGGTGCTCCCCGTGCCATTGTTTCCCCCGGGATCCTTGTGTCCCGTTCGCTGCCCCTGTTCTTTTTTAATCCCTCTCTCGTGCTGCCCATCCAGCGTCCCTTTTTTGTGGATTTGTTGTTTTTTTTTTTTTTTTCTCCATTTCAGCCTGCACCCCGATCTTCATTTTCTTTCCTGTGTCCTCTCTGCAGCCACTCTCTGCCTCGTGTCCTCTGCGTGTGTGGGGCTGAGGAGGAACTTTAGCCCTCCTGGGGGCTGCCCCTCCCCCCCCCCCCCTTTCCTTGTGCCAGCTGGGTCCCTTTTTGTGGGCATGGACCCGTGGGAGGGTTCCCATCAAGGGCCGTGCTGCCGTCCAGGGCAGCTGGAGCGGTTCTGTGCCTTCATTTTGGGGGTGAGGAAAGAAGGCTGAGGGGGGGACGGGGTGGAGACTCGGGGGGCTCCGATGTGTTTCGGGGCAGCCCGAGGTCCCCGGCAGAGGGAGCCACGCTGTGGCGCAGGAGCAGGGGAGTGGGGAATGGGGTGGGGGGGGTGGTGGGGGGGCGTGCTGGGTTCCCTCCCCCAGAGGGACCCACGGGTGCCAGGACATTCCCCGGGAGGGGTGGCCGTAGAATATATGAAAAATTTTTTTGTTTGTCTTCATTTCGTTAGACGAAGGCTTTCTTTAGTTTTGGCTGGGGTTTATTTTGGTGCATTCATTCAGGGGGATTTCCTGAAGGGATGGATCTCGTTGTTTCATCCCCCCCCCCCCCCCCCCCCCCCATCCCTTGTCTGTCTGTCTGTCCGTCCCCAAAGCGCCGCAGCCCCGGGCTGAGCTCGGCGGCAGTGCTGCCGCCTTGTGGGCACAGCGCGGTACTGCAGCCGTCGCCTGTCTCGGATCCAGCCCCACAGCGAGCAGTCCGGAGCAGAAGTGTGAAAGCTGGGATCCTTTGACTTCTGCCGGGGACTTAATTTTCTTTTCCTCTTCTTCTCTTCCAGGACCGGAGAAATGGTTCCACTCCTCCCATCTTTGCCAAAAGCTGTGCTGTTTGAGGAGCCAGAGCCAAGGTGCCTTCAGCACCAGGGCTCTGCACTGGAGGGCTCCCGGTCCTGACCGCGCAGGGTTCCCCTTTTCCTCCCCCCTGGGATGAAGTGTCTATGGAATCTGGGATCTGGGTGAAACTGCAGCTCTGCTGGTATCCAGGGACGTGAGGTTCCGGGGGACTGCGTTTCCCTGTGGCTTTCCAGGTCGGCAGGAGCCGGAGGAAATGGGGTGCCAGAGCCGTGCCCCATCAGGCCGTGTTTGCCTCTGAGGAACAGAGAGTCCGGGCTGAGGTGAGATTGCCAGGAGTGCTTGGATGGATGAGCTGTGCGGGGAACGGGGAGCTCGGAATCGCAGCTGCTGCTGGATCCATTGCCTTAGGTCTGCTCCGTCTGTGTCTGTGCCAAGTGGGATTTGTGCTGGGGAGAGAGGTGCTGTGGGGAGCCAAAGGTGGAGTAAATCCTCTGTGGGGATGGGCAGCGAAGGACTGAGTAGCAGGGAAAGGAGAGGATTTCTAAAGGATACGACTGTTTCTGCCAAGAGCGGGGTGGAGCAGCGATGGGGGTAGTTGGGTTTGGCCTGGGCTCTGTTATTCTTGGTGCAATTTTAAAATTCTGTCGTGTGATTTACTGTCCGGGAGCTTTCGAACGAGAGCTGACCGAAATGTAGGTTAAGCCTTGGAAGTTGGGTCCGTTGACTGCAGCAGCTCGCCGAGGCTGGAGGACTGGGGTGATGGCTGCTCCCAGGAAAGGTTACTTATTTATTGATACTGTGTCACATTTCCCTCAGCGACTGCCAGCCCGGAATGGCTGTGAGTTTGTGCTCTTCTCAGTGGGGGATTGGAGAAGGTTTTGGCTGTAATTAGAAGTGGGAGAAAAATCCTGCTAAATAAAAGTCTCACCTCTGTCCCCCCTAAGTTATCCCAGTTTGTTCCAGCTTGGAGCTGCGCAGAAGTCAGGCAGGGGAAATGACATCAGGGATACAGCTGTCAGTTCCGAGGCAGAGAGAGAAGATGTAGCAGCCAAGGGCAGGGGAGGGGGAAAGGTTTCAGAAAGCATTTCTGTGGTGTAATGAATGCCAATTTCTGCTTGCCCAGGGAGAAGAGGACGAACTCCCAGCCTTTCAGGCCTGACAGTCCCCTGCAGCGAGAGCATACACTGGAAGAGTTCAGGGTCGAAGACAAGGCTGAGGGAAAATCCAGGCTATTTATAAGGGATGATGAGAGGTGGGTCCAGGGTGAGAATCCAGTGGGTAAAGGGAAAAGTGGTGTAAGGGAGAAGTAATACAGGGCAGGGGCCGATAAGGTAGGACGGGTGGAACAGTGCAGTGAACATAAACCAATGGGGGGGGGGGTACAAGGATACAAGAACTTTCCAGAGCTGGGAGGAGACAAGGGATGACATAACTGGGAATAGAGGCAACCAATGGGAAATGAGGGTTATAAAGCTTTACCTTAAAGCTTTACCATAAAGAATTTTTAAAACCTTTGACAACCTTCTTAGGAGCTATTCTAAACTTAAACAAATGCCCTCCAAGGTCTGGGGCCACGGGCCAACTCCTCACCCAAAACACTGGTCTGGCTTGGGATGTCAGTCAGTCCGATTCCTACACTGGGCCTCTGCATGATATTCACCCAGAAGCTGCCTTTCAAGGACTGAAGTGGAACAAAAGGTATAAAAGAAATGTCATTCCCAGAGGGAAAATAGTTTCATTTCTCTTGTGTCTGCGTTTTTTTTTTTTTTTTTACAGTTACCTCAAAATTTCCGGATCCAGAACAGCTACTCTGAGTTTTGGTAGAGATTCCAAAGCAGGATACAGTAGGTTTCAAAGTACACCTTGGAAAATCAATTGTTTGTCTGCAGCATGCAGCATGTAGGTGTGATGTCTGTAACTGGTCTTAGTTGATGCAGAGGTACTTGGAAAAAAATGTTTAATCTTTCATCTCTCCCCACCTGCATTCTTCCTCAGTGTACTTTTTATTCAGCAGGACTCGGATGAGAGAGAGAGAGAGAGAGAGAGAGGGGAACTCTCTTCACATCAGCGTCAAAGGAAAAAGTGTTCAGCGACTTACAGTCCTAGTGACTGTTCTGTGTAAAAGCAGGATTGTTTTGCCATCAGACCTTGCGTGCCGTACCAGTCTGTGCGTTAACAGGTGTCTAAGAAAGGTCAAAAGGGAATAACTCCATGTCGTTCACTGGTGTGAATCTTGGTGGGGAGCAGAGCCGAGAGTTAACTGCAGTGAGGGGGAGGTTACTGAAGCCCCAGTTTGTTTCCAGTGAGCGTGGTGTTGTGGTGTTCAAAGTTACAGGTGCCTGCTGGCCTGGAGCTGGATACTTCTGCCTCTGCTTTCTTTGGGGGTTGATGATTCCTTATGTTTATGTTGGCGTGCCAGACAAATTGTTAAAGGTATTTCCATCAGACCTGGTTTGAATGTGTTACCCCTTCATTTAATTAAAAGAAAAAAAGCCCCGTTCCATCACTGCTGCTGTGATGTGTGACAAAAGCCCATCTTCCCTCCCCTGGGAACAGGTGAGAGATGGAACTAAACCCCAAAGGATTTTCTGCTCACTGATGGCACGTGAGTCTTCTTGGGAATTCTCTGCCAAATGTGGTCAGTTGTTTTTGAATGTGGCCATGCGGGGAGTCGAACGTGCCAGCCCAGATCTGCAAACATGCAGTGCCAGAAGGAGAAGCCTTGAAATGTAAACTGGGATTTATTCACCTGACTCGCAAGTGTGTGTGCTGTGCCCAGGTCCCCTGTCCAAATCCTGGGCGGGGAGAAGCCAGGACTGCACATTCCTTGTGATAGGAATTCAGGTTTTTTTGGGGGGGTCGGGGTGGGGGTTAAATACAAATGAGATGCCAGGGAGGGAATGGCTCCTACGTGTAAATATATTTGTCCTAGAGGAGCCCTGCCCAGTCTGACTGCTGCCCAGTGCTGCTCCCTGACTGTACCCTCTCTTGGTGAGCCTCTGCCCTGCTGGCCGTGTTTTTGTTTTCTGGTTTTGGCTTTTTGTTTTTGTTTTTTTTTTTTTTTTAATTTCAGCCTGCACCCCGATCTTCATTTTCTTCCCGTGTCCTCTCTGCTGCCACTCTCCCTTTCTGCCTCGTGTCCTCTGTCTCTGGTTTATAATGTGTAGACTATATGGATATATGAATTCCACGTAAGTATGCCAAATATAAATAGAAAAATGAATTGAAATATAGTTTTAAAATAAAGGGGTTTTAATTTTCTGTTTTGTTAGAGGCCGGGCTTTTCCATAAATGATATAAAAATGTGAAGATATAGAATATATAAATGTGTGTGTGTGTGTGTGTATATACATATATATACACACACATAAAATACAAATGTTAGTAATATAAAGATTTCTTAATAAAAATAATATTGTACCCATGTTGTAATTGATGCCAATATACATTAAATTCAATATCCAAAAATAGGTATTGATTATGAATATAAATTAATTATTAACAAACATATATATATATATATATATATATATATCTATATATCTATCTAATGGGTTTGGGGTTTTTTTAATTTGTTCATGGCAGGGATTTTTTAGTTTGGGTCGGGTTTTTTTGGGGGGCATTCGTTTAGTAGGATTTTTTAAAGGGAGGGACCTCGATGTTTTTTGGCCCCTTGTCTCTCTGTCTGTGTGTGTGTCTCTCTGTCTGTGTCCCCCGTGTCCCCAAAGAGCCGCGGCCCCGGGCTGAGCTCGGCCGCAGTGCTGCCGCCTTGTGGGAAGAGATCGGTACTGCAGCCGTGCCCCGAAGCGGCGACCGGCTCCTCCTCGGCGCTGCTGCGGGAGGGCGGTGGGGCGCGAAATGGTGCGCGTGACCTTCTCAAGATGGCGGAGGGCCCAAGGTGACGATGCCGTTCCACTGGGACCGATGCGACGCTCGGGACGGCGGACGCAATAGGACCCCGGCAGAGATACGCTGGAGGGGGGGGGTTGTCCTTTTTTTCCCGCCCTTTTTTTGCCGTCCTATGTAGAAGGTCGGGTGAGTGATAGCCGGGTCGCCATCTTGGGAGTGGCACGCTGCAATTTCCGCCCTTCCTGGCTCCATCTTTGTTCCTGGCAGAAGCCACTTCCGGTGGCGTTGCCAGCGTTGTCGTGGTAACTGTAAAGCCCCAGATAATGGTGTCTCTTAAAGTCGCCTGCCTGAATCCGACCCCCGACGCTGATCGCGCGCTCTCCCGCCGCCTGTCCCACGAGCCATTTCCAGCACCGCTGACCAGTCCGCGCCCATCCGCGCCGCGTAAAAGGCGACGGAAAATCGCGCCGAGAACGCGGGATCGGTTTCGGGACCGGATTCAGGCAGGCGAGTTCAATAATCGCCAATGTAGGGGGCCTTCTTTTTCGCCTCCCGAAACAAAGATGGCGGAGGCACCGGAAATGGCTTCTGCCAGTACCAAAGATGGCGGCAGGGAAGGGCGGAAATTGCGTCTCGACCCTTCCCAAGATGGCGACTCAACCGTCACTCGCCCGACCTTCTGCATAGGGCGGCAAAAAAGGGGCGGGGAAAAAAGGACCCCCACGGGGTGTGGACTGCATTGCCTGCCCGCGACGCCGACGCCGATCCCTCCACCCCGGCGCGATTTTGCGCGGCGTTTCCCATCGTGCCCACACGGGCTGTGGGCTCAGCGGCGCCGCGGACGCGCGGGAGCCCGGCGGGCGCCGACAGGCAGCGGCGGGTCCGCCCCTCTCTCTGCCGGGGTCCTTCCACGGCCGCCGTCGCGGAGAGCGACTCCCGTCCCGCCGCGCCACCTCTCCGTGCTTCCCGGTTCCGCTCCTGCCCGGGGAACGCATCGACGAAGGAAGAGCGGTCGCCCAGCTCCCGGAGCCATCGCCCTGCCCGCAGCCGGGAGCAGCCCGCAGGAGGAGGCAGCTGCTCTCTCTGCCGGAGAGGTGAGAGGGGCGCAAGGATGGGGCGGGGTGGGAACGCGGGCACGGGAGAATTCCCAGGCACAATTCCAGCTCCCCCTTTCAGCTGGCAGCAGCCCGGTGTCCTCTGCGTGTGGCAGCAGCTGCAGCGCTGGTTTGGAGCGAGTTTCCATGGCATTTTGTTGCAAAGGTGCCCCTTCCAGCCGGGTGCCCCGGCTGGGTTCCCTGGCTGGGAGAGCCCTTGAAGTAGCCAGAGGGAGCAGCTGCTGAGAATTCCGAGCCCGCTGTTCCTGTGGTTGTGGATACAGTGTTTCAGTAGTGTGTGCTTCTGTCCTATGTGCTGCTAGATGTACTTTGGAACAAGTTGACTCTTTCATCCCTCCCCACCTGCATTCTTCCTAGGTGTACGTTTTATTCAGCAGCATTCAGATGAGAGAGAGGAGCTCTGTTCCCATCAGCACGAAAGGAAAAAGTGTGCTCACACAGACCTAAGTTGTTTGGTCAAAAAATTCTTACTTTGGTTTGGTCCAAAAAATGTTATTCCTGTGTGCAAGCTCACGGGGAAGATTTTATTCAACAGCTCTCAGTGGGACATCAAAGCTCCACTTTCCCTTTTCTTGAACAGCCTGAGACCCAATATTACTTGATATCAATTTTATTACAGGCGTTTTGAACTTTTTGAAGAGCCAGAAGGATTGTTTGTGCATACGTGTGTCACTAATATCCCTCCTCTCTCCAATGCAGGATGGGGGGGAAAAGGGCTGCAGAGCTTCCTACAAGGGGCTGTAAGTGCGAATAAAGAGGAGCCAGAGGTTTAGTTGATATGAATCACTGTTTCTGAAAAGAGCCTGATGGATTTCCTGATACCAAAACCAGTAGGAATAGGAGACTGAACTCGGGCATCGTGATGGTCTCCTTGGCTTTAAAAAGCTTTAATGGCTTTAAAGGGCATTTCTATCAGTCCTGGTTTATTTTTGTTCCCTTTCATTAAATTTTCAAATAAAAAAGCCCCGCTCCATCACTGCTGCTGTGATGTGTGACAAAAGCCCATCTTCCCTCCCCTGGGAACAGGTGAGAGATGGAACTAAACCCCAAAGGATTTTCTGCTCACTGATGGCACGTGAGTTTTCTTGGGAATCCTCTGCCAAATGTGGTCAGTTGTTCTTGAATGTGGCCATGCAGGGAGTCGAATGTGCCAGCCCAGATCTGCAAACATGCAGTGCCAGAAGGAGAACCTTTGAAATGTCACCTGGGATGTGTTCCACTGACTCACAAGTGGGTGCTGTGCCCAGGTCCCCTGTCCAAATCCTGGGCGGGCAGAAGCCAGGACTGCACATTGCTCGTGATATGAATTCAGTTTTGGGGAGGTTAAATACAAATGAGATGCCAGGGAGGGAATGGCTCCTACGTGTAAATATATTTGTCCTAAAGGAGCCCTGCCCAGTCTGACTGCTGCCCAGTGCTGCTCCCTGGCTGCACGCTCTCTTGGTGAGCCTCTGTCCTGCTGGCCGTGCCTTTTCTGTCCCCGTCCCCATGCCGCTCCTTGCCCGTCTTTACCCTCCCGAGCACGTGGTGTGGTCGATTCCTGCCTCCCGGTCCTGGTTTCCCTTTTTGTCTCTGTGTCCCTACGTCCTTGTTGTGTGTTTGGGACTCCGTCTTTTTGTCTGTCCTTCTCCGTGCCTCACTCGTGTTCCCGTTCTGTTCCCTGTGGCTCTGTGGTGCTCCCCGTGCCATTGTTTCCCCCGGGATCCTTGTGTCCCGTTCGCTGCCCCTGTTCTTTTTTAATCCCTCTCTCGTGCTGCCCATCCAGCGTCCCTTTTTTGTGGATTTGTTGTTTTTTTTTTTTTTTTCTCCATTTCAGCCTGCACCCCGATCTTCATTTTCTTTCCTGTGTCCTCTCTGCAGCCACTCTCTGCCTCGTGTCCTCTGCGTGTGTGGGGCTGAGGAGGAACTTTAGCCCTCCTGGGGGCTGCCCCTCCCCCCCCCCCCCTTTCCTTGTGCCAGCTGGGTCCCTTTTTGTGGGCATGGACCCGTGGGAGGGTTCCCATCAAGGGCCGTGCTGCCGTCCAGGGCAGCTGGAGCGGTTCTGTGCCTTCATTTTGGGGGTGAGGAAAGAAGGCTGAGGGGGGGACGGGGTGGAGACTCGGGGGGCTCCGATGTGTTTCGGGGCAGCCCGAGGTCCCCGGCAGAGGGAGCCACGCTGTGGCGCAGGAGCAGGGGAGTGGGGAATGGGGTGGGGGGGGTGGGGGGGGGGCGTGCTGGGTTCCCTCCCCCAGAGGGACCCACGGGTGCCAGGACATTCCCCGGGAGGGGTGGCCGTAGAATATATGAAAAATTTTTTTGTTTGTCTTCATTTCGTTAGACGAAGGCTTTCTTTAGTTTTGGCTGGGGTTTATTTTGGTGCATTCATTCAGGGGGATTTCCTGAAGGGATGGATCTCGTTGTTTCATTCCCCCCCCCCCCCCATCCCTTGTCTGTCTGTCTGTCCGTCCCCAAAGCGCCGCAGCCCCGGGCTGAGCTCGGCGGCAGTGCTGCCGCCTTGTGGGCACAGCGCGGTACTGCAGCCGTCGCCTGTCTCGGATCCAGCCCCACAGCGAGCAGTCCGGAGCAGAAGTGTGAAAGCTGGGATCCTTTGACTTCTGCCGGGGACTTAATTTTCTTTTCCTCTTCTTCTCTTCCAGGACCGGAGAAATGGTTCCACTCCTCCCATCTTTGCCAAAAGCTGTGCTGTTTGAGGAGCCAGAGCCAAGGTGCCTTCAGCACCAGGGCTCTGCACTGGAGGGCTCCCGGTCCTGACCGCGCAGGGTTCCCCTTTTCCTCCCCCCTGGGATGAAGTGTCTATGGAATCTGGGATCTGGGTGAAACTGCAGCTCTGCTGGTATCCAGGGACGTGAGGTTCCGGGGGACTGCGTTTCCCTGTGGCTTTCCAGGTCGGCAGGAGCCGGAGGAAATGGGGTGCCAGAGCCGTGCCCCATCAGGCCGTGTTTGCCTCTGAGGAACAGAGAGTCCGGGCTGAGGTGAGATTGCCAGGAGTGCTTGGATGGATGAGCTGTGCGGGGAACGGGGAGCTCGGAATCGCAGCTGCTGCTGGATCCATTGCCTTAGGTCTGCTCCGTCTGTGTCTGTGCCAAGTGGGATTTGTGCTGGGGAGAGAGGTGCTGTGGGGAGCCAAAGGTGGAGTAAATCCTCTGTGGGGATGGGCAGCGAAGGACTGAGTAGCAGGGAAAGGAGAGGATTTCTAAAGGATACGACTGTTTCTGCCAAGAGCGGGGTGGAGCAGCGATGGGGGTAGTTGGGTTTGGCCTGGGCTCTGTTATTCTTGGTGCAATTTTAAAATTCTGTCGTGTGATTTACTGTCCGGGAGCTTTCGAACGAGAGCTGACCGAAATGTAGGTTAAGCCTTGGAAGTTGGGTCCGTTGACTGCAGCAGCTCGCCGAGGCTGGAGGACTGGGGTGATGGCTGCTCCCAGGAAAGGTTACTTATTTATTGATACTGTGTCACATTTCCCTCAGCGACTGCCAGCCCGGAATGGCTGTGAGTTTGTGCTCTTCTCAGTGGGGGATTGGAGAAGGTTTTGGCTGTAATTAGAAGTGGGAGAAAAATCCTGCTAAATAAAAGTCTCACCTCTGTCCCCCCTAAGTTATCCCAGTTTGTTCCAGCTTGGAGCTGCGCAGAAGTCAGGCAGGGGAAATGACATCAGGGATACAGCTGTCAGTTCCGAGGCAGAGAGAGAAGATGTAGCAGCCAAGGGCAGGGGAGGGGGAAAGGTTTCAGAAAGCATTTCTGTGGTGTAATGAATGCCAATTTCTGCTTGCCCAGGGAGAAGAGGACGAACTCCCAGCCTTTCAGGCCTGACAGTCCCCTGCAGCGAGAGCATACACTGGAAGAGTTCAGGGTCGAAGACAAGGCTGAGGGAAAATCCAGGCTATTTATAAGGGATGATGAGAGGTGGGTCCAGGGTGAGAATCCAGTGGGTAAAGGGAAAAGTGGTGTAAGGGAGAAGTAATACAGGGCAGGGGCCGATAAGGTAGGACGGGTGGAACAGTGCAGTGAACATAAACCAGTGGGGGGGGGGGGGGTACAAGGATACAAGAACTTTCCAGAGCTGGGAGGAGACAAGGGATGACATAACTGGGAATAGAGGCAACCAATGGGAAATGAGGGTTATAAAGCTTTACCTTAAAGCTTTACCATAAAGAATTTTTAAAACCTTTGACAACCTTCTTAGGAGCTATTCTAAACTTAAACAAATGCCCTCCAAGGTCTGGGGCCACGGGCCAACTCCTCACCCAAAACACTGGTCTGGCTTGGGATGTCAGTCAGTCCGATTCCTACACTGGGCCTCTGCATGATATTCACCCAGAAGCTGCCTTTCAAGGACTGAAGTGGAACAAAAGGTATAAAAGAAATGTCATTCCCAGAGGGAAAATAGTTTCATTTCTCTTGTGTCTGCGTTTTTTTTTTTTTTTTTACAGTTACCTCAAAATTTCCGGATCCAGAACAGCTACTCTGAGTTTTGGTAGAGATTCCAAAGCAGGATACAGTAGGTTTCAAAGTACACCTTGGAAAATCAATTGTTTGTCTGCAGCATGCAGCATGTAGGTGTGATGTCTGTAACTGGTCTTAGTTGATGCAGAGGTACTTGGAAAAAAATGTTTAATCTTTCATCTCTCCCCACCTGCATTCTTCCTCAGTGTACTTTTTATTCAGCAGGACTCGGATGAGAGAGAGAGAGAGAGAGAGAGAGAGGGGAACTCTCTTCACATCAGCGTCAAAGGAAAAAGTGTTCAGCGACTTACAGTCCTAGTGACTGTTCTGTGTAAAAGCAGGATTGTTTTGCCATCAGACCTTGCGTGCCGTACCAGTCTGTGCGTTAACAGGTGTCTAAGAAAGGTCAAAAGGGAATAACTCCATGTCGTTCACTGGTGTGAATCTTGGTGGGGAGCAGAGCCGAGAGTTAACTGCAGTGAGGGGGAGGTTACTGAAGCCCCAGTTTGTTTCCAGTGAGCGTGGTGTTGTGGTGTTCAAAGTTACAGGTGCCTGCTGGCCTGGAGCTGGATACTTCTGCCTCTGCTTTCTTTGGGGGTTGATGATTCCTTATGTTTATGTTGGCGTGCCAGACAAATTGTTAAAGGTATTTCCATCAGACCTGGTTTGAATGTGTTACCCCTTCATTTAATTAAAAGAAAAAAAGCCCCGTTCCATCACTGCTGCTGTGATGTGTGACAAAAGCCCATCTTCCCTCCCCTGGGAACAGGTGAGAGATGGAACTAAACCCCAAAGGATTTTCTGCTCACTGATGGCACGTGAGTCTTCTTGGGAATTCTCTGCCAAATGTGGTCAGTTGTTTTTGAATGTGGCCATGCGGGGAGTCGAACGTGCCAGCCCAGATCTGCAAACATGCAGTGCCAGAAGGAGAAGCCTTGAAATGTAAACTGGGATTTATTCACCTGACTCGCAAGTGTGTGTGCTGTGCCCAGGTCCCCTGTCCAAATCCTGGGCGGGGAGAAGCCAGGACTGCACATTCCTTGTGATAGGAATTCAGGTTTTTTTGGGGGGGTCGGGGTGGGGGTTAAATACAAATGAGATGCCAGGGAGGGAATGGCTCCTACGTGTAAATATATTTGTCCTAGAGGAGCCCTGCCCAGTCTGACTGCTGCCCAGTGCTGCTCCCTGACTGTACCCTCTCTTGGTGAGCCTCTGCCCTGCTGGCCGTGTTTTTGTTTTCTGGTTTTGGCTTTTTGTTTTTGGTTTTTTTTTTTTTTTTAATTTCAGCCTGCACCCCGATCTTCATTTTCTTCCCGTGTCCTCTCTGCTGCCACTCTCCCTTTCTGCCTCGTGTCCTCTGTCTCTGGTTTATAATGTGTAGACTATATGGATATATGAATTCCACGTAAGTATGCCAAATATAAATAGAAAAATGAATTGAAATATAGTTTTAAAATAAAGGGGTTTTAATTTTCTGTTTTGTTAGAGGCCGGGCTTTTCCATAAATGATATAAAAATGTGAAGATATAGAATATATAAATGTGTGTGTGTGTGTGTGTGTGTGTGTGTGTATATACATATATATACACACACATAAAATACAAATGTTAGTAATATAAAGATTTCTTAATAAAAATAATATTGTACCCATGTTGTAATTGATGCCAATATACATTAAATTCAATATCCAAAAATAGGTATTGATTATGAATATAAATTAATTATTAACAAACATATATATATATATATATATATATATATCTATATATCTATCTAATGGGTTTGGGGTTTTTTTAATTTGTTCATGGCAGGGATTTTTTAGTTTGGGTCGGGTTTTTTTGGGGGGCATTCGTTTAGTAGGATTTTTTAAAGGGAGGGACCTCGATGTTTTTTGGCCCCTTGTCTCTCTGTCTGTGTGTGTGTCTGTCTGTGTCCCCCGTGTCCCCAAAGAGCCGCGGCCCCGGGCTGAGCTCGGCCGCAGTGCTGCCGCCTTGTGGGAAGAGATCGGTACTGCAGCCGTGCCCCGAAGCGGCGACCGGCTCCTCCTCGGCGCTGCTGCGGGAGGGCGGTGGGGCGCGAAATGGTGCGCGTGACCTTCTCAAGATGGCGGAGGGCCCAAGGTGACGATGCCGTTCCACTGGGACCGATGCGACGCTCGGGACGGCGGACGCAATAGGACCCCGGCAGAGATACGCTGGAGGGGGGGGTTGTCCTTTTTTTCCCGCCCTTTTTTTGCCCTCCTATGTAGAAGGTCGGGTGAGTGATAGCCGGGTCGCCATCTTGGGAGTGGCACGCTGCAATTTCCGCCCTTCCTGGCTCCATCTTTGTTCCTGGCAGAAGCCACTTCCGGTGGCGTTGCCAGCGTTGTCGTGGTAACTGTAAAGCCCCAGATAATGGTGTCTCTTAAAGTCGCCTGCCTGAATCCGACCCCCGACGCTGATCGCGTGCTCTCCCGCCGCCTGTCCCACGAGCCATTTCCAGCACCGCTGACCAGTCCGCGCCCATCCGCGCCGCGTAAAAGGCGACGGAAAATCGCGCCGAGAACGCGGGATCGGTTTCGGGACCGGATTCAGGCAGGCGAGTTCAATAATCGCCAATGTAGGGGGCCTTCTTTTTCGCCTCCCGAAACAAAGATGGCGGAGGCACCGGAAATGGCTTCTGCCAGTACCAAAGATGGCGGCAGGGAAGGGCGGAAATTGCGTCTCGACCCTTCCCAAGATGGCGACTCAACCGTCACTCGCCCGACCTTCTGCATAGGGCGGCAAAAAAGGGGCGGGGAAAAAAGGACCCCCACGGGGTGTGGACTGCATTGCCTGCCCGCGACGCCGACGCCGATCCCTCCACCCCGGCGCGATTTTGCGCGGCGTTTCCCATCGTGCCCACACGGGCTGTGGGCTCAGCGGCGCCGCGGACGCGCGGGAGCCCGGCGGGCGCCGACAGGAAGCGGCGGGTCCGCCCCTCTCTCTGCCGGGGTCCTTCCACGGCCGCCGTCGCGGAGAGCGACTCCCGTCCCGCCGCGCCACCTCTCCGTGCTTCCCGGTTCCGCTCCTGCCCGGGGAACGCATCGACGAAGGAAGAGCGGTCGCCCAGCTCCCGGAGCCATCGCCCTGCCCGCAGCCGGGAGCAGCCCGCAGGAGGAGGCAGCTGCTCTCTCTGCCGGAGAGGTGAGAGGGGCGCAAGGATGGGGCGGGGTGGGAACGCGGGCACGGGAGAATTCCCAGGCACAATTCCAGCTCCCCCTTTCAGCTGGCAGCAGCCCGGTGTCCTCTGCGTGTGGCAGCAGCTGCAGCGCTGGTTTGGAGCGAGTTTCCATGGCATTTTGTTGCAAAGGTGCCCCTTCCAGCCGGGTGCCCCGGCTGGGTTCCCTGGCTGGGAGAGCCCTTGAAGTAGCCAGAGGGAGCAGCTGCTGAGAATTCCGAGCCCGCTGTTCCTGTGGTTGTGGATACAGTGTTTCAGTAGTGTGTGCTTCTGTCCTATGTGCTGCTAGATGTACTTTGGAACAAGTTGACTCTTTCATCCCTCCCCACCTGCATTCTTCCTAGGTGTACGTTTTATTCAGCAGCATTCAGATGAGAGAGAGGAGCTCTGTTCCCATCAGCACGAAAGGAAAAAGTGTGCTCACACAGACCTAAGTTGTTTGGTCAAAAAATTCTTACTTTGGTTTGGTCCAAAAAATGTTATTCCTGTGTGCAAGCTCACGGGGAAGATTTTATTCAACAGCTCTCAGTGGGACATCAAAGCTCCACTTTCCCTTTTCTTGAACAGCCTGAGACCCAATATTACTTGATATCAATTTTATTACAGGCGTTTTGAACTTTTTGAAGAGCCAGAAGGATTGTTTGTGCATACGTGTGTCACTAATATCCCTCCTCTCTCCAATGCAGGATGGGGGGGAAAAGGGCTGCAGAGCTTCCTACAAGGGGCTGTAAGTGCGAATAAAGAGGAGCCAGAGGTTTAGTTGATATGAATCACTGTTTCTGAAAAGAGCCTGATGGATTTCCTGATACCAAAACCAGTAGGAATAGGAGACTGAACTCGGGCATCGTGATGGTCTCCTTGGCTTTAAAAAGCTTTAATGGCTTTAAAGGGCATTTCTATCAGTCCTGGTTTATTTTTGTTCCCTTTCATTAAATTTTCAAATAAAAAAGCCCCGCTCCATCACTGCTGCTGTGATGTGTGACAAAAGCCCATCTTCCCTCCCCTGGGAACAGGTGAGAGATGGAACTAAACCCCAAAGGATTTTCTGCTCACTGATGGCACGTGAGTTTTCTTGGGAATCCTCTGCCAAATGTGGTCAGTTGTTCTTGAATGTGGCCATGCAGGGAGTCGAATGTGCCAGCCCAGATCTGCAAACATGCAGTGCCAGAAGGAGAACCTTTGAAATGTCACCTGGGATGTGTTCCACTGACTCACAAGTGGGTGCTGTGCCCAGGTCCCCTGTCCAAATCCTGGGCGGGCAGAAGCCAGGACTGCACATTGCTCGTGATATGAATTCAGTTTTGGGGAGGTTAAATACAAATGAGATGCCAGGGAGGGAATGGCTCCTACGTGTAAATATATTTGTCCTAAAGGAGCCCTGCCCAGTCTGACTGCTGCCCAGTGCTGCTCCCTGGCTGCACGCTCTCTTGGTGAGCCTCTGTCCTGCTGGCCGTGCCTTTTCTGTCCCCGTCCCCGTGCCGCTCCTTGCCCGTCTTTACCCTCCCGAGCACGTGGTGTGGTCGATTCCTGCCTCCCGGTCCTGGTTTCCCTTTTTGTCTCTGTGTCCCTACGTCCTTGTTGTGTGTTTGGGACTCCGTCTTTTTGTCTGTCCTTCTCCGTGCCTCACTCGTGTTCCCGTTCTGTTCCCTGTGGCTCTGTGGTGCTCCCCGTGCCATTGTTTCCCCCGGGATCCTTGTGTCCCGTTCGCTGCCCCTGTTCTTTTTTAATCCCTCTCTCGTGCTGCCCATCCAGCGTCCCTTTTTTGTGGATTTGTTGTTTTGGTTTTTTTTTCTCCATTTCAGCCTGCACCCCGATCTTCATTTTCTTTCCTGTGTCCTCTCTGCAGCCACTCTCTGCCTCGTGTCCTCTGCGTGTGTGGGGCTGAGGAGGAACTTTAGCCCTCCTGGGGGCTGCCCCTCCCCCCCCCCCCCCCCCCCCTTTCCTTGTGCCAGCTGGGTCCCTTTTTGTGGGCATGGACCCGTGGGAGGGTTCCCATCAAGGGCCGTGCTGCCGTCCAGGGCAGCTGGAGCGGTTCTGTGCCTTCATTTTGGGGGTGAGGAAAGAAGGCTGAGGGGGGGACGGGGTGGAGACTTGGGGGGCTCCGATGTGTTTCGGGGCAGCCCGAGGTCCCCGGCAGAGGGAGCCACGCTGTGGCGCAGGAGCAGGGGAGTGGGGAATGGGGTGGGGGGGGTGGTGGGGGGGCGTGCTGGGTTCCCTCCCCCAGAGGGACCCACGGGTGCCAGGACATTCCCCGGGAGGGGTGGCCGTAGAATATATGAAAAATTTTTTTGTTTGTCTTCATTTCGTTAGACGAAGGCTTTCTTTAGTTTTGGCTGGGGTTTATTTTGGTGCATTCATTCAGGGGGATTTCCTGAAGGGATGGATCTCGTTGTTTCATTCCCCCCCCCCCCCCCATCCCTTGTCTGTCTGTCTGTCCGTCCCCAAAGCGCCGCAGCCCCGGGCTGAGCTCGGCGGCAGTGCTGCCGCCTTGTGGGCACAGCGCGGTACTGCAGCCGTCGCCTGTCTCGGATCCAGCCCCACAGCGAGCAGTCCGGAGCAGAAGTGTGAAAGCTGGGATCCTTTGACTTCTGCCGGGGACTTAATTTTCTTTTCCTCTTCTTCTCTTCCAGGACCGGAGAAATGGTTCCACTCCTCCCATCTTTGCCAAAAGCTGTGCTGTTTGAGGAGCCAGAGCCAAGGTGCCTTCAGCACCAGGGCTCTGCACTGGAGGGCTCCCGGTCCTGACCGCGCAGGGTTCCCCTTTTCCTCCCCCCTGGGATGAAGTGTCTATGGAATCTGGGATCTGGGTGAAACTGCAGCTCTGCTGGTATCCAGGGACGTGAGGTTCCGGGGGACTGCGTTTCCCTGTGGCTTTCCAGGTCGGCAGGAGCCGGAGGAAATGGGGTGCCAGAGCCGTGCCCCATCAGGCCGTGTTTGCCTCTGAGGAACAGAGAGTCCGGGCTGAGGTGAGATTGCCAGGAGTGCTTGGATGGATGAGCCGTGCGGGGAACGGGGAGCTCGGAATCGCAGCTGCTGCTGGATCCATTGCCTTAGGTCTGCTCCGTCTGTGTCTGTGCCAAGTGGGATTTGTGCTGGGGAGAGAGGTGCTGTGGGGAGCCAAAGGTGGAGTAAATCCTCTGTGGGGATGGGCAGCGAAGGACTGAGTAGCAGGGAAAGGAGAGGATTTCTAAAGGATACGACTGTTTCTGCCAAGAGCGGGGTGGAGCAGCGATGGGGGTAGTTGGGTTTGGCCTGGGCTCTGTTATTCTTGGTGCAATTTTAAAGTTCTGTCGTGTGATTTACTGTCCGGGAGCTTTCGAACGAGAGCTGACCGAAATGTAGGTTAAGCCTTGGAAGTTGGGTCCGTTGACTGCAGCAGCTCGCCGAGGCTGGAGGACTGGGGTGATGGCTGCTCCCAGGAAAGGTTACTTATTTATTGATACTGTGTCACATTTCCCTCAGCGACTGCCAGCCCGGAATGGCTGTGAGTTGGTGCTCTTCTCAGTGGGGGATTGGAGAAGGTTTTGGCTGTAATTAGAAGTGGGAGAAAAATCCTGCTAAATAAAAGTCTCACCTCTGTTCCCCCCTAAGTTATCCCAGTTTGTTCCAGCTTGGAGCTGCGCAGAAGTCAGGCAGGGGAAATGACATCAGGGATACAGCTGTCAGTTCCGAGGCAGAGAGAGAAGATGTAGCAGCCAAGGGCAGGGGAGGGGGAAAGGTTTCAGAAAGCATTTCTGTGGTGTAATGAATGCCAATTTCTGCTTGCCCAGGGAGAAGAGGACGAACTCCCAGCCTTTCAGGCCTGACAGTCCCCTGCAGCGAGAGCATACACTGGAAGAGTTCAGGGTCGAAGACAAGGCTGAGGGAAAATCCAGGCTATTTATAAGGGATGATGAGAGGTGGGTCCAGGGTGAGAATCCAGTGGGTAAAGGGAAAAGTGGTGTAAGGGAGAAGTAATACAGGGCAGGGGCCGATAAGGTAGGACGGGTGGAACAGTGCAGTGAACATAAACCAATGGGGGGGGGGGGGGGTACAAGGATACAAGAACTTTCCAGAGCTGGGAGGAGACAAGGGATGACATAACTGGGAATAGAGGCAACCAATGGGAAATGAGGGTTATAAAGCTTTACCTTAAAGCTTTACCATAAAGAATTTTTAAAACCTTTGACAACCTTCTTAGGAGCTATTCTAAACTTAAACAAATGCCCTCCAAGGTCTGGGGCCACGGGCCAACTCCTCACCCAAAACACTGGTCTGGCTTGGGATGTCAGTCAGTCCGATTCCTACACTGGGCCTCTGCATGATATTCACCCAGAAGCTGCCTTTCAAGGACTGAAGTGGAACAAAAGGTATAAAAGAAATGTCATTCCCAGAGGGAAAATAGTTTCATTTCTCTTGTGTCTGCGTTTTTTTTTTTTTTTTTACAGTTACCTCAAAATTTCCGGATCCAGAACAGCTACTCTGAGTTTTGGTAGAGATTCCAAAGCAGGATACAGTAGGTTTCAAAGTACACCTTGGAAAATCAATTGTTTGTCTGCAGCATGCAGCATGTAGGTGTGATGTCTGTAACTGGTCTTAGTTGATGCAGAGGTACTTGGAAAAAAATGTTTAATCTTTCATCTCTCCCCACCTGCATTCTTCCTCAGTGTACTTTTTATTCAGCAGGACTCGGATGAGAGAGAGAGAGAGAGAGAGAGAGGGGAACTCTCTTCACATCAGCGTCAAAGGAAAAAGTGTTCAGCGACTTACAGTCCTAGTGACTGTTCTGTGTAAAAGCAGGATTGTTTTGCCATCAGACCTTGCGTGCCGTACCAGTCTGTGCGTTAACAGGTGTCTAAGAAAGGTCAAAAGGGAATAACTCCATGTCGTTCACTGGTGTGAATCTTGGTGGGGAGCAGAGCCGAGAGTTAACTGCAGTGAGGGGGAGGTTACTGAAGCCCCAGTTTGTTTCCAGTGAGCGTGGTGTTGTGGTGTTCAAAGTTACAGGTGCCTGCTGGCCTGGAGCTGGATACTTCTGCCTCTGCTTTCTTTGGGGGTTGATGATTCCTTATGTTTATGTTGGCGTGCCAGACAAATTGTTAAAGGTATTTCCATCAGACCTGGTTTGAATGTGTTACCCCTTCATTTAATTAAAAGAAAAAAAGCCCCGCTCCATCACTGCTGCTGTGATGTGTGACAAAAGCCCATCTTCCCTCCCCTGGGAACAGGTGAGAGATGGAACTAAACCCCAAAGGATTTTCTGCTCACTGATGGCACGTGAGTCTTCTTGGGAATTCTCTGCCAAATGTGGTCAGTTGTTTTTGAATGTGGCCATGCGGGGAGTCGAACGTGCCAGCCCAGATCTGCAAACATGCAGTGCCAGAAGGAGAAGCCTTGAAATGTAAACTGGGATTTATTCACCTGACTCGCAAGTGTGTGTGCTGTGCCCAGGTCCCCTGTCCAAATCCTGGGCGGGGAGAAGCCAGGACTGCACATTCCTTGTGATAGGAATTCAGGTTTTTTTGGGGGGGTCGGGGTGGGGGTTAAATACAAATGAGATGCCAGGGAGGGAATGGCTCCTACGTGTAAATATATTTGTCCTAGAGGAGCCCTGCCCAGTCTGACTGCTGCCCAGTGCTGCTCCCTGACTGTACCCTCTCTTGGTGAGCCTCTGCCCTGCTGGCCGTGTTTTTGTTTTCTGGTTTTGGCTTTTTGTTTTTGTTTTTTTTTTTTTTTTAATTTCAGCCTGCACCCCGATCTTCATTTTCTTCCCGTGTCCTCTCTGCTGCCACTCTCCCTTTCTGCCTCGTGTCCTCTGTCTCTGGTTTATAATGTGTAGACTATATGGATATATGAATTCCACGTAAGTATGCCAAATATAAATAGAAAAATGAATTGAAATATAGTTTTAAAATAAAGGGGTTTTAATTTTCTGTTTTGTTAGAGGCCGGGCTTTTCCATAAATGATATAAAAATGTGAAGATATAGAATATATAAATGTGTGTGTGTGTGTGTGTGTGTGTGTATATACATATATATACACACACATAAAATACAAATGTTAGTAATATAAAGATTTCTTAATAAAAATAATATTGTACCCATGTTGTAATTGATGCCAATATACATTAAATTCAATATCCAAAAATAGGTATTGATTATGAATATAAATTAATTATTAACAAACATATATATATATCTATCTATCTATCTATCTATCTATCTATCTAATGGGTTTGGGGTTTTTTTAATTTGTTCATGGCAGGGATTTTTTAGTTTGGGTCGGGTTTTTTTGGGGGGCATTCGTTTAGTAGGATTTTTTAAAGGGAGGGACCTCGATGTTTTTTGGCCCCTTGTCTCTCTGTCTGTGTGTGTGTCTCTCTGTCTGTGTCCCCCGTGTCCCCAAAGAGCCGCGGCCCCGGGCTGAGCTCGGCCGCAGTGCTGCCGCCTTGTGGGAAGAGATCGGTACTGCAGCCGTGCCCCGAAGCGGCGACCGGCTCCTCCTCGGCGCTGCTGCGGGAGGGCGGTGGGGCGCGAAATGGTGCGCGTGACCTTCTCAAGATGGCGGAGGGCCCAAGGTGACGATGCCGTTCCACTGGGACCGATGCGACGCTCGGGACGGCGGACGCAATAGGACCCCGGCAGAGATACGCTGGAGGGGGGGGGTTGTCCTTTTTTTCCCGCCCTTTTTTTGCCGTCCTATGTAGAAGGTCGGGTGAGTGATAGCCGGGTCGCCATCTTGGGAGTGGCACGCTGCAATTTCCGCCCTTCCTGGCTCCATCTTTGTTCCTGGCAGAAGCCACTTCCGGTGGCGTTGCCAGCGTTGTCGTGGTAACTGTAAAGCCCCAGATAATGGTGTCTCTTAAAGTCGCCTGCCTGAATCCGACCCCCGACGCTGATCGCGCGCTCTCCCGCCGCCTGTCCCACGGGCCATTTCCAGCACCGCTGACCAGTCCGCGCCCATCCGCGCCGCGTAAAAGGCGACGGAAAATCGCGCCGAGAACGCGGGATCGGTTTCGGGACCGGATTCAGGCAGGCGAGTTCAATAATCGCCAATGTAGGGGGCCTTCTTTTTCGCCTCCCGAAACAAAGATGGCGGAGGCACCGGAAATGGCTTCTGCCAGTACCAAAGATGGCGGCAGGGAAGGGCGGAAATTGCGTCTCGACCCTTCCCAAGATGGCGACTCAACCGTCACTCGCCCGACCTTCTGCATAGGGCGGCAAAAAAGGGGCGGGGAAAAAAGGACCCCCACGGGGTGTGGACTGCATTGCCTGCCCGCGACGCCGACGCCGATCCCTCCACCCCGGCGCGATTTTGCGCGGCGTTTCCCATCGTGCCCACACGGGCTGTGGGCTCAGCGGCGCCGCGGACGCGCGGGAGCCCGGCGGGCGCCGACAGGCAGCGGCGGGTCCGCCCCTCTCTCTGCCGGGGTCCTTC
Organism: Cinclus cinclus; assembly: GCF_963662255.1. Lineage (NCBI taxonomy): Eukaryota > Metazoa > Chordata > Aves > Passeriformes > Cinclidae > Cinclus > Cinclus cinclus. Next base: position 1,295,828 of record NW_026912246.1, on the reverse strand, counting down.
CACGGCCGCCGTCGCGGAGAGCGACTCCCGTCCCGCCGCGCCACCTCTCCGTGCTTCCCGGTTCCGCTCCTGCCCGGGGAACGCATCGACGAAGGAAGAGCGGTCGCCCAGCTCCCGGAGCCATCGCCCTGCCCGCAGCCGGGAGCAGCCCGCAGGAGGAGGCAGCTGCTCTCTCTGCCGGAGAGGTGAGAGGGGCGCAAGGATGGGGCGGGGTGGGAACGCGGGCACGGGAGAATTCCCAGGCACAATTCCAGCTCCCCCTTTCAGCTGGCAGCAGCCCGGTGTCCTCTGCGTGTGGCAGCAGCTGCAGCGCTGGTTTGGAGCGAGTTTCCATGGCATTTTGTTGCAAAGGTGCCCCTTCCAGCCGGGTGCCCCGGCTGGGTTCCCTGGCTGGGAGAGCCCTTGAAGTAGCCAGAGGGAGCAGCTGCTGAGAATTCCGAGCCCGCTGTTCCTGTGGTTGTGGATACAGTGTTTCAGTAGTGTGTGCTTCTGTCCTATGTGCTGCTAGATGTACTTTGGAACAAGTTGACTCTTTCATCCCTCCCCACCTGCATTCTTCCTAGGTGTACGTTTTATTCAGCAGCATTCAGATGAGAGAGAGGAGCTCTGTTCCCATCAGCACGAAAGGAAAAAGTGTGCTCACACAGACCTAAGTTGTTTGGTCAAAAAATTCTTACTTTGGTTTGGTCCAAAAAATGTTATTCCTGTGTGCAAGCTCACGGGGAAGATTTTATTCAACAGCTCTCAGTGGGACATCAAAGCTCCACTTTCCCTTTTCTTGAACAGCCTGAGACCCAATATTACTTGATATCAATTTTATTACAGGCGTTTTGAACTTTTTGAAGAGCCAGAAGGATTGTTTGTGCATACGTGTGTCACTAATATCCCTCCTCTCTCCAATGCAGGATGGGGGGGAAAAGGGCTGCAGAGCTTCCTACAAGGGGCTGTAAGTGCGAATAAAGAGGAGCCAGAGGTTTAGTTGATATGAATCACTGTTTCTGAAAAGAGCCTGATGGATTTCCTGATACCAAAACCAGTAGGAATAGGAGACTGAACTCGGGCATCGTGATGGTCTCCTTGGCTTTAAAAAGCTTTAATGGCTTTAAAGGGCATTTCTATCAGTCCTGGTTTATTTTTGTTCCCTTTCATTAAATTTTCAAATAAAAAAGCCCCGCTCCATCACTGCTGCTGTGATGTGTGACAAAAGCCCATCTTCCCTCCCCTGGGAACAGGTGAGAGATGGAACTAAACCCCAAAGGATTTTCTGCTCACTGATGGCACGTGAGTTTTCTTGGGAATCCTCTGCCAAATGTGGTCAGTTGTTCTTGAATGTGGCCATGCAGGGAGTCGAATGTGCCAGCCCAGATCTGCAAACATGCAGTGCCAGAAGGAGAACCTTTGAAATGTCACCTGGGATGTGTTCCACTGACTCACAAGTGGGTGCTGTGCCCAGGTCCCCTGTCCAAATCCTGGGCGGGCAGAAGCCAGGACTGCACATTGCTCGTGATATGAATTCAGTTTTGGGGAGGTTAAATACAAATGAGATGCCAGGGAGGGAATGGCTCCTACGTGTAAATATATTTGTCCTAAAGGAGCCCTGCCCAGTCTGACTGCTGCCCAGTGCTGCTCCCTGGCTGCACGCTCTCTTGGTGAGCCTCTGTCCTGCTGGCCGTGCCTTTTCTGTCCCCGTCCCCATGCCGCTCCTTGCCCGTCTTTACCCTCCCGAGCACGTGGTGTGGTCGATTCCTGCCTCCCGGTCCTGGTTTCCCTTTTTGTCTCTGTGTCCCTACGTCCTTGTTGTGTGTTTGGGACTCCGTCTTTTTGTCTGTCCTTCTCCGTGCCTCACTCGTGTTCCCGTTCTGTTCCCTGTGGCTCTGTGGTGCTCCCCGTGCCATTGTTTCCCCCGGGATCCTTGTGTCCCGTTCGCTGCCCCTGTTCTTTTTTAATCCCTCTCTCGTGCTGCCCATCCAGCGTCCCTTTTTTGTGGATTTGTTGTTTTTTTTTTTTTTTTCTCCATTTCAGCCTGCACCCCGATCTTCATTTTCTTTCCTGTGTCCTCTCTGCAGCCACTCTCTGCCTCGTGTCCTCTGCGTGTGTGGGGCTGAGGAGGAACTTTAGCCCTCCTGGGGGCTGCCCCTCCCCCCCCCCCCCCCCCCCCCCCTTTCCTTGTGCCAGCTGGGTCCCTTTTTGTGGGCATGGACCCGTGGGAGGGTTCCCATCAAGGGCCGTGCTGCCGTCCAGGGCAGCTGGAGCGGTTCTGTGCCTTCATTTTGGGGGTGAGGAAAGAAGGCTGAGGGGGGGACGGGGTGGAGACTCGGGGGGCTCCGATGTGTTTCGGGGCAGCCCGAGGTCCCCGGCAGAGGGAGCCACGCTGTGGCGCAGGAGCAGGGGAGTGGGGAATGGGGTGGGGGGGGTGGTGGGGGGGCGTGCTGGGTTCCCTCCCCCAGAGGGACCCACGGGTGCCAGGACATTCCCCGGGAGGGGTGGCCGTAGAATATATGAAAAATTTTTTTGTTTGTCTTCATTTCGTTAGACGAAGGCTTTCTTTAGTTTTGGCTGGGGTTTATTTTGGTGCATTCATTCAGGGGGATTTCCTGAAGGGATGGATCTCGTTGTTTCATCCCCCCCCCCCCCCCCCCCCCCATCCCTTGTCTGTCTGTCTGTCCGTCCCCAAAGCGCCGCAGCCCCGGGCTGAGCTCGGCGGCAGTGCTGCCGCCTTGTGGGCACAGCGCGGTACTGCAGCCGTCGCCTGTCTCGGATCCAGCCCCACAGCGAGCAGTCCGGAGCAGAAGTGTGAAAGCTGGGATCCTTTGACTTCTGCCGGGGACTTAATTTTCTTTTCCTCTTCTTCTCTTCCAGGACCGGAGAAATGGTTCCACTCCTCCCATCTTTGCCAAAAGCTGTGCTGTTTGAGGAGCCAGAGCCAAGGTGCCTTCAGCACCAGGGCTCTGCACTGGAGGGCTCCCGGTCCTGACCGCGCAGGGTTCCCCTTTTCCTCCCCCCTGGGATGAAGTGTCTATGGAATCTGGGATCTGGGTGAAACTGCAGCTCTGCTGGTATCCAGGGACGTGAGGTTCCGGGGGACTGCGTTTCCCTGTGGCTTTCCAGGTCGGCAGGAGCCGGAGGAAATGGGGTGCCAGAGCCGTGCCCCATCAGGCCGTGTTTGCCTCTGAGGAACAGAGAGTCCGGGCTGAGGTGAGATTGCCAGGAGTGCTTGGATGGATGAGCTGTGCGGGGAACGGGGAGCTCGGAATCGCAGCTGCTGCTGGATCCATTGCCTTAGGTCTGCTCCGTCTGTGTCTGTGCCAAGTGGGATTTGTGCTGGGGAGAGAGGTGCTGTGGGGAGCCAAAGGTGGAGTAAATCCTCTGTGGGGATGGGCAGCGAAGGACTGAGTAGCAGGGAAAGGAGAGGATTTCTAAAGGATACGACTGTTTCTGCCAAGAGCGGGGTGGAGCAGCGATGGGGGTAGTTGGGTTTGGCCTGGGCTCTGTTATTCTTGGTGCAATTTTAAAGTTCTGTCGTGTGATTTACTGTCCGGGAGCTTTCGAACGAGAGCTGACCGAAATGTAGGTTAAGCCTTGGAAGTTGGGTCCGTTGACTGCAGCAGCTCGCCGAGGCTGGAGGACTGGGGTGATGGCTGCTCCCAGGAAAGGTTACTTATTTATTGATACTGTGTCACATTTCCCTCAGCGACTGCCAGCCCGGAATGGCTGTGAGTTGGTGCTCTTCTCAGTGGGGGATTGGAGAAGGTTTTGGCTGTAATTAGAAGTGGGAGAAAAATCCTGCTAAATAAAAGTCTCACCTCTGTTCCCCCCTAAGTTATCCCAGTTTGTTCCAGCTTGGAGCTGCGCAGAAGTCAGGCAGGGGAAATGACATCAGGGATACAGCTGTCAGTTCCGAGGCAGAGAGAGAAGATGTAGCAGCCAAGGGCAGGGGAGGGGGAAAGGTTTCAGAAAGCATTTCTGTGGTGTAATGAATGCCAATTTCTGCTTGCCCAGGGAGAAGAGGACGAACTCCCAGCCTTTCAGGCCTGACAGTCCCCTGCAGCGAGAGCATACACTGGAAGAGTTCAGGGTCGAAGACAAGGCTGAGGGAAAATCCAGGCTATTTATAAGGGATGATGAGAGGTGGGTCCAGGGTGAGAATCCAGTGGGTAAAGGGAAAAGTGGTGTAAGGGAGAAGTAATACAGGGCAGGGGCCGATAAGGTAGGACGGGTGGAACAGTGCAGTGAACATAAACCAATGGGGGGGGGGGGGGTACAAGGATACAAGAACTTTCCAGAGCTGGGAGGAGACAAGGGATGACATAACTGGGAATAGAGGCAACCAATGGGAAATGAGGGTTATAAAGCTTTACCTTAAAGCTTTACCATAAAGAATTTTTAAAACCTTTGACAACCTTCTTAGGAGCTATTCTAAACTTAAACAAATGCCCTCCAAGGTCTGGGGCCACGGGCCAACTCCTCACCCAAAACACTGGTCTGGCTTGGGATGTCAGTCAGTCCGATTCCTACACTGGGCCTCTGCATGATATTCACCCAGAAGCTGCCTTTCAAGGACTGAAGTGGAACAAAAGGTATAAAAGAAATGTCATTCCCAGAGGGAAAATAGTTTCATTTCTCTTGTGTCTGCGTTTTTTTTTTTTTTTTTACAGTTACCTCAAAATTTCCGGATCCAGAACAGCTACTCTGAGTTTTGGTAGAGATTCCAAAGCAGGATACAGTAGGTTTCAAAGTACACCTTGGAAAATCAATTGTTTGTCTGCAGCATGCAGCATGTAGGTGTGATGTCTGTAACTGGTCTTAGTTGATGCAGAGGTACTTGGAAAAAAATGTTTAATCTTTCATCTCTCCCCACCTGCATTCTTCCTCAGTGTACTTTTTATTCAGCAGGACTCGGATGAGAGAGAGAGAGAGAGAGAGAGAGGGGAACTCTCTTCACATCAGCGTCAAAGGAAAAAGTGTTCAGCGACTTACAGTCCTAGTGACTGTTCTGTGTAAAAGCAGGATTGTTTTGCCATCAGACCTTGCGTGCCGTACCAGTCTGTGCGTTAACAGGTGTCTAAGAAAGGTCAAAAGGGAATAACTCCATGTCGTTCACTGGTGTGAATCTTGGTGGGGAGCAGAGCCGAGAGTTAACTGCAGTGAGGGGGAGGTTACTGAAGCCCCAGTTTGTTTCCAGTGAGCGTGGTGTTGTGGTGTTCAAAGTTACAGGTGCCTGCTGGCCTGGAGCTGGATACTTCTGCCTCTGCTTTCTTTGGGGGTTGATGATTCCTTATGTTTATGTTGGCGTGCCAGACAAATTGTTAAAGGTATTTCCATCAGACCTGGTTTGAATGTGTTACCCCTTCATTTAATTAAAAGAAAAAAAGCCCCGCTCCATCACTGCTGCTGTGATGTGTGACAAAAGCCCATCTTCCCTCCCCTGGGAACAGGTGAGAGATGGAACTAAACCCCAAAGGATTTTCTGCTCACTGATGGCACGTGAGTCTTCTTGGGAATTCTCTGCCAAATGTGGTCAGTTGTTTTTGAATGTGGCCATGCGGGGAGTCGAACGTGCCAGCCCAGATCTGCAAACATGCAGTGCCAGAAGGAGAAGCCTTGAAATGTAAACTGGGATTTATTCACCTGACTCGCAAGTGTGTGTGCTGTGCCCAGGTCCCCTGTCCAAATCCTGGGCGGGGAGAAGCCAGGACTGCACATTCCTTGTGATAGGAATTCAGGTTTTTTTGGGGGGGTCGGGGTGGGGGTTAAATACAAATGAGATGCCAGGGAGGGAATGGCTCCTACGTGTAAATATATTTGTCCTAGAGGAGCCCTGCCCAGTCTGACTGCTGCCCAGTGCTGCTCCCTGACTGTACCCTCTCTTGGTGAGCCTCTGCCCTGCTGGCCGTGTTTTTGTTTTCTGGTTTTGGCTTTTTGTTTTTGTTTTTTTTTTTTTTTTAATTTCAGCCTGCACCCCGATCTTCATTTTCTTCCCGTGTCCTCTCTGCTGCCACTCTCCCTTTCTGCCTCGTGTCCTCTGTCTCTGGTTTATAATGTGTAGACTATATGGATATATGAATTCCACGTAAGTATGCCAAATATAAATAGAAAAATGAATTGAAATATAGTTTTAAAATAAAGGGGTTTTAATTTTCTGTTTTGTTAGAGGCCGGGCTTTTCCATAAATGATATAAAAATGTGAAGATATAGAATATATAAATGTGTGTGTGTGTGTGTGTGTGTGTGTGTATACATATATATACACACACATAAAATACAAATGTTAGTAATATAAAGATTTCTTAATAAAAATAATATTGTACCCATGTTGTAATTGATGCCAATATACATTAAATTCAATATCCAAAAATAGGTATTGATTATGAATATAAATTAATTATTAACAAACATATATATATATCTATCTATCTATCTATCTATCTATCTATCTAATGGGTTTGGGGTTTTTTTAATTTGTTCATGGCAGGGATTTTTTAGTTTGGGTCGGGTTTTTTTGGGGGGCATTCGTTTAGTAGGATTTTTTAAAGGGAGGGACCTCGATGTTTTTTGGCCCCTTGTCTCTCTGTCTGTGTGTGTGTCTCTCTGTCTGTGTCCCCCGTGTCCCCAAAGAGCCGCGGCCCCGGGCTGAGCTCGGCCGCAGTGCTGCCGCCTTGTGGGAAGAGATCGGTACTGCAGCCGTGCCCCGAAGCGGCGACCGGCTCCTCCTCGGCGCTGCTGCGGGAGGGCGGTGGGGCGCGAAATGGTGCGCGTGACCTTCTCAAGATGGCGGAGGGCCCAAGGTGACGATGCCGTTCCACTGGGACCGATGCGACGCTCGGGACGGCGGACGCAATAGGACCCCGGCAGAGATACGCTGGAGGGGGGGGGTTGTCCTTTTTTTCCCGCCCTTTTTTTGCCGTCCTATGTAGAAGGTCGGGTGAGTGATAGCCGGGTCGCCATCTTGGGAGTGGCACGCTGCAATTTCCGCCCTTCCTGGCTCCATCTTTGTTCCTGGCAGAAGCCACTTCCGGTGGCGTTGCCAGCGTTGTCGTGGTAACTGTAAAGCCCCAGATAATGGTGTCTCTTAAAGTCGCCTGCCTGAATCCGACCCCCGACGCTGATCGCGCGCTCTCCCGCCGCCTGTCCCACGGGCCATTTCCAGCACCGCTGACCAGTCCGCGCCCATCCGCGCCGCGTAAAAGGCGACGGAAAATCGCGCCGAGAACGCGGGATCGGTTTCGGGACCGGATTCAGGCAGGCGAGTTCAATAATCGCCAATGTAGGGGGCCTTCTTTTTCGCCTCCCGAAACAAAGATGGCGGAGGCACCGGAAATGGCTTCTGCCAGTACCAAAGATGGCGGCAGGGAAGGGCGGAAATTGCGTCTCGACCCTTCCCAAGATGGCGACTCAACCGTCACTCGCCCGACCTTCTGCATAGGGCGGCAAAAAAGGGGCGGGGAAAAAAGGACCCCCACGGGGTGTGGACTGCATTGCCTGCCCGCGACGCCGACGCCGATCCCTCCACCCCGGCGCGATTTTGCGCGGCGTTTCCCATCGTGCCCACACGGGCTGTGGGCTCAGCGGCGCCGCGGACGCGCGGGAGCCCGGCGGGCGCCGACAGGCAGCGGCGGGTCCGCCCCTCTCTCTGCCGGGGTCCTTCCACGGCCGCCGTCGCGGAGAGCGACTCCCGTCCCGCCGCGCCACCTCTCCGTGCTTCCCGGTTCCGCTCCTGCCCGGGGAACGCATCGACGAAGGAAGAGCGGTCGCCCAGCTCCCGGAGCCATCGCCCTGCCCGCAGCCGGGAGCAGCCCGCAGGAGGAGGCAGCTGCTCTCTCTGCCGGAGAGGTGAGAGGGGCGCAAGGATGGGGCGGGGTGGGAACGCGGGCACGGGAGAATTCCCAGGCACAATTCCAGCTCCCCCTTTCAGCTGGCAGCAGCCCGGTGTCCTCTGCGTGTGGCAGCAGCTGCAGCGCTGGTTTGGAGCGAGTTTCCATGGCATTTTGTTGCAAAGGTGCCCCTTCCAGCCGGGTGCCCCGGCTGGGTTCCCTGGCTGGGAGAGCCCTTGAAGTAGCCAGAGGGAGCAGCTGCTGAGAATTCCGAGCCCGCTGTTCCTGTGGTTGTGGATACAGTGTTTCAGTAGTGTGTGCTTCTGTCCTATGTGCTGCTAGATGTACTTTGGAACAAGTTGACTCTTTCATCCCTCCCCACCTGCATTCTTCCTAGGTGTACGTTTTATTCAGCAGCATTCAGATGAGAGAGAGGAGCTCTGTTCCCATCAGCACGAAAGGAAAAAGTGTGCTCACACAGACCTAAGTTGTTTGGTGAAAAAATTCTTACTTTGGTTTGGTCCAAAAAATGTTATTCCTGTGTGCAAGCTCACGGGGAAGATTTTATTCAACAGCTCTCAGTGGGACATCAAAGCTCCACTTTCCCTTTTCTTGAACAGCCTGAGACCCAATATTACTTGATATCAATTTTATTACAGGCGTTTTGAACTTTTTGAAGAGCCAGAAGGATTGTTTGTGCATACGTGTGTCACTAATATCCCTCCTCTCTCCAATGCAGGATGGGGGGGAAAAGGGCTGCAGAGCTTCCTACAAGGGGCTGTAAGTGCGAATAAAGAGGAGCCAGAGGTTTAGTTGATATGAATCACTGTTTCTGAAAAGAGCCTGATGGATTTCCTGATACCAAAACCAGTAGGAATAGGAGACTGAACTCGGGCATCGTGATGGTCTCCTTGGCTTTAAAAAGCTTTAATGGCTTTAAAGGGCATTTCTATCAGTCCTGGTTTATTTTTGTTCCCTTTCATTAAATTTTCAAATAAAAAAGCCCCGCTCCATCACTGCTGCTGTGATGTGTGACAAAAGCCCATCTTCCCTCCCCTGGGAACAGGTGAGAGATGGAACTAAACCCCAAAGGATTTTCTGCTCACTGATGGCACGTGAGTTTTCTTGGGAATCCTCTGCCAAATGTGGTCAGTTGTTCTTGAATGTGGCCATGCAGGGAGTCGAATGTGCCAGCCCAGATCTGCAAACATGCAGTGCCAGAAGGAGAACCTTTGAAATGTCACCTGGGATGTGTTCCACTGACTCACAAGTGGGTGCTGTGCCCAGGTCCCCTGTCCAAATCCTGGGCGGGCAGAAGCCAGGACTGCACATTGCTCGTGATATGAATTCAGTTTTGGGGAGGTTAAATACAAATGAGATGCCAGGGAGGGAATGGCTCCTACGTGTAAATATATTTGTCCTAAAGGAGCCCTGCCCAGTCTGACTGCTGCCCAGTGCTGCTCCCTGGCTGCACGCTCTCTTGGTGAGCCTCTGTCCTGCTGGCCGTGCCTTTTCTGTCCCCGTCCCCATGCCGCTCCTTGCCCGTCTTTACCCTCCCGAGCACGTGGTGTGGTCGATTCCTGCCTCCCGGTCCTGGTTTCCCTTTTTGTCTCTGTGTCCCTACGTCCTTGTTGTGTGTTTGGGACTCCGTCTTTTTGTCTGTCCTTCTCCGTGCCTCACTCGTGTTCCCGTTCTGTTCCCTGTGGCTCTGTGGTGCTCCCCGTGCCATTGTTTCCCCCGGGATCCTTGTGTCCCGTTCGCTGCCCCTGTTCTTTTTTAATCCCTCTCTCGTGCTGCCCATCCAGCGTCCCTTTTTTGTGGATTTGTTGTTTTTTTTTTTTTTTTCTCCATTTCAGCCTGCACCCCGATCTTCATTTTCTTTCCTGTGTCCTCTCTGCAGCCACTCTCTGCCTCGTGTCCTCTGCGTGTGTGGGGCTGAGGAGGAACTTTAGCCCTCCTGGGGGCTGCCCCTCCCCCCCCCCCCCCCCCCCCCCTTTCCTTGTGCCAGCTGGGTCCCTTTTTGTGGGCATGGACCCGTGGGAGGGTTCCCATCAAGGGCCGTGCTGCCGTCCAGGGCAGCTGGAGCGGTTCTGTGCCTTCATTTTGGGGGTGAGGAAAGAAGGCTGAGGGGGGGACGGGGTGGAGACTCGGGGGGCTCCGATGTGTTTCGGGGCAGCCCGAGGTCCCCGGCAGAGGGAGCCACGCTGTGGCGCAGGAGCAGGGGAGTGGGGAATGGGGTGGGGGGGGTGGGGGGGGGGCGTGCTGGGTTCCCTCCCCCAGAGGGACCCACGGGTGCCAGGACATTCCCCGGGAGGGGTGGCCGTAGAATATATGAAAAATTTTTTTGTTTGTCTTCATTTCGTTAGACGAAGGCTTTCTTTAGTTTTGGCTGGGGTTTATTTTGGTGCATTCATTCAGGGGGATTTCCTGAAGGGATGGATCTCGTTGTTTCATCCCCCCCCCCCCCCCCCCCCCCCCATCCCTTGTCTGTCTGTCTGTCCGTCCCCAAAGCGCCGCAGCCCCGGGCTGAGCTCGGCGGCAGTGCTGCCGCCTTGTGGGCACAGCGCGGTACTGCAGCCGTCGCCTGTCTCGGATCCAGCCCCACAGCGAGCAGTCCGGAGCAGAAGTGTGAAAGCTGGGATCCTTTGACTTCTGCCGGGGACTTAATTTTCTTTTCCTCTTCTTCTCTTCCAGGACCGGAGAAATGGTTCCACTCCTCCCATCTTTGCCAAAAGCTGTGCTGTTTGAGGAGCCAGAGCCAAGGTGCCTTCAGCACCAGGGCTCTGCACTGGAGGGCTCCCGGTCCTGACCGCGCAGGGTTCCCCTTTTCCTCCCCCCTGGGATGAAGTGTCTATGGAATCTGGGATCTGGGTGAAACTGCAGCTCTGCTGGTATCCAGGGACGTGAGGTTCCGGGGGACTGCGTTTCCCTGTGGCTTTCCAGGTCGGCAGGAGCCGGAGGAAATGGGGTGCCAGAGCCGTGCCCCATCAGGCCGTGTTTGCCTCTGAGGAACAGAGAGTCCGGGCTGAGGTGAGATTGCCAGGAGTGCTTGGATGGATGAGCTGTGCGGGGAACGGGGAGCTCGGAATCGCAGCTGCTGCTGGATCCATTGCCTTAGGTCTGCTCCGTCTGTGTCTGTGCCAAGTGGGATTTGTGCTGGGGAGAGAGGTGCTGTGGGGAGCCAAAGGTGGAGTAAATCCTCTGTGGGGATGGGCAGCGAAGGACTGAGTAGCAGGGAAAGGAGAGGATTTCTAAAGGATACGACTGTTTCTGCCAAGAGCGGGGTGGAGCAGCGATGGGGGTAGTTGGGTTTGGCCTGGGCTCTGTTATTCTTGGTGCAATTTTAAAGTTCTGTCGTGTGATTTACTGTCCGGGAGCTTTCGAACGAGAGCTGACCGAAATGTAGGTTAAGCCTTGGAAGTTGGGTCCGTTGACTGCAGCAGCTCGCCGAGGCTGGAGGACTGGGGTGATGGCTGCTCCCAGGAAAGGTTACTTATTTATTGATACTGTGTCACATTTCCCTCAGCGACTGCCAGCCCGGAATGGCTGTGAGTTTGTGCTCTTCTCAGTGGGGGATTGGAGAAGGTTTTGGCTGTAATTAGAAGTGGGAGAAAAATCCTGCTAAATAAAAGTCTCACCTCTGTCCCCCCTAAGTTATCCCAGTTTGTTCCAGCTTGGAGCTGCGCAGAAGTCAGGCAGGGGAAATGACATCAGGGATACAGCTGTCAGTTCCGAGGCAGAGAGAGAAGATGTAGCAGCCAAGGGCAGGGGAGGGGGAAAGGTTTCAGAAAGCATTTCTGTGGTGTAATGAATGCCAATTTCTGCTTGCCCAGGGAGAAGAGGACGAACTCCCAGCCTTTCAGGCCTGACAGTCCCCTGCAGCGAGAGCATACACTGGAAGAGTTCAGGGTCGAAGACAAGGCTGAGGGAAAATCCAGGCTATTTATAAGGGATGATGAGAGGTGGGTCCAGGGTGAGAATCCAGTGGGTAAAGGGAAAAGTGGTGTAAGGGAGAAGTAATACAGGGCAGGGGCCGATAAGGTAGGACGGGTGGAACAGTGCAGTGAACATAAACCAATGGGGGGGGGGGGGGGTACAAGGATACAAGAACTTTCCAGAGCTGGGAGGAGACAAGGGATGACATAACTGGGAATAGAGGCAACCAATGGGAAATGAGGGTTATAAAGCTTTACCTTAAAGCTTTACCATAAAGAATTTTTAAAACCTTTGACAACCTTCTTAGGAGCTATTCTAAACTTAAACAAATGCCCTCCAAGGTCTGGGGCCACGGGCCAACTCCTCACCCAAAACACTGGTCTGGCTTGGGATGTCAGTCAGTCCGATTCCTACACTGGGCCTCTGCATGATATTCACCCAGAAGCTGCCTTTCAAGGACTGAAGTGGAACAAAAGGTATAAAAGAAATGTGATTCCCAGAGGGAAAATAGTTTCATTTCTCTTGTGTCTGCGTTTTTTTTTTTTTTTTACAGTTACCTCAAAATTTCCGGATCCAGAACAGCTACTCTGAGTTTTGGTAGAGATTCCAAAGCAGGATACAGTAGGTTTCAAAGTACACCTTGGAAAATCAATTGTTTGTCTGCAGCATGCAGCATGTAGGTGTGATGTCTGTAACTGGTCTTAGTTGATGCAGAGGTACTTGGAAAAAAATGTTTAATCTTTCATCTCTCCCCACCTGCATTCTTCCTCAGTGTACTTTTTATTCAGCAGGACTCGGATGAGAGAGAGAGAGAGAGAGAGGGGAACTCTCTTCACATCAGCGTCAAAGGAAAAAGTGTTCAGCGACTTACAGTCCTAGTGACTGTTCTGTGTAAAAGCAGGATTGTTTTGCCATCAGACCTTGCGTGCCGTACCAGTCTGTGCGTTAACAGGTGTCTAAGAAAGGTCAAAAGGGAATAACTCCATGTCGTTCACTGGTGTGAATCTTGGTGGGGAGCAGAGCCGAGAGTTAACTGCAGTGAGGGGGAGGTTACTGAAGCCCCAGTTTGTTTCCAGTGAGCGTGGTGTTGTGGTGTTCAAAGTTACAGGTGCCTGCTGGCCTGGAGCTGGATACTTCTGCCTCTGCTTTCTTTGGGGGTTGATGATTCCTTATGTTTATGTTGGCGTGCCAGACAAATTGTTAAAGGTATTTCCATCAGACCTGGTTTGAATGTGTTACCCCTTCATTTAATTAAAAGAAAAAAAGCCCCGCTCCATCACTGCTGCTGTGATGTGTGACAAAAGCCCATCTTCCCTCCCCTGGGAACAGGTGAGAGATGGAACTAAACCCCAAAGGATTTTCTGCTCACTGATGGCACGTGAGTCTTCTTGGGAATTCTCTGCCAAATGTGGTCAGTTGTTTTTGAATGTGGCCATGCGGGGAGTCGAACGTGCCAGCCCAGATCTGCAAACATGCAGTGCCAGAAGGAGAAGCCTTGAAATGTAAACTGGGATTTATTCACCTGACTCGCAAGTGTGTGTGCTGTGCCCAGGTCCCCTGTCCAAATCCTGGGCGGGGAGAAGCCAGGACTGCACATTCCTTGTGATAGGAATTCAGGTTTTTTTGGGGGGGTCGGGGTGGGGGTTAAATACAAATGAGATGCCAGGGAGGGAATGGCTCCTACGTGTAAATATATTTGTCCTAGAGGAGCCCTGCGCAGTCTGACTGCTGCCCAGTGCTGCTCCCTGACTGTACCCTCTCTTGGTGAGCCTCTGCCCTGCTGGCCGTGTTTTTGTTTTCTGGTTTTGGCTTTTTGTTTTTGTTTTTTTTTTTTTTTTTAATTTCAGCCTGCACCCCGATCTTCATTTTCTTCCCGTGTCCTCTCTGCTGCCACTCTCCCTTTCTGCCTCGTGTCCTCTGTCTCTGGTTTATAATGTGTAGACTATATGGATATATGAATTCCACGTAAGTATGCCAAATATAAATAGAAAAATGAATTGAAATATAGTTTTAAAATAAAGGGGTTTTAATTTTCTGTTTTGTTAGAGGCCGGGCTTTTCCATAAATGATATAAAAATGTGAAGATATAGAATATATAAATGTGTGTGTGTGTGTGTGTGTGTGTGTGTGTATATACATATATATACACACACATAAAATACAAATGTTAGTAATATAAAGATTTCTTAATAAAAATAATATTGTACCCATGTTGTAATTGATGCCAATATACATTAAATTCAATATCCAAAAATAGGTATTGATTATGAATATAAATTAATTATTAACAAACATATATATATATATATATATATATATATATATATATCTATCTAATGGGTTTGGGGTTTTTTTAATTTGTTCATGGCAGGGATTTTTTAGTTTGGGTCGGGTTTTTTTGGGGGGCATTCGTTTAGTAGGATTTTTTAAAGGGAGGGACCTCGATGTTTTTTGGCCCCTTGTCTCTCTGTCTGTGTGTGTGTCTCTCTGTCTGTGTCCCCCGTGTCCCCAAAGAGCCGCGGCCCCGGGCTGAGCTCGGCCGCAGTGCTGCCGCCTTGTGGGAAGAGATCGGTACTGCAGCCGTGCCCCGAAGCGGCGACCGGCTCCTCCTCGGCGCTGCTGCGGGAGGGCGGTGGGGCGCGAAATGGTGCGCGTGACCTTCTCAAGATGGCGGAGGGCCCAAGGTGACGATGCCGTTCCACTGGGACCGATGCGACGCTCGGGACGGCGGACGCAATAGGACCCCGGCAGAGATACGCTGGAGGGGGGGGTTGTCCTTTTTTTCCCGCCCTTTTTTTGCCGTCCTATGTAGAAGGTCGGGTGAGTGATAGCCGGGTCGCCATCTTGGGAGTGGCACGCTGCAATTTCCGCCCTTCCTGGCTCCATCTTTGTTCCTGGCAGAAGCCACTTCCGGTGGCGTTGCCAGCGTTGTCGTGGTAACTGTAAAGCCCCAGATAATGGTGTCTCTTAAAGTCGCCTGCCTGAATCCGACCCCCGACGCTGATCGCGCGCTCTCCCGCCGCCTGTCCCACGAGCCATTTCCAGCACCGCTGACCAGTCCGCGCCCATCCGCGCCACGTAAAAGGCGACGGAAAATCGCGCCGAGAACGCGGGATCGGTTTCGGGACCGGATTCAGGCAGGCGAGTTCAATAATCGCCAATGTAGGGGGCCTTCTTTTTCGCCTCCCGAAACAAAGATGGCGGAGGCACCGGAAATGGCTTCTGCCAGTACCAAAGATGGCGGCAGGGAAGGGCGGAAATTGCGTCTCGACCCTTCCCAAGATGGCGACTCAACCGTCACTCGCCCGACCTTCTGCATAGGGCGGCAAAAAAGGGGCGGGGAAAAAAGGACCCCCACGGGGTGTGGACTGCATTGCCTGCCCGCGACGCCGACGCCGATCCCTCCACCCCGGTGCGATTTTGCGCGGCGTTTCCCATCGTGCCCACACGGGCTGTGGGCTCAGCGGCGCCGCGGACGCGCGGGAGCCCGGCGGGCGCCGACAGGAAGCGGCGGGTCCGCCCCTCTCTCTGCCGGGGTCCTTCCACGGCCGCCGTCGCGGAGAGCGACTCCCGTCCCGCCGCGCCACCTCTCCGCGCTACCCGGTTCCGCTCCTGCCCGGGGAACGCATCGACGAAGGAAGAGCGGTCGCCCAGCTCCCGGAGCCATCGCCCTGCCCGCAGCCGGGAGCAGCCCGCAGGAGGAGGCAGCTGCTCTCTCTGCCGGAGAGGTGAGAGGGGCGCAAGGATGGGGCGGGGTGGGAACGCGGGCACGGGAGAATTCCCAGGCACAATTCCAGCTCCCCCTTTCAGCTGGCAGCAGCCCGGTGTCCTCTGCGTGTGGCAGCAGCTGCAGCGCTGGTTTGGAGCGAGTTTCCATGGCATTTTGTTGCAAAGGTGCCCCTTCCAGCCGGGTGCCCCGGCTGGGTTCCCTGGCTGGGAGAGCCCTTGAAGTAGCCAGAGGGAGCAGCTGCTGAGAATTCCGAGCCCGCTGTTCCTGTGGTTGTGGATACAGTGTTTCAGTAGTGTGTGCTTCTGTCCTATGTGCTGCTAGATGTACTTTGGAACAAGTTGACTCTTTCATCCCTCCCCACCTGCATTCTTCCTAGGTGTACGTTTTATTCAGCAGCATTCAGATGAGAGAGAGGAGCTCTGTTCCCATCAGCACGAAAGGAAAAAGTGTGCTCACACAGACCTAAGTTGTTTGGTCAAAAAATTCTTACTTTGGTTTGGTCCAAAAAATGTTATTCCTGTGTGCAAGCTCACGGGGAAGATTTTATTCAACAGCTCTCAGTGGGACATCAAAGCTCCACTTTCCCTTTTCTTGAACAGCCTGAGACCCAATATTACTTGATATCAATTTTATTACAGGCGTTTTGAACTTTTTGAAGAGCCAGAAGGATTGTTTGTGCATACGTGTGTCACTAATATCCCTCCTCTCTCCAATGCAGGATGGGGAGGAAAAGGGCTGCAGAGCTTCCTACAAGGGGCTGTAAGTGCGAATAAAGAGGAGCCAGAGGTTTAGTTGATATGAATCACTGTTTCTGAAAAGAGCCTGATGGATTTCCTGATACCAAAACCAGTAGGAATAGGAGACTGAACTCGGGCATCGTGATGGTCTCCTTGGCTTTAAAAAGCTTTAATGGCTTTAAAGGGCATTTCTATCAGTCCTGGTTTATTTTTGTTCCCTTTCATTAAATTTTCAAATAAAAAAGCCCCGCTCCATCACTGCTGCTGTGATGTGTGACAAAAGCCCATCTTCCCTCCCCTGGGAACAGGTGAGAGATGGAACTAAACCCCAAAGGATTTTCTGCTCACTGATGGCACGTGAGTTTTCTTGGGAATCCTCTGCCAAATGTGGTCAGTTGTTCTTGAATGTGGCCATGCAGGGAGTCGAATGTGCCAGCCCAGATCTGCAAACATGCAGTGCCAGAAGGAGAACCTTTGAAATGTCACCTGGGATGTGTTCCACTGACTCACAAGTGGGTGCTGTGCCCAGGTCCCCTGTCCAAATCCTGGGCGGGCAGAAGCCAGGACTGCACATTGCTCGTGATATGAATTCAGTTTTGGGGAGGTTAAATACAAATGAGATGCCAGGGAGGGAATGGCTCCTACGTGTAAATATATTTGTCCTAAAGGAGCCCTGCCCAGTCTGACTGCTGCCCAGTGCTGCTCCCTGGCTGCACGCTCTCTTGGTGAGCCTCTGTCCTGCTGGCCGTGCCTTTTCTGTCCCCGTCCCCGTGCCGCTCCTTGCCCGTCTTTACCCTCCCGAGCACGTGGTGTGGTCGATTCCTGCCTCCCGGTCCTGGTTTCCCTTTTTGTCTCTGTGTCCCTACGTCCTTGTTGTGTGTTTGGGACTCCGTCTTTTTGTCTGTCCTTCTCCGTGCCTCACTCGTGTTCCCGTTCTGTTCCCTGTGGCTCTGTGGTGCTCCCCGTGCCATTGTTTCCCCCGGGATCCTTGTGTCCCGTTCGCTGCCCCTGTTCTTTTTTAATCCCTCTCTCGTGCTGCCCATCCAGCATCCCTTTTTTGTGGATTTGTTGTTTTTTTTTTTTTCTCCATTTCAGCCTGCACCCCGATCTTCATTTTCTTTCCTGTGTCCTCTCTGCAGCCACTCTCTGCCTCGTGTCCTCTGCGTGTGTGGGGCTGAGGAGGAACTTTAGCCCTCCTGGGGGCTGCCCCTCCCCCCCCCCCCCCCCCCCTTTCCTTGTGCCAGCTGGGTCCCTTTTTGTGGGCATGGACCCGTGGGAGGGTTCCCATCAAGGGCCGTGCTGCCGTCCAGGGCAGCTGGAGCGGTTCTGTGCCTTCATTTTGGGGGTGAGGAAAGAAGGCTGAGGGGGGGACGGGGTGGAGACTCGGGGGGCTCCGATGTGTTTCGGGGCAGCCCGAGGTCCCCGGCAGAGGGAGCCACGCTGTGGCGCAGGAGCAGGGGAGTGGGGAATGGGGTGGGGGGGGTGGTGGGGGGGCGTGCTGGGTTCCCTCCCCCAGAGGGACCCACGGGTGCCAGGACATTCCCCGGGAGGGGTGGCCGTAGAATATATGAAAAATTTTTTTGTTTGTCTTCATTTCGTTAGACGAAGGCTTTCTTTAGTTTTGGCTGGGGTTTATTTTGGTGCATTCATTCAGGGGGATTTCCTGAAGGGATGGATCTCGTTGTTTCATTCCCCCCCCCCCCCCATCCCTTGTCTGTCTGTCTGTCCATCCCCAAAGCGCCGCAGCCCCGGGCTGAGCTCGGCGGCAGTGCTGCCGCCTTGTGAGCACAGCGCGGTACTGCAGCCGTCGCCTGTCTCGGATCCAGCCCCACAGCGAGCAGTCCGGAGCAGAAGTGTGAAAGCTGGGATCCTTTGACTTCTGCCGGGGACTTAATTTTCTTTTCCTCTTCTTCTCTTCCAGGACCGGAGAAATGGTTCCACTCCTCCCATCTTTGCCAAAAGCTGTGCTGTTTGAGGAGCCAGAGCCAAGGTGCCTTCAGCACCAGGGCTCTGCACTGGAGGGCTCCCGGTCCTGACCGCGCAGGGTTCCCCTTTTCCTCCCCCCTGGGATGAAGTGTCTATGGAATCTGGGATCTGGGTGAAACTGCAGCTCTGCTGGTATCCAGGGACGTGAGGTTCCGGGGGACTGCGTTTCCCTGTGGCTTTCCAGGTCGGCAGGAGCCGGAGGAAATGGGGTGCCAGAGCCGTGCCCCATCAGGCCGTGTTTGCCTCTGAGGAACAGAGAGTCCGGGCTGAGGTGAGATTGCCAGGAGTGCTTGGATGGATGAGCCGTGCGGGGAACGGGGAGCTCGGAATCGCAGCTGCTGCTGGATCCATTGCCTTAGGTCTGCTCCGTCTGTGTCTGTGCCAAGTGGGATTTGTGCTGGGGAGAGAGGTGCTGTGGGGAGCCAAAGGTGGAGTAAATCCTCTGTGGGGATGGGCAGCGAAGGACTGAGTAGCAGGGAAAGGAGAGGATTTCTAAAGGATACGACTGTTTCTGCCAAGAGCGGGGTGGAGCAGCGATGGGGGTAGTTGGGTTTGGCCTGGGCTCTGTTATTCTTGGTGCAATTTTAAAATTCTGTCGTGTGATTTACTGTCCGGGAGCTTTCGAACGAGAGCTGACCGAAATGTAGGTTAAGCCTTGGAAGTTGGGTCCGTTGACTGCAGCAGCTCGCCGAGGCTGGAGGACTGGGGTGATGGCTGCTCCCAGGAAAGGTTACTTATTTATTGATACTGTGTCACATTTCCCTCAGCGACTGCCAGCCCGGAATGGCTGTGAGTTGGTGCTCTTCTCAGTGGGGGATTGGAGAAAGTTTTGGCTGTAATTAGAAGTGGGAGAAAAATCCTGCTAAATAAAAGTCTCACCTCTGTCCCCCCTAAGTTATCCCAGTTTGTTCCAGCTTGGAGCTGCGCAGAAGTCAGGCAGGGGAAATGACATCAGGGATACAGCTGTCAGTTCCGAGGCAGAGAGAGAAGATGTAGCAGCCAAGGGCAGGGGAGGGGGAAAGGTTTCAGAAAGCATTTCTGTGGTGTAATGAATGCCAATTTCTGCTTGCCCAGGGAGAAGAGGACGAACTCCCAGCCTTTCAGGCCTGACAGTCCCCTGCAGCGAGAGCATACACTGGAAGAGTTCAGGGTCGAAGACAAGGCTGAGGGAAAATCCAGGCTATTTATAAGGGATGATGAGAGGTGGGTCCAGGGTGAGAATCCAGTGGGTAAAGGGAAAAGTGGTGTAAGGGAGAAGTAATACAGGGCAGGGGCCGATAAGGTAGGACGGGTGGAACAGTGCAGTGAACATAAACCAATGGGGGGGGGGGGGTACAAGGATACAAGAACTTTCCAGAGCTGGGAGGAGACAAGGGATGACATAACTGGGAATAGAGGCAACCAATGGGAAATGAGGGTTATAAAGCTTTACCTTAAAGCTTTACCATAAAGAATTTTTAAAACCTTTGACAACCTTCTTAGGAGCTATTCTAAACTTAAACAAATGCCCTCCAAGGTCTGGGGCCACGGGCCAACTCCTCACCCAAAACACTGGTCTGGCTTGGGATGTCAGTCAGTCCGATTCCTACACTGGGCCTCTGCATGATATTCACCCAGAAGCTGCCTTTCAAGGACTGAAGTGGAACAAAAGGTATAAAAGAAATGTCATTCCCAGAGGGAAAATAGTTTCATTTCTCTTGTGTCTGCGTTTTTTTTTTTTTTTTACAGTTACCTCAAAATTTCCGGATCCAGAACAGCTACTCTGAGTTTTGGTAGAGATTCCAAAGCAGGATACAGTAGGTTTCAAAGTACACCTTGGAAAATCAATTGTTTGTCTGCAGCATGCAGCATGTAGGTGTGATGTCTGTAACTGGTCTTAGTTGATGCAGAGGTACTTGGAAAAAAATGTTTAATCTTTCATCTCTCCCCACCTGCATTCTTCCTCAGTGTACTTTTTATTCAGCAGGACTCGGATGAGAGAGAGAGAGAGAGAGAGAGGGGAACTCTCTTCACATCAGCGTCAAAGGAAAAAGTGTTCAGCGACTTACAGTCCTAGTGACTGTTCTGTGTAAAAGCAGGATTGTTTTGCCATCAGACTTTGTGTGCCGTACCAGTCTGTGCGTTAACAGGTGTCTAAGAAAGGTCAAAAGGGAATAACTCCATGTCGTTCACTGGTGTGAATCTTGGTGGGGAGCAGAGCCGAGAGTTAACTGCAGTGAGGGGGAGGTTACTGAAGCCCCAGTTTGTTTCCAGTGAGCGTGGTGTTGTGGTGTTCAAAGTTACAGGTGCCTGCTGGCCTGGAGCTGGATACTTCTGCCTCTGCTTTCTTTGGGGGTTGATGATTCCTTATGTTTATGTTGGCGTGCCAGACAAATTGTTAAAGGTATTTCCATCAGACCTGGTTTGAATGTGTTACCCCTTCATTTAATTAAAAGAAAAAAAGCCCCGCTCCATCACTGCTGCTGTGATGTGTGACAAAAGCCCATCTTCCCTCCCCTGGGAACAGGTGAGAGATGGAACTAAACCCCAAAGGATTTTCTGCTCACTGATGGCACGTGAGTCTTCTTGGGAATTCTCTGCCAAATGTGGTCAGTTGTTTTTGAATGTGGCCATGCGGGGAGTCGAACGTGCCAGCCCAGATCTGCAAACATGCAGTGCCAGAAGGAGAAGCCTTGAAATGTAAACTGGGATTTATTCACCTGACTCGCAAGTGTGTGTGCTGTGCCCAGGTCCCCTGTCCAAATCCTGGGCGGGGAGAAGCCAGGACTGCACATTCCTTGTGATAGGAATTCAGGTTTTTTTGGGGGGGTCGGGGTGGGGGTTAAATACAAATGAGATGCCAGGGAGGGAATGGCTCCTACGTGTAAATATATTTGTCCTAGAGGAGCCCTGCCCAGTCTGACTGCTGCCCAGTGCTGCTCCCTGACTGTACCCTCTCTTGGTGAGCCTCTGCCCTGCTGGCCGTGTTTTTGTTTTCTGGTTTTGGCTTTTTGTTTTTGTTTTTTTTTTTTTTTTAATTTCAGCCTGCACCCCGATCTTCATTTTCTTCCCGTGTCCTCTCTGCTGCCACTCTCCCTTTCTGCCTCGTGTCCTCTGTCTCTGGTTTATAATGTGTAGACTATATGGATATATGAATTCCACGTAAGTATGCCAAATATAAATAGAAAAATGAATTGAAATATAGTTTTAAAATAAAGGGGTTTTAATTTTCTGTTTTGTTAGAGGCCGGGCTTTTCCATAAATGATATAAAAATGTGAAGATATAGAATATATAAATGTGTGTGTGTGTGTGTATATACATATATATACACACACATAAAATACAAATGTTAGTAATATAAAGATTTCTTAATAAAAATAATATTGTACCCATGTTGTAATTGATGCCAATATACATTAAATTCAATATCCAAAAATAGGTATTGATTATGAATATAAATTAATTATTAACAAACATATATATATATATATATATATATATATATCTATATATCTATCTAATGGGTTTGGGGTTTTTTTAATTTGTTCATGGCAGGGATTTTTTAGTTTGGGTCGGGTTTTTTTGGGGGGCATTCGTTTAGTAGGATTTTTTAAAGGGAGGGACCTCGATGTTTTTTGGCCCCTTGTCTCTCTGTCTGTGTGTGTGTCTCTCTGTCTGTGTCCCCCGTGTCCCCAAAGAGCCGCGGCCCCGGGCTGAGCTCGGCCGCAGTGCTGCCGCCTTGTGGGAAGAGATCGGTACTGCAGCCGTGCCCCGAAGCGGCGACCGGCTCCTCCTCGGCGCTGCTGCGGGAGGGCGGTGGGGCGCGAAATGGTGCGCGTGACCTTCTCAAGATGGCGGAGGGCCCAAGGTGACGATGCCGTTCCACTGGGACCGATGCGACGCTCGGGACGGCGGACGCAATAGGACCCCGGCAGAGATACGCTGGAGGGGGGGGGTTGTCCTTTTTTTCCCGCCCTTTTTTTGCCGTCCTATGTAGAAGGTCGGGTGAGTGATAGCCGGGTCGCCATCTTGGGAGTGGCACGCTGCAATTTCCGCCCTTCCTGGCTCCATCTTTGTTCCTGGCAGAAGCCACTTCCGGTGGCGTTGCCAGCGTTGTCGTGGTAACTGTAAAGCCCCAGATAATGGTGTCTCTTAAAGTCGCCTGCCTGAATCCGACCCCCGACGCTGATCGCGCGCTCTCCCGCCGCCTGTCCCACGGGCCATTTCCAGCACCGCTGACCAGTCCGCGCCCATCCGCGCCGCGTAAAAGGCGACGGAAAATCGCGCCGAGAACGCGGGATCGGTTTCGGGACCGGATTCAGGCAGGCGAGTTCAATAATCGCCAATGTAGGGGGCCTTCTTTTTCGCCTCCCGAAACAAAGATGGCGGAGGCACCGGAAATGGCTTCTGCCAGTACCAAAGATGGCGGCAGGGAAGGGCGGAAATTGCGTCTCGACCCTTCCCAAGATGGCGACTCAACCATCACTCGCCCGACCTTCTGCATAGGGCGGCAAAAAAGGGGCGGGGAAAAAAGGACCCCCACGGGGTGTGGACTGCATTGCCTGCCCGCGACGCCGACGCCGATCCCTCCACCCCGGCGCGATTTTGCGCGGCGTTTCCCATCGTGCCCACACGGGCTGTGGGCTCAGCGGCGCCGCGGACGCGCGGGAGCCCGGCGGGCGCCGACAGGCAGCGGCGGGTCCGCCCCTCTCTCTGCCGGGGTCCTTCCACGGCCGCCGTCGCGGAGAGCGACTCCCGTCCCGCCGCGCCACCTCTCCGTGCTTCCCGGTTCCGCTCCTGCCCGGGGAACGCATCGACAAAGGAAGAGCGGTCGCCCAGCTCCCGGAGCCATCGCCCTGCCCGCAGCCGGGAGCAGCCCGCAGGAGGAGGCAGCTGCTCTCTCTGCCGGAGAGGTGAGAGGGGCGCAAGGATGGGGCGGGGTGGGAACGCGGGCACGGGAGAATTCCCAGGCACAATTCCAGCTCCCCCTTTCAGCTGGCAGCAGCCCGGTGTCCTCTGCGTGTGGCAGCAGCTGCAGCGCTGGTTTGGAGCGAGTTTCCATGGCATTTTGTTGCAAAGGTGCCCCTTCCAGCCGGGTGCCCCGGCTGGGTTCCCTGGCTGGGAGAGCCCTTGAAGTAGCCAGAGGGAGCAGCTGCTGAGAATTCCGAGCCCGCTGTTCCTGTGGTTGTGGATACAGTGTTTCAGTAGTGTGTGCTTCTGTCCTATGTGCTGCTAGATGTACTTTGGAACAAGTTGACTCTTTCATCCCTCCCCACCTGCATTCTTCCTAGGTGTACGTTTTATTCAGCAGCATTCAGATGAGAGAGAGGAGCTCTGTTCCCATCAGCACGAAAGGAAAAAGTGTGCTCACACAGACCTAAGTTGTTTGGTCAAAAAATTCTTACTTTGGTTTGGTCCAAAAAATGTTATTCCTGTGTGCAAGCTCACGGGGAAGATTTTATTCAACAGCTCTCAGTGGGACATCAAAGCTCCACTTTCCCTTTTCTTGAACAGCCTGAGACCCAATATTACTTGATATCAATTTTATTACAGGCGTTTTGAACTTTTTGAAGAGCCAGAAGGATTGTTTGTGCATACGTGTGTCACTAATATCCCTCCTCTCTCCAATGCAGGATGGGGAGGAAAAGGGCTGCAGAGCTTCCTACAAGGGGCTGTAAGTGCGAATAAAGAGGAGCCAGAGGTTTAGTTGATATGAATCACTGTTTCTGAAAAGAGCCTGATGGATTTCCTGATACCAAAACCAGTAGGAATAGGAGACTGAACTCGGGCATCGTGATGGTCTCCTTGGCTTTAAAAAGCTTTAATGGCTTTAAAGGGCATTTCTATCAGTCCTGGTTTATTTTTGTTCCCTTTCATTAAATTTTCAAATAAAAAAGCCCCGCTCCATCACTGCTGCTGTGATGTGTGACAAAAGCCCATCTTCCCTCCCCTGGGAACAGGTGAGAGATGGAACTAAACCCCAAAGGATTTTCTGCTCACTGATGGCACGTGAGTTTTCTTGGGAATCCTCTGCCAAATGTGGTCAGTTGTTCTTGAATGTGGCCATGCAGGGAGTCGAATGTGCCAGCCCAGATCTGCAAACATGCAGTGCCAGAAGGAGAACCTTTGAAATGTCACCTGGGATGTGTTCCACTGACTCACAAGTGGGTGCTGTGCCCAGGTCCCCTGTCCAAATCCTGGGCGGGCAGAAGCCAGGACTGCACATTGCTCGTGATATGAATTCAGTTTTGGGGAGGTTAAATACAAATGAGATGCCAGGGAGGGAATGGCTCCTACGTGTAAATATATTTGTCCTAAAGGAGCCCTGCCCAGTCTGACTGCTGCCCAGTGCTGCTCCCTGGCTGCACGCTCTCTTGGTGAGCCTCTGTCCTGCTGGCCGTGCCTTTTCTGTCCCCGTCCCCGTGCCGCTCCTTGCCCGTCTTTACCCTCCCGAGCACGTGGTGTGGTCGATTCCTGCCTCCCGGTCCTGGTTTCCCTTTTTGTCTCTGTGTCCCTACGTCCTTGTTGTGTGTTTGGGACTCCGTCTTTTTGTCTGTCCTTCTCCGTGCCTCACTCGTGTTCCCGTTCTGTTCCCTGTGGCTCTGTGGTGCTCCCCGTGCCATTGTTTCCCCCGGGATCCTTGTGTCCCGTTCGCTGCCCCTGTTCTTTTTTAATCCCTCTCTCGTGCTGCCCATCCAGCGTCCCTTTTTTGTGGATTTGTTGTTTTTTTTTTTTTTCTCCATTTCAGCCTGCACCCCGATCTTCATTTTCTTTCCTGTGTCCTCTCTGCAGCCACTCTCTGCCTCGTGTCCTCTGCGTGTGTGGGGCTGAGGAGGAACTTTAGCCCTCCTGGGGGCTGCCCCTCCCCCCCCCCCCCCCCCCCCCCTTTCCTTGTGCCAGCTGGGTCCCTTTTTGTGGGCATGGACCCGTGGGAGGGTTCCCATCAAGGGCCGTGCTGCCGTCCAGGGCAGCTGGAGCGGTTCTGTGCCTTCATTTTGGGGGTGAGGAAAGAAGGCTGAGGGGGGGACGGGGTGGAGACTCGGGGGGCTCCGATGTGTTTCGGGGCAGCCCGAGGTCCCCGGCAGAGGGAGCCACGCTGTGGCGCAGGAGCAGGGGAGTGGGGAATGGGGTGGGGGGGGTGGTGGGGGGGCGTGCTGGGTTCCCTCCCCCAGAGGGACCCACGGGTGCCAGGACATTCCCCGGGAGGGGTGGCCGTAGAATATATGAAAAATTTTTTTGTTTGTCTTCATTTCGTTAGACGAAGGCTTTCTTTAGTTTTGGCTGGGGTTTATTTTGGTGCATTCATTCAGGGGGATTTCCTGAAGGGATGGATCTCGTTGTTTCATCCCCCCCCCCCCCCCCCCCATCCCTTGTCTGTCTGTCTGTCCGTCCCCAAAGCGCCGCAGCCCCGGGCTGAGCTCGGCGGCAGTGCTGCCGCCTTGTGGGCACAGCGCGGTACTGCAGCCGTCGCCTGTCTCGGATCCAGCCCCACAGCGAGCAGTCCGGAGCAGAAGTGTGAAAGCTGGGATCCTTTGACTTCTGCCGGGGACTTAATTTTCTTTTCCTCTTCTTCTCTTCCAGGACCGGAGAAATGGTTCCACTCCTCCCATCTTTGCCAAAAGCTGTGCTGTTTGAGGAGCCAGAGCCAAGGTGCCTTCAGCACCAGGGCTCTGCACTGGAGGGCTCCCGGTCCTGACCGCGCAGGGTTCCCCTTTTCCTCCCCCCTGGGATGAAGTGTCTATGGAATCTGGGATCTGGGTGAAACTGCAGCTCTGCTGGTATCCAGGGACGTGAGGTTCCGGGGGACTGCGTTTCCCTGTGGCTTTCCAGGTCGGCAGGAGCCGGAGGAAATGGGGTGCCAGAGCCGTGCCCCATCAGGCCGTGTTTGCCTCTGAGGAACAGAGAGTCCGGGCTGAGGTGAGATTGCCAGGAGTGCTTGGATGGATGAGCTGTGCGGGGAACGGGGAGCTCGGAATCGCAGCTGCTGCTGGATCCATTGCCTTAGGTCTGCTCCGTCTGTGTCTGTGCCAAGTGGGATTTGTGCTGGGGAGAGAGGTGCTGTGGGGAGCCAAAGGTGGAGTAAATCCTCTGTGGGGATGGGCAGCGAAGGACTGAGTAGCAGGGAAAGGAGAGGATTTCTAAAGGATACGACTGTTTCTGCCAAGAGCGGGGTGGAGCAGCGATGGGGGTAGTTGGGTTTGGCCTGGGCTCTGTTATTCTTGGTGCAATTTTAAAGTTCTGTCGTGTGATTTACTGTCCGGGAGCTTTCGAACGAGAGCTGACCGAAATGTAGGTTAAGCCTTGGAAGTTGGGTCCGTTGACTGCAGCAGCTCGCCGAGGCTGGAGGACTGGGGTGATGGCTGCTCCCAGGAAAGGTTACTTATTTATTGATACTGTGTCACATTTCCCTCAGCGACTGCCAGCCCGGAATGGCTGTGAGTTGGTGCTCTTCTCAGTGGGGGATTGGAGAAGGTTTTGGCTGTAATTAGAAGTGGGAGAAAAATCCTGCTAAATAAAAGTCTCACCTCTGTCCCCCCTAAGTTATCCCAGTTTGTTCCAGCTTGGAGCTGCGCAGAAGTCAGGCAGGGGAAATGACATCAGGGATACAGCTGTCAGTTCCGAGGCAGAGAGAGAAGATGTAGCAGCCAAGGGCAGGGGAGGGGGAAAGGTTTCAGAAAGCATTTCTGTGGTGTAATGAATGCCAATTTCTGCTTGCCCAGGGAGAAGAGGACGAACTCCCAGCCTTTCAGGCCTGACAGTCCCCTGCAGCGAGAGCATACACTGGAAGAGTTCAGGGTCGAAGACAAGGCTGAGGGAAAATCCAGGCTATTTATAAGGGATGATGAGAGGTGGGTCCAGGGTGAGAATCCAGTGGGTAAAGGGAAAAGTGGTGTAAGGGAGAAGTAATACAGGGCAGGGGCCGATAAGGTAGGACGGGTGGAACAGTGCAGTGAACATAAACCAATGGGGGGGGGGGGGGGGTACAAGGATACAAGAACTTTCCAGAGCTGGGAGGAGACAAGGGATGACATAACTGGGAATAGAGGCAACCAATGGGAAATGAGGGTTATAAAGCTTTACCTTAAAGCTTTACCATAAAGAATTTTTAAAACCTTTGACAACCTTCTTAGGAGCTATTCTAAACTTAAACAAATGCCCTCCAAGGTCTGGGGCCACGGGCCAACTCCTCACCCAAAACACTGGTCTGGCTTGGGATGTCAGTCAGTCCGATTCCTACACTGGGCCTCTGCATGATATTCACCCAGAAGCTGCCTTTCAAGGACTGAAGTGGAACAAAAGGTATAAAAGAAATGTCATTCCCAGAGGGAAAATAGTTTCATTTCTCTTGTGTCTGCGTTTTTTTTTTTTTTTTTTACAGTTACCTCAAAATTTCCGGATCCAGAACAGCTACTCTGAGTTTTGGTAGAGATTCCAAAGCAGGATACAGTAGGTTTCAAAGTACACCTTGGAAAATCAATTGTTTGTCTGCAGCATGCAGCATGTAGGTGTGATGTCTGTAACTGGTCTTAGTTGATGCAGAGGTACTTGGAAAAAAATGTTTAATCTTTCATCTCTCCCCACCTGCATTCTTCCTCAGTGTACTTTTTATTCAGCAGGACTCGGATGAGAGAGAGAGAGAGAGAGAGAGAGGGGAACTCTCTTCACATCAGCGTCAAAGGAAAAAGTGTTCAGCGACTTACAGTCCTAGTGACTGTTCTGTGTAAAAGCAGGATTGTTTTGCCATCAGACCTTGCGTGCCGTACCAGTCTGTGCGTTAACAGGTGTCTAAGAAAGGTCAAAAGGGAATAACTCCATGTCGTTCACTGGTGTGAATCTTGGTGGGGAGCAGAGCCGAGAGTTAACTGCAGTGAGGGGGAGGTTACTGAAGCCCCAGTTTGTTTCCAGTGAGCGTGGTGTTGTGGTGTTCAAAGTTACAGGTGCCTGCTGGCCTGGAGCTGGATACTTCTGCCTCTGCTTTCTTTGGGGGTTGATGATTCCTTATGTTTATGTTGGCGTGCCAGACAAATTGTTAAAGGTATTTCCATCAGACCTGGTTTGAATGTGTTACCCCTTCATTTAATTAAAAGAAAAAAAGCCCCGCTCCATCACTGCTGCTGTGATGTGTGACAAAAGCCCATCTTCCCTCCCCTGGGAACAGGTGAGAGATGGAACTAAACCCCAAAGGATTTTCTGCTCACTGATGGCACGTGAGTCTTCTTGGGAATTCTCTGCCAAATGTGGTCAGTTGTTTTTGAATGTGGCCATGCGGGGAGTCGAACGTGCCAGCCCAGATCTGCAAACATGCAGTGCCAGAAGGAGAAGCCTTGAAATGTAAACTGGGATTTATTCACCTGACTCGCAAGTGTGTGTGCTGTGCCCAGGTCCCCTGTCCAAATCCTGGGCGGGGAGAAGCCAGGACTGCACATTCCTTGTGATAGGAATTCAGGTTTTTTTGGGGGGGTCGGGGTGGGGGTTAAATACAAATGAGATGCCAGGGAGGGAATGGCTCCTACGTGTAAATATATTTGTCCTAGAGGAGCCCTGCCCAGTCTGACTGCTGCCCAGTGCTGCTCCCTGACTGTACCCTCTCTTGGTGAGCCTCTGCCCTGCTGGCCGTGTTTTTGTTTTCTGGTTTTGGCTTTTTGTTTTTGTTTTTTTTTTTTTTTTAATTTCAGCCTGCGCCCCGATCTTCATTTTCTTCCCGTGTCCTCTCTGCTGCCACTCTCCCTTTCTGCCTCGTGTCCTCTGTCTCTGGTTTATAATGTGTAGACTATATGGATATATGAATTCCACGTAAGTATGCCAAATATAAATAGAAAAATGAATTGAAATATAGTTTTAAAATAAAGGGGTTTTAATTTTCTGTTTTGTTAGAGGCCGGGCTTTTCCATAAATGATATAAAAATGTGAAGATATAGAATATATAAATGTGTGTGTGTGTGTGTGTATATACATATATATACACACACATAAAATACAAATGTTAGTAATATAAAGATTTCTTAATAAAAATAATATTGTACCCATGTTGTAATTGATGCCAATATACATTAAATTCAATATCCAAAAATAGGTATTGATTATGAATATAAATTAATTATTAACAAACATATATATATATATATATATATATATATATCTATATATCTATCTAATGGGTTTGGGGTTTTTTTAATTTGTTCATGGCAGGGATTTTTTAGTTTGGGTCGGGTTTTTTTGGGGGGCATTCGTTTAGTAGGATTTTTTAAAGGGAGGGACCTCGATGTTTTTTGGCCCCTTGTCTCTCTGTCTGTGTGTGTGTCTCTCTGTCTGTGTCCCCCGTGTCCCCAAAGAGCCGCGGCCCCGGGCTGAGCTCGGCCGCAGTGCTGCCGCCTTGTGGGAAGAGATCGGTACTGCAGCCGTGCCCCGAAGCGGCGACCGGCTCCTCCTCGGCGCTGCTGCGGGAGGGCGGTGGGGCGCGAAATGGTGCGCGTGACCTTCTCAAGATGGCGGAGGGCCCAAGGTGACGATGCCGTTCCACTGGGACCGATGCGACGCTCGGGACGGCGGACGCAATAGGACCCCGGCAGAGATACGCTGGAGGGGGGGGGTTGTCCTTTTTTTCCCGCCCTTTTTTTGCCGTCCTATGTAGAAGGTCGGGTGAGTGATAGCCGGGTCGCCATCTTGGGAGTGGCACGCTGCAATTTCCGCCCTTCCTGGCTCCATCTTTGTTCCTGGCAGAAGCCACTTCCGGTGGCGTTGCCAGCGTTGTCGTGGTAACTGTAAAGCCCCAGATAATGGTGTCTCTTAAAGTCGCCTGCCTGAATCCGACCCCCGACGCTGATCGCGCGCTCTCCCGCCGCCTGTCCCACGGGCCATTTCCAGCACCGCTGACCAGTCCGCGCCCATCCGCGCCGCGTAAAAGGCGACGGAAAATCGCGCCGAGAACGCGGGATCGGTTTCGGGACCGGATTCAGGCAGGCGAGTTCAATAATCGCCAATGTAGGGGGCCTTCTTTTTCGCCTCCCGAAACAAAGATGGCGGAGGCACCGGAAATGGCTTCTGCCAGTACCAAAGATGGCGGCAGGGAAGGGCGGAAATTGCGTCTCGACCCTTCCCAAGATGGCGACTCAACCGTCACTCGCCCGACCTTTTGCATAGGGCGGCAAAAAAGGGGCGGGGAAAAAAGGACCCCCACGGGGTGTGGACTGCATTGCCTGCCCGCGACGCCGACGCCGATCCCTCCACCCCGGCGCGATTTTGCGCGGCGTTTCCCATCGTGCCCACACGGGCTGTGGGCTCAGCGGCGCCGCGGACGCGCGGGAGCCCGGCGGGCGCCGACAGGCAGCGGCGGGTCTGCCCCTCTCTCTGCCGGGGTCCTTCCACGGCCGCCGTCGCGGAGAGCGACTCCCGTCCCGCCGCGCCACCTCTCCGTGCTTCCCGGTTCCGCTCCTGCCCGGGGAACGCATCGACGAAGGAAGAGCGGTCGCCCAGCTCCCGGAGCCATCGCCCTGCCCGCAGCCGGGAGCAGCCCGCAGGAGGAGGCAGCTGCTCTCTCTGCCGGAGAGGTGAGAGGGGCGCAAGGATGGGGCGGGGTGGGAACGCGGGCACGGGAGAATTCCCAGGCACAATTCCAGCTCCCCCTTTCAGCTGGCAGCAGCCCGGTGTCCTCTGCGTGTGGCAGCAGCTGCAGCGCTGGTTTGGAGCGAGTTTCCATGGCATTTTGTTGCAAAGGTGCCCCTTCCAGCCGGGTGCCCCGGCTGGGTTCCCTGGCTGGGAGAGCCCTTGAAGTAGCCAGAGGGAGCAGCTGCTGAGAATTCCGAGCCCGCTGTTCCTGTGGTTGTGGATACAGTGTTTCAGTAGTGTGTGCTTCTGTCCTATGTGCTGCTAGATGTACTTTGGAACAAGTTGACTCTTTCATCCCTCCCCACCTGCATTCTTCCTAGGTGTACGTTTTATTCAGCAGCATTCAGATGAGAGAGAGGAGCTCTGTTCCCATCAGCACGAAAGGAAAAAGTGTGCTCACACAGACCTAAGTTGTTTGGTCAAAAAATTCTTACTTTGGTTTGGTCCAAAAAATGTTATTCCTGTGTGCAAGCTCACGGGGAAGATTTTATTCAACAGCTCTCAGTGGGACATCAAAGCTCCACTTTCCCTTTTCTTGAACAGCCTGAGACCCAATATTACTTGATATCAATTTTATTACAGGCGTTTTGAACTTTTTGAAGAGCCAGAAGGATTGTTTGTGCATACGTGTGTCACTAATATCCCTCCTCTCTCCAATGCAGGATGGGGGGGAAAAGGGCTGCAGAGCTTCCTACAAGGGGCTGTAAGTGCGAATAAAGAGGAGCCAGAGGTTTAGTTGATATGAATCACTGTTTCTGAAAAGAGCCTGATGGATTTCCTGATACCAAAACCAGTAGGAATAGGAGACTGAACTCGGGCATCGTGATGGTCTCCTTGGCTTTAAAAAGCTTTAATGGCTTTAAAGGGCATTTCTATCAGTCCTGGTTTATTTTTGTTCCCTTTCATTAAATTTTCAAATAAAAAAGCCCCGCTCCATCACTGCTGCTGTGATGTGTGACAAAAGCCCATCTTCCCTCCCCTGGGAACAGGTGAGAGATGGAACTAAACCCCAAAGGATTTTCTGCTCACTGATGGCACGTGAGTTTTCTTGGGAATCCTCTGCCAAATGTGGTCAGTTGTTCTTGAATGTGGCCATGCAGGGAGTCGAATGTGCCAGCCCAGATCTGCAAACATGCAGTGCCAGAAGGAGAACCTTTGAAATGTCACCTGGGATGTGTTCCACTGACTCACAAGTGGGTGCTGTGCCCAGGTCCCCTGTCCAAATCCTGGGCGGGCAGAAGCCAGGACTGCACATTGCTCGTGATATGAATTCAGTTTTGGGGAGGTTAAATACAAATGAGATGCCAGGGAGGGAATGGCTCCTACGTGTAAATATATTTGTCCTAAAGGAGCCCTGCCCAGTCTGACTGCTGCCCAGTGCTGCTCCCTGGCTGCACGCTCTCTTGGTGAGCCTCTGTCCTGCTGGCCGTGCCTTTTCTGTCCCCGTCCCCATGCCGCTCCTTGCCCGTCTTTACCCTCCCGAGCACGTGGTGTGGTCGATTCCTGCCTCCCGGTCCTGGTTTCCCTTTTTGTCTCTGTGTCCCTACGTCCTTGTTGTGTGTTTGGGACTCCGTCTTTTTGTCTGTCCTTCTCCGTGCCTCACTCGTGTTCCCGTTCTGTTCCCTGTGGCTCTGTGGTGCTCCCCGTGCCATTGTTTCCCCCGGGATCCTTGTGTCCCGTTCGCTGCCCCTGTTCTTTTTTAATCCCTCTCTCGTGCTGCCCATCCAGCGTCCCTTTTTTGTGGATTTGTTGTTTTTTTTTTTTTTTCTCCATTTCAGCCTGCACCCCGATCTTCATTTTCTTTCCTGTGTCCTCTCTGCAGCCACTCTCTGCCTCGTGTCCTCTGCGTGTGTGGGGCTGAGGAGGAACTTTAGCCCTCCTGGGGGCTGCCCCTCCCCCCCCCCCCCCCCCCCCCCCCCCTTTCCTTGTGCCAGCTGGGTCCCTTTTTGTGGGCATGGACCCGTGGGAGGGTTCCCATCAAGGGCCGTGCTGCCGTCCAGGGCAGCTGGAGCGGTTCTGTGCCTTCATTTTGGGGGTGAGGAAAGAAGGCTGAGGGGGGGACGGGGTGGAGACTCGGGGGGCTCCGATGTGTTTCGGGGCAGCCCGAGGTCCCCGGCAGAGGGAGCCACGCTGTGGCGCAGGAGCAGGGGAGTGGGGAATGGGGTGGGGGGGGTGGTGGGGGGGCGTGCTGGGTTCCCTCCCCCAGAGGGACCCACGGGTGCCAGGACATTCCCCGGGAGGGGTGGCCGTAGAATATATGAAAAATTTTTTTGTTTGTCTTCATTTCGTTAGACGAAGGCTTTCTTTAGTTTTGGCTGGGGTTTATTTTGGTGCATTCATTCAGGGGGATTTCCTGAAGGGATGGATCTCGTTGTTTCATCCCCCCCCCCCCCCCCCCCCCCCCCATCCCTTGTCTGTCTGTCTGTCCATCCCCAAACCGCCGCAGCCCCGGGCTAAGCTCGGCGGCACTGCTGCCGCCTTGTGGGCACAGCGCGGTACTGCAGCCGTCGCCTGTCTCGGATCCAGCCCCACAGCGAGCAGTCCGGAGCAGAAGTGTGAAAGCTGGGATCCTTTGACTTCTGCCGGGGACTTAATTTTCTTTTCCTCTTCTTCTCTTCCAGGACCGGAGAAATGGTTCCACTCCTCCCATCTTTGCCAAAAGCTGTGCTGTTTGAGGAGCCAGAGCCAAGGTGCCTTCAGCACCAGGGCTCTGCACTGGAGGGCTCCCGGTCCTGACCGCGCAGGGTTCCCCTTTTCCTCCCCCCTGGGATGAAGTGTCTATGGAATCTGGGATCTGGGTGAAACTGCAGCTCTGCTGGTATCCAGGGACGTGAGGTTCCGGGGGACTGCGTTTCCCTGTGGCTTTCCAGGTCGGCAGGAGCCGGAGGAAATGGGGTGCCAGAGCCGTGCCCCATCAGGCCGTGTTTGCCTCTGAGGAACAGAGAGTCCGGGCTGAGGTGAGATTGCCAGGAGTGCTTGGATGGATGAGCTGTGCGGGGAACGGGGAGCTCGGAATCGCAGCTGCTGCTGGATCCATTGCCTTAGGTCTGCTCCGTCTGTGTCTGTGCCAAGTGGGATTTGTGCTGGGGAGAGAGGTGCTGTGGGGAGCCAAAGGTGGAGTAAATCCTCTGTGGGGATGGGCAGCGAAGGACTGAGTAGCAGGGAAAGGAGAGGATTTCTAAAGGATACGACTGTTTCTGCCAAGAGCGGGGTGGAGCAGCGATGGGGGTAGTTGGGTTTGGCCTGGGCTCTGTTATTCTTGGTGCAATTTTAAAGTTCTGTCGTGTGATTTACTGTCCGGGAGCTTTCGAACGAGAGCTGACCGAAATGTAGGTTAAGCCTTGGAAGTTGGGTCCGTTGACTGCAGCAGCTCGCCGAGGCTGGAGGACTGGGGTGATGGCTGCTCCCAGGAAAGGTTACTTATTTATTGATACTGTGTCACATTTCCCTCAGCGACTGCCAGCCCGGAATGGCTGTGAGTTTGTGCTCTTCTCAGTGGGGGATTGGAGAAGGTTTTGGCTGTAATTAGAAGTGGGAGAAAAATCCTGCTAAATAAAAGTCTCACCTCTGTCCCCCCTAAGTTATCCCAGTTTGTTCCAGCTTGGAGCTGCGCAGAAGTCAGGCAGGGGAAATGACATCAGGGATACAGCTGTCAGTTCCGAGGCAGAGAGAGAAGATGTAGCAGCCAAGGGCAGGGGAGGGGGAAAGGTTTCAGAAAGCATTTCTGTGGTGTAATGAATGCCAATTTCTGCTTGCCCAGGGAGAAGAGGACGAACTCCCAGCCTTTCAGGCCTGACAGTCCCCTGCAGCGAGAGCATACACTGGAAGAGTTCAGGGTCGAAGACAAGGCTGAGGGAAAATCCAGGCTATTTATAAGGGATGATGAGAGGTGGGTCCAGGGTGAGAATCCAGTGGGTAAAGGGAAAAGTGGTGTAAGGGAGAAGTAATACAGGGCAGGGGCCGATAAGGTAGGACGGGTGGAACAGTGCAGTGAACATAAACCAATGGGGGGGGGGGGGGAGTACAAGGATACAAGAACTTTCCAGAGCTGGGAGGAGACAAGGGATGACATAACTGGGAATAGAGGCAACCAATGGGAAATGAGGGTTATAAAGCTTTACCTTAAAGCTTTACCATAAAGAATTTTTAAAACCTTTGACAACCTTCTTAGGAGCTATTCTAAACTTAAACAAATGCCCTCCAAGGTCTGGGGCCACGGGCCAACTCCTCACCCAAAACACTGGTCTGGCTTGGGATGTCAGTCAGTCCGATTCCTACACTGGGCCTCTGCATGATATTCACCCAGAAGCTGCCTTTCAAGGACTGAAGTGGAACAAAAGGTATAAAAGAAATGTCATTCCCAGAGGGAAAATAGTTTCATTTCTCTTGTGTCTGCGTTTTTTTTTTTTTTTTTACAGTTACCTCAAAATTTCCGGATCCAGAACAGCTACTCTGAGTTTTGGTAGAGATTCCAAAGCAGGATACAGTAGGTTTCAAAGTACACCTTGGAAAATCAATTGTTTGTCTGCAGCATGCAGCATGTAGGTGTGATGTCTGTAACTGGTCTTAGTTGATGCAGAGGTACTTGGAAAAAAATGTTTAATCTTTCATCTCTCCCCACCTGCATTCTTCCTCAGTGTACTTTTTATTCAGCAGGACTCGGATGAGAGAGAGAGAGAGAGAGAGAGAGGGGAACTCTCTTCACATCAGCGTCAAAGGAAAAAGTGTTCAGCGACTTACAGTCCTAGTGACTGTTCTGTGTAAAAGCAGGATTGTTTTGCCATCAGACCTTGCGTGCCGTACCAGTCTGTGCGTTAACAGGTGTCTAAGAAAGGTCAAAAGGGAATAACTCCATGTCGTTCACTGGTGTGAATCTTGGTGGGGAGCAGAGCCGAGAGTTAACTGCAGTGAGGGGGAGGTTACTGAAGCCCCAGTTTGTTTCCAGTGAGCGTGGTGTTGTGGTGTTCAAAGTTACAGGTGCCTGCTGGCCTGGAGCTGGATACTTCTGCCTCTGCTTTCTTTGGGGGTTGATGATTCCTTATGTTTATGTTGGCGTGCCAGACAAATTGTTAAAGGTATTTCCATCAGACCTGGTTTGAATGTGTTACCCCTTCATTTAATTAAAAGAAAAAAAGCCCCGCTCCATCACTGCTGCTGTGATGTGTGACAAAAGCCCATCTTCCCTCCCCTGGGAACAGGTGAGAGATGGAACTAAACCCCAAAGGATTTTCTGCTCACTGATGGCACGTGAGTCTTCTTGGGAATTCTCTGCCAAATGTGGTCAGTTGTTTTTGAATGTGGCCATGCGGGGAGTCGAACGTGCCAGCCCAGATCTGCAAACATGCAGTGCCAGAAGGAGAAGCCTTGAAATGTAAACTGGGATTTATTCACCTGACTCGCAAGTGTGTGTGCTGTGCCCAGGTCCCCTGTCCAAATCCTGGGCGGGGAGAAGCCAGGACTGCACATTCCTTGTGATAGGAATTCAGGTTTTTTTGGGGGGGTCGGGGTGGGGGTTAAATACAAATGAGATGCCAGGGAGGGAATGGCTCCTACGTGTAAATATATTTGTCCTAGAGGAGCCCTGCGCAGTCTGACTGCTGCCCAGTGCTGCTCCCTGACTGTACCCTCTCTTGGTGAGCCTCTGCCCTGCTGGCCGTGTTTTTGTTTTCTGGTTTTGGCTTTTTGTTTTTGTTTTTTTTTTTTTTTTAATTTCAGCCTGCACCCCGATCTTCATTTTCTTCCCGTGTCCTCTCTGCTGCCACTCTCCCTTTCTGCCTCGTGTCCTCTGTCTCTGGTTTATAATGTGTAGACTATATGGATATATGAATTCCACGTAAGTATGCCAAATATAAATAGAAAAATGAATTGAAATATAGTTTTAAAATAAAGGGGTTTTAATTTTCTGTTTTGTTAGAGGCCGGGCTTTTCCATAAATGATATAAAAATGTGAAGATATAGAATATATAAATGTGTGTGTGTGTGTGTGTGTGTGTGTGTGTGTGTATATACATATATATACACACACATAAAATACAAATGTTAGTAATATAAAGATTTCTTAATAAAAATAATATTGTACCCATGTTGTAATTGATGCCAATATACATTAAATTCAATATCCAAAAATAGGTATTGATTATGAATATAAATTAATTATTAACAAACATATATATATATATATATATATATATCTATCTATCTAATGGGTTTGGGGTTTTTTTAATTTGTTCATGGCAGGGATTTTTTAGTTTGGGTCGGGTTTTTTTGGGGGGCATTCGTTTAGTAGGATTTTTTAAAGGGAGGGACCTCGATGTTTTTTGGCCCCTTGTCTCTCTGTCTGTGTGTGTGTCTCTCTGTCTGTGTCCCCCGTGTCCCCAAAGAGCCGCGGCCCCGGGCTGAGCTCGGCCGCAGTGCTGCCGCCTTGTGGGAAGAGATCGGTACTGCAGCCGTGCCCCGAAGCGGCGACCGGCTCCTCCTCGGCGCTGCTGCGGGAGGGCGGTGGGGCGCGAAATGGTGCGCGTGACCTTCTCAAGATGGCGGAGGGCCCAAGGTGACGATGCCGTTCCACTGGGACCGATGCGACGCTCGGGACGGCGGACGCAATAGGACCCCGGCAGAGATACGCTGGAGGGGGGGGGTTGTCCTTTTTTTCCCGCCCTTTTTTTGCCGTCCTATGTAGAAGGTCGGGTGAGTGATAGCCGGGTCGCCATCTTGGGAGTGGCACGCTGCAATTTCCGCCCTTCCTGGCTCCATCTTTGTTCCTGGCAGAAGCCACTTCCGGTGGCGTTGCCAGCGTTGTCGTGGTAACTGTAAAGCCCCAGATAATGGTGTCTCTTAAAGTCGCCTGCCTGAATCCGACCCCCGACGCTGATCGCGCGCTCTCCCGCCGCCTGTCCCACGAGCCATTTCCAGCACCGCTGACCAGTCCGCGCCCATCCGCGCCGCGTAAAAGGCGACGGAAAATCGCGCCGAGAACGCGGGATCGGTTTCGGGACCGGATTCAGGCAGGCGAGTTCAATAATCGCCAATGTAGGGGGCCTTCTTTTTCGCCTCCCGAAACAAAGATGGCGGAGGCACCGGAAATGGCTTCTGCCAGTACCAAAGATGGCGGCAGGGAAGGGCGGAAATTGCGTCTCGACCCTTCCCAAGATGGCGACTCAACCGTCACTCGCCCGACCTTCTGCATAGGGCGGCAAAAAAGGGGCGGGGAAAAAAGGACCCCCACGGGGTGTGGACTGCATTGCCTGCCCGCGACGCCGACGCCGATCCCTCCACCCCGGCGCGATTTTGCGCGGCGTTTCCCATCGTGCCCACACGGGCTGTGGGCTCAGCGGCGCCGCGGACGCGCGGGAGCCCGGCGGGCGCCGACAGGCAGCGGCGGGTCCGCCCCTCTCTCTGCCGGGGTCCTTCCACGGCCGCCGTCGCGGAGAGCGACTCCCGTCCCGCCGCGCCACCTCTCCGCGCTACCCGGTTCCGCTCCTGCCCGGGGAACGCATCGACGAAGGAAGAGCGGTCGCCCAGCTCCCGGAGCCATCGCCCTGCCCGCAGCCGGGAGCAGCCCGCAGGAGGAGGCAGCTGCTCTCTCTGCCGGAGAGGTGAGAGGGGCGCAAGGATGGGGCGGGGTGGGAACGCGGGCA
This sequence comes from Cinclus cinclus, assembly GCF_963662255.1. NCBI lineage: Eukaryota > Metazoa > Chordata > Aves > Passeriformes > Cinclidae > Cinclus > Cinclus cinclus. Next base: position 1,257,405 of record NW_026912246.1, on the reverse strand, counting down.
CGGGAGAATTCCCAGGCACAATTCCAGCTCCCCCTTTCAGCTGGCAGCAGCCCGGTGTCCTCTGCGTGTGGCAGCAGCTGCAGCGCTGGTTTGGAGCGAGTTTCCATGGCATTTTGTTGCAAAGGTGCCCCTTCCAGCCGGGTGCCCCGGCTGGGTTCCCTGGCTGGGAGAGCCCTTGAAGTAGCCAGAGGGAGCAGCTGCTGAGAATTCCGAGCCCGCTGTTCCTGTGGTTGTGGATACAGTGTTTCAGTAGTGTGTGCTTCTGTCCTATGTGCTGCTAGATGTACTTTGGAACAAGTTGACTCTTTCATCCCTCCCCACCTGCATTCTTCCTAGGTGTACGTTTTATTCAGCAGCATTCAGATGAGAGAGAGGAGCTCTGTTCCCATCAGCACGAAAGGAAAAAGTGTGCTCACACAGACCTAAGTTGTTTGGTCAAAAAATTCTTACTTTGGTTTGGTCCAAAAAATGTTATTCCTGTGTGCAAGCTCACGGGGAAGATTTTATTCAACAGCTCTCAGTGGGACATCAAAGCTCCACTTTCCCTTTTCTTGAACAGCCTGAGACCCAATATTACTTGATATCAATTTTATTACAGGCGTTTTGAACTTTTTGAAGAGCCAGAAGGATTGTTTGTGCATACGTGTGTCACTAATATCCCTCCTCTCTCCAATGCAGGATGGGGGGGAAAAGGGCTGCAGAGCTTCCTACAAGGGGCTGTAAGTGCGAATAAAGAGGAGCCAGAGGTTTAGCTGATATGAATCACTGTTTCTGAAAAGAGCCTGATGGATTTCCTGATACCAAAACCAGTAGGAATAGGAGACTGAACTCGGGCATCGTGATGGTCTCCTTGGCTTTAAAAAGCTTTAATGGCTTTAAAGGGCATTTCTATCAGTCCTGGTTTATTTTTGTTCCCTTTCATTAAATTTTCAAATAAAAAAGCCCCGCTCCATCACTGCTGCTGTGATGTGTGACAAAAGCCCATCTTCCCTCCCCTGGGAACAGGTGAGAGATGGAACTAAACCCCAAAGGATTTTCTGCTCACTGATGGCACGTGAGTTTTCTTGGGAATCCTCTGCCAAATGTGGTCAGTTGTTCTTGAATGTGGCCATGCAGGGAGTCGAATGTGCCAGCCCAGATCTGCAAACATGCAGTGCCAGAAGGAGAACCTTTGAAATGTCACCTGGGATGTGTTCCACTGACTCACAAGTGGGTGCTGTGCCCAGGTCCCCTGTCCAAATCCTGGGCGGGCAGAAGCCAGGACTGCACATTGCTCGTGATATGAATTCAGTTTTGGGGAGGTTAAATACAAATGAGATGCCAGGGAGGGAATGGCTCCTACGTGTAAATATATTTGTCCTAAAGGAGCCCTGCCCAGTCTGACTGCTGCCCAGTGCTGCTCCCTGGCTGCACGCTCTCTTGGTGAGCCTCTGTCCTGCTGGCCGTGCCTTTTCTGTCCCCGTCCCCGTGCCGCTCCTTGCCCGTCTTTACCCTCCCGAGCACGTGGTGTGGTCGATTCCTGCCTCCCGGTCCTGGTTTCCCTTTTTGTCTCTGTGTCCCTACGTCCTTGTTGTGTGTTTGGGACTCCGTCTTTTTGTCTGTCCTTCTCCGTGCCTCACTCGTGTTCCCGTTCTGTTCCCTGTGGCTCTGTGGTGCTCCCCGTGCCATTGTTTCCCCCGGGATCCTTGTGTCCCGTTCGCTGCCCCTGTTCTTTTTTAATCCCTCTCTCGTGCTGCCCATCCAGCGTCCCTTTTTTGTGGATTTGTTGTTTTTTTTTTTTTTTTCTCCATTTCAGCCTGCACCCCGATCTTCATTTTCTTTCCTGTGTCCTCTCTGCAGCCACTCTCTGCCTCGTGTCCTCTGCGTGTGTGGGGCTGAGGAGGAACTTTAGCCCTCCTGGGGGCTGCCCCTCCCCCCCCCCCCCCCCCCCCCCCCTTTCCTTGTGCCAGCTGGGTCCCTTTTTGTGGGCATGGACCCGTGGGAGGGTTCCCATCAAGGGCCGTGCTGCCGTCCAGGGCAGCTGGAGCGGTTCTGTGCCTTCATTTTGGGGGTGAGGAAAGAAGGCTGAGGGGGGGACGGGGTGGAGACTCGGGGGGCTCCGATGTGTTTCGGGGCAGCCCGAGGTCCCCGGCAGAGGGAGCCACGCTGTGGCGCAGGAGCAGGGGAGTGGGGAATGGGGTGGGGGGGGTGGTGGGGGGGCGTGCTGGGTTCCCTCCCCCAGAGGGACCCACGGGTGCCAGGACATTCCCCGGGAGGGGTGGCCGTAGAATATATGAAAAATTTTTTTGTTTGTCTTCATTTCGTTAGACGAAGGCTTTCTTTAGTTTTGGCTGGGGTTTATTTTGGTGCATTCATTCAGGGGGATTTCCTGAAGGGATGGATCTCGTTGTTTCATTCCCCCCCCCCCCCCCATCCCTTGTCTGTCTGTCTGTCCATCCCCAAAGCGCCGCAGCCCCGGGCTGAGCTCGGCGGCAGTGCTGCCGCCTTGTGAGCACAGCGCGGTACTGCAGCCGTCGCCTGTCTCGGATCCAGCCCCACAGCGAGCAGTCCGGAGCAGAAGTGTGAAAGCTGGGATCCTTTGACTTCTGCCGGGGACTTAATTTTCTTTTCCTCTTCTTCTCTTCCAGGACCGGAGAAATGGTTCCACTCCTCCCATCTTTGCCAAAAGCTGTGCTGTTTGAGGAGCCAGAGCCAAGGTGCCTTCAGCACCAGGGCTCTGCACTGGAGGGCTCCCGGTCCTGACCGCGCAGGGTTCCCCTTTTCCTCCCCCCTGGGATGAAGTGTCTATGGAATCTGGGATCTGGGTGAAACTGCAGCTCTGCTGGTATCCAGGGACGTGAGGTTCCGGGGGACTGCGTTTCCCTGTGGCTTTCCAGGTCGGCAGGAGCCGGAGGAAATGGGGTGCCAGAGCCGTGCCCCATCAGGCCGTGTTTGCCTCTGAGGAACAGAGAGTCCGGGCTGAGGTGAGATTGCCAGGAGTGCTTGGATGGATGAGCTGTGCGGGGAACGGGGAGCTCGGAATCGCAGCTGCTGCTGGATCCATTGCCTTAGGTCTGCTCCGTCTGTGTCTGTGCCAAGTGGGATTTGTGCTGGGGAGAGAGGTGCTGTGGGGAGCCAAAGGTGGAGTAAATCCTCTGTGGGGATGGGCAGCGAAGGACTGAGTAGCAGGGAAAGGAGAGGATTTCTAAAGGATACGACTGTTTCTGCCAAGAGCGGGGTGGAGCAGCGATGGGGGTAGTTGGGTTTGGCCTGGGCTCTGTTATTCTTGGTGCAATTTTAAAGTTCTGTCGTGTGATTTACTGTCCGGGAGCTTTCGAACGAGAGCTGACCGAAATGTAGGTTAAGCCTTGGAAGTTGGGTCCGTTGACTGCAGCAGCTCGCCGAGGCTGGAGGACTGGGGTGATGGCTGCTCCCAGGAAAGGTTACTTATTTATTGATACTGTGTCACATTTCCCTCAGCGACTGCCAGCCCGGAATGGCTGTGAGTTGGTGCTCTTCTCAGTGGGGGATTGGAGAAGGTTTTGGCTGTAATTAGAAGTGGGAGAAAAATCCTGCTAAATAAAAGTCTCACCTCTGTCCCCCCTAAGTTATCCCAGTTTGTTCCAGCTTGGAGCTGCGCAGAAGTCAGGCAGGGGAAATGACATCAGGGATACAGCTGTCAGTTCCGAGGCAGAGAGAGAAGATGTAGCAGCCAAGGGCAGGGGAGGGGGAAAGGTTTCAGAAAGCATTTCTGTGGTGTAATGAATGCCAATTTCTGCTTGCCCAGGGAGAAGAGGACGAACTCCCAGCCTTTCAGGCCTGACAGTCCCCTGCAGCGAGAGCATACACTGGAAGAGTTCAGGGTCGAAGACAAGGCTGAGGGAAAATCCAGGCTATTTATAAGGGATGATGAGAGGTGGGTCCAGGGTGAGAATCCAGTGGGTAAAGGGAAAAGTGGTGTAAGGGAGAAGTAATACAGGGCAGGGGCCGATAAGGTAGGACGGGTGGAACAGTGCAGTGAACATAAACCAATGGGGGGGGGGGGGGGGTACAAGGATACAAGAACTTTCCAGAGCTGGGAGGAGACAAGGGATGACATAACTGGGAATAGAGGCAACCAATGGGAAATGAGGGTTATAAAGCTTTACCTTAAAGCTTTACCATAAAGAATTTTTAAAACCTTTGACAACCTTCTTAGGAGCTATTCTAAACTTAAACAAATGCCCTCCAAGGTCTGGGGCCACGGGCCAACTCCTCACCCAAAACACTGGTCTGGCTTGGGATGTCAGTCAGTCCGATTCCTACACTGGGCCTCTGCATGATATTCACCCAGAAGCTGCCTTTCAAGGACTGAAGTGGAACAAAAGGTATAAAAGAAATGTCATTCCCAGAGGGAAAATAGTTTCATTTCTCTTGTGTCTGCGTTTTTTTTTTTTTTTTACAGTTACCTCAAAATTTCCGGATCCAGAACAGCTACTCTGAGTTTTGGTAGAGATTCCAAAGCAGGATACAGTAGGTTTCAAAGTACACCTTGGAAAATCAATTGTTTGTCTGCAGCATGCAGCATGTAGGTGTGATGTCTGTAACTGGTCTTAGTTGATGCAGAGGTACTTGGAAAAAAATGTTTAATCTTTCATCTCTCCCCACCTGCATTCTTCCTCAGTGTACTTTTTATTCAGCAGGACTCGGATGAGAGAGAGAGAGAGAGAGAGAGAGGGGAACTCTCTTCACATCAGCGTCAAAGGAAAAAGTGTTCAGCGACTTACAGTCCTAGTGACTGTTCTGTGTAAAAGCAGGATTGTTTTGCCATCAGACCTTGCGTGCCGTACCAGTCTGTGCGTTAACAGGTGTCTAAGAAAGGTCAAAAGGGAATAACTCCATGTCGTTCACTGGTGTGAATCTTGGTGGGGAGCAGAGCCGAGAGTTAACTGCAGTGAGGGGGAGGTTACTGAAGCCCCAGTTTGTTTCCAGTGAGCGTGGTGTTGTGGTGTTCAAAGTTACAGGTGCCTGCTGGCCTGGAGCTGGATACTTCTGCCTCTGCTTTCTTTGGGGGTTGATGATTCCTTATGTTTATGTTGGCGTGCCAGACAAATTGTTAAAGGTATTTCCATCAGACCTGGTTTGAATGTGTTACCCCTTCATTTAATTAAAAGAAAAAAAGCCCCGCTCCATCACTGCTGCTGTGATGTGTGACAAAAGCCCATCTTCCCTCCCCTGGGAACAGGTGAGAGATGGAACTAAACCCCAAAGGATTTTCTGCTCACTGATGGCACGTGAGTCTTCTTGGGAATTCTCTGCCAAATGTGGTCAGTTGTTTTTGAATGTGGCCATGCGGGGAGTCGAACGTGCCAGCCCAGATCTGCAAACATGCAGTGCCAGAAGGAGAAGCCTTGAAATGTAAACTGGGATTTATTCACCTGACTCGCAAGTGTGTGTGCTGTGCCCAGGTCCCCTGTCCAAATCCTGGGCGGGGAGAAGCCAGGACTGCACATTCCTTGTGATAGGAATTCAGGTTTTTTTGGGGGGGTCGGGGTGGGGGTTAAATACAAATGAGATGCCAGGGAGGGAATGGCTCCTACGTGTAAATATATTTGTCCTAGAGGAGCCCTGCGCAGTCTGACTGCTGCCCAGTGCTGCTCCCTGACTGTACCCTCTCTTGGTGAGCCTCTGCCCTGCTGGCCGTGTTTTTGTTTTCTGGTTTTGGCTTTTTGTTTTTGTTTTTTTTTTTTTTTTTAATTTCAGCCTGCACCCCGATCTTCATTTTCTTCCCGTGTCCTCTCTGCTGCCACTCTCCCTTTCTGCCTCGTGTCCTCTGTCTCTGGTTTATAATGTGTAGACTATATGGATATATGAATTCCACGTAAGTATGCCAAATATAAATAGAAAAATGAATTGAAATATAGTTTTAAAATAAAGGGGTTTTAATTTTCTGTTTTGTTAGAGGCCGGGCTTTTCCATAAATGATATAAAAATGTGAAGATATAGAATATATAAATGTGTGTGTGTGTGTGTATATACATATATATACACACACATAAAATACAAATGTTAGTAATATAAAGATTTCTTAATAAAAATAATATTGTACCCATGTTGTAATTGATGCCAATATACATTAAATTCAATATCCAAAAATAGGTATTGATTATGAATATAAATTAATTATTAACAAACATATCTATCTATCTATCTATCTATCTATCTATCTATCTAATGGGTTTGGGGTTTTTTTAATTTGTTCATGGCAGGGATTTTTTAGTTTGGGTCGGGTTTTTTTGGGGGGCATTCGTTTAGTAGGATTTTTTAAAGGGAGGGACCTCGATGTTTTTTGGCCCCTTGTCTCTCTGTCTGTGTGTGTGTCTCTCTGTCTGTGTCCCCCGTGTCCCCAAAGAGCCGCGGCCCCGGGCTGAGCTCGGCCGCAGTGCTGCCGCCTTGTGGGAAGAGATCGGTACTGCAGCCGTGCCCCGAAGCGGCGACCGGCTCCTCCTCGGCGCTGCTGCGGGAGGGCGGTGGGGCGCGAAATGGTGCGCGTGACCTTCTCAAGATGGCGGAGGGCCCAAGGTGACGATGCCGTTCCACTGGGACCGATGCGACGCTCGGGACGGCGGACGCAATAGGACCCCGGCAGAGATACGCTGGAGGGGGGGGGGTTGTCCTTTTTTTCCCGCCCTTTTTTTGCCGTCCTATGTAGAAGGTCGGGTGAGTGATAGCCGGGTCGCCATCTTGGGAGTGGCACGCTGCAATTTCCGCCCTTCCTGGCTCCATCTTTGTTCCTGGCAGAAGCCACTTCCGGTGGCGTTGCCAGCGTTGTCGTGGTAACTGTAAAGCCCCAGATAATGGTGTCTCTTAAAGTCGCCTGCCTGAATCCGACCCCCGACGCTGATCGCGCGCTCTCCCGCCGCCTGTCCCACGGGCCATTTCCAGCACCGCTGACCAGTCCGCGCCCATCCGCGCCGCGTAAAAGGCGACGGAAAATCGCGCCGAGAACGCGGGATCGGTTTCGGGACCGGATTCAGGCAGGCGAGTTCAATAATCGCCAATGTAGGGGGCCTTCTTTTTCGCCTCCCGAAACAAAGATGGCGGAGGCACCGGAAATGGCTTCTGCCAGTACCAAAGATGGCGGCAGGGAAGGGCGGAAATTGCGTCTCGACCCTTCCCAAGATGGCGACTCAACCGTCACTCGCCCGACCTTCTGCATAGGGCGGCAAAAAAGGGGCGGGGAAAAAAGGACCCCCACGGGGTGTGGACTGCATTGCCTGCCCGCGACGCCGACGCCGATCCCTCCACCCCGGCGCGATTTTGCGCGGCGTTTCCCATCGTGCCCACACGGGCTGTGGGCTCAGCGGCGCCGTGGACGCGCGGGAGCCCGGCGGGCGCCGACAGGCAGCGGCGGGTCCGCCCCTCTCTCTGCCGGGGTCCTTCCACGGCCGCCGTCGCGGAGAGCGACTCCCGTCCCGCCGCGCCACCTCTCCGTGCTTCCCGGTTCCGCTCCTGCCCGGGGAACGCATCGACGAAGGAAGAGCGGTCGCCCAGCTCCCGGAGCCATCGCCCTGCCCGCAGCCGGGAGCAGCCCGCAGGAGGAGGCAGCTGCTCTCTCTGCCGGAGAGGTGAGAGGGGCGCAAGGATGGGGCGGGGTGGGAACGCGGGCACGGGAGAATTCCCAGGCACAATTCCAGCTCCCCCTTTCAGCTGGCAGCAGCCCGGTGTCCTCTGCGTGTGGCAGCAGCTGCAGCGCTGGTTTGGAGCGAGTTTCCATGGCATTTTGTTGCAAAGGTGCCCCTTCCAGCCGGGTGCCCCGGCTGGGTTCCCTGGCTGGGAGAGCCCTTGAAGTAGCCAGAGGGAGCAGCTGCTGAGAATTCCGAGCCCGCTGTTCCTGTGGTTGTGGATACAGTGTTTCAGTAGTGTGTGCTTCTGTCCTATGTGCTGCTAGATGTACTTTGGAACAAGTTGACTCTTTCATCCCTCCCCACCTGCATTCTTCCTAGGTGTACGTTTTATTCAGCAGCATTCAGATGAGAGAGAGGAGCTCTGTTCCCATCAGCACGAAAGGAAAAAGTGTGCTCACACAGACCTAAGTTGTTTGGTCAAAAAATTCTTACTTTGGTTTGGTCCAAAAAATGTTATTCCTGTGTGCAAGCTCACGGGGAAGATTTTATTCAACAGCTCTCAGTGGGACATCAAAGCTCCACTTTCCCTTTTCTTGAACAGCCTGAGACCCAATATTACTTGATATCAATTTTATTACAGGCGTTTTGAACTTTTTGAAGAGCCAGAAGGATTGTTTGTGCATACGTGTGTCACTAATATCCCTCCTCTCTCCAATGCAGGATGGGGGGGAAAAGGGCTGCAGAGCTTCCTACAAGGGGCTGTAAGTGCGAATAAAGAGGAGCCAGAGGTTTAGCTGATATGAATCACTGTTTCTGAAAAGAGCCTGATGGATTTCCTGATACCAAAACCAGTAGGAATAGGAGACTGAACTCGGGCATCGTGATGGTCTCCTTGGCTTTAAAAAGCTTTAATGGCTTTAAAGGGCATTTCTATCAGTCCTGGTTTATTTTTGTTCCCTTTCATTAAATTTTCAAATAAAAAAGCCCCGCTCCATCACTGCTGCTGTGATGTGTGACAAAAGCCCATCTTCCCTCCCCTGGGAACAGGTGAGAGATGGAACTAAACCCCAAAGGATTTTCTGCTCACTGATGGCACGTGAGTTTTCTTGGGAATCCTCTGCCAAATGTGGTCAGTTGTTCTTGAATGTGGCCATGCAGGGAGTCGAATGTGCCAGCCCAGATCTGCAAACATGCAGTGCCAGAAGGAGAACCTTTGAAATGTCACCTGGGATGTGTTCCACTGACTCACAAGTGGGTGCTGTGCCCAGGTCCCCTGTCCAAATCCTGGGCGGGCAGAAGCCAGGACTGCACATTGCTCGTGATATGAATTCAGTTTTGGGGAGGTTAAATACAAATGAGATGCCAGGGAGGGAATGGCTCCTACGTGTAAATATATTTGTCCTAAAGGAGCCCTGCCCAGTCTGACTGCTGCCCAGTGCTGCTCCCTGGCTGCACGCTCTCTTGGTGAGCCTCTGTCCTGCTGGCCGTGCCTTTTCTGTCCCCGTCCCCGTGCCGCTCCTTGCCCGTCTTTACCCTCCCGAGCACGTGGTGTGGTCGATTCCTGCCTCCCGGTCCTGGTTTCCCTTTTTGTCTCTGTGTCCCTACGTCCTTGTTGTGTGTTTGGGACTCCGTCTTTTTGTCTGTCCTTCTCCGTGCCTCACTCGTGTTCCCGTTCTGTTCCCTGTGGCTCTGTGGTGCTCCCCGTGCCATTGTTTCCCCCGGGATCCTTGTGTCCCGTTCGCTGCCCCTGTTCTTTTTTAATCCCTCTCTCGTGCTGCCCATCCAGCGTCCCTTTTTTGTGGATTTGTTGTTTTTTTTTTTTTTTTCTCCATTTCAGCCTGCACCCCGATCTTCATTTTCTTTCCTGTGTCCTCTCTGCAGCCACTCTCTGCCTCGTGTCCTCTGCGTGTGTGGGGCTGAGGAGGAACTTTAGCCCTCCTGGGGGCTGCCCCTCCCCCCCCCCCCCCCCCCCCCCTTTCCTTGTGCCAGCTGGGTCCCTTTTTGTGGGCATGGACCCGTGGGAGGGTTCCCATCAAGGGCCGTGCTGCCGTCCAGGGCAGCTGGAGCGGTTCTGTGCCTTCATTTTGGGGGTGAGGAAAGAAGGCTGAGGGGGGGACGGGGTGGAGACTCGGGGGGCTCCGATGTGTTTCGGGGCAGCCCGAGGTCCCCGGCAGAGGGAGCCACGCTGTGGCGCAGGAGCAGGGGAGTGGGGAATGGGGTGGGGGGGGTGGTGGGGGGGCGTGCTGGGTTCCCTCCCCCAGAGGGACCCACGGGTGCCAGGACATTCCCCGGGAGGGGTGGCCGTAGAATATATGAAAAATTTTTTTGTTTGTCTTCATTTCGTTAGACGAAGGCTTTCTTTAGTTTTGGCTGGGGTTTATTTTGGTGCATTCATTCAGGGGGATTTCCTGAAGGGATGGATCTCGTTGTTTCATTCCCCCCCCCCCCCCCCCCCCATCCCTTGTCTGTCTGTCTGTCCGTCCCCAAAGCGCCGCAGCCCCGGGCTGAGCTCGGCGGCAGTGCTGCCGCCTTGTGGGCACAGCGCGGTACTGCAGCCGTCGCCTGTCTCGGATCCAGCCCCACAGCGAGCAGTCCGGAGCAGAAGTGTGAAAGCTGGGATCCTTTGACTTCTGCCGGGGACTTAATTTTCTTTTCCTCTTCTTCTCTTCCAGGACCGGAGAAATGGTTCCACTCCTCCCATCTTTGCCAAAAGCTGTGCTGTTTGAGGAGCCAGAGCCAAGGTGCCTTCAGCACCAGGGCTCTGCACTGGAGGGCTCCCGGTCCTGACCGCGCAGGGTTCCCCTTTTCCTCCCCCCTGGGATGAAGTGTCTATGGAATCTGGGATCTGGGTGAAACTGCAGCTCTGCTGGTATCCAGGGACGTGAGGTTCCGGGGGACTGCGTTTCCCTGTGGCTTTCCAGGTCGGCAGGAGCCGGAGGAAATGGGGTGCCAGAGCCGTGCCCCATCAGGCCGTGTTTGCCTCTGAGGAACAGAGAGTCCGGGCTGAGGTGAGATTGCCAGGAGTGCTTGGATGGATGAGCTGTGCGGGGAACGGGGAGCTCGGAATCGCAGCTGCTGCTGGATCCATTGCCTTAGGTCTGCTCCGTCTGTGTCTGTGCCAAGTGGGATTTGTGCTGGGGAGAGAGGTGCTGTGGGGAGCCAAAGGTGGAGTAAATCCTCTGTGGGGATGGGCAGCGAAGGACTGAGTAGCAGGGAAAGGAGAGGATTTCTAAAGGATACGACTGTTTCTGCCAAGAGCGGGGTGGAGCAGCGATGGGGGTAGTTGGGTTTGGCCTGGGCTCTGTTATTCTTGGTGCAATTTTAAAATTCTGTCGTGTGATTTACTGTCCGGGAGCTTTCGAACGAGAGCTGACCGAAATGTAGGTTAAGCCTTGGAAGTTGGGTCCGTTGACTGCAGCAGCTCGCCGAGGCTGGAGGACTGGGGTGATGGCTGCTCCCAGGAAAGGTTACTTATTTATTGATACTGTGTCACATTTCCCTCAGCGACTGCCAGCCCGGAATGGCTGTGAGTTGGTGCTCTTCTCAGTGGGGGATTGGAGAAGGTTTTGGCTGTAATTAGAAGTGGGAGAAAAATCCTGCTAAATAAAAGTCTCACCTCTGTCCCCCCTAAGTTATCCCAGTTTGTTCCAGCTTGGAGCTGCGCAGAAGTCAGGCAGGGGAAATGACATCAGGGATACAGCTGTCAGTTCCGAGGCAGAGAGAGAAGATGTAGCAGCCAAGGGCAGGGGAGGGGGAAAGGTTTCAGAAAGCATTTCTGTGGTGTAATGAATGCCAATTTCTGCTTGCCCAGGGAGAAGAGGACGAACTCCCAGCCTTTCAGGCCTGACAGTCCCCTGCAGCGAGAGCATACACTGGAAGAGTTCAGGGTCGAAGACAAGGCTGAGGGAAAATCCAGGCTATTTATAAGGGATGATGAGAGGTGGGTCCAGGGTGAGAATCCAGTGGGTAAAGGGAAAAGTGGTGTAAGGGAGAAGTAATACAGGGCAGGGGCCGATAAGGTAGGACGGGTGGAACAGTGCAGTGAACATAAACCAATGGGGGGGGGGGGGGTACAAGGATACAAGAACTTTCCAGAGCTGGGAGGAGACAAGGGATGACATAACTGGGAATAGAGGCAACCAATGGGAAATGAGGGTTATAAAGCTTTACCTTAAAGCTTTACCATAAAGAATTTTTAAAACCTTTGACAACCTTCTTAGGAGCTATTCTAAACTTAAACAAATGCCCTCCAAGGTCTGGGGCCACGGGCCAACTCCTCACCCAAAACACTGGTCTGGCTTGGGATGTCAGTCAGTCCGATTCCTACACTGGGCCTCTGCATGATATTCACCCAGAAGCTGCCTTTCAAGGACTGAAGTGGAACAAAAGGTATAAAAGAAATGTCATTCCCAGAGGGAAAATAGTTTCATTTCTCTTGTGTCTGCGTTTTTTTTTTTTTTTTTACAGTTACCTCAAAATTTCCGGATCCAGAACAGCTACTCTGAGTTTTGGTAGAGATTCCAAAGCAGGATACAGTAGGTTTCAAAGTACACCTTGGAAAATCAATTGTTTGTCTGCAGCATGCAGCATGTAGGTGTGATGTCTGTAACTGGTCTTAGTTGATGCAGAGGTACTTGGAAAAAAATGTTTAATCTTTCATCTCTCCCCACCTGCATTCTTCCTCAGTGTACTTTTTATTCAGCAGGACTCGGATGAGAGAGAGAGAGAGAGAGAGAGAGGGGAACTCTCTTCACATCAGCGTCAAAGGAAAAAGTGTTCAGCGACTTACAGTCCTAGTGACTGTTCTGTGTAAAAGCAGGATTGTTTTGCCATCAGACCTTGCGTGCCGTACCAGTCTGTGCGTTAACAGGTGTCTAAGAAAGGTCAAAAGGGAATAACTCCATGTCGTTCACTGGTGTGAATCTTGGTGGGGAGCAGAGCCGAGAGTTAACTGCAGTGAGGGGGAGGTTACTGAAGCCCCAGTTTGTTTCCAGTGAGCGTGGTGTTGTGGTGTTCAAAGTTACAGGTGCCTGCTGGCCTGGAGCTGGATACTTCTGCCTCTGCTTTCTTTGGGGGTTGATGATTCCTTATGTTTATGTTGGCGTGCCAGACAAATTGTTAAAGGTATTTCCATCAGACCTGGTTTGAATGTGTTACCCCTTCATTTAATTAAAAGAAAAAAAGCCCCGCTCCATCACTGCTGCTGTGATGTGTGACAAAAGCCCATCTTCCCTCCCCTGGGAACAGGTGAGAGATGGAACTAAACCCCAAAGGATTTTCTGCTCACTGATGGCACGTGAGTCTTCTTGGGAATTCTCTGCCAAATGTGGTCAGTTGTTTTTGAATGTGGCCATGCGGGGAGTCGAACGTGCCAGCCCAGATCTGCAAACATGCAGTGCCAGAAGGAGAAGCCTTGAAATGTAAACTGGGATTTATTCACCTGACTCGCAAGTGTGTGTGCTGTGCCCAGGTCCCCTGTCCAAATCCTGGGCGGGGAGAAGCCAGGACTGCACATTCCTTGTGATAGGAATTCAGGTTTTTTTGGGGGGGTCGGGGTGGGGGTTAAATACAAATGAGATGCCAGGGAGGGAATGGCTCCTACGTGTAAATATATTTGTCCTAGAGGAGCCCTGCCCAGTCTGACTGCTGCCCAGTGCTGCTCCCTGACTGTACCCTCTCTTGGTGAGCCTCTGCCCTGCTGGCCGTGTTTTTGTTTTCTGGTTTTGGCTTTTTGTTTTTGTTTTTTTTTTTTTTTTTAATTTCAGCCTGCACCCCGATCTTCATTTTCTTCCCGTGTCCTCTCTGCTGCCACTCTCCCTTTCTGCCTCGTGTCCTCTGTCTCTGGTTTATAATGTGTAGACTATATGGATATATGAATTCCACGTAAGTATGCCAAATATAAATAGAAAAATGAATTGAAATATAGTTTTAAAATAAAGGGGTTTTAATTTTCTGTTTTGTTAGAGGCCGGGCTTTTCCATAAATGATATAAAAATGTGAAGATATAGAATATATAAATGTGTGTGTGTGTGTGTGTGTGTGTGTATATACATATATATACACACACATAAAATACAAATGTTAGTAATATAAAGATTTCTTAATAAAAATAATATTGTACCCATGTTGTAATTGATGCCAATATACATTAAATTCAATATCCAAAAATAGGTATTGATTATGAATATAAATTAATTATTAACAAACATATATATATATATATATATATATATGTATATATATATCTATCTAATGGGTTTGGGGTTTTTTTAATTTGTTCATGGCAGGGATTTTTTAGTTTGGGTCGGGTTTTTTTGGGGGGCATTCGTTTAGTAGGATTTTTTAAAGGGAGGGACCTCGATGTTTTTTGGCCCCTTGTCTCTCTGTCTGTGTGTGTGTCTCTCTGTCTGTGTCCCCCGTGTCCCCAAAGAGCCGCGGCCCCGGGCTGAGCTCGGCCGCAGTGCTGCCGCCTTGTGGGAAGAGATCGGTACTGCAGCCGTGCCCCGAAGCGGCGACCGGCTCCTCCTCGGCGCTGCTGCGGGAGGGCGGTGGGGCGCGAAATGGTGCGCGTGACCTTCTCAAGATGGCGGAGGGCCCAAGGTGACGATGCCGTTCCACTGGGACCGATGCGACGCTCGGGACGGCGGACGCAATAGGACCCCGGCAGAGATACGCTGGAGGGGGGGGGTTGTCCTTTTTTTCCCGCCCTTTTTTTGCCGTCCTATGTAGAAGGTCGGGTGAGTGATAGCCGGGTCGCCATCTTGGGAGTGGCACGCTGCAATTTCCGCCCTTCCTGGCTCCATCTTTGTTCCTGGCAGAAGCCACTTCCGGTGGCGTTGCCAGCGTTGTCGTGGTAACTGTAAAGCCCCAGATAATGGTGTCTCTTAAAGTCGCCTGCCTGAATCCGACCCCCGACGCTGATCGCGCGCTCTCCCGCCGCCTGTCCCACGGGCCATTTCCAGCACCGCTGACCAGTCCGCGCCCATCCGCGCCGCGTAAAAGGCGACGGAAAATCGCGCCGAGAACGCGGGATCGGTTTCGGGACCGGATTCAGGCAGGCGAGTTCAATAATCGCCAATGTAGGGGGCCTTCTTTTTCGCCTCCCGAAACAAAGATGGCGGAGGCACCGGAAATGGCTTCTGCCAGTACCAAAGATGGCGGCAGGGAAGGGCGGAAATTGCGTCTCGACCCTTCCCAAGATGGCGACTCAACCGTCACTCGCCCGACCTTCTGCATAGGGCGGCAAAAAAGGGGCGGGGAAAAAAGGACCCCCACGGGGTGTGGACTGCATTGCCTGCCCGCGACGCCGACGCCGATCCCTCCACCCCGGCGCGATTTTGCGCGGCGTTTCCCATCGTGCCCACACGGGCTGTGGGCTCAGCGGCGCCGCGGACGCGCGGGAGCCCGGCGGGCGCCGACAGGCAGCGGCGGGTCCGCCCCTCTCTCTGCCGGGGTCCTTCCACGGCCGCCGTCGCGGAGAGCGACTCCCGTCCCGCCGCGCCACCTCTCCGTGCTTCTCGGTTCCGCTCCTGCCCGGGGAACGCATCGACGAAGGAAGAGCGGTCGCCCAGCTCCCGGAGCCATCGCCCTGCCCGCAGCCGGGAGCAGCCCGCAGGAGGAGGCAGCTGCTCTCTCTGCCGGAGAGGTGAGAGGGGCGCAAGGATGGGGCGGGGTGGGAACGCGGGCACGGGAGAATTCCCAGGCACAATTCCAGCTCCCCCTTTCAGCTGGCAGCAGCCCGGTGTCCTCTGCGTGTGGCAGCAGCTGCAGCGCTGGTTTGGAGCGAGTTTCCATGGCATTTTGTTGCAAAGGTGCCCCTTCCAGCCGGGTGCCCCGGCTGGGTTCCCTGGCTGGGAGAGCCCTTGAAGTAGCCAGAGGGAGCAGCTGCTGAGAATTCCGAGCCCGCTGTTCCTGTGGTTGTGGATACAGTGTTTCAGTAGTGTGTGCTTCTGTCCTATGTGCTGCTAGATGTACTTTGGAACAAGTTGACTCTTTCATCCCTCCCCACCTGCATTCTTCCTAGGTGTACGTTTTATTCAGCAGCATTCAGATGAGAGAGAGGAGCTCTGTTCCCATCAGCACGAAAGGAAAAAGTGTGCTCACACAGACCTAAGTTGTTTGGTCAAAAAATTCTTACTTTGGTTTGGTCCAAAAAATGTTATTCCTGTGTGCAAGCTCACGGGGAAGATTTTATTCAACAGCTCTCAGTGGGACATCAAAGCTCCACTTTCCCTTTTCTTGAACAGCCTGAGACCCAATATTACTTGATATCAATTTTATTACAGGCGTTTTGAACTTTTTGAAGAGCCAGAAGGATTGTTTGTGCATACGTGTGTCACTAATATCCCTCCTCTCTCCAATGCAGGATGGGGGGGAAAAGGGCTGCAGAGCTTCCTACAAGGGGCTGTAAGTGCGAATAAAGAGGAGCCAGAGGTTTAGCTGATATGAATCACTGTTTCTGAAAAGAGCCTGATGGATTTCCTGATACCAAAACCAGTAGGAATAGGAGACTGAACTCGGGCATCGTGATGGTCTCCTTGGCTTTAAAAAGCTTTAATGGCTTTAAAGGGCATTTCTATCAGTCCTGGTTTATTTTTGTTCCCTTTCATTAAATTTTCAAATAAAAAAGCCCCGCTCCATCACTGCTGCTGTGATGTGTGACAAAAGCCCATCTTCCCTCCCCTGGGAACAGGTGAGAGATGGAACTAAACCCCAAAGGATTTTCTGCTCACTGATGGCACGTGAGTTTTCTTGGGAATCCTCTGCCAAATGTGGTCAGTTGTTCTTGAATGTGGCCATGCAGGGAGTCGAATGTGCCAGCCCAGATCTGCAAACATGCAGTGCCAGAAGGAGAACCTTTGAAATGTCACCTGGGATGTGTTCCACTGACTCACAAGTGGGTGCTGTGCCCAGGTCCCCTGTCCAAATCCTGGGCGGGCAGAAGCCAGGACTGCACATTGCTCGTGATATGAATTCAGTTTTGGGGAGGTTAAATACAAATGAGATGCCAGGGAGGGAATGGCTCCTACGTGTAAATATATTTGTCCTAAAGGAGCCCTGCCCAGTCTGACTGCTGCCCAGTGCTGCTCCCTGGCTGCACGCTCTCTTGGTGAGCCTCTGTCCTGCTGGCCGTGCCTTTTCTGTCCCCGTCCCCGTGCCGCTCCTTGCCCGTCTTTACCCTCCCGAGCACGTGGTGTGGTCGATTCCTGCCTCCCGGTCCTGGTTTCCCTTTTTGTCTCTGTGTCCCTACGTCCTTGTTGTGTGTTTGGGACTCCGTCTTTTTGTCTGTCCTTCTCCGTGCCTCACTCGTGTTCCCGTTCTGTTCCCTGTGGCTCTGTGGTGCTCCCCGTGCCATTGTTTCCCCCGGGATCCTTGTGTCCCGTTCGCTGCCCCTGTTCTTTTTTAATCCCTCTCTCGTGCTGCCCATCCAGCGTCCCTTTTTTGTGGATTTGTTGTTTTTTTTTTTTTTTTCTCCATTTCAGCCTGCACCCCGATCTTCATTTTCTTTCCTGTGTCCTCTCTGCAGCCACTCTCTGCCTCGTGTCCTCTGCGTGTGTGGGGCTGAGGAGGAACTTTAGCCCTCCTGGGGGCTGCCCCTCCCCCCCCCCCCCCCCCCCCCCCTTTCCTTGTGCCAGCTGGGTCCCTTTTTGTGGGCATGGACCCGTGGGAGGGTTCCCATCAAGGGCCGTGCTGCCGTCCAGGGCAGCTGGAGCGGTTCTGTGCCTTCATTTTGGGGGTGAGGAAAGAAGGCTGAGGGGGGGACGGGGTGGAGACTCGGGGGGCTCCGATGTGTTTCGGGGCAGCCCGAGGTCCCCGGCAGAGGGAGCCACGCTGTGGCGCAGGAGCAGGGGAGTGGGGAATGGGGTGGGGGGGGTGGTGGGGGGGCGTGCTGGGTTCCCTCCCCCAGAGGGACCCACGGGTGCCAGGACATTCCCCGGGAGGGGTGGCCGTAGAATATATGAAAAATTTTTTTGTTTGTCTTCATTTCGTTAGACGAAGGCTTTCTTTAGTTTTGGCTGGGGTTTATTTTGGTGCATTCATTCAGGGGGATTTCCTGAAGGGATGGATCTCGTTGTTTCATCCCCCCCCCCCCCCCCCCCCCCATCCCTTGTCTGTCTGTCTGTCCGTCCCCAAAGCGCCGCAGCCCCGGGCTGAGCTCGGCGGCAGTGCTGCCGCCTTGTGGGCACAGCGCGGTACTGCAGCCGTCGCCTGTCTCGGATCCAGCCCCACAGCGAGCAGTCCGGAGCAGAAGTGTGAAAGCTGGGATCCTTTGACTTCTGCCGGGGACTTAATTTTCTTTTCCTCTTCTTCTCTTCCAGGACCGGAGAAATGGTTCCACTCCTCCCATCTTTGCCAAAAGCTGTGCTGTTTGAGGAGCCAGAGCCAAGGTGCCTTCAGCACCAGGGCTCTGCACTGGAGGGCTCCCGGTCCTGACCGCGCAGGGTTCCCCTTTTCCTCCCCCCTGGGATGAAGTGTCTATGGAATCTGGGATCTGGGTGAAACTGCAGCTCTGCTGGTATCCAGGGACGTGAGGTTCCGGGGGACTGCGTTTCCCTGTGGCTTTCCAGGTCGGCAGGAGCCGGAGGAAATGGGGTGCCAGAGCCGTGCCCCATCAGGCCGTGTTTGCCTCTGAGGAACAGAGAGTCCGGGCTGAGGTGAGATTGCCAGGAGTGCTTGGATGGATGAGCTGTGCGGGGAACGGGGAGCTCGGAATCGCAGCTGCTGCTGGATCCATTGCCTTAGGTCTGCTCCGTCTGTGTCTGTGCCAAGTGGGATTTGTGCTGGGGAGAGAGGTGCTGTGGGGAGCCAAAGGTGGAGTAAATCCTCTGTGGGGATGGGCAGCGAAGGACTGAGTAGCAGGGAAAGGAGAGGATTTCTAAAGGATACGACTGTTTCTGCCAAGAGCGGGGTGGAGCAGCGATGGGGGTAGTTGGGTTTGGCCTGGGCTCTGTTATTCTTGGTGCAATTTTAAAGTTCTGTCGTGTGATTTACTGTCCGGGAGCTTTCGAACGAGAGCTGACCGAAATGTAGGTTAAGCCTTGGAAGTTGGGTCCGTTGACTGCAGCAGCTCGCCGAGGCTGGAGGACTGGGGTGATGGCTGCTCCCAGGAAAGGTTACTTATTTATTGATACTGTGTCACATTTCCCTCAGCGACTGCCAGCCCGGAATGGCTGTGAGTTGGTGCTCTTCTCAGTGGGGGATTGGAGAAGGTTTTGGCTGTAATTAGAAGTGGGAGAAAAATCCTGCTAAATAAAAGTCTCACCTCTGTCCCCCGTAAGTTATCCCAGTTTGTTCCAGCTTGGAGCTGCGCAGAAGTCAGGCAGGGGAAATGACATCAGGGATACAGCTGTCAGTTCCGAGGCAGAGAGAGAAGATGTAGCAGCCAAGGGCAGGGGAGGGGGAAAGGTTTCAGAAAGCATTTCTGTGGTGTAATGAATGCCAATTTCTGCTTGCCCAGGGAGAAGAGGACGAACTCCCAGCCTTTCAGGCCTGACAGTCCCCTGCAGCGAGAGCATACACTGGAAGAGTTCAGGGTCGAAGACAAGGCTGAGGGAAAATCCAGGCTATTTATAAGGGATGATGAGAGGTGGGTCCAGGGTGAGAATCCAGTGGGTAAAGGGAAAAGTGGTGTAAGGGAGAAGTAATACAGGGCAGGGGCCGATAAGGTAGGACGGGTGGAACAGTGCAGTGAACATAAACCAGTGGGGGGGGGGGGGGTACAAGGATACAAGAACTTTCCAGAGCTGGGAGGAGACAAGGGATGACATAACTGGGAATAGAGGCAACCAATGGGAAATGAGGGTTATAAAGCTTTACCTTAAAGCTTTACCATAAAGAATTTTTAAAACCTTTGACAACCTTCTTAGGAGCTATTCTAAACTTAAACAAATGCCCTCCAAGGTCTGGGGCCACGGGCCAACTCCTCACCCAAAACACTGGTCTGGCTTGGGATGTCAGTCAGTCCGATTCCTACACTGGGCCTCTGCATGATATTCACCCAGAAGCTGCCTTTCAAGGACTGAAGTGGAACAAAAGGTATAAAAGAAATGTCATTCCCAGAGGGAAAATAGTTTCATTTCTCTTGTGTCTGCGTTTTTTTTTTTTTTTTTACAGTTACCTCAAAATTTCCGGATCCAGAACAGCTACTCTGAGTTTTGGTAGAGATTCCAAAGCAGGATACAGTAGGTTTCAAAGTACACCTTGGAAAATCAATTGTTTGTCTGCAGCATGCAGCATGTAGGTGTGATGTCTGTAACTGGTCTTAGTTGATGCAGAGGTACTTGGAAAAAAATGTTTAATCTTTCATCTCTCCCCACCTGCATTCTTCCTCAGTGTACTTTTTATTCAGCAGGACTCGGATGAGAGAGAGAGAGAGAGAGAGAGAGGGGAACTCTCTTCACATCAGCGTCAAAGGAAAAAGTGTTCAGCGACTTACAGTCCTAGTGACTGTTCTGTGTAAAAGCAGGATTGTTTTGCCATCAGACCTTGCGTGCCGTACCAGTCTGTGCGTTAACAGGTGTCTAAGAAAGGTCAAAAGGGAATAACTCCATGTCGTTCACTGGTGTGAATCTTGGTGGGGAGCAGAGCCGAGAGTTAACTGCAGTGAGGGGGAGGTTACTGAAGCCCCAGTTTGTTTCCAGTGAGCGTGGTGTTGTGGTGTTCAAAGTTACAGGTGCCTGCTGGCCTGGAGCTGGATACTTCTGCCTCTGCTTTCTTTGGGGGTTGATGATTCCTTATGTTTATGTTGGCGTGCCAGACAAATTGTTAAAGGTATTTCCATCAGACCTGGTTTGAATGTGTTACCCCTTCATTTAATTAAAAGAAAAAAAGCCCCGCTCCATCACTGCTGCTGTGATGTGTGACAAAAGCCCATCTTCCCTCCCCTGGGAACAGGTGAGAGATGGAACTAAACCCCAAAGGATTTTCTGCTCACTGATGGCACGTGAGTCTTCTTGGGAATTCTCTGCCAAATGTGGTCAGTTGTTTTTGAATGTGGCCATGCGGGGAGTCGAACGTGCCAGCCCAGATCTGCAAACATGCAGTGCCAGAAGGAGAAGCCTTGAAATGTAAACTGGGATTTATTCACCTGACTCGCAAGTGTGTGTGCTGTGCCCAGGTCCCCTGTCCAAATCCTGGGCGGGGAGAAGCCAGGACTGCACATTCCTTGTGATAGGAATTCAGGTTTTTTTGGGGGGGTCGGGGTGGGGGTTAAATACAAATGAGATGCCAGGGAGGGAATGGCTCCTACGTGTAAATATATTTGTCCTAGAGGAGCCCTGCCCAGTCTGACTGCTGCCCAGTGCTGCTCCCTGACTGTACCCTCTCTTGGTGAGCCTCTGCCCTGCTGGCCGTGTTTTTGTTTTCTGGTTTTGGCTTTTTGTTTTTGTTTTTTTTTTTTTTTTTAATTTCAGCCTGCACCCCGATCTTCATTTTCTTCCCGTGTCCTCTCTGCTGCCACTCTCCCTTTCTGCCTCGTGTCCTCTGTCTCTGGTTTATAATGTGTAGACTATATGGATATATGAATTCCACGTAAGTATGCCAAATATAAATAGAAAAATGAATTGAAATATAGTTTTAAAATAAAGGGGTTTTAATTTTCTGTTTTGTTAGAGGCCGGGCTTTTCCATAAATGATATAAAAATGTGAAGATATAGAATATATAAATGTGTGTGTGTGTGTGTGTGTGTGTATATACATATATATACACACACATAAAATACAAATGTTAGTAATATAAAGATTTCTTAATAAAAATAATATTGTACCCATGTTGTAATTGATGCCAATATACATTAAATTCAATATCCAAAAATAGGTATTGATTATGAATATAAATTAATTATTAACAAACATATATATATATATATATATATATGTATATATATATCTATCTAATGGGTTTGGGGTTTTTTTAATTTGTTCATGGCAGGGATTTTTTAGTTTGGGTCGGGTTTTTTTGGGGGGCATTCGTTTAGTAGGATTTTTTAAAGGGAGGGACCTCGATGTTTTTTGGCCCCTTGTCTCTCTGTCTGTGTGTGTGTCTCTCTGTCTGTGTCCCCCGTGTCCCCAAAGAGCCGCGGCCGCGGGCTGAGCTCGGCCGCAGTGCTGCCGCCTTGTGGGAAGAGATCGGTACTGCAGCCGTGCCCCGAAGCGGCGACCGGCTCCTCCTCGGCGCTGCTGCGGGAGGGCGGTGGGGCGCGAAATGGTGCGCGTGACCTTCTCAAGATGGCGGAGGGCCCAAGGTGACGATGCCGTTCCACTGGGACCGATGCGACGCTCGGGACGGCGGACGCAATAGGACCCCGGCAGAGATACGCTGGAGGGGGGGGGTTGTCCTTTTTTTCCCGCCCTTTTTTTGCCGTCCTATGTAGAAGGTCGGGTGAGTGATAGCCGGGTCGCCATCTTGGGAGTGGCACGCTGCAATTTCCGCCCTTCCTGGCTCCATCTTTGTTCCTGGCAGAAGCCACTTCCAGTGGCGTTGCCAGCGTTGTCGTGGTAACTGTAAAGCCCCAGATAATGGTGTCTCTTAAAGTCGCCTGCCTGAATCCGACCCCCGACGCTGATCGCGCGCTCTCCCGCCGCCTGTCCCACGGGCCATTTCCAGCACCGCTGACCAGTCCGCGCCCATCCGCGCCGCGTAAAAGGCGACGGAAAATCGCGCCGAGAACGCGGGATCGGTTTCGGGACCGGATTCAGGCAGGCGAGTTCAATAATCGCCAATGTAGGGGGCCTTCTTTTTCGCCTCCCGAAACAAAGATGGCGGAGGCACCGGAAATGGCTTCTGCCAGTACCAAAGATGGCGGCAGGGAAGGGCGGAAATTGCGTCTCGACCCTTCCCAAGATGGCGACTCAACCGTCACTCGCCCGACCTTCTGCATAGGGCGGCAAAAAAGGGGCGGGGAAAAAAGGACCCCCACGGGGTGTGGACTGCATTGCCTGCCCGCGACGCCGACGCCGATCCCTCCACCCCGGCGCGATTTTGCGCGGCGTTTCCCATCGTGCCCACACGGGCTGTGGGCTCAGCGGCGCCGCGGACGCGCGGGAGCCCGGCGGGCGCCGACAGGCAGCGGCGGGTCCGCCCCTCTCTCTGCCGGGGTCCTTCCACGGCCGCCGTCGCGGAGAGCGACTCCCGTCCCGCCGCGCCACCTCTCCGTGCTTCTCGGTTCCGCTCCTGCCCGGGGAACGCATCGACGAAGGAAGAGCGGTCGCCCAGCTCCCGGAGCCATCGCCCTGCCCGCAGCCGGGAGCAGCCCGCAGGAGGAGGCAGCTGGGCAGCTGCTCTCTCTGCCGGAGAGGTGAGAGGGGCGCAAGGATGGGGCGGGGTGGGAACGCGGGCACGGGAGAATTCCCAGGCACAATTCCAGCTCCCCCTTTCAGCTGGCAGCAGCCCGGTGTCCTCTGCGTGTGGCAGCAGCTGCAGCGCTGGTTTGGAGCGAGTTTCCATGGCATTTTGTTGCAAAGGTGCCCCTTCCAGCCGGGTGCCCCGGCTGGGTTCCCTGGCTGGGAGAGCCCTTGAAGTAGCCAGAGGGAGCAGCTGCTGAGAATTCCGAGCCCGCTGTTCCTGTGGTTGTGGATACAGTGTTTCAGTAGTGTGTGCTTCTGTCCTATGTGCTGCTAGATGTACTTTGGAACAAGTTGACTCTTTCATCCCTCCCCACCTGCATTCTTCCTAGGTGTACGTTTTATTCAGCAGCATTCAGATGAGAGAGAGGAGCTCTGTTCCCATCAGCACGAAAGGAAAAAGTGTGCTCACACAGACCTAAGTTGTTTGGTCAAAAAATTCTTACTTTGGTTTGGTCCAAAAAATGTTATTCCTGTGTGCAAGCTCACGGGGAAGATTTTATTCAACAGCTCTCAGTGGGACATCAAAGCTCCACTTTCCCTTTTCTTGAACAGCCTGAGACCCAATATTACTTGATATCAATTTTATTACAGGCGTTTTGAACTTTTTGAAGAGCCAGAAGGATTGTTTGTGCATACGTGTGTCACTAATATCCCTCCTCTCTCCAATGCAGGATGGGGGGGAAAAGGGCTGCAGAGCTTCCTACAAGGGGCTGTAAGTGCGAATAAAGAGGAGCCAGAGGTTTAGCTGATATGAATCACTGTTTCTGAAAAGAGCCTGATGGATTTCCTGATACCAAAACCAGTAGGAATAGGAGACTGAACTCGGGCATCGTGATGGTCTCCTTGGCTTTAAAAAGCTTTAATGGCTTTAAAGGGCATTTCTATCAGTCCTGGTTTATTTTTGTTCCCTTTCATTAAATTTTCAAATAAAAAAGCCCCGCTCCATCACTGCTGCTGTGATGTGTGACAAAAGCCCATCTTCCCTCCCCTGGGAACAGGTGAGAGATGGAACTAAACCCCAAAGGATTTTCTGCTCACTGATGGCACGTGAGTTTTCTTGGGAATCCTCTGCCAAATGTGGTCAGTTGTTCTTGAATGTGGCCATGCAGGGAGTCGAATGTGCCAGCCCAGATCTGCAAACATGCAGTGCCAGAAGGAGAACCTTTGAAATGTCACCTGGGATGTGTTCCACTGACTCACAAGTGGGTGCTGTGCCCAGGTCCCCTGTCCAAATCCTGGGCGGGCAGAAGCCAGGACTGCACATTGCTCGTGATATGAATTCAGTTTTGGGGAGGTTAAATACAAATGAGATGCCAGGGAGGGAATGGCTCCTACGTGTAAATATATTTGTCCTAAAGGAGCCCTGCCCAGTCTGACTGCTGCCCAGTGCTGCTCCCTGGCTGCACGCTCTCTTGGTGAGCCTCTGTCCTGCTGGCCGTGCCTTTTCTGTCCCCGTCCCCGTGCCGCTCCTTGCCCGTCTTTACCCTCCCGAGCACGTGGTGTGGTCGATTCCTGCCTCCCGGTCCTGGTTTCCCTTTTTGTCTCTGTGTCCCTACGTCCTTGTTGTGTGTTTGGGACTCCGTCTTTTTGTCTGTCCTTCTCCGTGCCTCACTCGTGTTCCCGTTCTGTTCCCTGTGGCTCTGTGGTGCTCCCCGTGCCATTGTTTCCCCCGGGATCCTTGTGTCCCGTTCGCTGCCCCTGTTCTTTTTTAATCCCTCTCTCGTGCTGCCCATCCAGCGTCCCTTTTTTGTGGATTTGTTGTTTTTTTTTTTTTTTCTCCATTTCAGCCTGCACCCCGATCTTCATTTTCTTTCCTGTGTCCTCTCTGCAGCCACTCTCTGCCTCGTGTCCTCTGCGTGTGTGGGGCTGAGGAGGAACTTTAGCCCTCCTGGGGGCTGCCCCTCCCCCCCCCCCCCCCCCCCCCCCTTTCCTTGTGCCAGCTGGGTCCCTTTTTGTGGGCATGGACCCGTGGGAGGGTTCCCATCAAGGGCCGTGCTGCCGTCCAGGGCAGCTGGAGCGGTTCTGTGCCTTCATTTTGGGGGTGAGGAAAGAAGGCTGAGGGGGGGACGGGGTGGAGACTCGGGGGGCTCCGATGTGTTTCGGGGCAGCCCGAGGTCCCCGGCAGAGGGAGCCACGCTGTGGCGCAGGAGCAGGGGAGTGGGGAATGGGGTGGGGGGGGTGGTGGGGGGGCGTGCTGGGTTCCCTCCCCCAGAGGGACCCACGGGTGCCAGGACATTCCCCGGGAGGGGTGGCCGTAGAATATATGAAAAATTTTTTTGTTTGTCTTCATTTCGTTAGACGAAGGCTTTCTTTAGTTTTGGCTGGGGTTTATTTTGGTGCATTCATTCAGGGGGATTTCCTGAAGGGATGGATCTCGTTGTTTCATCGCCCCCCCCCCCCCCCCCATCCCTTGTCTGTCTGTCTGTCCGTCCCCAAAGCGCCGCAGCCCCGGGCTGAGCTCGGCGGCAGTGCTGCCGCCTTGTGGGCACAGCGCGGTACTGCAGCCGTCGCCTGTCTCGGATCCAGCCCCACAGCGAGCAGTCCGGAGCAGAAGTGTGAAAGCTGGGATCCTTTGACTTCTGCCGGGGACTTAATTTTCTTTTCCTCTTCTTCTCTTCCAGGACCGGAGAAATGGTTCCACTCCTCCCATCTTTGCCAAAAGCTGTGCTGTTTGAGGAGCCAGAGCCAAGGTGCCTTCAGCACCAGGGCTCTGCACTGGAGGGCTCCCGGTCCTGACCGCGCAGGGTTCCCCTTTTCCTCCCCCCTGGGATGAAGTGTCTATGGAATCTGGGATCTGGGTGAAACTGCAGCTCTGCTGGTATCCAGGGACGTGAGGTTCCGGGGGACTGCGTTTCCCTGTGGCTTTCCAGGTCGGCAGGAGCCGGAGGAAATGGGGTGCCAGAGCCGTGCCCCATCAGGCCGTGTTTGCCTCTGAGGAACAGAGAGTCCGGGCTGAGGTGAGATTGCCAGGAGTGCTTGGATGGATGAGCTGTGCGGGGAACGGGGAGCTCGGAATCGCAGCTGCTGCTGGATCCATTGCCTTAGGTCTGCTCCGTCTGTGTCTGTGCCAAGTGGGATTTGTGCTGGGGAGAGAGGTGCTGTGGGGAGCCAAAGGTGGAGTAAATCCTCTGTGGGGATGGGCAGCGAAGGACTGAGTAGCAGGGAAAGGAGAGGATTTCTAAAGGATACGACTGTTTCTGCCAAGAGCGGGGTGGAGCAGCGATGGGGGTAGTTGGGTTTGGCCTGGGCTCTGTTATTCTTGGTGCAATTTTAAAGTTCTGTCGTGTGATTTACTGTCCGGGAGCTTTCGAACGAGAGCTGACCGAAATGTAGGTTAAGCCTTGGAAGTTGGGTCCGTTGACTGCAGCAGCTCGCCGAGGCTGGAGGACTGGGGTGATGGCTGCTCCCAGGAAAGGTTACTTATTTATTGATACTGTGTCACATTTCCCTCAGCGACTGCCAGCCCGGAATGGCTGTGAGTTTGTGCTCTTCTCAGTGGGGGATTGGAGAAGGTTTTGGCTGTAATTAGAAGTGGGAGAAAAATCCTGCTAAATAAAAGTCTCACCTCTGTCCCCCCTAAGTTATCCCAGTTTGTTCCAGCTTGGAGCTGCGCAGAAGTCAGGCAGGGGAAATGACATCAGGGATACAGCTGTCAGTTCCGAGGCAGAGAGAGAAGATGTAGCAGCCAAGGGCAGGGGAGGGGGAAAGGTTTCAGAAAGCATTTCTGTGGTGTAATGAATGCCAATTTCTGCTTGCCCAGGGAGAAGAGGACGAACTCCCAGCCTTTCAGGCCTGACAGTCCCCTGCAGCGAGAGCATACACTGGAAGAGTTCAGGGTCGAAGACAAGGCTGAGGGAAAATCCAGGCTATTTATAAGGGATGATGAGAGGTGGGTCCAGGGTGAGAATCCAGTGGGTAAAGGGAAAAGTGGTGTAAGGGAGAAGTAATACAGGGCAGGGGCCGATAAGGTAGGACGGGTGGAACAGTGCAGTGAACATAAACCAATGGGGGGGGGGGGGGTACAAGGATACAAGAACTTTCCAGAGCTGGGAGGAGACAAGGGATGACATAACTGGGAATAGAGGCAACCAATGGGAAATGAGGGTTATAAAGCTTTACCTTAAAGCTTTACCATGAAGAATTTTTAAAACCTTTGACAACCTTCTTAGGAGCTATTCTAAACTTAAACAAATGCCCTCCAAGGTCTGGGGCCACGGGCCAACTCCTCACCCAAAACACTGGTCTGGCTTGGGATGTCAGTCAGTCCGATTCCTACACTGGGCCTCTGCATGATATTCACCCAGAAGCTGCCTTTCAAGGACTGAAGTGGAACAAAAGGTATAAAAGAAATGTCATTCCCAGAGGGAAAATAGTTTCATTTCTCTTGTGTCTGCGTGTTTTTTTTTTTTTTTTACAGTTACCTCAAAATTTCCGGATCCAGAACAGCTACTCTGAGTTTTGGTAGAGATTCCAAAGCAGGATACAGTAGGTTTCAAAGTACACCTTGGAAAATCAATTGTTTGTCTGCAGCATGCAGCATGTAGGTGTGATGTCTGTAACTGGTCTTAGTTGATGCAGAGGTACTTGGAAAAAAATGTTTAATCTTTCATCTCTCCCCACCTGCATTCTTCCTCAGTGTACTTTTTATTCAGCAGGACTCGGATGAGAGAGAGAGAGAGAGAGAGAGGGGAACTCTCTTCACATCAGCGTCAAAGGAAAAAGTGTTCAGCGACTTACAGTCCTAGTGACTGTTCTGTGTAAAAGCAGGATTGTTTTGCCATCAGACCTTGCGTGCCGTACCAGTCTGTGCGTTAACAGGTGTCTAAGAAAGGTCAAAAGGGAATAACTCCATGTCGTTCACTGGTGTGAATCTTGGTGGGGAGCAGAGCCGAGAGTTAACTGCAGTGAGGGGGAGGTTACTGAAGCCCCAGTTTGTTTCCAGTGAGCGTGGTGTTGTGGTGTTCAAAGTTACAGGTGCCTGCTGGCCTGGAGCTGGATACTTCTGCCTCTGCTTTCTTTGGGGGTTGATGATTCCTTATGTTTATGTTGGCGTGCCAGACAAATTGTTAAAGGTATTTCCATCAGACCTGGTTTGAATGTGTTACCCCTTCATTTAATTAAAAGAAAAAAAGCCCCGCTCCATCACTGCTGCTGTGATGTGTGACAAAAGCCCATCTTCCCTCCCCTGGGAACAGGTGAGAGATGGAACTAAACCCCAAAGGATTTTCTGCTCACTGATGGCACGTGAGTCTTCTTGGGAATTCTCTGCCAAATGTGGTCAGTTGTTTTTGAATGTGGCCATGCGGGGAGTCGAACGTGCCAGCCCAGATCTGCAAACATGCAGTGCCAGAAGGAGAAGCCTTGAAATGTAAACTGGGATTTATTCACCTGACTCGCAAGTGTGTGTGCTGTGCCCAGGTCCCCTGTCCAAATCCTGGGCGGGGAGAAGCCAGGACTGCACATTCCTTGTGATAGGAATTCAGGTTTTTTTGGGGGGGTCGGGGTGGGGGTTAAATACAAATGAGATGCCAGGGAGGGAATGGCTCCTACGTGTAAATATATTTGTCCTAGAGGAGCCCTGCCCAGTCTGACTGCTGCCCAGTGCTGCTCCCTGACTGTACCCTCTCTTGGTGAGCCTCTGCCCTGCTGGCCGTGTTTTTGTTTTCTGGTTTTGGCTTTTTGTTTTTGTTTTTTTTTTTTTTTTAATTTCAGCCTGCACCCCGATCTTCATTTTCTTCCCGTGTCCTCTCTGCTGCCACTCTCCCTTTCTGCCTCGTGTCCTCTGTCTCTGGTTTATAATGTGTAGACTATATGGATATATGAATTCCACGTAAGTATGCCAAATATAAATAGAAAAATGAATTGAAATATAGTTTTAAAATAAAGGGGTTTTAATTTTCTGTTTTGTTAGAGGCCGGGCTTTTCCATAAATGATATAAAAATGTGAAGATATAGAATATATAAATGTGTGTGTGTGTGTGTGTGTGTGTGTGTGTATATACATATATATACACACACATAAAATACAAATGTTAGTAATATAAAGATTTCTTAATAAAAATAATATTGTACCCATGTTGTAATTGATGCCAATATACATTAAATTCAATATCCAAAAATAGGTATTGATTATGAATATAAATTAATTATTAACAAACATATATATATATATATATATATCTATCTATCTATCTATCTATCTAATGGGTTTGGGGTTTTTTTAATTTGTTCATGGCAGGGATTTTTTAGTTTGGGTCGGGTTTTTTTGGGGGGCATTCGTTTAGTAGGATTTTTTAAAGGGAGGGACCTCGATGTTTTTTGGCCCCTTGTCTCTCTGTCTGTGTGTGTGTCTCTCTGTCTGTGTCCCCCGTGTCCCCAAAGAGCCGCGGCCCCGGGCTGAGCTCGGCCGCAGTGCTGCCGCCTTGTGGGAAGAGATCGGTACTGCAGCCGTGCCCCGAAGCGGCGACCGGCTCCTCCTCGGCGCTGCTGCGGGAGGGCGGTGGGGCGCGAAATGGTGCGCGTGACCTTCTCAAGATGGCGGAGGGCCCAAGGTGACGATGCCGTTCCACTGGGACCGATGCGACGCTCGGGACGGCGGACGCAATAGGACCCCGGCAGAGATACGCTGGAGGGGGGGGGGTTGTCCTTTTTTTCCCGCCCTTTTTTTGCCGTCCTATGTAGAAGGTCGGGTGAGTGATAGCCGGGTCGCCATCTTGGGAGTGGCACGCTGCAATTTCCGCCCTTCCTGGCTCCATCTTTGTTCCTGGCAGAAGCCACTTCCGGTGGCGTTGCCAGCGTTGTCGTGGTAACTGTAAAGCCCCAGATAATGGTGTCTCTTAAAGTCGCCTGCCTGAATCCGACCCCCGACGCTGATCGCGCGCTCTCCCGCCGCCTGTCCCACGAGCCATTTCCAGCACCGCTGACCAGTCCGCGCCCATCCGCGCCGCGTAAAAGGCGACGGAAAATCGCGCCGAGAACGCGGGATCGGTTTCGGGACCGGATTCAGGCAGGCGAGTTCAATAATCGCCAATGTAGGGGGCCTTCTTTTTCGCCTCCCGAAACAAAGATGGCGGAGGCACCGGAAATGGCTTCTGCCAGTACCAAAGATGGCGGCCGGGAAGGGCGGAAATTGCGTCTCGACCCTTCCCAAGATGGCGACTCAACCGTCACTCGCCCGACCTTCTGCATAGGGTGGCAAAAAAGGGGC
Source organism: Cinclus cinclus (assembly GCF_963662255.1). NCBI lineage: Eukaryota > Metazoa > Chordata > Aves > Passeriformes > Cinclidae > Cinclus > Cinclus cinclus. The sequence continues at coordinate 1,227,267 of NW_026912246.1, read as the reverse complement.
GGGGAAAAAAGGACCCCCACGGGGTGTGGACTGCATTACCTGCCCGCGACGCCGACGCCGATCCCTCCACCCCGGCGCGATTTTGCGCGGCGTTTCCCATCGTGCCCACACGGGCTGTGGGCTCAGCGGCGCCGCGGACGCGCGGGAGCCCGGCGGGCGCCGACAGGCAGCGGCGGGTCCGCCCCTCTCTCTGCCGGGGTCCTTCCACGGCCGCCGTCGCGGAGAGCGACTCCCGTCCCGCCGCGCCACCTCTCCGTGCTTCCCGGTTCCGCTCCTGCCCGGGGAACGCATCGACGAAGGAAGAGCGGTCGCCCAGCTCCCGGAGCCATCGCCCTGCCCGCAGCCGAGAGCAGCCCGCAGGAGGAGGCAGCTGCTCTCTCTGCCGGAGAGGTGAGAGGGGCGCAAGGATGGGGCGGGGTGGGAACGCGGGCACGGGAGAATTCCCAGGCACAATTCCAGCTCCCCCTTTCAGCTGGCAGCAGCCCGGTGTCCTCTGCGTGTGGCAGCAGCTGCAGCGCTGGTTTGGAGCGAGTTTCCATGGCATTTTGTTGCAAAGGTGCCCCTTCCAGCCGGGTGCCCCGGCTGGGTTCCCTGGCTGGGAGAGCCCTTGAAGTAGCCAGAGGGAGCAGCTGCTGAGAATTCCAAGCCCGCTGTTCCTGTGGTTGTGGATACAGTGTTTCAGTAGTGTGTGCTTCTGTCCTATGTGCTGCTAGATGTACTTTGGAACAAGTTGACTCTTTCATCCCTCCCCACCTGCATTCTTCCTAGGTGTACGTTTTATTCAGCAGCATTCAGATGAGAGAGAGGAGCTCTGTTCCCATCAGCACGAAAGGAAAAAGTGTGCTCACACAGACCTAAGTTGTTTGGTCAAAAAATTCTTACTTTGGTTTGGTCCAAAAAATGTTATTCCTGTGTGCAAGCTCACGGGGAAGATTTTATTCAACAGCTCTCAGTGGGACATCAAAGCTCTACTTTCCCTTTTCTTGAACAGCCTGAGACCCAATATTACTTGATATCAATTTTATTACAGGCGTTTTGAACTTTTTGAAGAGCCAGAAGGATTGTTTGTGCATACGTGTGTCACTAATATCCCTCCTCTCTCCAATGCAGGATGGGGGGGAAAAGGGCTGCAGAGCTTCCTACAAGGGGCTGTAAGTGCGAATAAAGAGGAGCCAGAGGTTTAGCTGATATGAATCACTGTTTCTGAAAAGAGCCTGATGGATTTCCTGATACCAAAACCAGTAGGAATAGGAGACTGAACTCGGGCATCGTGATGGTCTCCTTGGCTTTAAAAAGCTTTAATGGCTTTAAAGGGCATTTCTATCAGTCCTGGTTTATTTTTGTTCCCTTTCATTAAATTTTCAAATAAAAAAGCCCCGCTCCATCACTGCTGCTGTGATGTGTGACAAAAGCCCATCTTCCCTCCCCTGGGAACAGGTGAGAGATGGAACTAAACCCCAAAGGATTTTCTGCTCACTGATGGCACGTGAGTTTTCTTGGGAATCCTCTGCCAAATGTGGTCAGTTGTTCTTGAATGTGGCCATGCAGGGAGTCGAATGTGCCAGCCCAGATCTGCAAACATGCAGTGCCAGAAGGAGAACCTTTGAAATGTCACCTGGGATGTGTTCCACTGACTCACAAGTGGGTGCTGTGCCCAGGTCCCCTGTCCAAATCCTGGGCGGGCAGAAGCCAGGACTGCACATTGCTCGTGATATGAATTCAGTTTTGGGGAGGTTAAATACAAATGAGATGCCAGGGAGGGAATGGCTCCTACGTGTAAATATATTTGTCCTAAAGGAGCCCTGCCCAGTCTGACTGCTGCCCAGTGCTGCTCCCTGGCTGCACGCTCTCTTGGTGAGCCTCTGTCCTGCTGGCCGTGCCTTTTCTGTCCCCGTCCCCGTGCCGCTCCTTGCCCGTCTTTACCCTCCCGAGCACGTGGTGTGGTCGATTCCTGCCTCCCGGTCCTGGTTTCCCTTTTTGTCTCTGTGTCCCTACGTCCTTGTTGTGTGTTTGGGACTCCGTCTTTTTGTCTGTCCTTCTCCGTGCCTCACTCGTGTTCCCGTTCTGTTCCCTGTGGCTCTGTGGTGCTCCCCGTGCCATTGTTTCCCCCGGGATCCTTGTGTCCCGTTCGCTGCCCCTGTTCTTTTTTAATCCCTCTCTCGTGCTGCCCATCCAGCGTCCCTTTTTTGTGGATTTGTTTTTTTTTTTTTTTTTTCTCCATTTCAGCCTGCACCCCGATCTTCATTTTCTTTCCTGTGTCCTCTCTGCAGCCACTCTCTGCCTCGTGTCCTCTGCGTGAGTGGGGCTGAGGAGGAACTTTAGCCCTCCTGGGGGCTGCCCCTCCCCCCCCCCCCCCCCCCCCTTTCCTTGTGCCAGCTGGGTCCCTTTTTGTGGGCATGGACCCGTGGGAGGGTTCCCATCAAGGGCCGTGCTGCCGTCCAGGGCAGCTGGAGCGGTTCTGTGCCTTCATTTTGGGGGTGAGGAAAGAAGGCTGAGGGGGGGACGGGGTGGAGACTCGGGGGGCTCCGATGTGTTTCGGGGCAGCCCGAGGTCCCCGGCAGAGGGAGCCACGCTGTGGCGCAGGAGCAGGGGAGTGGGGAATGGGGTGGGGGGGGTGGTGGGGGGGCGTGCTGGGTTCCCTCCCCCAGAGGGACCCACGGGTGCCAGGACATTCCCCGGGAGGGGTGGCCGTAGAATATATGAAAAATTTTTTTGTTTGTCTTCATTTCGTTAGACGAAGGCTTTCTTTAGTTTTGGCTGGGGTTTATTTTGGTGCATTCATTCAGGGGGATTTCCTGAAGGGATGGATCTCGTTGTTTCATCGCCCCCCCCCCCCCCCCATCCCTTGTCTGTCTGTCTGTCCGTCCCCAAAGCGCCGCAGCCCCGGGCTGAGCTCGGCGGCAGTGCTGCCGCCTTGTGGGCACAGCGCGGTACTGCAGCCGTCGCCTGTCTCGGATCCAGCCCCACAGCGAGCAGTCCGGAGCAGAAGTGTGAAAGCTGGGATCCTTTGACTTCTGCCGGGGACTTAATTTTCTTTTCCTCTTCTTCTCTTCCAGGACCGGAGAAATGGTTCCACTCCTCCCATCTTTGCCAAAAGCTGTGCTGTTTGAGGAGCCAGAGCCAAGGTGCCTTCAGCACCAGGGCTCTGCACTGGAGGGCTGCCGGTCCTGACCGCGCAGGGTTCCCCTTTTCCTCCCCCCTGGGATGAAGTGTCTATGGAATCTGGGATCTGGGTGAAACTGCAGCTCTGCTGGTATCCAGGGACGTGAGGTTCCGGGGGACTGCGTTTCCCTGTGGCTTTCCAGGTCGGCAGGAGCCGGAGGAAATGGGGTGCCAGAGCCGTGCCCCATCAGGCCGTGTTTGCCTCTGAGGAACAGAGAGTCCGGGCTGAGGTGAGATTGCCAGGAGTGCTTGGATGGATGAGCTGTGCGGGGAACGGGGAGCTCGGAATCGCAGCTGCTGCTGGATCCATTGCCTTAGGTCTGCTCCGTCTGTGTCTGTGCCAAGTGGGATTTGTGCTGGGGAGAGAGGTGCTGTGGGGAGCCAAAGGTGGAGTAAATCCTCTGTGGGGATGGGCAGCGAAGGACTGAGTAGCAGGGAGAGGAGAGGATTTCTAAAGGATACGACTGTTTCTGCCAAGAGCGGGGTGGAGCAGCGATGGGGGTAGTTGGGTTTGGCCTGGGCTCTGTTATTCTTGGTGCAATTTTAAAGTTCTGTCGTGTGATTTACTGTCCGGGAGCTTTCGAACGAGAGCTGACCGAAATGTAGGTTAAGCCTTGGAAGTTGGGTCCGTTGACTGCAGCAGCTCGCCGAGGCTGGAGGACTGGGGTGATGGCTGCTCCCAGGAAAGGTTACTTATTTATTGATACTGTGTCACATTTCCCTCAGCGACTGCCAGCCCGGAATGGCTGTGAGTTTGTGCTCTTCTCAGTGGGGGATTGGAGAAGGTTTTGGCTGTAATTAGAAGTGGGAGAAAAATCCTGCTAAATAAAAGTCTCACCTCTGTCCCCCCTAAGTTATCCCAGTTTGTTCCAGCTTGGAGCTGCGCAGAAGTCAGGCAGGGGAAATGACATCAGGGATACAGCTGTCAGTTCCGAGGCAGAGAGAGAAGATGTAGCAGCCAAGGGCAGGGGAGGGGGAAAGGTTTCAGAAAGCATTTCTGTGGTGTAATGAATGCCAATTTCTGCTTGCCCAGGGAGAAGAGGACGAACTCCCAGCCTTTCAGGCCTGACAGTCCCCTGCAGCGAGAGCATACACTGGAAGAGTTCAGGGTCGAAGACAAGGCTGAGGGAAAATCCAGGCTATTTATAAGGGATGATGAGAGGTGGGTCCAGGGTGAGAATCCAGTGGGTAAAGGGAAAAGTGGTGTAAGGGAGAAGTAATACAGGGCAGGGGCCGATAAGGTAGGACGGGTGGAACAGTGCAGTGAACATAAACCAATGGGGGGGGGGGGGTACAAGGATACAAGAACTTTCCAGAGCTGGGAGGAGACAAGGGATGACATAACTGGGAATAGAGGCAACCAATGGGAAATGAGGGTTATAAAGCTTTACCTTAAAGCTTTACCATAAAGAATTTTTAAAACCTTTGACAACCTTCTTAGGAGCTATTCTAAACTTAAACAAATGCCCTCCAAGGTCTGGGGCCACGGGCCAACTCCTCACCCAAAACACTGGTCTGGCTTGGGATGTCAGTCAGTCCGATTCCTACACTGGGCCTCTGCATGATATTCACCCAGAAGCTGCCTTTCAAGGACTGAAGTGGAACAAAAGGTATAAAAGAAATATTCCCAGAGGGAAAATAGTTTCATTTCTCTTGTGTCTGCGTTTTTTTTTTTTTTTTACAGTTACCTCAAAATTTCCGGATCCAGAACAGCTACTCTGAGTTTTGGTAGAGATTCCAAAGCAGGATACAGTAGGTTTCAAAGTACACCTTGGAAAATCAATTGTTTGTCTGCAGCATGCAGCATGTAGGTGTGATGTCTGTAACTGGTCTTAGTTGATGCAGAGGTACTTGGAAAAAAATGTTTAATCTTTCATCTCTCCCCACCTGCATTCTTCCTCAGTGTACTTTTTATTCAGCAGGACTCGGATGAGAGAGAGAGAGAGAGAGAGAGAGAGAGAGAGAGAGGGGAACTCTCTTCACATCAGCGTCAAAGGAAAAAGTGTTCAGCGACTTACAGTCCTAGTGACTGTTCTGTGTAAAAGCAGGATTGTTTTGCCATCAGACCTTGCGTGCCGTACCAGTCTGTGCGTTAACAGGTGTCTAAGAAGGTCAAAAGGGAATAACTCCATGTCGTTCACTGGTGTGAACTTGGTGGGGAGCAGAGCCGAGAGTTAACTGCAGTGAGGGGGGAGGTTACTGAAGCCCAGTTTGTTTCCAGTGAGCGTGGTGTTGTGGTGTTCAAAGTTACAGGTGCCTGCTGGCCTGGAGCTGGATACTTCTGCCTCTGCTTTCTTTGGGGGTTGATGATTCCTTATGTTTATGTTGGCGTGCCAGAACAAATTGTTAAAGGTATTTCCATCAGACCTGGTTTGAATGTGTTACCCCTTCATTTAATTAAAAGAAAAAAAGCCCCGCTCCATCACTGCTGCTGTGATGTGTGACAAAAGCCCATCTTCCCTCCCCTGGGAACAGGTGAGAGATGGAACTAAACCCCAAAGGATTTTCTGCTCACTGATGGCACGTGAGTTTTCTTGGGAATCCTCTGCCAAATGTGGTCAGTTGTTCTTGAATGTGGCCATGCAGGGAGTCGAATGTGCCAGCCCAGATCTGCAAACATGCAGTGCCAGAAGGAGAACCTTTGAAATGTTCACCTGGATGTGTTCCACTGACTCACAAGTGGGTGCTGTGCCCCAGGTCCCCTGTCCAAATCCTGGGCGGCAGAAGCCAGGACTGCACATTGCTCGTGATATGAATTCAGTTTTGGGGAGGTTAAATACAAATGAGATGCCAGGAGGGAATGGCTCCTACGTGTAAATATATTTGTCCTAAAGAGCCCTGCCCAGTCTGACTGCTGCCCAGTGCTGCTCCCTGCTGCACGCTCTCTTGGTGAGCCTCTGTCCCTGCTGGCCGTGCCTTTTCTGTCCCCGTCCCCCGTGCCGCTCCTTGCCCGTCTTTACCCTCCGAGCACGTGGTGGGTCGATTCCTGCCTCCCGTCCTGGTTTCCCTTTTTGTCTCTGTGTCCCTACGTCCTTGTTGTGTGTTTAGGGACTCCGTTCTTTTGTCTGTCCTTCTCCGTGCCTCACTCGTGTTCCCGTTCTGTTCCCTGTGGCTCTGTGGTGCTCCCCGTGCCATTGTTTCCCCCGGGATCCTTGTGTCCCGTTCGCTGCCCCTGTTCTTTTTTAATCCCTCTCTCGTGCTGCCATCCAGCGTCCCTTTTTTTGTGGATTTGTTGTTTTTTTTTTTTTTTCTCCATTTCAGCCTGCACCCCGATCTTCATTTTCTTTCCTGTGTCCTCTCTGCAGCCACTCTCTGCCTCGTGTCCTCTGCGTGTGTGGGGCTGAGGAGGAACTTTAGCCCTCCTGGGGCTGCCCCTCCCCCCCCCCCCCCCCCCTTTCCTTGTGCCAGCTGGGTCCCTTTTTGTGGGCATGGACCCGTGGGAGGGTTCCCATCAAGGGCCGTGCTGCCGTCCAGGGCAGCTGGAGCGGTTCTGTGCCTTCATTTTGGGGGTGAGGAAAGAAGGCTGAGGGGGGGACGGGGTGGAGACTCGGGGGGCTCCGATGTGTTTCGGGGCAGCCCGAGGTCCCCGGCAGAGGGAGCCACGCTGTGGCGCAGGAGCAGGGGAGTGGGGAATGGGGTGGGGGGGGTGGTGGGGGGCGTGCTGGGTTCCCTCCCCCAGAGGGACCCACGGGTTGCCAGGACATTCCCCGGGAGGGGTGGCCGTAGAATATATGAAAAATTTTTTTGTTTGTCTTCATTACGTTAGACGAAGCTTTCTTTAGTTTTGGCTGGGTTTATTTTGGTGCATTCATTCAGGGGGATTTCCTGAAGGGATGGATCTCGTTGTTTCATCGCCCCCCCCCCCCCCCCCATCCCTTTTCTGTCTGTCTGTCCGTCCCCAAAGCGCCGCAGCCCCGGGCTGAGCTCGGCGGCAGATGCCGCCTTCTTGGGCACAGCGCGGTACTGCAGCCGTCGCCTGTCTCGGATCCAGCCCCACAGCGAGCAGTCGGAGCAGAAGTGTGAAAGCTGGGATCCTTTGACTTCTGCCGGGGACTTAATTTTCTTTTCCTCTCTTCTCTTCCAGGACCGGAGAAATGGTTCCACTCCTCCCTTCTTTGCCAAAAGCTGTGCTGTTTGAGGAGCCAGAGCCAAGGTGCCTCAGCACCAGGGCTCTGCACTGGAGGGCTGCCGGTCCTGACCGCGCAGGGTTCCCCTTTTCCTCCCCCCTGGGATGAAGTGTCTATGGAATCTGGGATCTGGGTGAAACTGCAGCTCTGCTGGTATCCAGGGACGTGAGGTTCCGGGGGACTGCGTTTCCCTGTGGCTTTCCAGGTCGGCAGGAGCCGGAGGAAATGGGGTGCCAGAGCCGTGCCCATCAGGCCGTGTTTGCCTCTGAGGAACAGAGAGTCCGGGCTGAGGTGAGATTGCCAGGAGTGCTTGGATGGATGAGCTGTGCGGGGAACGGGGAGCTCGGAATCGCAGCTGCTGCTGGATCCATTGCCTTAGGTCTGCTCCGTCTGTGTCTGTGCCAAGTGGGATTTGTGCTGGGGAGAGAGGTGCTGTGGGGAGCCAAAGGTGGAGTAAATCCTCTGTGGGGATGGGCAGCGAAGGACTGAGTAGCAGGGAAAGGAGAGGATTTCTAAAGGATACGACTGTTTCTGCCAAGAGCGGGGTGGAGCAGCGATGGGGGTAGTTGGGTTTGGCCTGGGCTCTGTTATTCTTGGTGCAATTTTAAAGTTCTGTCGTGTGATTTACTGTCCGGGAGCTTTCGAACGAGAGCTGACCGAAATGTAGGTTAAGCCTTGGAAGTTGGGTCCGTTGACTGCAGCAGCTCGCCGAGGCTGGAGGACTGGGGTGATGGCTGCTCCCAGGAAAGGTTACTTATTTATTGATACTGTGTCACATTTCCCTCAGCGACTGCCAGCCCGGAATGGCTGTGAGTTTGTGCTCTTCTCAGTGGGGGATTGGAGAAGGTTTTGGCTGTAATTAGAAGTGGGAGAAAAATCCTGCTAAATAAAAGTCTCACCTCTGTCCCCCCTAAGTTATCCCAGTTTGTTCCAGCTTGGAGCTGCGCAGAAGTCAGGCAGGGGAAATGACATCAGGGATACAGCTGTCAGTTCCGAGGCAGAGAGAGAAGATGTAGCAGCCAAGGGCAGGGGAGGGGGAAAGGTTTCAGAAAGCATTTCTGTGGTGTAATGAATGCCAATTTCTGCTTGCCCAGGGAGAAGAGGACGAACTCCCAGCCTTTCAGGCCTGACAGTCCCCTGCAGCGAGAGCATACACTGGAAGAGTTCAGGGTCGAAGACAAGGCTGAGGGAAAATCCAGGCTATTTATAAGGGATGATGAGAGGTGGGTCCAGGGTGAGAATCCAGTGGGTAAAGGGAAAAGTGGTGTAAGGGAGAAGTAATACAGGGCAGGGGCCGATAAGGTAGGACGGGTGGAACAGTGCAGTGAACATAAACCAATGGGGGGGGGGGGGGGGGTACAAGGATACAAGAACTTTCCAGAGCTGGGAGGAGACAAGGGATGACATAACTGGGAATAGAGGCAACCAATGGGAAATGAGGGTTATAAAGCTTTACCTTAAAGCTTTACCATAAAGAATTTTTAAAACCTTTGACAACCTTCTTAGGAGCTATTCTAAACTTAAACAAATGCCCTCCAAGGTCTGGGGCCACGGGCCAACTCCTCACCCAAAACACTGGTCTGGCTTGGGATGTCAGTCAGTCCGATTCCTACACTGGGCCTCTGCATGATATTCACCCAGAAGCTGCCTTTCAAGGACTGAAGTGGAACAAAAGGTATAAAAGAAATATTCCCAGAGGGAAAATAGTTTCATTTCTCTTGTGTCTGCGTTTTTTTTTTTTTTTTACAGTTACCTCAAAATTTCCGGATCCAGAACAGCTACTCTGAGTTTTGGTAGAGATTCCAAAGCAGGATACAGTAGGTTTCAAAGTACACCTTGGAAAATCAATTGTTTGTCTGCAGCATGCAGCATGTAGGTGTGATGTCTGTAACTGGTCTTAGTTGATGCAGAGGTACTTGGAAAAAAATGTTTAATCTTTCATCTCTCCCCACCTGCATTCTTCCTCAGTGTACTTTTTATTCAGCAGGACTCGGATGAGAGAGAGAGAGAGAGAGAGAGAGGGGAACTCTCTTCACATCAGCGTCAAAGGAAAAAGTGTTCAGCGACTTACAGTCCTAGTGACTGTTCTGTGTAAAAGCAGGATTGTTTTGCCATCAGACCTTGCGTGCCGTACCAGTCTGTGCGTTAACAGGTGTCTAAGAAAGGTCAAAAGGGAATAACTCCATGTCGTTCACTGGTGTGAATCTTGGTGGGGAGCAGAGCCGAGAGTTAACTGCAGTGAGGGGGAGGTTACTGAAGCCCCAGTTTGTTTCCAGTGAGCGTGGTGTTGTGGTGTTCAAAGTTACAGGTGCCTGCTGGCCTGGAGCTGGATACTTCTGCCTCTGCTTTCTTTGGGGGTTGATGATTCCTTATGTTTATGTTGGCGTGCCAGACAAATTGTTAAAGGTATTTCCATCAGACCTGGTTTGAATGTGTTACCCCTTCATTTAATTAAAAGAAAAAAAGCCCCGCTCCATCACTGCTGCTGTGATGTGTGACAAAAGCCCATCTTCCCTCCCCTGGGAACAGGTGAGAGATGGAACTAAACCCCAAAGGATTTTCTGCTCACTGATGGCACGTGAGTTTTCTTGGGAATCCTCTGCCAAATGTGGTCAGTTGTTCTTGAATGTGGCCATGCAGGGAGTCGAATGTGCCAGCCCAGATCTGCAAACATGCAGTGCCAGAAGGAGAACCTTTGAAATGTCACCTGGGATGTGTTCCACTGACTCACAAGTGGGTGCTGTGCCCAGGTCCCCTGTCCAAATCCTGGGCGGGCAGAAGCCAGGACTGCACATTGCTCGTGATATGAATTCAGTTTTGGGGAGGTTAAATACAAATGAGATGCCAGGGAGGGAATGGCTCCTACGTGTAAATATATTTGTCCTAAAGGAGCCCTGCCCAGTCTGACTGCTGCCCAGTGCTGCTCCCTGGCTGCACGCTCTCTTGGTGAGCCTCTGTCCTGCTGGCCGTGCCTTTTCTGTCCCCGTCCCCGTGCCGCTCCTTGCCCGTCTTTACCCTCCCGAGCACGTGGTGTGGTCGATTCCTGCCTCCCGGTCCTGGTTTCCCTTTTTGTCTCTGTGTCCCTACGTCCTTGTTGTGTGTTTGGGACTCCGTCTTTTTGTCTGTCCTTCTCCGTGCCTCACTCGTGTTCCCGTTCTGTTCCCTGTGGCTCTGTGGTGCTCCCCGTGCCATTGTTTCCCCCGGGATCCTTGTGTCCCGTTCGCTGCCCCTGTTCTTTTTTAATCCCTCTCTCGTGCTGCCCATCCAGCGTCCCTTTTTTGTGGATTTGTTGTTTTTTTTTTTTTTTCTCCATTTCAGCCTGCACCCCGATCTTCATTTTCTTTCCTGTGTCCTCTCTGCAGCCACTCTCTGCCTCGTGTCCTCTGCGTGTGTGGGGCTGAGGAGGAACTTTAGCCCTCCTGGGGGCTGCCCCTTCCCCCCCCCCCCCCCCCCCCCCCCCTTTCCTTGTGCCAGCTGGGTCCCTTTTTGTGGGCATGGACCCGTGGGAGGGTTCCCATCAAGGGCCGTGCTGCCGTCCAGGGCAGCTGGAGCGGTTCTGTGCCTTCATTTTGGGGGTGAGGAAAGAAGGCTGAGGGGGGGACGGGGTGGAGACTCGGGGGGCTCCGATGTGTTTCGGGGCAGCCCGAGGTCCCCGGCAGAGGGAGCCACGCTGTGGCGCAGGAGCAGGGGAGTGGGGAATGGGGTGGGGGGGGTGGTGGGGGGGCGTGCTGGGTTCCCTCCCCCAGAGGGACCCACGGGTGCCAGGACATTCCCCGGGAGGGGTGGCCGTAGAATATATGAAAAATTTTTTTGTTTGTCTTCATTTCGTTAGACGAAGGCTTTCTTTAGTTTTGGCTGGGGTTTATTTTGGTGCATTCATTCAGGGGGATTTCCTGAAGGGATGGATCTCGTTGTTTCATCGCCCCCCCCCCCCCCCCCCATCCCTTGTCTGTCTGTCTGTCCGTCCCCAAAGCGCCGCAGCCCCGGGCTGAGCTCGGCGGCAGTGCTGCCGCCTTGTGGGCACAGCGCGGTACTGCAGCCGTCGCCTGTCTCGGATCCAGCCCCACAGCGAGCAGTCCGGAGCAGAAGTGTGAAAGCTGGGATCCTTTGACTTCTGCCGGGGACTTAATTTTCTTTTCCTCTTCTTCTCTTCCAGGACCGGAGAAATGGTTCCACTCCTCCCATCTTTGCCAAAAGCTGTGCTGTTTGAGGAGCCAGAGCCAAGGTGCCTTCAGCACCAGGGCTCTGCACTGGAGGGCTCCCGGTCCTGACCGCGCAGGGTTCCCCTTTTCCTCCCCCCTGGGATGAAGTGTCTATGGAATCTGGGATCTGGGTGAAACTGCAGCTCTGCTGGTATCCAGGGACGTGAGGTTCCGGGGGACTGCGTTTCCCTGTGGCTTTCCAGGTCGGCAGGAGCCGGAGGAAATGGGGTGCCAGAGCCGTGCCCCATCAGGCCGTGTTTGCCTCTGAGGAACAGAGAGTCCGGGCTGAGGTGAGATTGCCAGGAGTGCTTGGATGGATGAGCTGTGCGGGGAACGGGGAGCTCGGAATCGCAGCTGCTGCTGGATCCATTGCCTTAGGTCTGCTCCGTCTGTGTCTGTGCCAAGTGGGATTTGTGCTGGGGAGAGAGGTGCTGTGGGGAGCCAAAGGTGGAGTAAATCCTCTGTGGGGATGGGCAGCGAAGGACTGAGTAGCAGGGAAAGGAGAGGATTTCTAAAGGATACGACTGTTTCTGCCAAGAGCGGGGTGGAGCAGCGATGGGGGTAGTTGGGTTTGGCCTGGGCTCTGTTATTCTTGGTGCAATTTTAAAGTTCTGTCGTGTGATTTACTGTCCGGGAGCTTTCGAACGAGAGCTGACCGAAATGTAGGTTAAGCCTTGGAAGTTGGGTCCGTTGACTGCAGCAGCTCGCCGAGGCTGGAGGACTGGGGTGATGGCTGCTCCCAGGAAAGGTTACTTATTTATTGATACTGTGTCACATTTCCCTCAGCGACTGCCAGCCCGGAATGGCTGTGAGTTTGTGCTCTTCTCAGTGGGGGATTGGAGAAGGTTTTGGCTGTAATTAGAAGTGGGAGAAAAATCCTGCTAAATAAAAGTCTCACCTCTGTCCCCCCTAAGTTATCCCAGTTTGTTCCAGCTTGGAGCTGCGCAGAAGTCAGGCAGGGGAAATGACATCAGGGATACAGCTGTCAGTTCCGAGGCAGAGAGAGAAGATGTAGCAGCCAAGGGCAGGGGAGGGGGAAAGGTTTCAGAAAGCATTTCTGTGGTGTAATGAATGCCAATTTCTGCTTGCCCAGGGAGAAGAGGACGAACTCCCAGCCTTTCAGGCCTGACAGTCCCCTGCAGCGAGAGCATACACTGGAAGAGTTCAGGGTCGAAGACAAGGCTGAGGGAAAATCCAGGCTATTTATAAGGGATGATGAGAGGTGGGTCCAGGGTGAGAATCCAGTGGGTAAAGGGAAAAGTGGTGTAAGGGAGAAGTAATACAGGGCAGGGGCCGATAAGGTAGGACGGGTGGAACAGTGCAGTGAACATAAACCAATGGGGGGGGGGGGGGTACAAGGATACAAGAACTTTCCAGAGCTGGGAGGAGACAAGGGATGACATAACTGGGAATAGAGGCAACCAATGGGAAATGAGGGTTATAAAGCTTTACCTTAAAGCTTTACCATAAAGAATTTTTAAAACCTTTGACAACCTTCTTAGGAGCTATTCTAAACTTAAACAAATGCCCTCCAAGGTCTGGGGCCACGGGCCAACTCCTCACCCAAAACACTGGTCTGGCTTGGGATGTCAGTCAGTCCGATTCCTACACTGGGCCTCTGCATGATATTCACCCAGAAGCTGCCTTTCAAGGACTGAAGTGGAACAAAAGGTATAAAAGAAATATTCCCAGAGGGAAAATAGTTTCATTTCTCTTGTGTCTGCGTTTTTTTTTTTTTTTTACAGTTACCTCAAAATTTCCGGATCCAGAACAGCTACTCTGAGTTTTGGTAGAGATTCCAAAGCAGGATACAGTAGGTTTCAAAGTACACCTTGGAAAATCAATTGTTTGTCTGCAGCATGCAGCATGTAGGTGTGATGTCTGTAACTGGTCTTAGTTGATGCAGAGGTACTTGGAAAAAAATGTTTAATCTTTCATCTCTCCCCACCTGCATTCTTCCTCAGTGTACTTTTTATTCAGCAGGACTCGGATGAGAGAGAGAGAGAGAGAGAGAGAGGGGAACTCTCTTCACATCAGCGTCAAAGGAAAAAGTGTTCAGCGACTTACAGTCCTAGTGACTGTTCTGTGTAAAAGCAGGATTGTTTTGCCATCAGACCTTGCGTGCCGTACCAGTCTGTGCGTTAACAGGTGTCTAAGAAAGGTCAAAAGGGAATAACTCCATGTCGTTCACTGGTGTGAATCTTGGTGGGGAGCAGAGCCGAGAGTTAACTGCAGTGAGGGGGAGGTTACTGAAGCCCCAGTTTGTTTCCAGTGAGCGTGGTGTTGTGGTGTTCAAAGTTACAGGTGCCTGCTGGCCTGGAGCTGGATACTTCTGCCTCTGCTTTCTTTGGGGGTTGATGATTCCTTATGTTTATGTTGGCGTGCCAGACAAATTGTTAAAGGTATTTCCATCAGACCTGGTTTGAATGTGTTACCCCTTCATTTAATTAAAAGAAAAAAAGCCCCGCTCCATCACTGCTGCTGTGATGTGTGACAAAAGCCCATCTTCCCTCCCCTGGGAACAGGTGAGAGATGGAACTAAACCCCAAAGGATTTTCTGCTCACTGATGGCACGTGAGTTTTCTTGGGAATCCTCTGCCAAATGTGGTCAGTTGTTCTTGAATGTGGCCATGCAGGGAGTCGAATGTGCCAGCCCAGATCTGCAAACATGCAGTGCCAGAAGGAGAACCTTTGAAATGTCACCTGGGATGTGTTCCACTGACTCACAAGTGGGTGCTGTGCCCAGGTCCCCTGTCCAAATCCTGGGCGGGCAGAAGCCAGGACTGCACATTGCTCGTGATATGAATTCAGTTTTGGGGAGGTTAAATACAAATGAGATGCCAGGGAGGGAATGGCTCCTACGTGTAAATATATTTGTCCTAAAGGAGCCCTGCCCAGTCTGACTGCTGCCCAGTGCTGCTCCCTGGCTGCACGCTCTCTTGGTGAGCCTCTGTCCTGCTGGCCGTGCCTTTTCTGTCCCCGTCCCCGTGCCGCTCCTTGCCCGTCTTTACCCTCCCGAGCACGTGGTGTGGTCGATTCCTGCCTCCCGGTCCTGGTTTCCCTTTTTGTCTCTGTGTCCCTACGTCCTTGTTGTGTGTTTGGGACTCCGTCTTTTTGTCTGTCCTTCTCCGTGCCTCACTCGTGTTCCCGTTCTGTTCCCTGTGGCTCTGTGGTGCTCCCCGTGCCATTGTTTCCCCCGGGATCCTTGTGTCCCGTTCGCTGCCCCTGTTCTTTTTTAATCCCTCTCTCGTGCTGCCCATCCAGCGTCCCTTTTTTGTGGATTTGTTGTTTTTTTTTTTTTTTTCTCCATTTCAGCCTGCACCCCGATCTTCATTTTCTTTCCTGTGTCCTCTCTGCAGCCACTCTCTGCCTCGTGTCCTCTGCGTGTGTGGGGCTGAGGAGGAACTTTAGCCCTCCTGGGGGCTGCCCCTCCCCCCCCCCCCCCCCCCTTTCCTTGTGCCAGCTGGGTCCCTTTTTGTGGGCATGGACCCGTGGGAGGGTTCCCATCAAGGGCCGTGCTGCCGTCCAGGGCAGCTGGAGCGGTTCTGTGCCTTCATTTTGGGGGTGAGGAAAGAAGGCTGAGGGGGGGACGGGGTGGAGACTCGGGGGGCTCCGATGTGTTTCGGGGCAGCCCGAGGTCCCCGGCAGAGGGAGCCACGCTGTGGCGCAGGAGCAGGGGAGTGGGGAATGGGGTGGGGGGGGTGGTGGGGGGGCGTGCTGGGTTCCCTCCCCCAGAGGGACCCACGGGTGCCAGGACATTCCCCGGGAGGGGTGGCCGTAGAATATATGAAAAATTTTTTTGTTTGTCTTCATTTCGTTAGACGAAGGCTTTCTTTAGTTTTGGCTGGGGTTTATTTTGGTGCATTCATTCAGGGGGATTTCCTGAAGGGATGGATCTCGTTGTTTCATCGCCCCCCCCCCCCCCCCCCATCCCTTTTCTGTCTGTCTGTCCGTCCCCAAAGCGCCGCAGCCCCGGGCTGAGCTCGGCGGCAGTGCTGCCGCCTTGTGGGCACAGCGCGGTACTGCAGCCGTCGCCTGTCTCGGATCCAGCCCCACAGCGAGCAGTCCGGAGCAGAAGTGTGAAAGCTGGGATCCTTTGACTTCTGCCGGGGACTTAATTTTCTTTTCCTCTTCTTCTCTTCCAGGACCGGAGAAATGGTTCCACTCCTCCCATCTTTGCCAAAAGCTGTGCTGTTTGAGGAGCCAGAGCCAAGGTGCCTTCAGCACCAGGGCTCTGCACTGGAGGGCTGCCGGTCCTGACCGCGCAGGGTTCCCCTTTTCCTCCCCCCTGGGATGAAGTGTCTATGGAATCTGGGATCTGGGTGAAACTGCAGCTCTGCTGGTATCCAGGGACGTGAGGTTCCGGGGGACTGCGTTTCCCTGTGGCTTTCCAGGTCGGCAGGAGCCGGAGGAAATGGGGTGCCAGAGCCGTGCCCCATCAGGCCGTGTTTGCCTCTGAGGAACAGAGAGTCCGGGCTGAGGTGAGATTGCCAGGAGTGCTTGGATGGATGAGCTGTGCGGGGAACGGGGAGCTCGGAATCGCAGCTGCTGCTGGATCCATTGCCTTAGGTCTGCTCCGTCTGTGTCTGTGCCAAGTGGGATTTGTGCTGGGGAGAGAGGTGCTGTGGGGAGCCAAAGGTGGAGTAAATCCTCTGTGGGGATGGGCAGCGAAGGACTGAGTAGCAGGGAAAGGAGAGGATTTCTAAAGGATACGACTGTTTCTGCCAAGAGCGGGGTGGAGCAGCGATGGGGGTAGTTGGGTTTGGCCTGGGCTCTGTTATTCTTGGTGCAATTTTAAAATTCTGTCGTGTGATTTACTGTCCGGGAGCTTTCGAACGAGAGCTGACCGAAATGTAGGTTAAGCCTTGGAAGTTGGGTCCGTTGACTGCAGCAGCTCGCCGAGGCTGGAGGACTGGGGTGATGGCTGCTCCCAGGAAAGGTTACTTATTTATTGATACTGTGTCACATTTCCCTCAGCGACTGCCAGCCCGGAATGGCTGTGAGTTTGTGCTCTTCTCAGTGGGGGATTGGAGAAGGTTTTGGCTGTAATTAGAAGTGGGAGAAAAATCCTGCTAAATAAAAGTCTCACCTCTGTCCCCCCTAAGTTATCCCAGTTTGTTCCAGCTTGGAGCTGCGCAGAAGTCAGGCAGGGGAAATGACATCAGGGATACAGCTGTCAGTTCCGAGGCAGAGAGAGAAGATGTAGCAGCCAAGGGCAGGGGAGGGGGAAAGGTTTCAGAAAGCATTTCTGTGGTGTAATGAATGCCAATTTCTGCTTGCCCAGGGAGAAGAGGACGAACTCCCAGCCTTTCAGGCCTGACAGTCCCCTGCAGCGAGAGCATACACTGGAAGAGTTCAGGGTCGAAGACAAGGCTGAGGGAAAATCCAGGCTATTTATAAGGGATGATGAGAGGTGGGTCCAGGGTGAGAATCCAGTGGGTAAAGGGAAAAGTGGTGTAAGGGAGAAGTAATACAGGGCAGGGGCCGATAAGGTAGGACGGGTGGAACAGTGCAGTGAACATAAACCAATGGGGGGGGGGGGGGGTACAAGGATACAAGAACTTTCCAGAGCTGGGAGGAGACAAGGGATGACATAACTGGGAATAGAGGCAACCAATGGGAAATGAGGGTTATAAAGCTTTACCTTAAAGCTTTACCATAAAGAATTTTTAAAACCTTTGACAACCTTCTTAGGAGCTATTCTAAACTTAAACAAATGCCCTCCAAGGTCTGGGGCCACGGGCCAACTCCTCACCCAAAACACTGGTCTGGCTTGGGATGTCAGTCAGTCCGATTCCTACACTGGGCCTCTGCATGATATTCACCCAGAAGCTGCCTTTCAAGGACTGAAGTGGAACAAAAGGTATAAAAGAAATATTCCCAGAGGGAAAATAGTTTCATTTCTCTTGTGTCTGCGTTTTTTTTTTTTTTTTACAGTTACCTCAAAATTTCCGGATCCAGAACAGCTACTCTGAGTTTTGGTAGAGATTCCAAAGCAGGATACAGTAGGTTTCAAAGTACACCTTGGAAAATCAATTGTTTGTCTGCAGCATGCAGCATGTAGGTGTGATGTCTGTAACTGGTCTTAGTTGATGCAGAGGTACTTGGAAAAAAATGTTTAATCTTTCATCTCTCCCCACCTGCATTCTTCCTCAGTGTACTTTTTATTCAGCAGGACTCGGATGAGAGAGAGAGAGAGAGAGAGAGAGGGGAACTCTCTTCACATCAGCGTCAAAGGAAAAAGTGTTCAGCGACTTACAGTCCTAGTGACTGTTCTGTGTAAAAGCAGGATTGTTTTGCCATCAGACCTTGCGTGCCGTACCAGTCTGTGCGTTAACAGGTGTCTAAGAAAGGTCAAAAGGGAATAACTCCATGTCGTTCACTGGTGTGAATCTTGGTGGGGAGCAGAGCCGAGAGTTAACTGCAGTGAGGGGGAGGTTACTGAAGCCCCAGTTTGTTTCCAGTGAGCGTGGTGTTGTGGTGTTCAAAGTTACAGGTGCCTGCTGGCCTGGAGCTGGATACTTCTGCCTCTGCTTTCTTTGGGGGTTGATGATTCCTTATGTTTATGTTGGCGTGCCAGACAAATTGTTAAAGGTATTTCCATCAGACCTGGTTTGAATGTGTTACCCCTTCATTTAATTAAAAGAAAAAAAGCCCCGCTCCATCACTGCTGCTGTGATGTGTGACAAAAGCCCATCTTCCCTCCCCTGGGAACAGGTGAGAGATGGAACTAAACCCCAAAGGATTTTCTGCTCACTGATGGCACGTGAGTCTTCTTGGGAATTCTCTGCCAAATGTGGTCAGTTGTTTTTGAATGTGGCCATGCGGGGAGTCGAACGTGCCAGCCCAGATCTGCAAACATGCAGTGCCAGAAGGAGAAGCCTTGAAATGTAAACTGGGATTTATTCACCTGACTCGCAAGTGTGTGTGCTGTGCCCAGGTCCCCTGTCCAAATCCTGGGCGGGGAGAAGCCAGGACTGCACATTCCTTGTGATAGGAATTCAGGTTTTTTTGGGGGGGTCGGGGTGGGGGTTAAATACAAATGAGATGCCAGGGAGGGAATGGCTCCTACGTGTAAATATATTTGTCCTAGAGGAGCCCTGCGCAGTCTGACTGCTGCCCAGTGCTGCTCCCTGACTGTACCCTCTCTTGGTGAGCCTCTGCCCTGCTGGCCGTGTTTTTGTTTTCTGGTTTTGGCTTTTTGTTTTTGTTTTTTTTTTTTTTTTTAATTTCAGCCTGCACCCCGATCTTCATTTTCTTCCCGTGTCCTCTCTGCTGCCACTCTCCCTTTCTGCCTCGTGTCCTCTGTCTCTGGTTTATAATGTGTAGACTATATGGATATATGAATTCCACGTAAGTATGCCAAATATAAATAGAAAAATGAATTGAAATATAGTTTTAAAATAAAGGGGTTTTAATTTTCTGTTTTGTTAGAGGCCGGGCTTTTCCATAAATGATATAAAAATGTGAAGATATAGAATATATAAATGTGTGTGTGTGTGTGTGTGTGTGTGTGTATATACATATATATACACACACATAAAATACAAATGTTAGTAATATAAAGATTTCTTAATAAAAATAATATTGTACCCATGTTGTAATTGATGCCAATATACATTAAATTCAATATCCAAAAATAGGTATTGATTATGAATATAAATTAATTATTAACAAACATATCTATCTATCTATCTATCTATCTATCTATCTATCTATCTAATGGGTTTGGGGTTTTTTTAATTTGTTCATGGCAGGGATTTTTTAGTTTGGGTCGGGTTTTTTTGGGGGGCATTCGTTTAGTAGGATTTTTTAAAGGGAGGGACCTCGATGTTTTTTGGCCCCTTGTCTCTCTGTCTGTGTGTGTGTCTCTCTGTCTGTGTCCCCCGTGTCCCCAAAGAGCCGCGGCCCCGGGCTGAGCTCGGCCGCAGTGCTGCCGCCTTGTGGGAAGAGATCGGTACTGCAGCCGTGCCCCGAAGCGGCGACCGGCTCCTCCTCGGCGCTGCTGCGGGAGGGCGGTGGGGCGCGAAATGGTGCGCGTGACCTTCTCAAGATGGCGGAGGGCCCAAGGTGACGATGCCGTTCCACTGGGACCGATGCGACGCTCGGGACGGCGGACGCAATAGGACCCCGGCAGAGATACGCTGGAGGGGGGGGGTTGTCCTTTTTTTCCCGCCCTTTTTTTGCCGTCCTATGTAGAAGGTTGGGTGAGTGATAGCCGGGTCGCCATCTTGGGAGTGGCACGCTGCAATTTCCGCCCTTCCTGGCTCCATCTTTGTTCCTGGCAGAAGCCACTTCCGGTGGCGTTGCCAGCGTTGTCGTGGTAACTGTAAAGCCCCAGATAATGGTGTCTCTTAAAGTCGCCTGCCTGAATCCAACCCCCGACGCTGATCGCGCGCTCTCCCGCCGCCTGTCCCACGAGCCATTTCCAGCACCGCTGACCAGTCCGCGCCCATCCGCGCCGCGTAAAAGGCGACGGAAAATCGCGCCGAGAACGCGGGATCGGTTTCGGGACCGGATTCAGGCAGGCGAGTTCAATAATCGCCAATGTAGGGGGCCTTCTTTTTCGCCTCCCGAAACAAAGATGGCGGAGGCACCGGAAATGGCTTCTGCCAGTACCAAAGATGGCGGCAGGGAAGGGCGGAAATTGCGTCTCGACCCTTCCCAAGATGGCGACTCAACCGTCACTCGCCCGACCTTCTGCATAGGGCGGCAAAAAAGGGGCGGGGAAAAAAGGACCCCCACGGGGTGTGGACTGCATTGCCTGCCCGCGACGCCGACGCCGATCCCTCCACCCCGGCGCGATTTTGCGCGGCGTTTCCCATCGTGCCCACACGGGCTGTGGGCTCAGCGGCGCCGCGGACGCGCGGGAGCCCGGCGGGCGCCGACAGGCAGCGGCGGGTCCGCCCCTCTCTCTGCCGGGGTCCTTCCACGGCCGCCGTCGCGGAGAGCGACTCCCGTCCCGCCGCACCACCTCTCCGCGCTACCCGGTTCCGCTCCTGCCCGGGGAACGCATCGACGAAGGAAGAGCGGTCGCCCAGCTCCCGGAGCCATCGCCCTGCCCGCAGCCGGGAGCAGCCCGCAGGAGGAGGCAGCTGCTCTCTCTGCCGGAGAGGTGAGAGGGGCGCAAGGATGGGGCGGGGTGGGAACGCGGGCACGGGAGAATTCCCAGGCACAATTCCAGCTCCCCCTTTCAGCTGGCAGCAGCCCGGTGTCCTCTGCGTGTGGCAGCAGCTGCAGCGCTGGTTTGGAGCGAGTTTCCATGGCATTTTGTTGCAAAGGTGCCCCTTCCAGCCGGGTGCCCCGGCTGGGTTCCCTGGCTGGGAGAGCCCTTGAAGTAGCCAGAGGGAGCAGCTGCTGAGAATTCCGAGCCCGCTGTTCCTGTGGTTGTGGATACAGTGTTTCAGTAGTGTGTGCTTCTGTCCTATGTGCTGCTAGATGTACTTTGGAACAAGTTGACTCTTTCATCCCTCCCCACCTGCATTCTTCCTAGGTGTACGTTTTATTCAGCAGCATTCAGATGAGAGAGAGGAGCTCTGTTCCCATCAGCACGAAAGGAAAAAGTGTGCTCACACAGACCTAAGTTGTTTGGTCAAAAAATTCTTACTTTGGTTTGGTCCAAAAAATGTTATTCCTGTGTGCAAGCTCACGGGGAAGATTTTATTCAACAGCTCTCAGTGGGACATCAAAGCTCCACTTTCCCTTTTCTTGAACAGCCTGAGACCCAATATTACTTGATATCAATTTTATTACAGGCGTTTTGAACTTTTTGAAGAGCCAGAAGGATTGTTTGTGCATACGTGTGTCACTAATATCCCTCCTCTCTCCAATGCAGGATGGGGGGGAAAAGGGCTGCAGAGCTTCCTACAAGGGGCTGTAAGTGCGAATAAAGAGGAGCCAGAGGTTTAGCTGATATGAATCACTGTTTCTGAAAAGAGCCTGATGGATTTCCTGATACCAAAACCAGTAGGAATAGGAGACTGAACTCGGGCATCGTGATGGTCTCCTTGGCTTTAAAAAGCTTTAATGGCTTTAAAGGGCATTTCTATCAGTCCTGGTTTATTTTTGTTCCCTTTCATTAAATTTTCAAATAAAAAAGCCCCGCTCCATCACTGCTGCTGTGATGTGTGACAAAAGCCCATCTTCCCTCCCCTGGGAACAGGTGAGAGATGGAACTAAACCCCAAAGGATTTTCTGCTCACTGATGGCACGTGAGTTTTCTTGGGAATCCTCTGCCAAATGTGGTCAGTTGTTCTTGAATGTGGCCATGCAGGGAGTCGAATGTGCCAGCCCAGATCTGCAAACATGCAGTGCCAGAAGGAGAACCTTTGAAATGTCACCTGGGATGTGTTCCACTGACTCACAAGTGGGTGCTGTGCCCAGGTCCCCTGTCCAAATCCTGGGCGGGCAGAAGCCAGGACTGCACATTGCTCGTGATATGAATTCAGTTTTGGGGAGGTTAAATACAAATGAGATGCCAGGGAGGGAATGGCTCCTACGTGTAAATATATTTGTCCTAAAGGAGCCCTGCCCAGTCTGACTGCTGCCCAGTGCTGCTCCCTGGCTGCACGCTCTCTTGGTGAGCCTCTGTCCTGCTGGCCGTGCCTTTTCTGTCCCCGTCCCCGTGCCGCTCCTTGCCCGTCTTTACCCTCCCGAGCACGTGGTGTGGTCGATTCCTGCCTCCCGGTCCTGGTTTCCCTTTTTGTCTCTGTGTCCCTACGTCCTTGTTGTGTGTTTGGGACTCCGTCTTTTTGTCTGTCCTTCTCCGTGCCTCACTCGTGTTCCCGTTCTGTTCCCTGTGGCTCTGTGGTGCTCCCCGTGCCATTGTTTCCCCCGGGATCCTTGTGTCCCGTTCGCTGCCCCTGTTCTTTTTTAATCCCTCTCTCGTGCTGCCCATCCAGCGTCCCTTTTTTGTGGATTTGTTGTTTTTTTTTTTTTTCTCCATTTCAGCCTGCACCCCGATCTTCATTTTCTTTCCTGTGTCCTCTCTGCAGCCACTCTCTGCCTCGTGTCCTCTGCGTGTGTGGGGCTGAGGAGGAACTTTAGCCCTCCTGGGGGCTGCCCCTCCCCCCCCCCCCCCCCCCCCCCCTTTCCTTGTGCCAGCTGGGTCCCTTTTTGTGGGCATGGACCCGTGGGAGGGTTCCCATCAAGGGCCGTGCTGCCGTCCAGGGCAGCTGGAGCGGTTCTGTGCCTTCATTTTGGGGGTGAGGAAAGAAGGCTGAGGGGGGGACGGGGTGGAGACTCGGGGGGCTCCGATGTGTTTCGGGGCAGCCCGAGGTCCCCGGCAGAGGGAGCCACGCTGTGGCGCAGGAGCAGGGGAGTGGGGAATGGGGTGGGGGGGGTGGTGGGGGGGCGTGCTGGGTTCCCTCCCCCAGAGGGACCCACGGGTGCCAGGACATTCCCCGGGAGGGGTGGCCGTAGAATATATGAAAAATTTTTTTGTTTGTCTTCATTTCGTTAGACGAAGGCTTTCTTTAGTTTTGGCTGGGGTTTATTTTGGTGCATTCATTCAGGGGGATTTCCTGAAGGGATGGATCTCGTTGTTTCATCGCCCCCCCCCCCCCCCCCCCATCCCTTGTCTGTCTGTCTGTCCGTCCCCAAAGCGCCGCAGCCCCGGGCTGAGCTCGGCGGCAGTGCTGCCGCCTTGTGGGCACAGCGCGGTACTGCAGCCGTCGCCTGTCTCGGATCCAGCCCCACAGCGAGCAGTCCGGAGCAGAAGTGTGAAAGCTGGGATCCTTTGACTTCTGCCGGGGACTTAATTTTCTTTTCCTCTTCTTCTCTTCCAGGACCGGAGAAATGGTTCCACTCCTCCCATCTTTGCCAAAAGCTGTGCTGTTTGAGGAGCCAGAGCCAAGGTGCCTTCAGCACCAGGGCTCTGCACTGGAGGGCTCCCGGTCCTGACCGCGCAGGGTTCCCCTTTTCCTCCCCCCTGGGATGAAGTGTCTATGGAATCTGGGATCTGGGTGAAACTGCAGCTCTGCTGGTATCCAGGGACGTGAGGTTCCGGGGGACTGCGTTTCCCTGTGGCTTTCCAGGTCGGCAGGAGCCGGAGGAAATGGGGTGCCAGAGCCGTGCCCCATCAGGCCGTGTTTGCCTCTGAGGAACAGAGAGTCCGGGCTGAGGTGAGATTGCCAGGAGTGCTTGGATGGATGAGCTGTGCGGGGAACGGGGAGCTCGGAATCGCAGCTGCTGCTGGATCCATTGCCTTAGGTCTGCTCCGTCTGTGTCTGTGCCAAGTGGGATTTGTGCTGGGGAGAGAGGTGCTGTGGGGAGCCAAAGGTGGAGTAAATCCTCTGTGGGGATGGGCAGCGAAGGACTGAGTAGCAGGGAAAGGAGAGGATTTCTAAAGGATACGACTGTTTCTGCCAAGAGCGGGGTGGAGCAGCGATGGGGGTAGTTGGGTTTGGCCTGGGCTCTGTTATTCTTGGTGCAATTTTAAAATTCTGTCGTGTGATTTACTGTCCGGGAGCTTTCGAACGAGAGCTGACCGAAATGTAGGTTAAGCCTTGGAAGTTGGGTCCGTTGACTGCAGCAGCTCGCCGAGGCTGGAGGACTGGGGTGATGGCTGCTCCCAGGAAAGGTTACTTATTTATTGATACTGTGTCACATTTCCCTCAGCGACTGCCAGCCCGGAATGGCTGTGAGTTTGTGCTCTTCTCAGTGGGGGATTGGAGAAGGTTTTGGCTGTAATTAGAAGTGGGAGAAAAATCCTGCTAAATAAAAGTCTCACCTCTGTCCCCCCTAAGTTATCCCAGTTTGTTCCAGCTTGGAGCTGCGCAGAAGTCAGGCAGGGGAAATGACATCAGGGATACAGCTGTCAGTTCCGAGGCAGAGAGAGAAGATGTAGCAGCCAAGGGCAGGGGAGGGGGAAAGGTTTCAGAAAGCATTTCTGTGGTGTAATGAATGCCAATTTCTGCTTGCCCAGGGAGAAGAGGACGAACTCCCAGCCTTTCAGGCCTGACAGTCCCCTGCAGCGAGAGCATACACTGGAAGAGTTCAGGGTCGAAGACAAGGCTGAGGGAAAATCCAGGCTATTTATAAGGGATGATGAGAGGTGGGTCCAGGGTGAGAATCCAGTGGGTAAAGGGAAAAGTGGTGTAAGGGAGAAGTAATACAGGGCAGGGGCCGATAAGGTAGGACGGGTGGAACAGTGCAGTGAACATAAACCAATGGGGGGGGGGGGGTACAAGGATACAAGAACTTTCCAGAGCTGGGAGGAGACAAGGGATGACATAACTGGGAATAGAGGCAACCAATGGGAAATGAGGGTTATAAAGCTTTACCTTAAAGCTTTACCATAAAGAATTTTTAAAACCTTTGACAACCTTCTTAGGAGCTATTCTAAACTTAAACAAATGCCCTCCAAGGTCTGGGGCCACGGGCCAACTCCTCACCCAAAACACTGGTCTGGCTTGGGATGTCAGTCAGTCCGATTCCTACACTGGGCCTCTGCATGATATTCACCCAGAAGCTGCCTTTCAAGGACTGAAGTGGAACAAAAGGTATAAAAGAAATATTCCCAGAGGGAAAATAGTTTCATTTCTCTTGTGTCTGCGTTTTTTTTTTTTTTTTTTTACAGTTACCTCAAAATTTCCGGATCCAGAACAGCTACTCTGAGTTTTGGTAGAGATTCCAAAGCAGGATACAGTAGGTTTCAAAGTACACCTTGGAAAATCAATTGTTTGTCTGCAGCATGCAGCATGTAGGTGTGATGTCTGTAACTGGTCTTAGTTGATGCAGAGGTACTTGGAAAAAAATGTTTAATCTTTCATCTCTCCCCACCTGCATTCTTCCTCAGTGTACTTTTTATTCAGCAGGACTCGGATGAGAGAGAGAGAGAGAGAGAGAGAGAGGGGAACTCTCTTCACATCAGCGTCAAAGGAAAAAGTGTTCAGCGACTTACAGTCCTAGTGACTGTTCTGTGTAAAAGCAGGATTGTTTTGCCATCAGACCTTGCGTGCCGTACCAGTCTGTGCGTTAACAGGTGTCTAAGAAAGGTCAAAAGGGAATAACTCCATGTCGTTCACTGGTGTGAATCTTGGTGGGGAGCAGAGCCGAGAGTTAACTGCAGTGAGGGGGAGGTTACTGAAGCCCCAGTTTGTTTCCAGTGAGCGTGGTGTTGTGGTGTTCAAAGTTACAGGTGCCTGCTGGCCTGGAGCTGGATACTTCTGCCTCTGCTTTCTTTGGGGGTTGATGATTCCTTATGTTTATGTTGGCGTGCCAGACAAATTGTTAAAGGTATTTCCATCAGACCTGGTTTGAATGTGTTACCCCTTCATTTAATTAAAAGAAAAAAAGCCCCGCTCCATCACTGCTGCTGTGATGTGTGACAAAAGCCCATCTTCCCTCCCCTGGGAACAGGTGAGAGATGGAACTAAACCCCAAAGGATTTTCTGCTCACTGATGGCACGTGAGTCTTCTTGGGAATTCTCTGCCAAATGTGGTCAGTTGTTTTTGAATGTGGCCATGCGGGGAGTCGAACGTGCCAGCCCAGATCTGCAAACATGCAGTGCCAGAAGGAGAAGCCTTGAAATGTAAACTGGGATTTATTCACCTGACTCGCAAGTGTGTGTGCTGTGCCCAGGTCCCCTGTCCAAATCCTGGGCGGGGAGAAGCCAGGACTGCACATTCCTTGTGATAGGAATTCAGGTTTTTTTGGGGGGGTCGGGGTGGGGGTTAAATACAAATGAGATGCCAGGGAGGGAATGGCTCCTACGTGTAAATATATTTGTCCTAGAGGAGCCCTGCCCAGTCTGACTGCTGCCCAGTGCTGCTCCCTGACTGTACCCTCTCTTGGTGAGCCTCTGCCCTGCTGGCCGTGTTTTTGTTTTCTGGTTTTGGCTTTTTGTTTTTGTTTTTTTTTTTTTTTTTAATTTCAGCCTGCACCCCGATCTTCATTTTCTTCCCGTGTCCTCTCTGCTGCCACTCTCCCTTTCTGCCTCGTGTCCTCTGTCTCTGGTTTATAATGTGTAGACTATATGGATATATGAATTCCACGTAAGTATGCCAAATATAAATAGAAAAATAAATTGAAATATAGTTTTAAAATAAAGGGGTTTTAATTTTCTGTTTTGTTAGAGGCCGGGCTTTTCCATAAATGATATAAAAATGTGAAGATATAGAATATATAAATGTGTGTGTGTGTGTGTGTGTGTGTGTGTATATACATATATATACACACACATAAAATACAAATGTTAGTAATATAAAGATTTCTTAATAAAAATAATATTGTACCCATGTTGTAATTGATGCCAATATACATTAAATTCAATATCCAAAAATAGGTATTGATTATGAATATAAATTAATTATTAACAAACATATATATATATATATATATATATATATATCTATCTATCTATCTAATGGGTTTGGGGTTTTTTTAATTTGTTCATGGCAGGGATTTTTTAGTTTGGGTCGGGTTTTTTTGGGGGGCATTCGTTTAGTAGGATTTTTTAAAGGGAGGGACCTTGATGTTTTTTGGCCCCTTGTCTCTCTGTCTGTGTGTGTGTCTCTCTGTCTGTGTCCCCCGTGTCCCCAAAGAGCCGCGGCCCCGGGCTGAGCTCGGCCGCAGTGCTGCCGCCTTGTGGGAAGAGATCGGTACTGCAGCCGTGCCCCGAAGCGGCGACCGGCTCCTCCTCGGCGCTGCTGCGGGAGGGCGGTGGGGCGCGAAATGGTGCGCGTGACCTTCTCAAGATGGCGGAGGGCCCAAGGTGACGATGCCGTTCCACTGGGACCGATGCGACGCTCGGGACGGCGGACGCAATAGGACCCCGGCAGAGATACGCTGGAGGGGGGGGGTTGTCCTTTTTTTCCCGCCCTTTTTTTGCCGTCCTATGTAGAAGGTCGGGTGAGTGATAGCCGGGTCGCCATCTTGGGAGTGGCACGCTGCAATTTCCGCCCTTCCTGGCTCCATCTTTGTTCCTGGCAGAAGCCACTTCCGGTGGCGTTGCCAGCGTTGTCGTGGTAACTGTAAAGCCCCAGATAATGGTGTCTCTTAAAGTCGCCTGCCTGAATCCGACCCCCGACGCTGATCGCGCGCTCTCCCGCCGCCTGTCCCACGAGCCATTTCCAGCACCGCTGACCAGTCCGCGCCCATCCGCGCCGCGTAAAAGGCGACGGAAAATCGCGCCGAGAACGCGGGATCGGTTTCGGGACCGGATTCAGGCAGGCGAGTTCAATAATCGCCAATGTAGGGGGCCTTCTTTTTCGCCTCCCGAAACAAAGATGGCGGAGGCACCGGAAATGGCTTCTGCCAGTACCAAAGATGGCGGCAGGGAAGGCGGAAATTGCGTCTCGACCCTTCCCAAGATGGCGACTCAACCGTCACTCGCCCGACCTTCTGCATAGGGCGGCAAAAAAGGGGCGGGGAGAAAAGGACCCCCACGGGGTGTGGACTGCATTGCCTGCCCGCGACGCCGACGCCGATCCCTCCACCCCGGCGCGATTTTGCGCGGCGTTTCCCATCGTGCCCACACGGGCTGTGGGCTCAGCGGCGCCGCGGACGCGCGGGAGCCCGGCGGGCGCCGACAGGCAGCGGCGGGTCCGCCCCTCTCTCTGCCGGGGTCCTTCCACGGCCGCCGTCGCGGAGAGCGACTCCCGTCCCGCCGCACCACCTCTCCGCGCTACCCGGTTCCGCTCCTGCCCGGGGAACGCATCGACGAAGGAAGAGCGGTCGCCCAGCTCCCGGAGCCATCGCCCTGCCCGCAGCCGGGAGCAGCCCGCAGGAGGAGGCAGCTGCTCTCTCTGCCGGAGAGGTGAGAGGGGCGCAAGGATGGGGCGGGGTGGGAACGCGGGCACGGGAGAATTCCCAGGCACAATTCCAGCTCCCCCTTTCAGCTGGCAGCAGCCCGGTGTCCTCTGCGTGTGGCAGCAGCTGCAGCGCTGGTTTGGAGCGAGTTTCCATGGCATTTTGTTGCAAAGGTGCCCCTTCCAGCCGGGTGCCCCGGCTGGGTTCCCTGGCTGGGAGAGCCCTTGAAGTAGCCAGAGGGAGCAGCTGCTGAGAATTACGAGCCCGCTGTTCCTGTGGTTGTGGATACAGTGTTTCAGTAGTGTGTGCTTCTGTCCTATGTGCTGCTAGATGTACTTTGGAACAAGTTGACTCTTTCATCCCTCCCCACCTGCATTCTTCCTAGGTGTACGTTTTATTCAGCAGCATTCAGATGAGAGAGAGGAGCTCTGTTCCCATCAGCACGAAAGGAAAAAGTGTGCTCACACAGACCTAAGTTGTTTGGTCAAAAAATTCTTACTTTGGTTTGGTCCAAAAAATGTTATTCCTGTGTGCAAGCTCACGGGGAAGATTTTATTCAACAGCTCTCAGTGGGACATCAAAGCTCCACTTTCCCTTTTCTTGAACAGCCTGAGACCCAATATTACTTGATATCAATTTTATTACAGGCGTTTTGAACTTTTTGAAGAGCCAGAAGGATTGTTTGTGCATACGTGTGTCACTAATATCCCTCCTCTCTCCAATGCAGGATGGGGGGGAAAAGGGCTGCAGAGCTTCCTACAAGGGGCTGTAAGTGCGAATAAAGAGGAGCCAGAGGTTTAGCTGATATGAATCACTGTTTCTGAAAAGAGCCTGATGGATTTCCTGATACCAAAACCAGTAGGAATAGGAGACTGAACTCGGGCATCGTGATGGTCTCCTTGGCTTTAAAAAGCTTTAATGGCTTTAAAGGGCATTTCTATCAGTCCTGGTTTATTTTTGTTCCCTTTCATTAAATTTTCAAATAAAAAAGCCCCGCTCCATCACTGCTGCTGTGATGTGTGACAAAAGCCCATCTTCCCTCCCCTGGGAACAGGTGAGAGATGGAACTAAACCCCAAAGGATTTTCTGCTCACTGATGGCACGTGAGTTTTCTTGGGAATCCTCTGCCAAATGTGGTCAGTTGTTCTTGAATGTGGCCATGCAGGGAGTCGAATGTGCCAGCCCAGATCTGCAAACATGCAGTGCCAGAAGGAGAACCTTTGAAATGTCACCTGGGATGTGTTCCACTGACTCACAAGTGGGTGCTGTGCCCAGGTCCCCTGTCCAAATCCTGGGCGGGCAGAAGCCAGGACTGCACATTGCTCGTGATATGAATTCAGTTTTGGGGAGGTTAAATACAAATGAGATGCCAGGGAGGGAATGGCTCCTACGTGTAAATATATTTGTCCTAAAGGAGCCCTGCCCAGTCTGACTGCTGCCCAGTGCTGCTCCCTGGCTGCACGCTCTCTTGGTGAGCCTCTGTCCTGCTGGCCGTGCCTTTTCTGTCCCCGTCCCCGTGCCGCTCCTTGCCCGTCTTTACCCTCCCGAGCACGTGGTGTGGTCGATTCCTGCCTCCCGGTCCTGGTTTCCCTTTTTGTCTCTGTGTCCCTACGTCCTTGTTGTGTGTTTGGGACTCCGTCTTTTTGTCTGTCCTTCTCCGTGCCTCACTCGTGTTCCCGTTCTGTTCCCTGTGGCTCTGTGGTGCTCCCCGTGCCATTGTTTCCCCCGGGATCCTTGTGTCCCGTTCGCTGCCCCTGTTCTTTTTTAATCCCTCTCTCGTGCTGCCCATCCAGCGTCCCTTTTTTGTGGATTTGTTGTTTTTTTTTTTTTTTCTCCATTTCAGCCTGCACCCCGATCTTCATTTTCTTTCCTGTGTCCTCTCTGCAGCCACTCTCTGCCTCGTGTCCTCTGCGTGTGTGGGGCTGAGGAGGAACTTTAGCCCTCCTGGGGGCTGCCCCTCCCCCCCCCCCCCCCCCCCCCTTTCCTTGTGCCAGCTGGGTCCCTTTTTGTGGGCATGGACCCGTGGGAGGGTTCCCATCAAGGGCCGTGCTGCCGTCCAGGGCAGCTGGAGCGGTTCTGTGCCTTCATTTTGGGGGTGAGGAAAAAAGGCTGAGGGGGGGACGGGGTGGAGCCTCGGGGGGCTCCGATGTGTTTCGGGGCAGCCCGAGGTCCCCGGCAGAGGGAGCCACGCTGTGGCGCAGGAGCAGGGGAGTGGGGAATGGGGTGGGGGGGGTGGTGGGGGGGCGTGCTGGGTTCCCTCCCCCAGAGGGACCCACGGGTGCCAGGACATTCCCCGGGAGGGGTGGCCGTAGAATATATGAAAAATTTTTTTGTTTGTCTTCATTTCGTTAGACGAAGGCTTTCTTTAGTTTTGGCTGGGGTTTATTTTGGTGCATTCATTCAGGGGGATTTCCTGAAGGGATGGATCTCGTTGTTTCATCGCCCCCCCCCCCCCCCCCATCCCTTGTCTGTCTGTCTGTCCGTCCCCAAAGCGCCGCAGCCCCGGGCTGAGCTCGGCGGCAGTGCTGCCTCCTTGTGGGCACAGCGCGGTACTGCAGCCGTCGCCTGTCTGGGATCCAGCCCCACAGCGAGCAGTCCGGAGCAGAAGTGTGAAAGCTGGGATCCTTTGACTTCTGCCGGGGACTTAATTTTCTTTTCCTCTTCTTCTCTTCCAGGACCGGAGAAATGGTTCCACTCCTCCCATCTTTGCCAAAAGCTGTGCTGTTTGAGGAGCCAGAGCCAAGGTGCCTTCAGCACCAGGGCTCTGCACTGGAGGGCTCCCGGTCCTGACCGCGCAGGGTTCCCCTTTTCCTCCCCCCTGGGATGAAGTGTCTATGGAATCTGGGATCTGGGTGAAACTGCAGCTCTGCTGGTATCCAGGGACGTGAGGTTCCGGGGGACTGCGTTTCCCTGTGGCTTTCCAGGTCGGCAGGAGCCGGAGGAAATGGGGTGCCAGAGCCGTGCCCCATCAGGCCGTGTTTGCCTCTGAGGAACAGAGAGTCCGGGCTGAGGTGAGATTGCCAGGAGTGCTTGGATGGATGAGCTGTGCGGGGAACGGGGAGCTCGGAATCGCAGCTGCTGCTGGATCCATTGCCTTAGGTCTGCTCCGTCTGTGTCTGTGCCAAGTGGGATTTGTGCTGGGGAGAGAGGTGCTGTGGGGAGCCAAAGGTGGAGTAAATCCTCTGTGGGGATGGGCAGCGAAGGACTGAGTAGCAGGGAAAGGAGAGGATTTCTAAAGGATACGACTGTTTCTGCCAAGAGCGGGGTGGAGCAGCGATGGGGGTAGTTGGGTTTGGCCTGGGCTCTGTTATTCTTGGTGCAATTTTAAAATTCTGTCGTGTGATTTACTGTCCGGGAGCTTTCGAACGAGAGCTGACCGAAATGTAGGTTAAGCCTTGGAAGTTGGGTCCGTTGACTGCAGCAGCTCGCCGAGGCTGGAGGACTGGGGTGATGGCTGCTCCCAGGAAAGGTTACTTATTTATTGATACTGTGTCACATTTCCCTCAGCGACTGCCAGCCCGGAATGGCTGTGAGTTTGTGCTCTTCTCAGTGGGGGATTGGAGAAGGTTTTGGCTGTAATTAGAAGTGGGAGAAAAATCCTGCTAAATAAAAGTCTCACCTCTGTCCCCCCTAAGTTATCCCAGTTTGTTCCAGCTTGGAGCTGCGCAGAAGTCAGGCAGGGGAAATGACATCAGGGATACAGCTGTCAGTTCCGAGGCAGAGAGAGAAGATGTAGCAGCCAAGGGCAGGGGAGGGGGAAAGGTTTCAGAAAGCATTTCTGTGGTGTAATGAATGCCAATTTCTGCTTGCCCAGGGAGAAGAGGACGAACTCCCAGCCTTTCAGGCCTGACAGTCCCCTGCAGCGAGAGCATACACTGGAAGAGTTCAGGGTCGAAGACAAGGCTGAGGGAAAATCCAGGCTATTTATAAGGGATGATGAGAGGTGGGTCCAGGGTGAGAATCCAGTGGGTAAAGGGAAAAGTGGTGTAAGGGAGAAGTAATACAGGGCAGGAGCCGATAAGGTAGGACGGGTGGAACAGTGCAGTGAACATAAACCAATGGGGGGGGGGGGGGTACAAGGATACAAGAACTTTCCAGAGCTGGGAGGAGACAAGGGATGACATAACTGGGAATAGAGGCAACCAATGGGAAATGAGGGTTATAAAGCTTTACCTTAAAGCTTTACCATAAAGAATTTTTAAAACCTTTGACAACCTTCTTAGGAGCTATTCTAAACTTAAACAAATGCCCTCCAAGGTCTGGGGCCACGGGCCAACTCCTCACCCAAAACACTGGTCTGGCTTGGGATGTCAGTCAGTCCGATTCCTACACTGGGCCTCTGCATGATATTCACCCAGAAGCTGCCTTTCAAGGACTGAAGTGGAACAAAAGGTATAAAAGAAATGTCATTCCCAGAGGGAAAATAGTTTCATTTCTCTTGTGTCTGCGTTTTTTTTTTTTTTTACAGTTACCTCAAAATTTCCGGATCCAGAACAGCTACTCTGAGTTTTGGTAGAGATTCCAAAGCAGGATACAGTAGGTTTCAAAGTACACCTTGGAAAATCAATTGTTTGTCTGCAGCATGCAGCATGTAGGTGTGATGTCTGTAACTGGTCTTAGTTGATGCAGAGGTACTTGGAAAAAAATGTTTAATCTTTCATCTCTCCCCACCTGCATTCTTCCTCAGTGTACTTTTTATTCAGCAGGACTCGGATGAGAGAGAGAGAGAGAGAGAGAGAGGGGAACTCTCTTCACATCAGCGTCAAAGGAAAAAGTGTTCAGCGACTTACAGTCCTAGTGACTGTTCTGTGTAAAAGCAGGATTGTTTTGCCATCAGACCTTGCGTGCCGTACCAGTCTGTGCGTTAACAGGTGTCTAAGAAAGGTCAAAAGGGAATAACTCCATGTCGTTCACTGGTGTGAATCTTGGTGGGGAGCAGAGCCGAGAGTTAACTGCAGTGAGGGGGAGGTTACTGAAGCCCCAGTTTGTTTCCAGTGAGCGTGGTGTTGTGGTGT
Source organism: Cinclus cinclus (assembly GCF_963662255.1). Taxonomy (NCBI): domain Eukaryota; kingdom Metazoa; phylum Chordata; class Aves; order Passeriformes; family Cinclidae; genus Cinclus; species Cinclus cinclus. Next base: position 1,194,008 of record NW_026912246.1, on the reverse strand, counting down.
TCAAAGTTACAGGTGCCTGCTGGCCTGGAGCTGGATACTTCTGCCTCTGCTTTCTTTGGGGGTTGATGATTCCTTATGTTTATGTTGGCGTGCCAGACAAATTGTTAAAGGTATTTCCATCAGACCTGGTTTGAATGTGTTACCCCTTCATTTAATTAAAAGAAAAAAAGCCCCGCTCCATCACTGCTGCTGTGATGTGTGACAAAAGCCCATCTTCCCTCCCCTGGGAACAGGTGAGAGATGGAACTAAACCCCAAAGGATTTTCTGCTCACTGATGGCACGTGAGTCTTCTTGGGAATTCTCTGCCAAATGTGGTCAGTTGTTTTTGAATGTGGCCATGCGGGGAGTCGAACGTGCCAGCCCAGATCTGCAAACATGCAGTGCCAGAAGGAGAAGCCTTGAAATGTAAACTGGGATTTATTCACCTGACTCGCAAGTGTGTGTGCTGTGCCCAGGTCCCCTGTCCAAATCCTGGGCGGGGAGAAGCCAGGACTGCACATTCCTTGTGATAGGAATTCAGGTTTTTTTGGGGGGGTCGGGGTGGGGGTTAAATACAAATGAGATGCCAGGGAGGGAATGGCTCCTACGTGTAAATATATTTGTCCTAGAGGAGCCCTGCGCAGTCTGACTGCTGCCCAGTGCTGCTCCCTGACTGTACCCTCTCTTGGTGAGCCTCTGCCCTGCTGGCCGTGTTTTTGTTTTCTGGTTTTGGCTTTTTGTTTTTGTTTTTTTTTTTTTTTTTAATTTCAGCCTGCACCCCGATCTTCATTTTCTTCCCGTGTCCTCTCTGCTGCCACTCTCCCTTTCTGCCTCGTGTCCTCTGTCTCTGGTTTATAATGTGTAGACTATATGGATATATGAATTCCACGTAAGTATGCCAAATATAAATAGAAAAATAAATTGAAATATAGTTTTAAAATAAAGGGGTTTTAATTTTCTGTTTTGTTAGAGGCCGGGCTTTTCCATAAATGATATAAAAATGTGAAGATATAGAATATATAAATGTGTGTGTGTGTGTGTGTGTGTATATACATATATATACACACACATAAAATACAAATGTTAGTAATATAAAGATTTCTTAATAAAAATAATATTGTACCCATGTTGTAATTGATGCCAATATACATTAAATTCAATATCCAAAAATAGGTATTGATTATGAATATAAATTAATTATTAACAAACATATATATATATATATATATATCTATCTATCTATCTAATGGGTTTGGGGTTTTTTTAATTTGTTCATGGCAGGGATTTTTTAGTTTGGGTCGGGTTTTTTTGGGGGGCATTCGTTTAGTAGGATTTTTTAAAGGGAGGGACCTCGATGTTTTTTGGCCCCTTGTCTCTCTGTCTGTGTGTGTGTCTCTCTGTCTGTGTCCCCCGTGTCCCCAAAGAGCCGCGGCCCCGGGCTGAGCTCGGCCGCAGTGCTGCCGCCTTGTGGGAAGAGATCGGTACTGCAGCCGTGCCCCGAAGCGGCGACCGGCTCCTCCTCGGCGCTGCTGCGGGAGGGCGGTGGGGCGCGAAATGGTGCGCGTGACCTTCTCAAGATGGCGGAGGGCCCAAGGTGACGATGCCGTTCCACTGGGACCGATGCGACGCTCGGGACGGCGGACGCAATAGGACCCCGGCAGAGATACGCTGGAGGGGGGGGGTTGTCCTTTTTTTCCCGCCCTTTTTTTGCCGTCCTATGTAGAAGGTCGGGTGAGTGATAGCCGGGTCGCCATCTTGGGAGTGGCACGCTGCAATTTCCGCCCTTCCTGGCTCCATCTTTGTTCCTGGCAGAAGCCACTTCCGGTGGCGTTGCCAGCGTTGTCGTGGTAACTGTAAAGCCCCAGATAATGGTGTCTCTTAAAGTCGCCTGCCTGAATCCGACCCCCGACGCTGATCGCGCGCTCTCCCGCCGCCTGTCCCACGAGCCATTTCCAGCACCGCTGACCAGTCCGCGCCCATCCGCGCCGCGTAAAAGGCGGCGGAAAATCGCGCCGAGAACGCGGGATCGGTTTCGGGACCGGATTCAGGCAGGCGAGTTCAATAATCGCCAATGTAGGGGGCCTTCTTTTTCGCCTCCCGAAACAAAGATGGCGGAGGCACCGGAAATGGCTTCTGCCAGTACCAAAGATGGCGGCAGGGAAGGGCGGAAATTGCGTCTCGACCCTTCCCAAGATGGCGACTCAACCGTCACTCGCCCGACCTTCTGCATAGGGCGGCAAAAAAGGGGCGGGGAAAAAAGGACCCCCACGGGGTGTGGACTGCATTGCCTGCCCGCGACGCCGACGCCGATCCCTCCACCCCGGCGCGATTTTGCGCGGCGTTTCCCATCGTGCCCACACGGGCTGTGGGCTCAGCGGCGCCGCGGACGCGCGGGAGCCCGGCGGGCGCCGACAGGCAGCGGCGGGTCCGCCCCTCTCTCTGCCGGGGTCCTTCCACGGCCGCCGTCGCGGAGAGCGACTCCCGTCCTGCCGCGCCACCTCTCCGCGCTACCCGGTTCCGCTCCTGCCCGGGGAACGCATCGACGAAGGAAGAGCCGTCGCCCAGCTCCCGGAGCCATCGCCCTGCCCGCAGCCGGGAGCAGCCCGCAGGAGGAGGCAGCTGCTCTCTCTGCCGGAGAGGTGAGAGGGGCGCAAGGATGGGGCGGGGTGGGAACGCGGGCACGGGAGAATTCCCAGGCACAATTCCAGCTCCCCCTTTCAGCTGGCAGCAGCCCGGTGTCCTCTGCGTGTGGCAGCAGCTGCAGCGCTGGTTTGGAGCGAGTTTCCATGGCATTTTGTTGCAAAGGTGCCCCTTCCAGCCGGGTGCCCCGGCTGGGTTCCCTGGCTGGGAGAGCCCTTGAAGTAGCCAGAGGGAGCAGCTGCTGAGAATTCCGAGCCCGCTGTTCCTGTGGTTGTGGATACAGTGTTTCAGTAGTGTGTGCTTCTGTCCTATGTGCTGCTAGATGTACTTTGGAACAAGTTGACTCTTTCATCCCTCCCCACCTGCATTCTTCCTAGGTGTACGTTTTATTCAGCAGCATTCAGATGAGAGAGAGGAGCTCTGTTCCCATCAGCACGAAAGGAAAAAGTGTGCTCACACAGACCTAAGTTGTTTGGTCAAAAAATTCTTACTTTGGTTTGGTCCAAAAAATGTTATTCCTGTGTGCAAGCTCACGGGGAAGATTTTATTCAACAGCTCTCAGTGGGACATCAAAGCTCCACTTTCCCTTTTCTTGAACAGCCTGAGACCCAATATTACTTGATATCAATTTTATTACAGGCGTTTTGAACTTTTTGAAGAGCCAGAAGGATTGTTTGTGCATACGTGTGTCACTAATATCCCTCCTCTCTCCAATGCAGGATGGGGGGGAAAAGGGCTGCAGAGCTTCCTACAAGGGGCTGTAAGTGCGAATAAAGAGGAGCCAGAGGTTTAGTTGATATGAATCACTGTTTCTGAAAAGAGCCTGATGGATTTCCTGATACCAAAACCAGTAGGAATAGGAGACTGAACTCGGGCATCGTGATGGTCTCCTTGGCTTTAAAAAGCTTTAATGGCTTTAAAGGGCATTTCTATCAGTCCTGGTTTATTTTTGTTCCCTTTCATTAAATTTTCAAATAAAAAAGCCCCGCTCCATCACTGCTGCTGTGATGTGTGACAAAAGCCCATCTTCCCTCCCCTGGGAACAGGTGAGAGATGGAACTAAACCCCAAAGGATTTTCTGCTCACTGATGGCACGTGAGTTTTCTTGGGAATCCTCTGCCAAATGTGGTCAGTTGTTCTTGAATGTGGCCATGCAGGGAGTCGAATGTGCCAGCCCAGATCTGCAAACATGCAGTGCCAGAAGGAGAACCTTTGAAATGTCACCTGGGATGTGTTCCACTGACTCACAAGTGGGTGCTGTGCCCAGGTCCCCTGTCCAAATCCTGGGCGGGCAGAAGCCAGGACTGCACATTGCTCGTGATATGAATTCAGTTTTGGGGAGGTTAAATACAAATGAGATGCCAGGGAGGGAATGGCTCCTACGTGTAAATATATTTGTCCTAAAGGAGCCCTGCCCAGTCTGACTGCTGCCCAGTGCTGCTCCCTGGCTGCACGCTCTCTTGGTGAGCCTCTGTCCTGCTGGCCGTGCCTTTTCTGTCCCCGTCCCCGTGCCGCTCCTTGCCCGTCTTTACCCTCCCGAGCACGTGGTGTGGTCGATTCCTGCCTCCCGGTCCTGGTTTCCCTTTTTGTCTCTGTGTCCCTACGGCCTTGTTGTGTGTTTGGGACTCCGTCTTTTTGTCTGTCCTTCTCCGTGCCTCACTCGTGTTCCCGTTCTGTTCCCTGTGGCTCTGTGGTGCTCCCCGTGCCATTGTTTCCCCCGGGATCCTTGTGTCCCGTTCGCTGCCCCTGTTCTTTTTTAATCCCTCTCTCGTGCTGCCCATCCAGCGTCCCTTTTTTGTGGATTTGTTGTTTTTTTTTTTTTTTCTCCATTTCAGCCTGCACCCCGATCTTCATTTTCTTTCCTGTGTCCTCTCTGCAGCCACTCTCTGCCTCGTGTCCTCTGCGTGTGTGGGGCTGAGGAGGAACTTTAGCCCTCCTGGGGGCTGCCCCTTCCCCCCCCCCCCCCCCCCCCCCCTTTCCTTGTGCCAGCTGGGTCCCTTTTTGTGGGCATGGACCCGTGGGAGGGTTCCCATCAAGGGCCGTGCTGCCGTCCAGGGCAGCTGGAGCGGTTCTGTGCCTTCATTTTGGGGGTGAGGAAAGAAGGCTGAGGGGGGGACGGGGTGGAGACTCGGGGGGCTCCGATGTGTTTCGGGGCAGCCCGAGGTCCCCGGCAGAGGGAGCCACGCTGTGGCGCAGGAGCAGGGGAGTGGGGAATGGGGTGGGGGGGGTGGTGGGGGGGCGTGCTGGGTTCCCTCCCCCAGAGGGACCCACGGGTGCCAGGACATTCCCCGGGAGGGGTGGCCGTAGAATATATGAAAAATTTTTTTGTTTGTCTTCATTTCGTTAGACGAAGGCTTTCTTTAGTTTTGGCTGGGGTTTATTTTGGTGCATTCATTCAGGGGGATTTCCTGAAGGGATGGATCTCGTTGTTTCATCGCCCCCCCCCCCCCCCCCCATCCCTTGTCTGTCTGTCTGTCCGTCCCCAAAGCGCCGCAGCCCCGGGCTGAGCTCGGCGGCAGTGCTGCCGCCTTGTGGGCACAGCGCGGTACTGCAGCCGTCGCCTGTCTCGGATCCAGCCCCACAGCGAGCAGTCCGGAGCAGAAGTGTGAAAGCTGGGATCCTTTGACTTCTGCCGGGGACTTAATTTTCTTTTCCTCTTCTTCTCTTCCAGGACCGGAGAAATGGTTCCACTCCTCCCATCTTTGCCAAAAGCTGTGCTGTTTGAGGAGCCAGAGCCAAGGTGCCTTCAGCACCAGGGCTCTGCACTGGAGGGCTCCCGGTCCTGACCGCGCAGGGTTCCCCTTTTCCTCCCCCCTGGGATGAAGTGTCTATGGAATCTGGGATCTGGGTGAAACTGCAGCTCTGCTGGTATCCAGGGACGTGAGGTTCCGGGGGACTGCGTTTCCCTGTGGCTTTCCAGGTCGGCAGGAGCCGGAGGAAATGGGGTGCCAGAGCCGTGCCCCATCAGGCCGTGTTTGCCTCTGAGGAACAGAGAGTCCGGGCTGAGGTGAGATTGCCAGGAGTGCTTGGATGGATGAGCTGTGCGGGGAACGGGGAGCTCGGAATCGCAGCTGCTGCTGGATCCATTGCCTTAGGTCTGCTCCGTCTGTGTCTGTGCCAAGTGGGATTTGTGCTGGGGAGAGAGGTGCTGTGGGGAGCCAAAGGTGGAGTAAATCCTCTGTGGGGATGGGCAGCGAAGGACTGAGTAGCAGGGAAAGGAGAGGATTTCTAAAGGATACGACTGTTTCTGCCAAGAGCGGGGTGGAGCAGCGATGGGGGTAGTTGGGTTTGGCCTGGGCTCTGTTATTCTTGGTGCAATTTTAAAATTCTGTCGTGTGATTTACTGTCCGGGAGCTTTCGAACGAGAGCTGACCGAAATGTAGGTTAAGCCTTGGAAGTTGGGTCCGTTGACTGCAGCAGCTCGCCGAGGCTGGAGGACTGGGGTGATGGCTGCTCCCAGGAAAGGTTACTTATTTATTGATACTGTGTCACATTTCCCTCAGCGACTGCCAGCCCGGAATGGCTGTGAGTTTGTGCTCTTCTCAGTGGGGGATTGGAGAAGGTTTTGGCTGTAATTAGAAGTGGGAGAAAAATCCTGCTAAATAAAAGTCTCACCTCTGTCCCCCCTAAGTTATCCCAGTTTGTTCCAGCTTGGAGCTGCGCAGAAGTCAGGCAGGGGAAATGACATCAGGGATACAGCTGTCAGTTCCGAGGCAGAGAGAGAAGATGTAGCAGCCAAGGGCAGGGGAGGGGGAAAGGTTTCAGAAAGCATTTCTGTGGTGTAATGAATGCCAATTTCTGCTTGCCCAGGGAGAAGAGGACGAACTCCCAGCCTTTCAGGCCTGACAGTCCCCTGCAGCGAGAGCATACACTGGAAGAGTTCAGGGTCGAAGACAAGGCTGAGGGAAAATCCAGGCTATTTATAAGGGATGATGAGAGGTGGGTCCAGGGTGAGAATCCAGTGGGTAAAGGGAAAAGTGGTGTAAGGGAGAAGTAATACAGGGCAGGGGCCGATAAGGTAGGACGGGTGGAACAGTGCAGTGAACATAAACCAATGGGGGGGGGGGGGGGTACAAGGATACAAGAACTTTCCAGAGCTGGGAGGAGACAAGGGATGACATAACTGGGAATAGAGGCAACCAATGGGAAATGAGGGTTATAAAGCTTTACCTTAAAGCTTTACCATAAAGAATTTTTAAAACCTTTGACAACCTTCTTAGGAGCTATTCTAAACTTAAACAAATGCCCTCCAAGGTCTGGGGCCACGGGCCAACTCCTCACCCAAAACACTGGTCTGGCTTGGGATGTCAGTCAGTCCGATTCCTACACTGGGCCTCTGCATGATATTCACCCAGAAGCTGCCTTTCAAGGACTGAAGTGGAACAAAAGGTATAAAAGAAATGTCATTCCCAGAGGGAAAATAGTTTCATTTCTCTTGTGTCTGCGTTTTTTTTTTTTTTTACAGTTACCTCAAAATTTCCGGATCCAGAACAGCTACTCTGAGTTTTGGTAGAGATTCCAAAGCAGGATACAGTAGGTTTCAAAGTACACCTTGGAAAATCAATTGTTTGTCTGCAGCATGCAGCATGTAGGTGTGATGTCTGTAACTGGTCTTAGTTGATGCAGAGGTACTTGGAAAAAAATGTTTAATCTTTCATCTCTCCCCACCTGCATTCTTCCTCAGTGTACTTTTTATTCAGCAGGACTCGGATGAGAGAGAGAGAGAGAGAGAGAGGGGAACTCTCTTCACATCAGCGTCAAAGGAAAAAGTGTTCAGCGACTTACAGTCCTAGTGACTGTTCTGTGTAAAAGCAGGATTGTTTTGCCATCAGACCTTGCGTGCCGTACCAGTCTGTGCGTTAACAGGTGTCTAAGAAAGGTCAAAAGGGAATAACTCCATGTCGTTCACTGGTGTGAATCTTGGTGGGGAGCAGAGCCGAGAGTTAACTGCAGTGAGGGGGAGGTTACTGAAGCCCCAGTTTGTTTCCAGTGAGCGTGGTGTTGTGGTGTTCAAAGTTACAGGTGCCTGCTGGCCTGGAGCTGGATACTTCTGCCTCTGCTTTCTTTGGGGGTTGATGATTCCTTATGTTTATGTTGGCGTGCCAGACAAATTGTTAAAGGTATTTCCATCAGACCTGGTTTGAATGTGTTACCCCTTCATTTAATTAAAAGAAAAAAAGCCCCGCTCCATCACTGCTGCTGTGATGTGTGACAAAAGCCCATCTTCCCTCCCCTGGGAACAGGTGAGAGATGGAACTAAACCCCAAAGGATTTTCTGCTCACTGATGGCACGTGAGTCTTCTTGGGAATTCTCTGCCAAATGTGGTCAGTTGTTTTTGAATGTGGCCATGCGGGGAGTCGAACGTGCCAGCCCAGATCTGCAAACATGCAGTGCCAGAAGGAGAAGCCTTGAAATGTAAACTGGGATTTATTCACCTGACTCGCAAGTGTGTGTGCTGTGCCCAGGTCCCCTGTCCAAATCCTGGGCGGGGAGAAGCCAGGACTGCACATTCCTTGTGATAGGAATTCAGGTTTTTTTGGGGGGGTCGGGGTGGGGGTTAAATACAAATGAGATGCCAGGGAGGGAATGGCTCCTACGTGTAAATATATTTGTCCTAGAGGAGCCCTGCCCAGTCTGACTGCTGCCCAGTGCTGCTCCCTGACTGTACCCTCTCTTGGTGAGCCTCTGCCCTGCTGGCCGTGTTTTTGTTTTCTGGTTTTGGCTTTTTGTTTTTGTTTTTTTTTTTTTTTTTAATTTCAGCCTGCACCCCGATCTTCATTTTCTTCCCGTGTCCTCTCTGCTGCCACTCTCCCTTTCTGCCTCGTGTCCTCTGTCTCTGGTTTATAATGTGTAGACTATATGGATATATGAATTCCACGTAAGTATGCCAAATATAAATAGAAAAATGAATTGAAATATAGTTTTAAAATAAAGGGGTTTTAATTTTCTGTTTTGTTAGAGGCCGGGCTTTTCCATAAATGATATAAAAATGTGAAGATATAGAATATATAAATGTGTGTGTGTGTGTGTGTGTGTGTGTGTGTATATACATATATATACACACACATAAAATACAAATGTTAGTAATATAAAGATTTCTTAATAAAAATAATATTGTACCCATGTTGTAATTGATGCCAATATACATTAAATTCAATATCCAAAAATAGGTATTGATTATGAATATAAATTAATTATTAACAAACATATCTATCTATCTATCTATCTATCTATCTATCTATCTAATGGGTTTGGGGTTTTTTTAATTTGTTCATGGCAGGGATTTTTTAGTTTGGGTCGGGTTTTTTTGGGGGGCATTCGTTTAGTAGGATTTTTTAAAGGGAGGGACCTCGATGTTTTTTGGCCCCTTGTCTCTCTGTCTGTGTGTGTGTCTCTCTGTCTGTGTCCCCCGTGTCCCCAAAGAGCCGCGGCCCCGGGCTGAGCTCGGCCGCAGTGCTGCCGCCTTGTGGGAAGAGATCGGTACTGCAGCCGTGCCCCGAAGCGGCGACCGGCTCCTCCTCGGCGCTGCTGCGGGAGGGCGGTGGGGCGCGAAATGGTGCGCGTGACCTTCTCAAGATGGCAGAGGGCCCAAGGTGACGATGCCGTTCCACTGGGACCGATGCGACGCTCGGGACGGCGGACGCAATAGGACCCCGGCAGAGATACGCTGGAGGGGGGGGGTTGTCCTTTTTTTCCCGCCCTTTTTTTGCCGTCCTATGTAGAAGGTCGGGTGAGTGATAGCCGGGTCGCCATCTTGGGAGTGGCACGCTGCAATTTCCGCCCTTCCTGGCTCCATCTTTGTTCCTGGCAGAAGCCACTTCCGGTGGCGTTGCCAGCGTTGTCGTGGTAACTGTAAAGCCCCAGATAATGGTGTCTCTTAAAGTCGCCTGCCTGAATCCGACCCCCGACGCTGATCGCGCGCTCTCCCGCCGCCTGTCCCACGAGCCATTTCCAGCACCGCTGACCAGTCCGCGCCCATCCGCGCCGCGTAAAAGGCGACGGAAAATCGCGCCGAGAACGCGGGATCGGTTTCGGGACCGGATTCAGGCAGGCGAGTTCAATAATCGCCAATGTAGGGGGCCTTCTTTTTCGCCTCCCGAAACAAAGATGGCGGAGGCACCGGAAATGGCTTCTGCCAGTACCAAAGATGGCGGCAGGGAAGGGCGGAAATTGCGTCTCGACCCTTCCCAAGATGGCGACTCAACCGTCACTCGCCCGACCTTCTGCATAGGGCGGCAAAAAAGGGGCGGGGAAAAAAGGACCCCCACGGGGTGTGGACTGCATTGCCTGCCCGCGACGCCGACGCCGATCCCTCCACCCCGGCGCGATTTTGCGCGGCGTTTCCCATCGTGCCCACACGGGCTGTGGGCTCAGCGGCGCCGCGGACGCGCGGGAGCCCGGCGGGCGCCGACAGGCAGCGGCGGGTCCGCCCCTCTCTCTGCCGGGGTCCTTCCACGGCCGCCGTCGCGGAGAGCGACTCCCGTCCCGCCGCACCACCTCTCCGCGCTACCCGGTTCCGCTCCTGCCCGGGGAACGCATCGACGAAGGAAGAGCCGTCGCCCAGCTCCCGGAGCCATCGCCCTGCCCGCAGCCGGGAGCAGCCCGCAGGAGGAGGCAGCTGCTCTCTCTGCCGGAGAGGTGAGAGGGGCGCAAGGATGGGGCGGGGTGGGAACGCGGGCACGGGAGAATTCCCAGGCACAATTCCAGCTCCCCCTTTCAGCTGGCAGCAGCCCGGTGTCCTCTGCGTGTGGCAGCAGCTGCAGCGCTGGTTTGGAGCGAGTTTCCATGGCATTTTGTTGCAAAGGTGCCCCTTCCAGCCGGGTGCCCCGGCTGGGTTCCCTGGCTGGGAGAGCCCTTGAAGTAGCCAGAGGGAGCAGCTGCTGAGAATTCCGAGCCCGCTGTTCCTGTGGTTGTGGATACAGTGTTTCAGTAGTGTGTGCTTCTGTCCTATGTGCTGCTAGATGTACTTTGGAACAAGTTGACTCTTTCATCCCTCCCCACCTGCATTCTTCCTAGGTGTACGTTTTATTCAGCAGCATTCAGATGAGAGAGAGGAGCTCTGTTCCCATCAGCACGAAAGGAAAAAGTGTGCTCACACAGACCTAAGTTGTTTGGTCAAAAAATTCTTACTTTGGTTTGGTCCAAAAAATGTTATTCCTGTGTGCAAGCTCACGGGGAAGATTTTATTCAACAGCTCTCAGTGGGACATCAAAGCTCCACTTTCCCTTTTCTTGAACAGCCTGAGACCCAATATTACTTGATATCAATTTTATTACAGGCGTTTTGAACTTTTTGAAGAGCCAGAAGGATTGTTTGTGCATACGTGTGTCACTAATATCCCTCCTCTCTCCAATGCAGGATGGGGGGGAAAAGGGCTGCAGAGCTTCCTACAAGGGGCTGTAAGTGCGAATAAAGAGGAGCCAGAGGTTTAGCTGATATGAATCACTGTTTCTGAAAAGAGCCTGATGGATTTCCTGATACCAAAACCAGTAGGAATAGGAGACTGAACTCGGGCATCGTGATGGTCTCCTTGGCTTTAAAAAGCTTTAATGGCTTTAAAGGGCATTTCTATCAGTCCTGGTTTATTTTTGTTCCCTTTCATTAAATTTTCAAATAAAAAAGCCCCGCTCCATCACTGCTGCTGTGATGTGTGACAAAAGCCCATCTTCCCTCCCCTGGGAACAGGTGAGAGATGGAACTAAACCCCAAAGGATTTTCTGCTCACTGATGGCACGTGAGTTTTCTTGGGAATCCTCTGCCAAATGTGGTCAGTTGTTCTTGAATGTGGCCATGCAGGGAGTCGAATGTGCCAGCCAGATCTGCAAACATGCAGTGCCAGAAGGAGAACCTTTGAAATGTCACCTGGGATGTGTTCCACTGACTCACAAGTGGGTGCTGTGCCCAGGTCCCCTGTCCAAATCCTGGGCGGGCAGAAGCCAGGACTGCACATTGCTCGTGATATGAATTCAGTTTTGGGGAGGTTAAATACAAATGAGATGCCAGGGAGGGAATGGCTCCTACGTGTAAATATATTTGTCCTAAAGGAGCCCTGCCCAGTCTGACTGCTGCCCAGTGCTGCTCCCTGGCTGCACGCTCTCTTGGTGAGCCTCTGTCCTGCTGGCCGTGCCTTTTCTGTCCCCGTCCCCGTGCCGCTCCTTGCCCGTCTTTACCCTCCCGAGCACGTGGTGTGGTCGATTCCTGCCTCCCGGTCCTGGTTTCCCTTTTTGTCTCTGTGTCCCTACGTCCTTGTTGTGTGTTTGGGACTCCGTCTTTTTGTCTGTCCTTCTCCGTGCCTCACTCGTGTTCCCGTTCTGTTCCCTGTGGCTCTGTGGTGCTCCCCGTGCCATTGTTTCCCCCGGGATCCTTGTGTCCCGTTCGCTGCCCCTGTTCTTTTTAATCCCTCTCTCGTGCTGCCCATCCAGCGTCCCTTTTTTGTGGATTTGTTGTTTTTTTTTTTTTCTCCATTTCAGCCTGCACCCCGATCTTCATTTTCTTTCCTGTGTCCTCTCTGCAGCCACTCTCTGCCTCGTGTCCTCTGCGTGTGTGGGGCTGAGGAGGAACTTTAGCCCTCCTGGGGGCTGCCCCTCCCCCCCCCCCCTCCCTTTCCTTGTGCCAGCTGGGTCCCTTTTTGTGGGCATGGACCCGTGGGAGGGTTCCCATCAAGGGCCGTGCTGCCGTCCAGGGCAGCTGGAGCGGTTCTGTGCCTTCATTTTGGGGGTGAGGAAAGAAGGCTGAGGGGGGGACGGGGTGGAGACTCGGGGGGCTCCGATGTGTTTCGGGGCAGCCCGAGGTCCCCGGCAGAGGGAGCCACGCTGTGGCGCAGGAGCAGGGGAGTGGGGAATGGGTGGGGGGGGTGGTGGGGGGGGCGTGCTGGGTTCCCTCCCCCAGAGGGACCCACGGGTGCCAAGGACATTCCCCGGGAGGGGTGGCCGTAGAATATATGAAAAATTTTTTTTGTTTGTCTTCATTTCGTTAGACGAAGGCTTTCTTTAGTTTTGGCTGGGGTTTATTTTGGTGCATTCATTCAGGGGGATTTCCTGAAGGGATGGATCTCGTTGTTTCATCGCCCCCCCCCCCCCCCCCCCCATCCCTTGTCTGTCTGTCTGTCCGTCCCCAAAGCGCCGCAGCCCCGGGCTGAGCTCGGCGGCAGTGCTGCCGCCTTGTGGGCACAGCGCGGTACTGCAGCCGTCGCCTGTCTGGGATCCAGCCCCACAGCGAGCAGTCCGGAGCAGAAGTGTGAAAGCTGGGATCCTTTGACTTCTGCCGGGGACTTAATTTTCTTTTCCTCTTCTTCTCTTCCAGGACGGAGAAATGGTTCCACTCCTCCCATCTTTGCCAAAAGCTGTGCTGTTTGAGGAGCCAGAGCCAAGGTGCCTTCAGCACCAGGGCTCTGCACTGGAGGGCTCCCGGTCCTGACCGCGCAGGGTTCCCCTTTTCCTCCCCCCTGGGATGAAGTGTCTATGGAATCTGGGATCTGGGTGAAACTGCAGCTCTGCTGGTATCCAGGGACGTGAGTTCCGGGGGACTGCGTTTCCCTGTGGCTTTCCAGGTCGGCAGGAGCCGGAGGAAATGGGGTGCCAGAGCCGTGCCCCATCAGGCCGTGTTTGCCTCTGAGGAACAGAGAGTCCGGGCTGAGGTGAGATTGCCAGGAGTGCTTGGATGGATGAGCTGTGCGGGAACGGGGAGCTCGGAATCGCAGCTGCTGCTGGATCCATTGCCTTAGGTCTGCTCCGTCTGTGTCTGTGCCAAGTGGGATTTGTGCTGGGGAGAGAGGTGCTGTGGGGAGCCAAAGGTGGAGTAAATCCTCTGTGGGGATGGGCAGCGAAGGACTGAGTAGCAGGGAAAGGAGAGGATTTCTAAAGGATACGACTGTTTCTGCCAAGAGCGGGGTGGAGCAGCGATGGGGGTAGTTGGGTTGGCCTGGGCTCTGTTATTCTTGGTGCAATTTTAAAATTCTGTCGTGTGATTTACTGTCCGGGAGCTTTCGAACGAGAGCTGACCGAAATGTAGGTTAAGCCTTGGAAGTTGGGTCCGTTGACTGCAGCAGCTCGCCGAGGCTGGAGGACTGGGTGATGGCTGCTCCCAGGAAAGGTTACTTATTTATTGATACTGTGTCACATTTCCCTCAGCGACTGCCAGCCCGGAATGGCTGTGAGTTTGTGCTCTTCTCAGTGGGGGATTGGAGAAGGTTTTGGCTGTAATTAGAAGTGGGAGAAAAATCCTGCTAAATAAAAGTCTCACCTCTGTCCCCCCTAAGTTATCCCAGTTTGTTCCAGCTGGAGCTGCGCAGAAGTCAGGCAGGGGAAATGACATCAGGGATACAGCTGTCAGTTCCGAGGCAGAGAGAGAAGATGTAGCAGCCAAGGGCAGGGGAGGGGAAAGGTTTCAGAAAGCATTTCTGTGGTGTAATGAATGCCAATTTCTGCTTGCCCAGGGAGAAGAGGACGAACTCCCAGCCTTTCAGGCCTGACAGTCCCCTGCAGCGAGAGCATACACTGGAAGAGTTCAGGGTCGAAGACAAGGCTGAGGGAAAATCCAGGCTATTTATAAGGGATGATGAGAGGTGGGTCCAGGGTGAGAATCCAGTGGGTAAAGGGAAAAGTGGTGTAAGGGAGAAGTAATACAGGGCAGGAGCCGATAAGGTAGGACGGGTGGAACAGTGCAGTGAACATAAACCAATGGGGGGGGGGGGGGGGTACAAGGATACAAGAACTTTCCAGAGCTGGGAGGAGACAAGGGATGACATAACTGGGAATAGAGGCAACCAATGGGAAATGAGGGTTATAAAGCTTTACCTTAAAGCTTTACCATAAAGAATTTTTAAAACCTTTGACAACCTTCTTAGGAGCTATTCTAACTTAAACAAATGCCCTCCAAGGTCTGGGGCCACGGGCCAACTCCTCACCCAAAACACTGGTCTGGCTTGGGATGTCAGTCAGTCCGATTCCTACACTGGGCCTCTGCATGATATTCACCCAGAAGCTGCCTTTCAAGGACTGAAGTGGAACAAAAGGTATAAAAGAAATGTCATTCCCAGAGGGAAAATAGTTTCATTTCTCTTGTGTCTGCGTTTTTTTTTTTTTTTACAGTTACCTCAAAATTTCCGGATCCAGAACAGCTACTCTGAGTTTGGTAGAGATTCCAAAGCAGGATACAGTAGGTTTCAAAGTACACCTTGGAAAATCAATTGTTTGTCTGCAGCATGCAGCATGTAGGTGTGATGTCTGTAACTGGTCTTAGTTGATGCAGAGGTACTTGGAAAAAAATGTTTAATCTTTCATCTCTCCCCACCTGCATTCTTCCTCAGTGTACTTTTTATTCAGCAGGACTCGGATGAGAGAGAGAGAGAGAGAGAGGGGAACTCTCTTCACATCAGCGTCAAAGGAAAAAGTGTTCAGCGACTTACAGTCCTAGTGACTGTTCTGTGTAAAAGCAGGATTGTTTTGCCATCAGACCTTGCGTGCCGTACCAGTCTGTGTCGTTAACAGGTGTCTAAGAAAGGTCAAAAGGGAATAACTCCATGTCGTTCACTGGTGTGAATCTTGGTGGGGAGCAGAGCCGAGAGTTAACTGCAGTGAGGGGGAGGTTACTGAAGCCCCAGTTTGTTTCCAGTGAGCGTGGTGTTGTGGTGTTCAAAGTTACAGGTGCCTGCTGGCCTGGAGCTGGATACTTCTGCCTCTGCTTTCTTTGGGGGTTGATGATTCCTTATGTTTATGTTGGCGTGCCAGACAAATTGTTAAAGGTATTTCCATCAGACCTGGTTTGAATGTGTTACCCCTTCATTTAATTAAAAGAAAAAAAGCCCCGCTCCATCACTGCTGCTGTGATGTGTGACAAAAGCCCATCTTCCCTCCCCTGGGAACAGGTGAGAGATGGAACTAAACCCCAAAGGATTTTCTGCTCACTGATGGCACGTGAGTCTTCTTGGGAATTCTCTGCCAAATGTGGTCAGTTGTTTTTGAATGTGGCCATGCGGGGAGTCGAACGTGCCAGCCCAGATCTGCAAACATGCAGTGCCAGAAGGAGAAGCCTTGAAATGTAAACTGGGATTTATTCACCTGACTCGCAAGTGTGTGTGCTGTGCCCAGGTCCCCTGTCCAAATCCTGGGCGGGGAGAAGCCAGGACTGCACATTCCTTGTGATAGGAATTCAGGTTTTTTTGGGGGGGTCGGGGTGGGGGTTAAATACAAATGAGATGCCAGGGAGGGAATGGCTCCTACGTGTAAATATATTTGTCCTAGAGGAGCCCTGCGCAGTCTGACTGCTGCCAGTGCTGCTCCCTGACTGTACCCTCTCTGGTGAGCCTCTGCCCTGCTGGCCGTGTTTTTGTTTTGGTTTTGGCTTTTTGTTTTTGTTTTTTTTTTTTTTTTTAATTTCAGCCTGCACCCCGATCTTCATTTTCTTCCCGTGTCCTCTCTGCTGCCACTCTCCCTTTCTGCCTCGTGTCCTCTGTCTCTGGTTTATAATGTGTAGACTATATGGATATATGAATTCCACGTAAGTATGCCAAATATAAATAGAAAAATGAATTGAAATATAGTTTTAAAATAAAGGGGTTTTAATTTTCTGTTTTGTTAGAGGCCGGGCTTTTCCATAAATGATATAAAAATGTGAAGATATAGAATATATAAATGTGTGTGTGTGTGTGTATATACATATATATACACACACATAAAATACAAATGTTAGTAATATAAAGATTTCTTAATAAAAATAATATTGTACCCATGTTGTAATTGATGCCAATATACATTAAATTCAATATCCAAAAATAGGTATTGATTATGAATATAAATTAATTATTAACAAACATATATCTATATATATATATATATGTATATATATATCTATCTAATGGGTTTGGGGTTTTTTTAATTTGTTCATGGCAGGGATTTTTTAGTTTGGGTCGGGTTTTTTTGGGGGGCATTCGTTTAGTAGGATTTTTTAAAGGGAGGGACCTCGATGTTTTTTGGCCCCTTGTCTGTCTGTCTGTGTGTGTGTCTCTCTGTCTGTGTCCCCCGTGTCCCCAAAGAGCCGCGGCCCCGGGCTGAGCTCGGCCGCAGTGCTGCCGCCTTGTGGGAAGAGATCGGTACTGCAGCCGTGCCCCGAAGCGGCGACCGGCTCCTCCTCGGCGCTGCTGCGGGAGGGCGGTGGGGCGCGAAATGGTGCGCGTGACCTTCTCAAGATGGCGGAGGGCCCAAGGTGACGATGCCGTTCCACTGGGACCGATGCGACGCTCGGGACGGCGGACGCAATAGGACCCCGGCAGAGATACGCTGGAGGGGGGGGGTTGTCCTTTTTTTCCCGCCCTTTTTTTGCCGTCCTATGTAGAAGGTCGGGTGAGTGATAGCCGGGTCGCCATCTTGGGAGTGGCACGCTGCAATTTCCGCCCTTCCTGGCTCCATCTTTGTTCCTGGCAGAAGCCACTTCCGGTGGCGTTGCCAGCGTTGTCGTGGTAACTGTAAAGCCCCAGATAATGGTGTCTCTTAAAGTCGCCTGCCTGAATCCGACCCCCGACGCTGATCGCGCGCTCTCCCGCCGCCTGTCCCACGAGCCATTTCCAGCACCGCTGACCAGTCCGCGCCCATCCGCGCCGCGTAAAAGGCGACGGAAAATCGCGCCGAGAACGCGGGATCGGTTTCGGGACCGGATTCAGGCAGGCGAGTTCAATAATCGCCAATGTAGGGGGCCTTCTTTTTCGCCTCCCGAAACAAAGATGGCGGAGGCACCGGAAATGGCTTCTGCCAGTACCAAAGATGGCGGCAGGGAAGGGCGGAAATTGCGTCTCGACCCTTCCCAAGATGGCGACTCAACCGTCACTCGCCCGACCTTCTGCATAGGGCGGCAAAAAAGGGGCGGGGAAAAAAGGACCCCCACGGGGTGTGGACTGCATTGCCTGCCCGCGACGCCGACGCCGATCCCTCCACCCCGGCGCGATTTTGCGCGGCGTTTCCCATCGTGCCCACACGGGCTGTGGGCTCAGCGGCGCCGCGGACGCGCGGGAGCCCGGCGGGCGCCGACAGGCAGCGGCGGGTCCGCCCCTCTCTCTGCCGGGGTCCTTCCACGGCCGCCGTCGCGGAGAGCGACTCCCGTCCCGCCGCACCACCTCTCCGCGCTACCCGGTTCCGCTCCTGCCCGGGGAACGCATCGACGAAGGAAGAGCGGTCGCCCAGCTCCCGGAGCCATCGCCCTGCCCGCAGCCGGGAGCAGCCCGCAGGAGGAGGCAGCTGCTCTCTCTGCCGGAGAGGTGAGAGGGGCGCAAGGATGGGGCGGGGTGGGAACGCGGGCACGGGAGAATTCCCAGGCACAATTCCAGCTCCCCCTTTCAGCTGGCAGCAGCCCGGTGTCCTCTGCGTGTGGCAGCAGCTGCAGCGCTGGTTTGGAGCGAGTTTCCATGGCATTTTGTTGCAAAGGTGCCCCTTCCAGCCGGGTGCCCCGGCTGGGTTCCCTGGCTGGGAGAGCCCTTGAAGTAGCCAGAGGGAGCAGCTGCTGAGAATTCCGAGCCCGCTGTTCCTGTGGTTGTGGATACAGTGTTTCAGTAGTGTGTGCTTCTGTCCTATGTGCTGCTAGATGTACTTTGGAACAAGTTGACTCTTTCATCCCTCCCCACCTGCATTCTTCCTAGGTGTACGTTTTATTCAGCAGCATTCAGATGAGAGAGAGGAGCTCTGTTCCCATCAGCACGAAAGGAAAAAGTGTGCTCACACAGACCTAAGTTGTTTGGTCAAAAAATTCTTACTTTGGTTTGGTCCAAAAAATGTTATTCCTGTGTGCAAGCTCACGGGGAAGATTTTATTCAACAGCTCTCAGTGGGACATCAAAGCTCCACTTTCCCTTTTCTTGAACAGCCTGAGACCCAATATTACTTGATATCAATTTTATTACAGGCGTTTTGAACTTTTTGAAGAGCCAGAAGGATTGTTTGTGCATACGTGTGTCACTAATATCCCTCCTCTCTCCAATGCAGGATGGGGGGGAAAAGGGCTGCAGAGCTTCCTACAAGGGGCTGTAAGTGCGAATAAAGAGGAGCCAGAGGTTTAGCTGATATGAATCACTGTTTCTGAAAAGAGCCTGATGGATTTCCTGATACCAAAACCAGTAGGAATAGGAGACTGAACTCGGGCATCGTGATGGTCTCCTTGGCTTTAAAAAGCTTTAATGGCTTTAAAGGGCATTTCTATCAGTCCTGGTTTATTTTTGTTCCCTTTCATTAAATTTTCAAATAAAAAAGCCCCGCTCCATCACTGCTGCTGTGATGTGTGACAAAAGCCCATCTTCCCTCCCCTGGGAACAGGTGAGAGATGGAACTAAACCCCAAAGGATTTTCTGCTCACTGATGGCACGTGAGTTTTCTTGGGAATCCTCTGCCAAATGTGGTCAGTTGTTCTTGAATGTGGCCATGCAGGGAGTCGAATGTGCCAGCCCAGATCTGCAAACATGCAGTGCCAGAAGGAGAACCTTTGAAATGTCACCTGGGATGTGTTCCACTGACTCACAAGTGGGTGCTGTGCCCAGGTCCCCTGTCCAAATCCTGGGCGGGCAGAAGCCAGGACTGCACATTGCTCGTGATATGAATTCAGTTTTGGGGAGGTTAAATACAAATGAGATGCCAGGGAGGGAATGGCTCCTACGTGTAAATATATTTGTCCTAAAGGAGCCCTGCCCAGTCTGACTGCTGCCCAGTGCTGCTCCCTGGCTGCACGCTCTCTTGGTGAGCCTCTGTCCTGCTGGCCGTGCCTTTTCTGTCCCCGTCCCCGTGCCGCTCCTTGCCCGTCTTTACCCTCCCGAGCACGTGGTGTGGTCGATTCCTGCCTCCCGGTCCTGGTTTCCCTTTTTGTCTCTGTGTCCCTACGTCCTTGTTGTGTGTTTGGGACTCCGTCTTTTTGTCTGTCCTTCTCCGTGCCTCACTCGTGTTCCCGTTCTGTTCCCTGTGGCTCTGTGGTGCTCCCCGTGCCATTGTTTCCCCCGGGATCCTTGTGTCCCGTTCGCTGCCCCTGTTCTTTTTTAATCCCTCTCTCGTGCTGCCCATCCAGCGTCCCTTTTTTGTGGATTTGTTGTTTTTTTTTTTTTCTCCATTTCAGCCTGCACCCCGATCTTCATTTTCTTTCCTGTGTCCTCTCTGCAGCCACTCTCTGCCTCGTGTCCTCTGCGTGTGTGGGGCTGAGGAGGAACTTTAGCCCTCCTGGGGGCTGCCCCTCCCCCCCCCCCCCCCCCTTTCCTTGTGCCAGCTGGGTCCCTTTTTGTGGGCATGGACCCGTGGGAGGGTTCCCATCAAGGGCCGTGCTGCCGTCCAGGGCAGCTGGAGCGGTTCTGTGCCTTCATTTTGGGGGTGAGGAAAGAAGGCTGAGGGGGGGACGGGGTGGAGACTCGGGGGGCTCCGATGTGTTTCGGGGCAGCCCGAGGTCCCCGGCAGAGGGAGCCACGCTGTGGCGCAGGAGCAGGGGAGTGGGGAATGGGGTGGGGGGGGTGGTGGGGGGGCGTGCTGGGTTCCCTCCCCCAGAGGGACCCACGGGTGCCAGGACATTCCCCGGGAGGGGTGGCCGTAGAATATATGAAAAATTTTTTTGTTTGTCTTCATTTCGTTAGACGAAGGCTTTCTTTAGTTTTGGCTGGGGTTTATTTTGGTGCATTCATTCAGGGGGATTTCCTGAAGGGATGGATCTCGTTGTTTCATCGCCCCCCCCCCCCCCCCCATCCCTTGTCTGTCTGTCTGTCCGTCCCCAAAGCGCCGCAGCCCCGGGCTGAGCTCGGCGGCAGTGCTGCCGCCTTGTGGGCACAGCGCGGTACTGCAGCCGTCGCCTGTCTGGGATCCAGCCCCACAGCGAGCAGTCCGGAGCAGAAGTGTGAAAGCTGGGATCCTTTGACTTCTGCCGGGGACTTAATTTTCTTTTCCTCTTCTTCTCTTCCAGGACCGGAGAAATGGTTCCACTCCTCCCATCTTTGCCAAAAGCTGTGCTGTTTGAGGAGCCAGAGCCAAGGTGCCTTCAGCACCAGGGCTCTGCACTGGAGGGCTCCCGGTCCTGACCGCGCAGGGTTCCCCTTTTCCTCCCCCCTGGGATGAAGTGTCTATGGAATCTGGGATCTGGGTGAAACTGCAGCTCTGCTGGTATCCAGGGACGTGAGGTTCCGGGGGACTGCGTTTCCCTGTGGCTTTCCAGGTCGGCAGGAGCCGGAGGAAATGGGGTGCCAGAGCCGTGCCCCATCAGGCCGTGTTTGCCTCTGAGGAACAGAGAGTCCGGGCTGAGGTGAGATTGCCAGGAGTGCTTGGATGGATGAGCTGTGCGGGGAACGGGGAGCTCGGAATCGCAGCTGCTGCTGGATCCATTGCCTTAGGTCTGCTCCGTCTGTGTCTGTGCCAAGTGGGATTTGTGCTGGGGAGAGAGGTGCTGTGGGGAGCCAAAGGTGGAGTAAATCCTCTGTGGGGATGGGCAGCGAAGGACTGAGTAGCAGGGAAAGGAGAGGATTTCTAAAGGATACGACTGTTTCTGCCAAGAGCGGGGTGGAGCAGCGATGGGGGTAGTTGGGTTTGGCCTGGGCTCTGTTATTCTTGGTGCAATTTTAAAATTCTGTCGTGTGATTTACTGTCCGGGAGCTTTCGAACGAGAGCTGACCGAAATGTAGGTTAAGCCTTGGAAGTTGGGTCCGTTGACTGCAGCAGCTCGCCGAGGCTGGAGGACTGGGGTGATGGCTGCTCCCAGGAAAGGTTACTTATTTATTGATACTGTGTCACATTTCCCTCAGCGACTGCCAGCCCGGAATGGCTGTGAGTTTGTGCTCTTCTCAGTGGGGGATTGGAGAAGGTTTTGGCTGTAATTAGAAGTGGGAGAAAAATCCTGCTAAATAAAAGTCTCACCTCTGTCCCCCCTAAGTTATCCCAGTTTGTTCCAGCTTGGAGCTGCGCAGAAGTCAGGCAGGGGAAATGACATCAGGGATACAGCTGTCAGTTCCGAGGCAGAGAGAGAAGATGTAGCAGCCAAGGGCAGGGGAGGGGGAAAGGTTTCAGAAAGCATTTCTGTGGTGTAATGAATGCCAATTTCTGCTTGCCCAGGGAGAAGAGGACGAACTCCCAGCCTTTCAGGCCTGACAGTCCCCTGCAGCGAGAGCATACACTGGAAGAGTTCAGGGTCGAAGACAAGGCTGAGGGAAAATCCAGGCTATTTATAAGGGATGATGAGAGGTGGGTCCAGGGTGAGAATCCAGTGGGTAAAGGGAAAAGTGGTGTAAGGGAGAAGTAATACAGGGCAGGAGCCGATAAGGTAGGACGGGTGGAACAGTGCAGTGAACATAAACCAATGGGGGGGGGGGGGGGGGTACAAGGATACAAGAACTTTCCAGAGCTGGGAGGAGACAAGGGATGACATAACTGGGAATAGAGGCAACCAATGGGAAATGAGGGTTATAAAGCTTTACCTTAAAGCTTTACCATAAAGAATTTTTAAAACCTTTGACAACCTTCTTAGGAGCTATTCTAAACTTAAACAAATGCCCTCCAAGGTCTGGGGCCACGGGCCAACTCCTCACCCAAAACACTGGTCTGGCTTGGGATGTCAGTCAGTCCGATTCCTACACTGGGCCTCTGCATGATATTCACCCAGAAGCTGCCTTTCAAGGACTGAAGTGGAACAAAAGGTATAAAAGAAATGTCATTCCCAGAGGGAAAATAGTTTCATTTCTCTTGTGTCTGCGTTTTTTTTTTTTTTTACAGTTACCTCAAAATTTCCGGATCCAGAACAGCTACTCTGAGTTTTGGTAGAGATTCCAAAGCAGGATACAGTAGGTTTCAAAGTACACCTTGGAAAATCAATTGTTTGTCTGCAGCATGCAGCATGTAGGTGTGATGTCTGTAACTGGTCTTAGTTGATGCAGAGGTACTTGGAAAAAAATGTTTAATCTTTCATCTCTCCCCACCTGCATTCTTCCTCAGTGTACTTTTTATTCAGCAGGACTCGGATGAGAGAGAGAGAGAGAGAGAGAGGGGAACTCTCTTCACATCAGCGTCAAAGGAAAAAGTGTTCAGCGACTTACAGTCCTAGTGACTGTTCTGTGTAAAAGCAGGATTGTTTTGCCATCAGACCTTGCGTGCCGTACCAGTCTGTGCGTTAACAGGTGTCTAAGAAAGGTCAAAAGGGAATAACTCCATGTCGTTCACTGGTGTGAATCTTGGTGGGGAGCAGAGCCGAGAGTTAACTGCAGTGAGGGGGAGGTTACTGAAGCCCCAGTTTGTTTCCAGTGAGCGTGGTGTTGTGGTGTTCAAAGTTACAGGTGCCTGCTGGCCTGGAGCTGGATACTTCTGCCTCTGCTTTCTTTGGGGGTTGATGATTCCTTATGTTTATGTTGGCGTGCCAGACAAATTGTTAAAGGTATTTCCATCAGACCTGGTTTGAATGTGTTACCCCTTCATTTAATTAAAAGAAAAAAAGCCCCGCTCCATCACTGCTGCTGTGATGTGTGACAAAAGCCCATCTTCCCTCCCCTGGGAACAGGTGAGAGATGGAACTAAACCCCAAAGGATTTTCTGCTCACTGATGGCACGTGAGTCTTCTTGGGAATTCTCTGCCAAATGTGGTCAGTTGTTTTTGAATGTGGCCATGCGGGGAGTCGAACGTGCCAGCCCAGATCTGCAAACATGCAGTGCCAGAAGGAGAAGCCTTGAAATGTAAACTGGGATTTATTCACCTGACTCGCAAGTGTGTGTGCTGTGCCCAGGTCCCCTGTCCAAATCCTGGGCGGGGAGAAGCCAGGACTGCACATTCCTTGTGATAGGAATTCAGGTTTTTTTGGGGGGGTCGGGGTGGGGGTTAAATACAAATGAGATGCCAGGGAGGGAATGGCTCCTACGTGTAAATATATTTGTCCTAGAGGAGCCCTGCGCAGTCTGACTGCTGCCCAGTGCTGCTCCCTGACTGTACCCTCTCTTGGTGAGCCTCTGCCCTGCTGGCCGTGTTTTTGTTTTCTGGTTTTGGCTTTTTGTTTTTGTTTTTTTTTTTTTTTTTAATTTCAGCCTGCACCCCGATCTTCATTTTCTTCCCGTGTCCTCTCTGCTGCCACTCTCCCTTTCTGCCTCGTGTCCTCTGTCTCTGGTTTATAATGTGTAGACTATATGGATATATGAATTCCACGTAAGTATGCCAAATATAAATAGAAAAATGAATTGAAATATAGTTTTAAAATAAAGGGGTTTTAATTTTCTGTTTTGTTAGAGGCCGGGCTTTTCCATAAATGATATAAAAATGTGAAGATATAGAATATATAAATGTGTGTGTGTGTGTGTATATACATATATATACACACACATAAAATACAAATGTTAGTAATATAAAGATTTCTTAATAAAAATAATATTGTACCCATGTTGTAATTGATGCCAATATACATTAAATTCAATATCCAAAAATAGGTATTGATTATGAATATAAATTAATTATTAACAAACATATATCTATATATATATCTATATCTATCTATCTATCTAATGGGTTTGGGGTTTTTTTAATTTGTTCATGGCAGGGATTTTTTAGTTTGGGTCGGGTTTTTTTGGGGGGCATTCGTTTAGTAGGATTTTTTAAAGGGAGGGACCTCGATGTTTTTTGGCCCCTTGTCTGTCTGTCTGTGTGTGTGTCTCTCTGTCTGTGTCCCCCGTGTCCCCAAAGAGCCGCGGCCCCGGGCTGAGCTCGGCCGCAGTGCTGCCGCCTTGTGGGAAGAGATCGGTACTGCAGCCGTGCCCCGAAGCGGCGACCGGCTCCTCCTCGGCGCTGCTGCGGGAGGGCGGTGGGGCGCGAAATGGTGCGCGTGACCTTCTCAAGATGGCGGAGGGCCCAAGGTGACGATGCCGTTCCACTGGGACCGATGCGACGCTCGGGACGGCGGACGCAATAGGACCCCGGCAGAGATACGCTGGAGGGGGGGGGTTGTCCTTTTTTTCCCGCCCTTTTTTTGCCGTCCTATGTAGAAGGTCGGGTGAGTGATAGCCGGGTCGCCATCTTGGGAGTGGCACGCTGCAATTTCCGCCCTTCCTGGCTCCATCTTTGTTCCTGGCAGAAGCCACTTCCGGTGGCGTTGCCAGCGTTGTCGTGGTAACTGTAAAGCCCCAGATAATGGTGTCTCTTAAAGTCGCCTGCCTGAATCCGACCCCCGACGCTGATCGCGCGCTCTCCCGCCGCCTGTCCCACGAGCCATTTCCAGCACCGCTGACCAGTCCGCGCCCATCCGCGCCGCGTAAAAGGCGACGGAAAATCGCGCCGAGAACGCGGGATCGGTTTCGGGACCGGATTCAGGCAGGCAAGTTCAATAATCGCCAATGTAGGGGGCCTTCTTTTTCGCCTCCCGAAACAAAGATGGCGGAGGCACCGGAAATGGCTTCTGCCAGTACCAAAGATGGCGGCAGGGAAGGGCGGAAATTGCGTCTCGACCCTTCCCAAGATGGCGACTCAACCGTCACTCGCCCGACCTTCTGCATAGGGCGGCAAAAAAGGGGCGGGGAAAAAAGGACCCCCACGGGGTGTGGACTGCATTGCCTGCCCGCGACGCCGACGCCGATCCCTCCACCCCGGCGCGATTTTGCGCGGCGTTTCCCATCGTGCCCACACGGGCTGTGGGCTCAGCGGCGCCGCGGACGCGCGGGAGCCCGGCGGGCGCCGACAGGCAGCGGCGGGTCCGCCCCTCTCTCTGCCGGGGTCCTTCCACGGCCGCCGTCGCGGAGAGCGACTCCCGTCCTGCCGCGCCACCTCTCCGTGCTACCCGGTTCCGCTCCTGCCCGGGGAACGCATCGACGAAGGAAGAGCGGTCGCCCAGCTCCCGGAGCCATCGCCCTGCCCGCAGCCGGGAGCAGCCCGCAGGAGGAGGCAGCTGCTCTCTCTGCCGGAGAGGTGAGAGGGGCGCAAGGATGGGGCGGGGTGGGAACGCGGGCACGGGAGAATTCCCAGGCACAATTCCAGCTCCCCCTTTCAGCTGGCAGCAGCCCGGTGTCCTCTGCGTGTGGCAGCAGCTGCAGCGCTGGTTTGGAGCGAGTTTCCATGGCATTTTGTTGCAAAGGTGCCCCTTCCAGCCGGGTGCCCCGGCTGGGTTCCCTGGCTGGGAGAGCCCTTGAAGTAGCCAGAGGGAGCAGCTGCTGAGAATTCCGAGCCCGCTGTTCCTGTGGTTGTGGATACAGTGTTTCAGTAGTGTGTGCTTCTGTCCTATGTGCTGCTAGATGTACTTTGGAACAAGTTGACTCTTTCATCCCTCCCCACCTGCATTCTTCCTAGGTGTACGTTTTATTCAGCAGCATTCAGATGAGAGAGAGGAGCTCTGTTCCCATCAGCACGAAAGGAAAAAGTGTGCTCACACAGACCTAAGTTGTTTGGTCAAAAAATTCTTACTTTGGTTTGGTCCAAAAAATGTTATTCCTGTGTGCAAGCTCACGGGGAAGATTTTATTCAACAGCTCTCAGTGGGACATCAAAGCTCCACTTTCCCTTTTCTTGAACAGCCTGAGACCCAATATTACTTGATATCAATTTTATTACAGGCGTTTTGAACTTTTTGAAGAGCCAGAAGGATTGTTTGTGCATACGTGTGTCACTAATATCCCTCCTCTCTCCAATGCAGGATGGGGGGGAAAAGGGCTGCAGAGCTTCCTACAAGGGGCTGTAAGTGCGAATAAAGAGGAGCCAGAGGTTTAGTTGATATGAATCACTGTTTCTGAAAAGAGCCTGATGGATTTCCTGATACCAAAACCAGTAGGAATAGGAGACTGAACTCGGGCATCGTGATGGTCTCCTTGGCTTTAAAAAGCTTTAATGGCTTTAAAGGGCATTTCTATCAGTCCTGGTTTATTTTTGTTCCCTTTCATTAAATTTTCAAATAAAAAAGCCCCGCTCCATCACTGCTGCTGTGATGTGTGACAAAAGCCCATCTTCCCTCCCCTGGGAACAGGTGAGAGATGGAACTAAACCCCAAAGGATTTTCTGCTCACTGATGGCACGTGAGTTTTCTTGGGAATCCTCTGCCAAATGTGGTCAGTTGTTCTTGAATGTGGCCATGCAGGGAGTCGAATGTGCCAGCCCAGATCTGCAAACATGCAGTGCCAGAAGGAGAACCTTTGAAATGTCACCTGGGATGTGTTCCACTGACTCACAAGTGGGTGCTGTGCCCAGGTCCCCTGTCCAAATCCTGGGCGGGCAGAAGCCAGGACTGCACATTGCTCGTGATATGAATTCAGTTTTGGGGAGGTTAAATACAAATGAGATGCCAGGGAGGGAATGGCTCCTACGTGTAAATATATTTGTCCTAAAGGAGCCCTGCCCAGTCTGACTGCTGCCCAGTGCTGCTCCCTGGCTGCACGCTCTCTTGGTGAGCCTCTGTCCTGCTGGCCGTGCCTTTTCTGTCCCCGTCCCCGTGCCGCTCCTTGCCCGTCTTTACCCTCCCGAGCACGTGGTGTGGTCGATTCCTGCCTCCCGGTCCTGGTTTCCCTTTTTGTCTCTGTGTCCCTACGTCCTTGTTGTGTGTTTGGGACTCCGTCTTTTTGTCTGTCCTTCTCCGTGCCTCACTCGTGTTCCCGTTCTGTTCCCTGTGGCTCTGTGGTGCTCCCCGTGCCATTGTTTCCCCCGGGATCCTTGTGTCCCGTTCGCTGCCCCTGTTCTTTTTTAATCCCTCTCTCGTGCTGCCCATCCAGCGTCCCTTTTTTGTGGATTTGTTGTTTTTTTTTTTTTCTCCATTTCAGCCTGCACCCCGATCTTCATTTTCTTTCCTGTGTCCTCTCTGCAGCCACTCTCTGCCTCGTGTCCTCTGCGTGTGTGGGGCTGAGGAGGAACTTTAGCCCTCCTGGGGGCTGCCCCTCCCCCCCCCCCCCCCCCTTTCCTTGTGCCAGCTGGGTCCCTTTTTGTGGGCATGGACCCGTGGGAGGGTTCCCATCAAGGGCCGTGCTGCCGTCCAGGGCAGCTGGAGCGGTTCTGTGCCTTCATTTTGGGGGTGAGGAAAGAAGGCTGAGGGGGGGACGGGGTGGAGACTCGGGGGGCTCCGATGTGTTTCGGGGCAGCCCGAGGTCCCCGGCAGAGGGAGCCACGCTGTGGCGCAGGAGCAGGGGAGTGGGGAATGGGGTGGGGGGGGTGGTGGGGGGGCGTGCTGGGTTCCCTCCCCCAGAGGGACCCACGGGTGCCAGGACATTC
The DNA here is from genome assembly GCF_963662255.1 of Cinclus cinclus. Lineage (NCBI taxonomy): Eukaryota > Metazoa > Chordata > Aves > Passeriformes > Cinclidae > Cinclus > Cinclus cinclus. The sequence continues at coordinate 1,166,243 of NW_026912246.1, read as the reverse complement.
CCCGGGAGGGGTGGCCGTAGAATATATGAAAAATTTTTTTGTTTGTCTTCATTTCGTTAGACGAAGGCTTTCTTTAGTTTTGGCTGGGGTTTATTTTGGTGCATTCATTCAGGGGGATTTCCTGAAGGGATGGATCTCGTTGTTTCATCGCCCCCCCCCCCCCCCCCATCCCTTGTCTGTCTGTCTGTCCGTCCCCAAAGCGCCGCAGCCCCGGGCTGAGCTCGGCGGCAGTGCTGCCGCCTTGTGGGCACAGCGCGGTACTGCAGCCGTCGCCTGTCTGGGATCCAGCCCCACAGCGAGCAGTCCGGAGCAGAAGTGTGAAAGCTGGGATCCTTTGACTTCTGCCGGGGACTTAATTTTCTTTTCCTCTTCTTCTCTTCCAGGACCGGAGAAATGGTTCCACTCCTCCCATCTTTGCCAAAAGCTGTGCTGTTTGAGGAGCCAGAGCCAAGGTGCCTTCAGCACCAGGGCTCTGCACTGGAGGGCTCCCGGTCCTGACCGCGCAGGGTTCCCCTTTTCCTCCCCCCTGGGATGAAGTGTCTATGGAATCTGGGATCTGGGTGAAACTGCAGCTCTGCTGGTATCCAGGGACGTGAGGTTCCGGGGGACTGCGTTTCCCTGTGGCTTTCCAGGTCGGCAGGAGCCGGAGGAAATGGGGTGCCAGAGCCGTGCCCCATCAGGCCGTGTTTGCCTCTGAGGAACAGAGAGTCCGGGCTGAGGTGAGATTGCCAGGAGTGCTTGGATGGATGAGCTGTGCGGGGAACGGGGAGCTCGGAATCGCAGCTGCTGCTGGATCCATTGCCTTAGGTCTGCTCCGTCTGTGTCTGTGCCAAGTGGGATTTGTGCTGGGGAGAGAGGTGCTGTGGGGAGCCAAAGGTGGAGTAAATCCTCTGTGGGGATGGGCAGCGAAGGACTGAGTAGCAGGGAAAGGAGAGGATTTCTAAAGGATACGACTGTTTCTGCCAAGAGCGGGGTGGAGCAGCGATGGGGGTAGTTGGGTTTGGCCTGGGCTCTGTTATTCTTGGTGCAATTTTAAAATTCTGTCGTGTGATTTACTGTCCGGGAGCTTTCGAACGAGAGCTGACCGAAATGTAGGTTAAGCCTTGGAAGTTGGGTCCGTTGACTGCAGCAGCTCGCCGAGGCTGGAGGACTGGGGTGATGGCTGCTCCCAGGAAAGGTTACTTATTTATTGATACTGTGTCACATTTCCCTCAGCGACTGCCAGCCCGGAATGGCTGTGAGTTTGTGCTCTTCTCAGTGGGGGATTGGAGAAGGTTTTGGCTGTAATTAGAAGTGGGAGAAAAATCCTGCTAAATAAAAGTCTCACCTCTGTCCCCCCTAAGTTATCCCAGTTTGTTCCAGCTTGGAGCTGCGCAGAAGTCAGGCAGGGGAAATGACATCAGGGATACAGCTGTCAGTTCCGAGGCAGAGAGAGAAGATGTAGCAGCCAAGGGCAGGGGAGGGGGAAAGGTTTCAGAAAGCATTTCTGTGGTGTAATGAATGCCAATTTCTGCTTGCCCAGGGAGAAGAGGACGAACTCCCAGCCTTTCAGGCCTGACAGTCCCCTGCAGCGAGAGCATACACTGGAAGAGTTCAGGGTCGAAGACAAGGCTGAGGGAAAATCCAGGCTATTTATAAGGGATGATGAGAGGTGGGTCCAGGGTGAGAATCCAGTGGGTAAAGGGAAAAGTGGTGTAAGGGAGAAGTAATACAGGGCAGGGGCCGATAAGGTAGGACGGGTGGAACAGTGCAGTGAACATAAACCAATGGGGAGGGGGGGTGGTACAAGGATACAAGAACTTTCCAGAGCTGGGAGGAGACAAGGGATGACATAACTGGGAATAGAGGCAACCAATGGGAAATGAGGGTTATAAAGCTTTACCTTAAAGCTTTACCATAAAGAATTTTTAAAACCTTTGACAACCTTCTTAGGAGCTATTCTAAACTTAAACAAATGCCCTCCAAGGTCTGGGGCCACGGGCCAACTCCTCACCCAAAACACTGGTCTGGCTTGGGATGTCAGTCAGTCCGATTCCTACACTGGGCCTCTGCATGATATTCACCCAGAAGCTGCCTTTCAAGGACTGAAGTGGAACAAAAGGTATAAAAGAAATATTCCCAGAGGGAAAATAGTTTCATTTCTCTTGTGTCTGCGTTTTTTTTTTTTTTTTACAGTTACCTCAAAATTTCCGGATCCAGAACAGCTACTCTGAGTTTTGGTAGAGATTCCAAAGCAGGATACAGTAGGTTTCAAAGTACACCTTGGAAAATCAATTGTTTGTCTGCAGCATGCAGCATGTAGGTGTGATGTCTGTAACTGGTCTTAGTTGATGCAGAGGTACTTGGAAAAAAATGTTTAATCTTTCATCTCTCCCCACCTGCATTCTTCCTCAGTGTACTTTTTATTCAGCAGGACTCGGATGAGAGAGAGAGAGAGAGAGAGAGAGGGGAACTCTCTTCACATCAGCGTCAAAGGAAAAAGTGTTCAGCGACTTACAGTCCTAGTGACTGTTCTGTGTAAAAGCAGGATTGTTTTGCCATCAGACCTTGCGTGCCGTACCAGTCTGTGCGTTAACAGGTGTCTAAGAAAGGTCAAAAGGGAATAACTCCATGTCGTTCACTGGTGTGAATCTTGGTGGGGAGCAGAGCCGAGAGTTAACTGCAGTGAGGGGGAGGTTACTGAAGCCCCAGTTTGTTTCCAGTGAGCGTGGTGTTGTGGTGTTCAAAGTTACAGGTGCCTGCTGGCCTGGAGCTGGATACTTCTGCCTCTGCTTTCTTTGGGGGTTGATGATTCCTTATGTTTATGTTGGCGTGCCAGACAAATTGTTAAAGGTATTTCCATCAGACCTGGTTTGAATGTGTTACCCCTTCATTTAATTAAAAGAAAAAAAGCCCCGCTCCATCACTGCTGCTGTGATGTGTGACAAAAGCCCATCTTCCCTCCCCTGGGAACAGGTGAGAGATGGAACTAAACCCCAAAGGATTTTCTGCTCACTGATGGCACGTGAGTCTTCTTGGGAATTCTCTGCCAAATGTGGTCAGTTGTTTTTGAATGTGGCCATGCGGGGAGTCGAACGTGCCAGCCCAGATCTGCAAACATGCAGTGCCAGAAGGAGAAGCCTTGAAATGTAAACTGGGATTTATTCACCTGACTCGCAAGTGTGTGTGCTGTGCCCAGGTCCCCTGTCCAAATCCTGGGCGGGGAGAAGCCAGGACTGCACATTCCTTGTGATAGGAATTCAGGTTTTTTTGGGGGGGTCGGGGTGGGGGTTAAATACAAATGAGATGCCAGGGAGGGAATGGCTCCTACGTGTAAATATATTTGTCCTAGAGGAGCCCTGCGCAGTCTGACTGCTGCCCAGTGCTGCTCCCTGACTGTACCCTCTCTTGGTGAGCCTCTGCCCTGCTGGCCGTGTTTTTGTTTTCTGGTTTTGGCTTTTTGTTTTTGTTTTTTTTTTTTTTTTTAATTTCAGCCTGCACCCCGATCTTCATTTTCTTCCCGTGTCCTCTCTGCTGCCACTCTCCCTTTCTGCCTCGTGTCCTCTGTCTCTGGTTTATAATGTGTAGACTATATGGATATATGAATTCCACGTAAGTATGCCAAATATAAATAGAAAAATGAATTGAAATATAGTTTTAAAATAAAGGGGTTTTAATTTTCTGTTTTGTTAGAGGCCGGGCTTTTCCATAAATGATATAAAAATGTGAAGATATAGAATATATAAATGTGTGTGTGTGTGTGTATATACATATATATACACACACATAAAATACAAATGTTAGTAATATAAAGATTTCTTAATAAAAATAATATTGTACCCATGTTGTAATTGATGCCAATATACATTAAATTCAATATCCAAAAATAGGTATTGATTATGAATATAAATTAATTATTAACAAACATATATCTATATATATATCTATATCTATCTATCTATCTAATGGGTTTGGGGTTTTTTTAATTTGTTCATGGCAGGGATTTTTTAGTTTGGGTCGGGTTTTTTTGGGGGGCATTCGTTTAGTAGGATTTTTTAAAGGGAGGGACCTCGATGTTTTTTGGCCCCTTGTCTGTCTGTCTGTGTGTGTGTCTCTCTGTCTGTGTCCCCCGTGTCCCCAAAGAGCCGCGGCCCCGGGCTGAGCTCGGCCGCAGTGCTGCCGCCTTGTGGGAAGAGATCGGTACTGCAGCCGTGCCCCGAAGCGGCGACCGGCTCCTCCTCGGCGCTGCTGCGGGAGGGCGGTGGGGCGCGAAATGGTGCGCGTGACCTTCTCAAGATGGCGGAGGGCCCAAGGTGACGATGCCGTTCCACTGGGACCGATGCGACGCTCGGGACGGCGGACGCAATAGGACCCCGGCAGAGATACGCTGGAGGGGGGGGGTTGTCCTTTTTTTCCCGCCCTTTTTTTGCCGTCCTATGTAGAAGGTCGGGTGAGTGATAGCCGGGTCGCCATCTTGGGAGTGGCACGCTGCAATTTCCGCCCTTCCTGGCTCCATCTTTGTTCCTGGCAGAAGCCACTTCCGGTGGCGTTGCCAGCGTTGTCGTGGTAACTGTAAAGCCCCAGATAATGGTGTCTCTTAAAGTCGCCTGCCTGAATCCGACCCCCGACGCTGATCGCGCGCTCTCCCGCCGCCTGTCCCACGAGCCATTTCCAGCACCGCTGACCAGTCCGCGCCCATCCGCGCCGCGTAAAAGGCGACGGAAAATCGCGCCGAGAACGCGGGATCGGTTTCGGGACCGGATTCAGGCAGGCGAGTTCAATAATCGCCAATGTAGGGGGCCTTCTTTTTCGCCTCCCGAAACAAAGATGGCGGAGGCACCGGAAATGGCTTCTGCCAGTACCAAAGATGGTGGCAGGGAAGGGCGGAAATTGCGTCTCGACCCTTCCCAAGATGGCGACTCAACCGTCACTCGCCCGACCTTCTGCATAGGGCGGCAAAAAAGGGGCGGGGAAAAAAGGACCCCCACGGGGTGTGGACTGCATTGCCTGCCCGCGACGCCGACGCCGATCCCTCCACCCCGGCGCGATTTTGCGCGGCGTTTCCCATCGTGCCCACACGGGCTGTGGGCTCAGCGGCGCCGCGGACGCGCGGGAGCCCGGCGGGCGCCGACAGGCAGCGGCGGGTCCGCCCCTCTCTCTGCCGGGGTCCTTCCACGGCCGCCGTCGCGGAGAGCGACTCCCGTCCTGCCGCGCCACCTCTCCGTGCTACCCGGTTCCGCTCCTGCCCGGGGAACGCATCGACGAAGGAAGAGCGGTCGCCCAGCTCCCGGAGCCATCGCCCTGCCCGCAGCCGGGAGCAGCCCGCAGGAGGAGGCAGCTGCTCTCTCTGCCGGAGAGGTGAGAGGGGCGCAAGGATGGGGCGGGGTGGGAACGCGGGCACGGGAGAATTCCCAGGCACAATTCCAGCTCCCCCTTTCAGCTGGCAGCAGCCCGGTGTCCTCTGCGTGTGGCAGCAGCTGCAGCGCTGGTTTGGAGCGAGTTTCCATGGCATTTTGTTGCAAAGGTGCCCCTTCCAGCCGGGTGCCCCGGCTGGGTTCCCTGGCTGGGAGAGCCCTTGAAGTAGCCAGAGGGAGCAGCTGCTGAGAATTCCGAGCCCGCTGTTCCTGTGGTTGTGGATACAGTGTTTCAGTAGTGTGTGCTTCTGTCCTATGTGCTGCTAGATGTACTTTGGAACAAGTTGACTCTTTCATCCCTCCCCACCTGCATTCTTCCTAGGTGTACGTTTTATTCAGCAGCATTCAGATGAGAGAGAGGAGCTCTGTTCCCATCAGCACGAAAGGAAAAAGTGTGCTCACACAGACCTAAGTTGTTTGGTCAAAAAATTCTTACTTTGGTTTGGTCCAAAAAATGTTATTCCTGTGTGCAAGCTCACGGGGAAGATTTTATTCAACAGCTCTCAGTGGGACATCAAAGCTCCACTTTCCCTTTTCTTGAACAGCCTGAGACCCAATATTACTTGATATCAATTTTATTACAGGCGTTTTGAACTTTTTGAAGAGCCAGAAGGATTGTTTGTGCATACGTGTGTCACTAATATCCCTCCTCTCTCCAATGCAGGATGGGGGGGAAAAGGGCTGCAGAGCTTCCTACAAGGGGCTGTAAGTGCGAATAAAGAGGAGCCAGAGGTTTAGTTGATATGAATCACTGTTTCTGAAAAGAGCCTGATGGATTTCCTGATACCAAAACCAGTAGGAATAGGAGACTGAACTCGGGCATCGTGATGGTCTCCTTGGCTTTAAAAAGCTTTAATGGCTTTAAAGGGCATTTCTATCAGTCCTGGTTTATTTTTGTTCCCTTTCATTAAATTTTCAAATAAAAAAGCCCCGCTCCATCACTGCTGCTGTGATGTGTGACAAAAGCCCATCTTCCCTCCCCTGGGAACAGGTGAGAGATGGAACTAAACCCCAAAGGATTTTCTGCTCACTGATGGCACGTGAGTTTTCTTGGGAATCCTCTGCCAAATGTGGTCAGTTGTTCTTGAATGTGGCCATGCAGGGAGTCGAATGTGCCAGCCCAGATCTGCAAACATGCAGTGCCAGAAGGAGAACCTTTGAAATGTCACCTGGGATGTGTTCCACTGACTCACAAGTGGGTGCTGTGCCCAGGTCCCCTGTCCAAATCCTGGGCGGGCAGAAGCCAGGACTGCACATTGCTCGTGATATGAATTCAGTTTTGGGGAGGTTAAATACAAATGAGATGCCAGGGAGGGAATGGCTCCTACGTGTAAATATATTTGTCCTAAAGGAGCCCTGCCCAGTCTGACTGCTGCCCAGTGCTGCTCCCTGGCTGCACGCTCTCTTGGTGAGCCTCTGTCCTGCTGGCCGTGCCTTTTCTGTCCCCGTCCCCGTGCCGCTCCTTGCCCGTCTTTACCCTCCCGAGCACGTGGTGTGGTCGATTCCTGCCTCCCGGTCCTGGTTTCCCTTTTTGTCTCTGTGTCCCTACGTCCTTGTTGTGTGTTTGGGACTCCGTCTTTTTGTCTGTCCTTCTCCGTGCCTCACTCGTGTTCCCGTTCTGTTCCCTGTGGCTCTGTGGTGCTCCCCGTGCCATTGTTTCCCCCGGGATCCTTGTGTCCCGTTCGCTGCCCCTGTTCTTTTTTAATCCCTCTCTCGTGCTGCCCATCCAGCGTCCCTTTTTTGTGGATTTGTTGTTTTTTTTTTTTTTCTCCATTTCAGCCTGCACCCCGATCTTCATTTTCTTTCCTGTGTCCTCTCTGCAGCCACTCTCTGCCTCGTGTCCTCTGCGTGTGTGGGGCTGAGGAGGAACTTTAGCCCTCCTGGGGGCTGCCCCTTCCCCCCCCCCCCCCCCCCCCCCTTTCCTTGTGCCAGCTGGGTCCCTTTTTGTGGGCATGGACCCGTGGGAGGGTTCCCATCAAGGGCCGTGCTGCCGTCCAGGGCAGCTGGAGCGGTTCTGTGCCTTCATTTTGGGGGTGAGGAAAGAAGGCTGAGGGGGGGACGGGGTGGAGACTCGGGGGGCTCCGATGTGTTTCGGGGCAGCCCGAGGTCCCCGGCAGAGGGAGCCACGCTGTGGCGCAGGAGCAGGGGAGTGGGGAATGGGGTGGGGGGGGTGGTGGGGGGGCGTGCTGGGTTCCCTCCCCCAGAGGGACCCACGGGTGCCAGGACATTCCCCGGGAGGGGTGGCCGTAGAATATATGAAAAATTTTTTTGTTTGTCTTCATTTCGTTAGACGAAGGCTTTCTTTAGTTTTGGCTGGGGTTTATTTTGGTGCATTCATTCAGGGGGATTTCCTGAAGGGATGGATCTCGTTGTTTCATCGCCCCCCCCCCCCCCCCCCCATCCCTTGTCTGTCTGTCTGTCCGTCCCCAAAGCGCCGCAGCCCCGGGCTGAGCTCGGCGGCAGTGCTGCCGCCTTGTGGGCACAGCGCGGTACTGCAGCCGTCGCCTGTCTCGGATCCAGCCCCACAGCGAGCAGTCCGGAGCAGAAGTGTGAAAGCTGGGATCCTTTGACTTCTGCCGGGGACTTAATTTTCTTTTCCTCTTCTTCTCTTCCAGGACCGGAGAAATGGTTCCACTCCTCCCATCTTTGCCAAAAGCTGTGCTGTTTGAGGAGCCAGAGCCAAGGTGCCTTCAGCACCAGGGCTCTGCACTGGAGGGCTCCCGGTCCTGACCGCGCAGGGTTCCCCTTTTCCTCCCCCCTGGGATGAAGTGTCTATGGAATCTGGGATCTGGGTGAAACTGCAGCTCTGCTGGTATCCAGGGACGTGAGGTTCCGGGGGACTGCGTTTCCCTGTGGCTTTCCAGGTCGGCAGGAGCCGGAGGAAATGGGGTGCCAGAGCCGTGCCCCATCAGGCCGTGTTTGCCTCTGAGGAACAGAGAGTCCGGGCTGAGGTGAGATTGCCAGGAGTGCTTGGATGGATGAGCTGTGCGGGGAACGGGGAGCTCGGAATCGCAGCTGCTGCTGGATCCATTGCCTTAGGTCTGCTCCGTCTGTGTCTGTGCCAAGTGGGATTTGTGCTGGGGAGAGAGGTGCTGTGGGGAGCCAAAGGTGGAGTAAATCCTCTGTGGGGATGGGCAGCGAAGGACTGAGTAGCAGGGAAAGGAGAGGATTTCTAAAGGATACGACTGTTTCTGCCAAGAGCGGGGTGGAGCAGCGATGGGGGTAGTTGGGTTTGGCCTGGGCTCTGTTATTCTTGGTGCAATTTTAAAATTCTGTCGTGTGATTTACTGTCCGGGAGCTTTCGAACGAGAGCTGACCGAAATGTAGGTTAAGCCTTGGAAGTTGGGTCCGTTGACTGCAGCAGCTCGCCGAGGCTGGAGGACTGGGGTGATGGCTGCTCCCAGGAAAGGTTACTTATTTATTGATACTGTGTCACATTTCCCTCAGCGACTGCCAGCCCGGAATGGCTGTGAGTTTGTGCTCTTCTCAGTGGGGGATTGGAGAAGGTTTTGGCTGTAATTAGAAGTGGGAGAAAAATCCTGCTAAATAAAAGTCTCACCTCTGTCCCCCCTAAGTTATCCCAGTTTGTTCCAGCTTGGAGCTGCGCAGAAGTCAGGCAGGGGAAATGACATCAGGGATACAGCTGTCAGTTCCGAGGCAGAGAGAGAAGATGTAGCAGCCAAGGGCAGGGGAGGGGGAAAGGTTTCAGAAAGCATTTCTGTGGTGTAATGAATGCCAATTTCTGCTTGCCCAGGGAGAAGAGGACGAACTCCCAGCCTTTCAGGCCTGACAGTCCCCTGCAGCGAGAGCATACACTGGAAGAGTTCAGGGTCGAAGACAAGGCTGAGGGAAAATCCAGGCTATTTATAAGGGATGATGAGAGGTGGGTCCAGGGTGAGAATCCAGTGGGTAAAGGGAAAAGTGGTGTAAGGGAGAAGTAATACAGGGCAGGGGCCGATAAGGTAGGACGGGTGGAACAGTGCAGTGAACATAAACCAATGGGGAGGGGGGGTGGTACAAGGATACAAGAACTTTCCAGAGCTGGGAGGAGACAAGGGATGACATAACTGGGAATAGAGGCAACCAATGGGAAATGAGGGTTATAAAGCTTTACCTTAAAGCTTTACCATAAAGAATTTTTAAAACCTTTGACAACCTTCTTAGGAGCTATTCTAAACTTAAACAAATGCCCTCCAAGGTCTGGGGCCACGGGCCAACTCCTCACCCAAAACACTGGTCTGGCTTGGGATGTCAGTCAGTCCGATTCCTACACTGGGCCTCTGCATGATATTCACCCAGAAGCTGCCTTTCAAGGACTGAAGTGGAACAAAAGGTATAAAAGAAATATTCCCAGAGGGAAAATAGTTTCATTTCTCTTGTGTCTGCGTTTTTTTTTTTTTTTTACAGTTACCTCAAAATTTCCGGATCCAGAACAGCTACTCTGAGTTTTGGTAGAGATTCCAAAGCAGGATACAGTAGGTTTCAAAGTACACCTTGGAAAATCAATTGTTTGTCTGCAGCATGCAGCATGTAGGTGTGATGTCTGTAACTGGTCTTAGTTGATGCAGAGGTACTTGGAAAAAAATGTTTAATCTTTCATCTCTCCCCACCTGCATTCTTCCTCAGTGTACTTTTTATTCAGCAGGACTCGGATGAGAGAGAGAGAGAGAGAGAGAGAGGGGAACTCTCTTCACATCAGCGTCAAAGGAAAAAGTGTTCAGCGACTTACAGTCCTAGTGACTGTTCTGTGTAAAAGCAGGATTGTTTTGCCATCAGACCTTGCGTGCCGTACCAGTCTGTGCGTTAACAGGTGTCTAAGAAAGGTCAAAAGGGAATAACTCCATGTCGTTCACTGGTGTGAATCTTGGTGGGGAGCAGAGCCGAGAGTTAACTGCAGTGAGGGGGAGGTTACTGAAGCCCCAGTTTGTTTCCAGTGAGCGTGGTGTTGTGGTGTTCAAAGTTACAGGTGCCTGCTGGCCTGGAGCTGGATACTTCTGCCTCTGCTTTCTTTGGGGGTTGATGATTCCTTATGTTTATGTTGGCGTGCCAGACAAATTGTTAAAGGTATTTCCATCAGACCTGGTTTGAATGTGTTACCCCTTCATTTAATTAAAAGAAAAAAAGCCCCGCTCCATCACTGCTGCTGTGATGTGTGACAAAAGCCCATCTTCCCTCCCCTGGGAACAGGTGAGAGATGGAACTAAACCCCAAAGGATTTTCTGCTCACTGATGGCACGTGAGTCTTCTTGGGAATTCTCTGCCAAATGTGGTCAGTTGTTTTTGAATGTGGCCATGCGGGGAGTCGAACGTGCCAGCCCAGATCTGCAAACATGCAGTGCCAGAAGGAGAAGCCTTGAAATGTAAACTGGGATTTATTCACCTGACTCGCAAGTGTGTGTGCTGTGCCCAGGTCCCCTGTCCAAATCCTGGGCGGGGAGAAGCCAGGACTGCACATTCCTTGTGATAGGAATTCAGGTTTTTTTGGGGGGGTCGGGGTGGGGGTTAAATACAAATGAGATGCCAGGGAGGGAATGGCTCCTACGTGTAAATATATTTGTCCTAGAGGAGCCCTGCGCAGTCTGACTGCTGCCCAGTGCTGCTCCCTGACTGTACCCTCTCTTGGTGAGCCTCTGCCCTGCTGGCCGTGTTTTTGTTTTCTGGTTTTGGCTTTTTGTTTTTGTTTTTTTTTTTTTTTTTAATTTCAGCCTGCACCCCGATCTTCATTTTCTTCCCGTGTCCTCTCTGCTGCCACTCTCCCTTTCTGCCTCGTGTCCTCTGTCTCTGGTTTATAATGTGTAGACTATATGGATATATGAATTCCACGTAAGTATGCCAAATATAAATAGAAAAATGAATTGAAATATAGTTTTAAAATAAAGGGGTTTTAATTTTCTGTTTTGTTAGAGGCCGGGCTTTTCCATAAATGATATAAAAATGTGAAGATATAGAATATATAAATGTGTGTGTGTGTGTGTGTGTGTGTGTGTATATACATATATATACACACACATAAAATACAAATGTTAGTAATATAAAGATTTCTTAATAAAAATAATATTGTACCCATGTTGTAATTGATGCCAATATACATTAAATTCAATATCCAAAAATAGGTATTGATTATGAATATAAATTAATTATTAACAAACATATATATATATATATATATATATATCTATCTATCTAATGGGTTTGGGGTTTTTTTAATTTGTTCATGGCAGGGATTTTTTAGTTTGGGTCGGGTTTTTTTGGGGGGCATTCGTTTAGTAGGATTTTTTAAAGGGAGGGACCTCGATGTTTTTTGGCCCCTTGTCTCTCTGTCTGTGTGTGTGTCTCTCTGTCTGTGTCCCCCGTGTCCCCAAAGAGCCGCGGCCCCGGGCTGAGCTCGGCCGCAGTGCTGCCGCCTTGTGGGAAGAGATCGGTACTGCAGCCGTGCCCCGAAGCGGCGACCGGCTCCTCCTCGGCGCTGCTGCGGGAGGGCGGTGGGGCGCGAAATGGTGCGCGTGACCTTCTCAAGATGGCGGAGGGCCCAAGGTGACGATGCCGTTCCACTGGGACCGATGCGACGCTCGGGACGGCGGACGCAATAGGACCCCGGCAGAGATACGCTGGAGGGGGGGGGTTGTCCTTTTTTTCCCGCCCTTTTTTTGCCGTCCTATGTAGAAGGTCGGGTGAGTGATAGCCGGGTCGCCATCTTGGGAGTGGCACGCTGCAATTTCCGCCCTTCCTGGCTCCATCTTTGTTCCTGGCAGAAGCCACTTCCGGTGGCGTTGCCAGCGTTGTCGTGGTAACTGTAAAGCCCCAGATAATGGTGTCTCTTAAAGTCGCCTGCCTGAATCCGACCCCCGACGCTGATCGCGCGCTCTCCCGCCGCCTGTCCCACGAGCCATTTCCAGCACCGCTGACCAGTCCGCGCCCATCCGCGCCGCGTAAAAGGCGACGGAAAATCGCGCCGAGAACGCGGGATCGGTTTCGGGACCGGATTCAGGCAGGCGAGTTCAATAATCGCCAATGTAGGGGGCCTTCTTTTTCGCCTCCCGAAACAAAGATGGCGGAGGCACCGGAAATGGCTTCTGCCAGTACCAAAGATGGCGGCAGGGAAGGGCGGAAATTGCGTCTCGACCCTTCCCAAGATGGCGACTCAACCGTCACTCGCCCGACCTTCTGCATAGGGCGGCAAAAAAGGGGCGGGGAAAAAAGGACCCCCACGGGGTGTGGACTGCATTGCCTGCCCGCGACGCCGACGCCGATCCCTCCACCCCGGCGCGATTTTGCGTGGCGTTTCCCATCGTGCCCACACGGGCTGTGGGCTCAGCGGCGCCGCGGACGCGCGGGAGCCCGGCGGGCGCCGACAGGCAGCGGCGGGTCCGCCCCTCTCTCTGCCGGGGTCCTTCCACGGCCGCCGTCGCGGAGAGCGACTCCCGTCCTGCCGCGCCACCTCTCCGCGCTACCCGGTTCCGCTCCTGCCCGGGGAACGCATCGACGAAGGAAGAGCCGTCGCCCAGCTCCCGGAGCCATCGCCCTGCCCGCAGCCGGGAGCAGCCCGCAGGAGGAGGCAGCTGCTCTCTCTGCCGGAGAGGTGAGAGGGGCGCAAGGATGGGGCGGGGTGGGAACGCGGGCACGGGAGAATTCCCAGGCACAATTCCAGCTCCCCCTTTCAGCTGGCAGCAGCCCGGTGTCCTCTGCGTGTGGCAGCAGCTGCAGCGCTGGTTTGGAGCGAGTTTCCATGGCATTTTGTTGCAAAGGTGCCCCTTCCAGCCGGGTGCCCCGGCTGGGTTCCCTGGCTGGGAGAGCCCTTGAAGTAGCCAGAGGGAGCAGCTGCTGAGAATTCCGAGCCCGCTGTTCCTGTGGTTGTGGATACAGTGTTTCAGTAGTGTGTGCTTCTGTCCTATGTGCTGCTAGATGTACTTTGGAACAAGTTGACTCTTTCATCCCTCCCCACCTGCATTCTTCCTAGGTGTACGTTTTATTCAGCAGCATTCAGATGAGAGAGAGGAGCTCTGTTCCCATCAGCACGAAAGGAAAAAGTGTGCTCACACAGACCTAAGTTGTTTGGTCAAAAAATTCTTACTTTGGTTTGGTCCAAAAAATGTTATTCCTGTGTGCAAGCTCACGGGGAAGATTTTATTCAACAGCTCTCAGTGGGACATCAAAGCTCCACTTTCCCTTTTCTTGAACAGCCTGAGACCCAATATTACTTGATATCAATTTTATTACAGGCGTTTTGAACTTTTTGAAGAGCCAGAAGGATTGTTTGTGCATACGTGTGTCACTAATATCCCTCCTCTCTCCAATGCAGGATGGGGGGGAAAAGGGCTGCAGAGCTTCCTACAAGGGGCTGTAAGTGCGAATAAAGAGGAGCCAGAGGTTTAGTTGATATGAATCACTGTTTCTGAAAAGAGCCTGATGGATTTCCTGATACCAAAACCAGTAGGAATAGGAGACTGAACTCGGGCATCGTGATGGTCTCCTTGGCTTTAAAAAGCTTTAATGGCTTTAAAGGGCATTTCTATCAGTCCTGGTTTATTTTTGTTCCCTTTCATTAAATTTTCAAATAAAAAAGCCCCGCTCCATCACTGCTGCTGTGATGTGTGACAAAAGCCCATCTTCCCTCCCCTGGGAACAGGTGAGAGATGGAACTAAACCCCAAAGGATTTTCTGCTCACTGATGGCACGTGAGTTTTCTTGGGAATCCTCTGCCAAATGTGGTCAGTTGTTCTTGAATGTGGCCATGCAGGGAGTCGAATGTGCCAGCCCAGATCTGCAAACATGCAGTGCCAGAAGGAGAACCTTTGAAATGTCACCTGGGATGTGTTCCACTGACTCACAAGTGGGTGCTGTGCCCAGGTCCCCTGTCCAAATCCTGGGCGGGCAGAAGCCAGGACTGCACATTGCTCGTGATATGAATTCAGTTTTGGGGAGGTTAAATACAAATGAGATGCCAGGGAGGGAATGGCTCCTACGTGTAAATATATTTGTCCTAAAGGAGCCCTGCCCAGTCTGACTGCTGCCCAGTGCTGCTCCCTGGCTGCACGCTCTCTTGGTGAGCCTCTGTCCTGCTGGCCGTGCCTTTTCTGTCCCCGTCCCCGTGCCGCTCCTTGCCCGTCTTTACCCTCCCGAGCACGTGGTGTGGTCGATTCCTGCCTCCCGGTCCTGGTTTCCCTTTTTGTCTCTGTGTCCCTACGTCCTTGTTGTGTGTTTGGGACTCCGTCTTTTTGTCTGTCCTTCTCCGTGCCTCACTCGTGTTCCCGTTCTGTTCCCTGTGGCTCTGTGGTGCTCCCCGTGCCATTGTTTCCCCCGGGATCCTTGTGTCCCGTTCGCTGCCCCTGTTCTTTTTTAATCCCTCTCTCGTGCTGCCCATCCAGCGTCCCTTTTTTGTGGATTTGTTGTTTTTTTTTTTTTTTCTCCATTTCAGCCTGCACCCCGATCTTCATTTTCTTTCCTGTGTCCTCTCTGCAGCCACTCTCTGCCTCGTGTCCTCTGCGTGTGTGGGGCTGAGGAGGAACTTTAGCCCTCCTGGGGGCTGCCCCTCCCCCCCCCCCCCCCCCCCCCCCCCCTTTCCTTGTGCCAGCTGGGTCCCTTTTTGTGGGCATGGACCCGTGGGAGGGTTCCCATCAAGGGCCGTGCTGCCGTCCAGGGCAGCTGGAGCGGTTCTGTGCCTTCATTTTGGGGGTGAGGAAAGAAGGCTGAGGGGGGGACGGGGTGGAGACTCGGGGGGCTCCGATGTGTTTCGGGGCAGCCCGAGGTCCCCGGCAGAGGGAGCCACGCTGTGGCGCAGGAGCAGGGGAGTGGGGAATGGGGTGGGGGGGGTGGTGGGGGGGCGTGCTGGGTTCCCTCCCCCAGAGGGACCCACGGGTGCCAGGACATTCCCCGGGAGGGGTGGCCGTAGAATATATGAAAAATTTTTTTGTTTGTCTTCATTTCGTTAGACGAAGGCTTTCTTTAGTTTTGGCTGGGGTTTATTTTGGTGCATTCATTCAGGGGGATTTCCTGAAGGGATGGATCTCGTTGTTTCATCGCCCCCCCCCCCCCCCCCCATCCCTTGTCTGTCTGTCTGTCCGTCCCCAAAGCGCCGCAGCCCCGGGCTGAGCTCGGCGGCAGTGCTGCCGCCTTGTGGGCACAGCGCGGTACTGCAGCCGTCGCCTGTCTCGGATCCAGCCCCACAGCGAGCAGTCCGGAGCAGAAGTGTGAAAGCTGGGATCCTTTGACTTCTGCCGGGGACTTAATTTTCTTTTCCTCTTCTTCTCTTCCAGGACCGGAGAAATGGTTCCACTCCTCCCATCTTTGCCAAAAGCTGTGCTGTTTGAGGAGCCAGAGCCAAGGTGCCTTCAGCACCAGGGCTCTGCACTGGAGGGCTCCCGGTCCTGACCGCGCAGGGTTCCCCTTTTCCTCCCCCCTGGGATGAAGTGTCTATGGAATCTGGGATCTGGGTGAAACTGCAGCTCTGCTGGTATCCAGGGACGTGAGGTTCCGGGGGACTGCGTTTCCCTGTGGCTTTCCAGGTCGGCAGGAGCCGGAGGAAATGGGGTGCCAGAGCCGTGCCCCATCAGGCCGTGTTTGCCTCTGAGGAACAGAGAGTCCGGGCTGAGGTGAGATTGCCAGGAGTGCTTGGATGGATGAGCTGTGCGGGGAACGGGGAGCTCGGAATCGCAGCTGCTGCTGGATCCATTGCCTTAGGTCTGCTCCGTCTGTGTCTGTGCCAAGTGGGATTTGTGCTGGGGAGAGAGGTGCTGTGGGGAGCCAAAGGTGGAGTAAATCCTCTGTGGGGATGGGCAGCGAAGGACTGAGTAGCAGGGAAAGGAGAGGATTTCTAAAGGATACGACTGTTTCTGCCAAGAGCGGGGTGGAGCAGCGATGGGGGTAGTTGGGTTTGGCCTGGGCTCTGTTATTCTTGGTGCAATTTTAAAATTCTGTCGTGTGATTTACTGTCCGGGAGCTTTCGAACGAGAGCTGACCGAAATGTAGGTTAAGCCTTGGAAGTTGGGTCCGTTGACTGCAGCAGCTCGCCGAGGCTGGAGGACTGGGGTGATGGCTGCTCCCAGGAAAGGTTACTTATTTATTGATACTGTGTCACATTTCCCTCAGCGACTGCCAGCCCGGAATGGCTGTGAGTTTGTGCTCTTCTCAGTGGGGGATTGGAGAAGGTTTTGGCTGTAATTAGAAGTGGGAGAAAAATCCTGCTAAATAAAAGTCTCACCTCTGTCCCCCCTAAGTTATCCCAGTTTGTTCCAGCTTGGAGCTGCGCAGAAGTCAGGCAGGGGAAATGACATCAGGGATACAGCTGTCAGTTCCGAGGCAGAGAGAGAAGATGTAGCAGCCAAGGGCAGGGGAGGGGGAAAGGTTTCAGAAAGCATTTCTGTGGTGTAATGAATGCCAATTTCTGCTTGCCCAGGGAGAAGAGGACGAACTCCCAGCCTTTCAGGCCTGACAGTCCCCTGCAGCGAGAGCATACACTGGAAGAGTTCAGGGTCGAAGACAAGGCTGAGGGAAAATCCAGGCTATTTATAAGGGATGATGAGAGGTGGGTCCAGGGTGAGAATCCAGTGGGTAAAGGGAAAAGTGGTGTAAGGGAGAAGTAATACAGGGCAGGGGCCGATAAGGTAGGACGGGTGGAACAGTGCAGTGAACATAAACCAATGGGGGGGGGGGGGGTACAAGGATACAAGAACTTTCCAGAGCTGGGAGGAGACAAGGGATGACATAACTGGGAATAGAGGCAACCAATGGGAAATGAGGGTTATAAAGCTTTACCTTAAAGCTTTACCATAAAGAATTTTTAAAACCTTTGACAACCTTCTTAGGAGCTATTCTAAACTTAAACAAATGCCCTCCAAGGTCTGGGGCCACGGGCCAACTCCTCACCCAAAACACTGGTCTGGCTTGGGATGTCAGTCAGTCCGATTCCTACACTGGGCCTCTGCATGATATTCACCCAGAAGCTGCCTTTCAAGGACTGAAGTGGAACAAAAGGTATAAAAGAAATGTCATTCCCAGAGGGAAAATAGTTTCATTTCTCTTGTGTCTGCGTTTTTTTTTTTTTTTACAGTTACCTCAAAATTTCCGGATCCAGAGCAGCTACTCTGAGTTTTGGTAGAGATTCCAAAGCAGGATACAGTAGGTTTCAAAGTACACCTTGGAAAATCAATTGTTTGTCTGCAGCATGCAGCATGTAGGTGTGATGTCTGTAACTGGTCTTAGTTGATGCAGAGGTACTTGGAAAAAAATGTTTAATCTTTCATCTCTCCCCACCTGCATTCTTCCTCAGTGTACTTTTTATTCAGCAGGACTCGGATGAGAGAGAGAGAGAGAGAGAGAGGGGAACTCTCTTCACATCAGCGTCAAAGGAAAAAGTGTTCAGCGACTTACAGTCCTAGTGACTGTTCTGTGTAAAAGCAGGATTGTTTTGCCATCAGACCTTGCGTGCCGTACCAGTCTGTGCGTTAACAGGTGTCTAAGAAAGGTCAAAAGGGAATAACTCCATGTCGTTCACTGGTGTGAATCTTGGTGGGGAGCAGAGCCGAGAGTTAACTGCAGTGAGGGGGAGGTTACTGAAGCCCCAGTTTGTTTCCAGTGAGCGTGGTGTTGTGGTGTTCAAAGTTACAGGTGCCTGCTGGCCTGGAGCTGGATACTTCTGCCTCTGCTTTCTTTGGGGGTTGATGATTCCTTATGTTTATGTTGGCGTGCCAGACAAATTGTTAAAGGTATTTCCATCAGACCTGGTTTGAATGTGTTACCCCTTCATTTAATTAAAAGAAAAAAAGCCCCGCTCCATCACTGCTGCTGTGATGTGTGACAAAAGCCCATCTTCCCTCCCCTGGGAACAGGTGAGAGATGGAACTAAACCCCAAAGGATTTTCTGCTCACTGATGGCACGTGAGTCTTCTTGGGAATTCTCTGCCAAATGTGGTCAGTTGTTTTTGAATGTGGCCATGCGGGGAGTCGAACGTGCCAGCCCAGATCTGCAAACATGCAGTGCCAGAAGGAGAAGCCTTGAAATGTAAACTGGGATTTATTCACCTGACTCGCAAGTGTGTGTGCTGTGCCCAGGTCCCCTGTCCAAATCCTGGGCGGGGAGAAGCCAGGACTGCACATTCCTTGTGATAGGAATTCAGGTTTTTTTGGGGGGGTCGGGGTGGGGGTTAAATACAAATGAGATGCCAGGGAGGGAATGGCTCCTACGTGTAAATATATTTGTCCTAGAGGAGCCCTGCGCAGTCTGACTGCTGCCCAGTGCTGCTCCCTGACTGTACCCTCTCTTGGTGAGCCTCTGCCCTGCTGGCCGTGTTTTTGTTTTCTGGTTTTGGCTTTTTGTTTTTGTTTTTTTTTTTTTTTTTAATTTCAGCCTGCACCCCGATCTTCATTTTCTTCCCGTGTCCTCTCTGCTGCCACTCTCCCTTTCTGCCTCGTGTCCTCTGTCTCTGGTTTATAATGTGTAGACTATATGGATATATGAATTCCACGTAAGTATGCCAAATATAAATAGAAAAATGAATTGAAATATAGTTTTAAAATAAAGGGGTTTTAATTTTCTGTTTTGTTAGAGGCCGGGCTTTTCCATAAATGATATAAAAATGTGAAGATATAGAATATATAAATGTGTGTGTGTGTGTGTGTGTGTGTGTGTGTGTATATACATATATATACACACACATAAAATACAAATGTTAGTAATATAAAGATTTCTTAATAAAAATAATATTGTACCCATGTTGTAATTGATGCCAATATACATTAAATTCAATATCCAAAAATAGGTATTGATTATGAATATAAATTAATTATTAACAAACATATATCTATCTATCTATCTATCTATCTATCTATCTATCTATCTATCTAATGGGTTTGGGGTTTTTTTAATTTGTTCATGGCAGGGATTTTTTAGTTTGGGTCGGGTTTTTTTGGGGGGCATTCGTTTAGTAGGATTTTTTAAAGGGAGGGACCTCGATGTTTTTTGGCCCCTTGTCTCTCTGTCTGTGTGTGTGTCTCTCTGTCTGTGTCCCCCGTGTCCCCAAAGAGCCGCGGCCCCGGGCTGAGCTCGGCCGCAGTGCTGCCGCCTTGTGGGAAGAGATCGGTACTGCAGCCGTGCCCCGAAGCGGCGACCGGCTCCTCCTCGGCGCTGCTGCGGGAGGGCGGTGGGGCGCGAAATGGTGCGCGTGACCTTCTCAAGATGGCGGAGGGCCCAAGGTGACGATGCCGTTCCACTGGGACCGATGCGACGCTCGGGACGGCGGACGCAATAGGACCCCGGCAGAGATACGCTGGAGGGGGGGGGTTGTCCTTTTTTTCCCGCCCTTTTTTTGCCGTCCTATGTAGAAGGTCGGGTGAGTGATAGCCGGGTCGCCATCTTGGGAGTGGCACGCTGCAATTTCCGCCCTTCCTGGCTCCATCTTTGTTCCTGGCAGAAGCCACTTCCGGTGGCGTTGCCAGCGTTGTCGTGGTAACTGTAAAGCCCCAGATAATGGTGTCTCTTAAAGTCGCCTGCCTGAATCCGACCCCCGACGCTGATCGCGCGCTCTCCCGCCGCCTGTCCCACGAGCCATTTCCAGCACCGCTGACCAGTCCGCGCCCATCCGCGCCGCGTAAAAGGCGACGGAAAATCGCGCCGAGAACGCGGGATCGGTTTCGGGACCGGATTCAGGCAGGCGAGTTCAATAATCGCCAATGTAGGGGGCCTTCTTTTTCGCCTCCCGAAACAAAGATGGCGGAGGCACCGGAAATGGCTTCTGCCAGTACCAAAGATGGCGGCAGGGAAGGGCGGAAATTGCGTCTCGACCCTTCCCAAGATGGCGACTCAACCGTCACTCGCCCGACCTTCTGCATAGGGCGGCAAAAAAGGGGCGGGGAAAAAAGGACCCCCACGGGGTGTGGACTGCATTGCCTGCCCGCGACGCCGACGCCGATCCCTCCACCCCGGCGCGATTTTGCGCGGCGTTTCCCATCGTGCCCACACGGGCTGTGGGCTCAGCGGCGCCGCGGACGCGCAGGAGCCCGGCGGGCGCCGACAGGCAGCGGCGGGTCCGCCCCTCTCTCTGCCGGGGTCCTTCCACGGCCGCCGTCACGGAGAGCGACTCCCGTCCCGCCGCACCACCTCTCCGCGCTACCCGGTTCCGCTCCTGCCCGGGGAACGCATCGACGAAGGAAGAGCGGTCGCCCAGCTCCCGGAGCCATCGCCCTGCCCGCAGCCGGGAGCAGCCCGCAGGAGGAGGCAGCTGCTCTCTCTGCCGGAGAGGTGAGAGGGGCGCAAGGATGGGGCGGGGTGGGAACGCGGGCACGGGAGAATTCCCAGGCACAATTCCAGCTCCCCCTTTCAGCTGGCAGCAGCCCGGTGTCCTCTGCGTGTGGCAGCAGCTGCAGCGCTGGTTTGGAGCGAGTTTCCATGGCATTTTGTTGCAAAGGTGCCCCTTCCAGCCGGGTGCCCCGGCTGGGTTCCCTGGCTGGGAGAGCCCTTGAAGTAGCCAGAGGGAGCAGCTGCTGAGAATTCCGAGCCCGCTGTTCCTGTGGTTGTGGATACAGTGTTTCAGTAGTGTGTGCTTCTGTCCTATGTGCTGCTAGATGTACTTTGGAACAAGTTGACTCTTTCATCCCTCCCCACCTGCATTCTTCCTAGGTGTACGTTTTATTCAGCAGCATTCAGATGAGAGAGAGGAGCTCTGTTCCCATCAGCACGAAAGGAAAAAGTGTGCTCACACAGACCTAAGTTGTTTGGTCAAAAAATTCTTACTTTGGTTTGGTCCAAAAAATGTTATTCCTGTGTGCAAGCTCACGGGGAAGATTTTATTCAACAGCTCTCAGTGGGACATCAAAGCTCCACTTTCCCTTTTCTTGAACAGCCTGAGACCCAATATTACTTGATATCAATTTTATTACAGGCGTTTTGAACTTTTTGAAGAGCCAGAAGGATTGTTTGTGCATACGTGTGTCACTAATATCCCTCCTCTCTCCAATGCAGGATGGGGGGGAAAAGGGCTGCAGAGCTTCCTACAAGGGGCTGTAAGTGCGAATAAAGAGGAGCCAGAGGTTTAGTTGATATGAATCACTGTTTCTGAAAAGAGCCTGATGGATTTCCTGATACCAAAACCAGTAGGAATAGGAGACTGAACTCGGGCATCGTGATGGTCTCCTTGGCTTTAAAAAGCTTTAATGGCTTTAAAGGGCATTTCTATCAGTCCTGGTTTATTTTTGTTCCCTTTCATTAAATTTTCAAATAAAAAAGCCCCGCTCCATCACTGCTGCTGTGATGTGTGACAAAAGCCCATCTTCCCTCCCCTGGGAACAGGTGAGAGATGGAACTAAACCCCAAAGGATTTTCTGCTCACTGATGGCACGTGAGTTTTCTTGGGAATCCTCTGCCAAATGTGGTCAGTTGTTCTTGAATGTGGCCATGCAGGGAGTCGAATGTGCCAGCCCAGATCTGCAAACATGCAGTGCCAGAAGGAGAACCTTTGAAATGTCACCTGGGATGTGTTCCACTGACTCACAAGTGGGTGCTGTGCCCAGGTCCCCTGTCCAAATCCTGGGCGGGCAGAAGCCAGGACTGCACATTGCTCGTGATATGAATTCAGTTTTGGGGAGGTTAAATACAAATGAGATGCCAGGGAGGGAATGGCTCCTACGTGTAAATATATTTGTCCTAAAGGAGCCCTGCCCAGTCTGACTGCTGCCCAGTGCTGCTCCCTGGCTGCACGCTCTCTTGGTGAGCCTCTGTCCTGCTGGCCGTGCCTTTTCTGTCCCCGTCCCCGTGCCGCTCCTTGCCCGTCTTTACCCTCCCGAGCACGTGGTGTGGTCGATTCCTGCCTCCCGGTCCTGGTTTCCCTTTTTGTCTCTGTGTCCCTACGTCCTTGTTGTGTGTTTGGGACTCCGTCTTTTTGTCTGTCCTTCTCCGTGCCTCACTCGTGTTCCCGTTCTGTTCCCTGTGGCTCTGTGGTGCTCCCCGTGCCATTGTTTCCCCCGGGATCCTTGTGTCCCGTTCGCTGCCCCTGTTCTTTTTTAATCCCTCTCTCGTGCTGCCCATCCAGCGTCCCTTTTTTGTGGATTTGTTGTTTTTTTTTTTTTTTCTCCATTTCAGCCTGCACCCCGATCTTCATTTTCTTTCCTGTGTCCTCTCTGCAGCCACTCTCTGCCTCGTGTCCTCTGCGTGTGTGGGGCTGAGGAGGAACTTTAGCCCTCCTGGGGGCTGCCCCTCCCCCCCCCCCCCCCCCCCCCTTTCCTTGTGCCAGCTGGGTCCCTTTTTGTGGGCATGGACCCGTGGGAGGGTTCCCATCAAGGGCCGTGCTGCCGTCCAGGGCAGCTGGAGCGGTTCTGTGCCTTCATTTTGGGGGTGAGGAAAGAAGGCTGAGGGGGGGACGGGGTGGAGACTCGGGGGGCTCCGATGTGTTTCGGGGCAGCCCGAGGTCCCCGGCAGAGGGAGCCACGCTGTGGCGCAGGAGCAGGGGAGTGGGGAATGGGGTGGGGGGGGTGGTGGGGGGGCGTGCTGGGTTCCCTCCCCCAGAGGGACCCACGGGTGCCAGGACATTCCCCGGGAGGGGTGGCCGTAGAATATATGAAAAATTTTTTTGTTTGTCTTCATTTCGTTAGACGAAGGCTTTCTTTAGTTTTGGCTGGGGTTTATTTTGGTGCATTCATTCAGGGGGATTTCCTGAAGGGATGGATCTCGTTGTTTCATCCCCCCCCCCCCCCCCCCATCCCTTGTCTGTCTGTCTGTCCGTCCCCAAAGCGCCGCAGCCCCGGGCTGAGCTCGGCGGCAGTGCTGCCGCCTTGTGGGCACAGCGCGGTACTGCAGCCGTCGCCTGTCTCGGATCCAGCCCCACAGCGAGCAGTCCGGAGCAGAAGTGTGAAAGCTGGGATCCTTTGACTTCTGCCGGGGACTTAATTTTCTTTTCCTCTTCTTCTCTTCCAGGACCGGAGAAATGGTTCCACTCCTCCCATCTTTGCCAAAAGCTGTGCTGTTTGAGGAGCCAGAGCCAAGGTGCCTTCAGCACCAGGGCTCTGCACTGGAGGGCTCCCGGTCCTGACCGCGCAGGGTTCCCCTTTTCCTCCCCCCTGGGATGAAGTGTCTATGGAATCTGGGATCTGGGTGAAACTGCAGCTCTGCTGGTATCCAGGGACGTGAGGTTCCGGGGGACTGCGTTTCCCTGTGGCTTTCCAGGTCGGCAGGAGCCGGAGGAAATGGGGTGCCAGAGCCGTGCCCCATCAGGCCGTGTTTGCCTCTGAGGAACAGAGAGTCCGGGCTGAGGTGAGATTGCCAGGAGTGCTTGGATGGATGAGCTGTGCGGGGAACGGGGAGCTCGGAATCGCAGCTGCTGCTGGATCCATTGCCTTAGGTCTGCTCCGTCTGTGTCTGTGCCAAGTGGGATTTGTGCTGGGGAGAGAGGTGCTGTGGGGAGCCAAAGGTGGAGTAAATCCTCTGTGGGGATGGGCAGCGAAGGACTGAGTAGCAGGGAAAGGAGAGGATTTCTAAAGGATACGACTGTTTCTGCCAAGAGCGGGGTGGAGCAGCGATGGGGGTAGTTGGGTTTGGCCTGGGCTCTGTTATTCTTGGTGCAATTTTAAAATTCTGTCGTGTGATTTACTGTCCGGGAGCTTTCGAACGAGAGCTGACCGAAATGTAGGTTAAGCCTTGGAAGTTGGGTCCGTTGACTGCAGCAGCTCGCCGAGGCTGGAGGACTGGGGTGATGGCTGCTCCCAGGAAAGGTTACTTATTTATTGATACTGTGTCACATTTCCCTCAGCGACTGCCAGCCCGGAATGGCTGTGAGTTTGTGCTCTTCTCAGTGGGGGATTGGAGAAGGTTTTGGCTGTAATTAGAAGTGGGAGAAAAATCCTGCTAAATAAAAGTCTCACCTCTGTCCCCCCTAAGTTATCCCAGTTTGTTCCAGCTTGGAGCTGCGCAGAAGTCAGGCAGGGGAAATGACATCAGGGATACAGCTGTCAGTTCCGAGGCAGAGAGAGAAGATGTAGCAGCCAAGGGCAGGGGAGGGGGAAAGGTTTCAGAAAGCATTTCTGTGGTGTAATGAATGCCAATTTCTGCTTGCCCAGGGAGAAGAGGACGAACTCCCAGCCTTTCAGGCCTGACAGTCCCCTGCAGCGAGAGCATACACTGGAAGAGTTCAGGGTCGAAGACAAGGCTGAGGGAAAATCCAGGCTATTTATAAGGGATGATGAGAGGTGGGTCCAGGGTGAGAATCCAGTGGGTAAAGGGAAAAGTGGTGTAAGGGAGAAGTAATACAGGGCAGGGGCCGATAAGGTAGGACGGGTGGAACAGTGCAGTGAACATAAACCAATGGGGGGGGGGGGGGTACAAGGATACAAGAACTTTCCAGAGCTGGGAGGAGACAAGGGATGACATAACTGGGAATAGAGGCAACCAATGGGAAATGAGGGTTATAAAGCTTTACCTTAAAGCTTTACCATGAAGAATTTTTAAAACCTTTGACAACCTTCTTAGGAGCTATTCTAAACTTAAACAAATGCCCTCCAAGGTCTGGGGCCACGGGCCAACTCCTCACCCAAAACACTGGTCTGGCTTGGGATGTCAGTCAGTCCGATTCCTACACTGGGCCTCTGCATGATATTCACCCAGAAGCTGCCTTTCAAGGACTGAAGTGGAACAAAAGGTATAAAAGAAATGTCATTCCCAGAGGGAAAATAGTTTCATTTCTCTTGTGTCTGCGTTTTTTTTTTTTTTTTACAGTTACCTCAAAATTTCCGGATCCAGAACAGCTACTCTGAGTTTTGGTAGAGATTCCAAAGCAGGATACAGTAGGTTTCAAAGTACACCTTGGAAAATCAATTGTTTGTCTGCAGCATGCAGCATGTAGGTGTGATGTCTGTAACTGGTCTTAGTTGATGCAGAGGTACTTGGAAAAAAATGTTTAATCTTTCATCTCTCCCCACCTGCATTCTTCCTCAGTGTACTTTTTATTCAGCAGGACTCGGATGAGAGAGAGAGAGAGAGAGAGAGGGGAACTCTCTTCACATCAGCGTCAAAGGAAAAAGTGTTCAGCGACTTACAGTCCTAGTGACTGTTCTGTGTAAAAGCAGGATTGTTTTGCCATCAGACCTTGCGTGCCGTACCAGTCTGTGCGTTAACAGGTGTCTAAGAAAGGTCAAAAGGGAATAACTCCATGTCGTTCACTGGTGTGAATCTTGGTGGGGAGCAGAGCCGAGAGTTAACTGCAGTGAGGGGGAGGTTACTGAAGCCCCAGTTTGTTTCCAGTGAGCGTGGTGTTGTGGTGTTCAAAGTTACAGGTGCCTGCTGGCCTGGAGCTGGATACTTCTGCCTCTGCTTTCTTTGGGGGTTGATGATTCCTTATGTTTATGTTGGCGTGCCAGACAAATTGTTAAAGGTATTTCCATCAGACCTGGTTTGAATGTGTTACCCCTTCATTTAATTAAAAGAAAAAAAGCCCCGCTCCATCACTGCTGCTGTGATGTGTGACAAAAGCCCATCTTCCCTCCCCTGGGAACAGGTGAGAGATGGAACTAAACCCCAAAGGATTTTCTGCTCACTGATGGCACGTGAGTCTTCTTGGGAATTCTCTGCCAAATGTGGTCAGTTGTTTTTGAATGTGGCCATGCGGGGAGTCGAACGTGCCAGCCCAGATCTGCAAACATGCAGTGCCAGAAGGAGAAGCCTTGAAATGTAAACTGGGATTTATTCACCTGACTCGCAAGTGTGTGTGCTGTGCCCAGGTCCCCTGTCCAAATCCTGGGCGGGGAGAAGCCAGGACTGCACATTCCTTGTGATAGGAATTCAGGTTTTTTTGGGGGGGTCGGGGTGGGGGTTAAATACAAATGAGATGCCAGGGAGGGAATGGCTCCTACGTGTAAATATATTTGTCCTAGAGGAGCCCTGCGCAGTCTGACTGCTGCCCAGTGCTGCTCCCTGACTGTACCCTCTCTTGGTGAGCCTCTGCCCTGCTGGCCGTGTTTTTGTTTTCTGGTTTTGGCTTTTTGTTTTTGTTTTTGTTTTTTTTTTTAATTTCAGCCTGCACCCCGATCTTCATTTTCTTCCCGTGTCCTCTCTGCTGCCACTCTCCCTTTCTGCCTCGTGTCCTCTGTCTCTGGTTTATAATGTGTAGACTATATGGATATATGAATTCCACGTAAGTATGCCAAATATAAATAGAAAAATGAATTGAAATATAGTTTTAAAATAAAGGGGTTTTAATTTTCTGTTTTGTTAGAGGCCGGGCTTTTCCATAAATGATATAAAAATGTGAAGATATAGAATATATAAATGTGTGTGTGTGTGTGTGTATATACATATATATACACACACATAAAATACAAATGTTAGTAATATAAAGATTTCTTAATAAAAATAATATTGTACCCATGTTGTAATTGATGCCAATATACATTAAATTCAATATCCAAAAATAGGTATTGATTATGAATATAAATTAATTATTAACAAACATACATATACATATATATATATATATATATCTATATATATGTATCTAATGGGTTTGGGGTTTTTTTAATTTGTTCATGGCAGGGATTTTTTAGTTTGGGTCGGGTTTTTTTGGGGGGCATTCGTTTAGTAGGATTTTTTAAAGGGAGGGACCTCGATGTTTTTTGGCCCCTTGTCTCTCTGTCTGTGTGTGTGTCTCTCTGTCTGTGTCCCCCGTGTCCCCAAAGAGCCGCGGCCCCGGGCTGAGCTCGGCCGCAGTGCTGCCGCCTTGTGGGAAGAGATCGGTACTGCAGCCGTGCCCCGAAGCGGCGACCGGCTCCTCCTCGGCGCTGCTGCGGGAGGGCGGTGGGGCGCGAAATGGTGCGCGTGACCTTCTCAAGATGGCGGAGGGCCCAAGGTGACGATGCCGTTCCACTGGGACCGATGCGACGCTCGGGACGGCGGACGCAATAGGACCCCGGCAGAGATACGCTGGAGGGGGGGGGGTTGTCCTTTTTTTCCCGCCCTTTTTTTGCCGTCCTATGTAGAAGGTCGGGTGAGTGATAGCCGGGTCGCCATCTTGGGAGTGGCACGCTGCAATTTCCGCCCTTCCTGGCTCCATCTTTGTTCCTGGCAGAAGCCACTTCCGGTGGCGTTGCCAGCGTTGTCGTGGTAACTGTAAAGCCCCAGATAATGGTGTCTCTTAAAGTCGCCTGCCTGAATCCGACCCCCGACGCTGATCGCGCGCTCTCCCGCCGCCTGTCCCACGAGCCATTTCCAGCACCGCTGACCAGTCCGCGCCCATCCGCGCCGCGTAAAAGGCGACGGAAAATCGCGCCGAGAACGCGGGATCGGTTTCGGGACCGGATTCAGGCAGGCGAGTTCAATAATCGCCAATGTAGGGGGCCTTCTTTTTCGCCTCCCGAAACAAAGATGGCGGAGGCACCGGAAATGGCTTCTGCCAGTACCAAAGATGGCGGCAGGGAAGGGCGGAAATTGCGTCTCGACCCTTCCCAAGATGGCGACTCAACCGTCACTCGCCCGACCTTCTGCATAGGGCGGCAAAAAAGGGGCGGGGAAAAAAGGACCCCCACGGGGTGTGGACTGCATTGCCTGCCCGCGACGCCGACGCCGATCCCTCCACCCCGGCGCGATTTTGCGCGGCGTTTCCCATCGTGCCCACACGGGCTGTGGGCTCAGCGGCGCCGCGGACGCGCGGGAGCCCGGCGGGCGCCGACAGGCAGCGGCGGGTCCGCCCCTCTCTCTGCCGGGGTCCTTCCACGGCCACCGTCGCGGAGAGCGACTCCCGTCCCGCCGCACCACCTCTCCGCGCTACCCGGTTCCGCTCCTGCCCGGGGAACGCATCGACGAAGGAAGAGCGGTCGCCCAGCTCCCGGAGCCATCGCCCTGCCCGCAGCCGGGAGCAGCCCGCAGGAGGAGGCAGCTGCTCTCTCTGCCGGAGAGGTGAGAGGGGCGCAAGGATGGGGCGGGGTGGGAACGCGGGCACGGGAGAATTCCCAGGCACAATTCCAGCTCCCCCTTTCAGCTGGCAGCAGCCCGGTGTCCTCTGCGTGTGGCAGCAGCTGCAGCGCTGGTTTGGAGCGAGTTTCCATGGCATTTTGTTGCAAAGGTGCCCCTTCCAGCCGGGTGCCCCGGCTGGGTTCCCTGGCTGGGAGAGCCCTTGAAGTAGCCAGAGGGAGCAGCTGCTGAGAATTCCGAGCCCGCTGTTCCTGTGGTTGTGGATACAGTGTTTCAGTAGTGTGTGCTTCTGTCCTATGTGCTGCTAGATGTACTTTGGAACAAGTTGACTCTTTCATCCCTCCCCACCTGCATTCTTCCTAGGTGTACGTTTTATTCAGCAGCATTCAGATGAGAGAGAGGAGCTCTGTTCCCATCAGCACGAAAGGAAAAAGTGTGCTCACACAGACCTAAGTTGTTTGGTCAAAAAATTCTTACTTTGGTTTGGTCCAAAAAATGTTATTCCTGTGTGCAAGCTCACGGGGAAGATTTTATTCAACAGCTCTCAGTGGGACATCAAAGCTCCACTTTCCCTTTTCTTGAACAGCCTGAGACCCAATATTACTTGATATCAATTTTATTACAGGCGTTTTGAACTTTTTGAAGAGCCAGAAGGATTGTTTGTGCATACGTGTGTCACTAATATCCCTCCTCTCTCCAATGCAGGATGGGGGGGAAAAGGGCTGCAGAGCTTCCTACAAGGGGCTGTAAGTGCGAATAAAGAGGAGCCAGAGGTTTAGCTGATATGAATCACTGTTTCTGAAAAGAGCCTGATGGATTTCCTGATACCAAAACCAGTAGGAATAGGAGACTGAACTCGGGCATCGTGATGGTCTCCTTGGCTTTAAAAAGCTTTAATGGCTTTAAAGGGCATTTCTATCAGTCCTGGTTTATTTTTGTTCCCTTTCATTAAATTTTCAAATAAAAAAGCCCCGCTCCATCACTGCTGCTGTGATGTGTGACAAAAGCCCATCTTCCCTCCCCTGGGAACAGGTGAGAGATGGAACTAAACCCCAAAGGATTTTCTGCTCACTGATGGCACGTGAGTTTTCTTGGGAATCCTCTGCCAAATGTGGTCAGTTGTTCTTGAATGTGGCCATGCAGGGAGTCGAATGTGCCAGCCCAGATCTGCAAACATGCAGTGCCAGAAGGAGAACCTTTGAAATGTCACCTGGGATGTGTTCCACTGACTCACAAGTGGGTGCTGTGCCCAGGTCCCCTGTCCAAATCCTGGGCGGGCAGAAGCCAGGACTGCACATTGCTCGTGATATGAATTCAGTTTTGGGGAGGTTAAATACAAATGAGATGCCAGGGAGGGAATGGCTCCTACGTGTAAATATATTTGTCCTAAAGGAGCCCTGCCCAGTCTGACTGCTGCCCAGTGCTGCTCCCTGGCTGCACGCTCTCTTGGTGAGCCTCTGTCCTGCTGGCCGTGCCTTTTCTGTCCCCGTCCCCGTGCCGCTCCTTGCCCGTCTTTACCCTCCCGAGCACGTGGTGTGGTCGATTCCTGCCTCCCGGTCCTGGTTTCCCTTTTTGTCTCTGTGTCCCTACGTCCTTGTTGTGTGTTTGGGACTCCGTCTTTTTGTCTGTCCTTCTCCGTGCCTCACTCGTGTTCCCGTTCTGTTCCCTGTGGCTCTGTGGTGCTCCCCGTGCCATTGTTTCCCCCGGGATCCTTGTGTCCCGTTCGCTGCCCCTGTTCTTTTTTAATCCCTCTCTCGTGCTGCCCATCCAGCGTCCCTTTTTTGTGGATTTGTTGTTTTTTTTTTTTTTTCTCCATTTCAGCCTGCACCCCGATCTTCATTTTCTTTCCTGTGTCCTCTCTGCAGCCACTCTCTGCCTCGTGTCCTCTGCGTGTGTGGGGCTGAGGAGGAACTTTAGCCCTCCTGGGGGCTGCCCCTCCCCCCCCCCCCCCCCCCCCCCTTTCCTTGTGCCAGCTGGGTCCCTTTTTGTGGGCATGGACCCGTGGGAGGGTTCCCATCAAGGGCCGTGCTGCCGTCCAGGGCAGCTGGAGCGGTTCTGTGCCTTCATTTTGGGGGTGAGGAAAGAAGGCTGAGGGGGGGACGGGGTGGAGACTCGGGGGGCTCCGATGTGTTTCGGGGCAGCCCGAGGTCCCCGGCAGAGGGAGCCACGCTGTGGCGCAGGAGCAGGGGAGTGGGGAATGGGGTGGGGGGGGTGGTGGGGGGGCGTGCTGGGTTCCCTCCCCCAGAGGGACCCACGGGTGCCAGGACATTCCCCGGGAGGGGTGGCCGTAGAATATATGAAAAATTTTTTTGTTTGTCTTCATTTCGTTAGACGAAGGCTTTCTTTAGTTTTGGCTGGGGTTTATTTTGGTGCATTCATTCAGGGGGATTTCCTGAAGGGATGGATCTCGTTGTTTCATCCCCCCCCCCCCCCCCCATCCCTTGTCTGTCTGTCTGTCCGTCCCCAAAGCGCCGCAGCCCCGGGCTGAGCTCGGCGGCAGTGCTGCCGCCTTGTGGGCACAGCGCGGTACTGCAGCCGTCGCCTGTCTCGGATCCAGCCCCACAGCGAGCAGTCCGGAGCAGAAGTGTGAAAGCTGGGATCCTTTGACTTCTGCCGGGGACTTAATTTTCTTTTCCTCTTCTTCTCTTCCAGGACCGGAGAAATGGTTCCACTCCTCCCATCTTTGCCAAAAGCTGTGCTGTTTGAGGAGCCAGAGCCAAGGTGCCTTCAGCACCAGGGCTCTGCACTGGAGGGCTCCCGGTCCTGACCGCGCAGGGTTCCCCTTTTCCTCCCCCCTGGGATGAAGTGTCTATGGAATCTGGGATCTGGGTGAAACTGCAGCTCTGCTGGTATCCAGGGACGTGAGGTTCCGGGGGACTGCGTTTCCCTGTGGCTTTCCAGGTCGGCAGGAGCCGGAGGAAATGGGGTGCCAGAGCCGTGCCCCATCAGGCCGTGTTTGCCTCTGAGGAACAGAGAGTCCGGGCTGAGGTGAGATTGCCAGGAGTGCTTGGATGGATGAGCTGTGCGGGGAACGGGGAGCTCGGAATCGCAGCTGCTGCTGGATCCATTGCCTTAGGTCTGCTCCGTCTGTGTCTGTGCCAAGTGGGATTTGTGCTGGGGAGAGAGGTGCTGTGGGGAGCCAAAGGTGGAGTAAATCCTCTGTGGGGATGGGCAGCGAAGGACTGAGTAGCAGGGAAAGGAGAGGATTTCTAAAGGATACGACTGTTTCTGCCAAGAGCGGGGTGGAGCAGCGATGGGGGTAGTTGGGTTTGGCCTGGGCTCTGTTATTCTTGGTGCAATTTTAAAGTTCTGTCGTGTGATTTACTGTCCGGGAGCTTTCGAACGAGAGCTGACCGAAATGTAGGTTAAGCCTTGGAAGTTGGGTCCGTTGACTGCAGCAGCTCGCCGAGGCTGGAGGACTGGGGTGATGGCTGCTCCCAGGAAAGGTTACTTATTTATTGATACTGTGTCACATTTCCCTCAGCGACTGCCAGCCCGGAATGGCTGTGAGTTTGTGCTCTTCTCAGTGGGGGATTGGAGAAGGTTTTGGCTGTAATTAGAAGTGGGAGAAAAATCCTGCTAAATAAAAGTCTCACCTCTGTCCCCCCTAAGTTATCCCAGTTTGTTCCAGCTTGGAGCTGCGCAGAAGTCAGGCAGGGGAAATGACATCAGGGATACAGCTGTCAGTTCCGAGGCAGAGAGAGAAGATGTAGCAGCCAAGGGCAGGGGAGGGGGAAAGGTTTCAGAAAGCATTTCTGTGGTGTAATGAATGCCAATTTCTGCTTGCCCAGGGAGAAGAGGACGAACTCCCAGCCTTTCAGGCCTGACAGTCCCCTGCAGCGAGAGCATACACTGGAAGAGTTCAGGGTCGAAGACAAGGCTGAGGGAAAATCCAGGCTATTTATAAGGGATGATGAGAGGTGGGTCCAGGGTGAGAATCCAGTGGGTAAAGGGAAAAGTGGTGTAAGGGAGAAGTAATACAGGGCAGGGGCCGATAAGGTAGGACGGGTGGAACAGTGCAGTGAACATAAACCAATGGGGGGGGGGGGGGGGTACAAGGATACAAGAACTTTCCAGAGCTGGGAGGAGACAAGGGATGACATAACTGGGAATAGAGGCAACCAATGGGAAATGAGGGTTATAAAGCTTTACCTTAAAGCTTTACCATAAAGAATTTTTAAAACCTTTGACAACCTTCTTAGGAGCTATTCTAAACTTAAACAAATGCCCTCCAAGGTCTGGGGCCCAACTCCTCACCCAAAACACTGGTCTGGCTTGGGATGTCAGTCAGTCCGATTCCTACACTGGGCCTCTGCATGATATTCACCCAGAAGCTGCCTTTCAAGGACTGAAGTGGAACAAAAGGTATAAAAGAAATGTCATTCCCAGAGGGAAAATAGTTTCATTTCTCTTGTGTCTGCGTTTTTTTTTTTTTTTTTACAGTTACCTCAAAATTTCCGGATCCAGAACAGCTACTCTGAGTTTTGGTAGAGATTCCAAAGCAGGATACAGTAGGTTTCAAAGTACACCTTGGAAAATCAATTGTTTGTCTGCAGCATGCAGCATGTAGGTGTGATGTCTGTAACTGGTCTTAGTTGATGCAGAGGTACTTGGAAAAAAATGTTTAATCTTTCATCTCTCCCCACCTGCATTCTTCCTCAGTGTACTTTTTATTCAGCAGGACTCGGATGAGAGAGAGAGAGAGAGAGAGAGGGGAACTCTCTTCACATCAGCGTCAAAGGAAAAAGTGTTCAGCGACTTACAGTCCTAGTGACTGTTCTGTGTAAAAGCAGGATTGTTTTGCCATCAGACCTTGCGTGCCGTACCAGTCTGTGCGTTAACAGGTGTCTAAGAAAGGTCAAAAGGGAATAACTCCATGTCGTTCACTGGTGTGAATCTTGGTGGGGAGCAGAGCCGAGAGTTAACTGCAGTGAGGGGGAGGTTACTGAAGCCCCAGTTTGTTTCCAGTGAGCGTGGTGTTGTGGTGTTCAAAGTTACAGGTGCCTGCTGGCCTGGAGCTGGATACTTCTGCCTCTGCTTTCTTTGGGGGTTGATGATTCCTTATGTTTATGTTGGCGTGCCAGACAAATTGTTAAAGGTATTTCCATCAGACCTGGTTTGAATGTGTTACCCCTTCATTTAATTAAAAGAAAAAAAGCCCCGCTCCATCACTGCTGCTGTGATGTGTGACAAAAGCCCATCTTCCCTCCCCTGGGAACAGGTGAGAGATGGAACTAAACCCCAAAGGATTTTCTGCTCACTGATGGCACGTGAGTCTTCTTGGGAATTCTCTGCCAAATGTGGTCAGTTGTTTTTGAATGTGGCCATGCGGGGAGTCGAACGTGCCAGCCCAGATCTGCAAACATGCAGTGCCAGAAGGAGAAGCCTTGAAATGTAAACTGGGATTTATTCACCTGACTCGCAAGTGTGTGTGCTGTGCCCAGGTCCCCTGTCCAAATCCTGGGCGGGGAGAAGCCAGGACTGCACATTCCTTGTGATAGGAATTCAGGTTTTTTTGGGGGGGTCGGGGTGGGGGTTAAATACAAATGAGATGCCAGGGAGGGAATGGCTCCTACGTGTAAATATATTTGTCCTAGAGGAGCCCTGCGCAGTCTGACTGCTGCCCAGTGCTGCTCCCTGACTGTACCCTCTCTTGGTGAGCCTCTGCCCTGCTGGCCGTGTTTTTGTTTTCTGGTTTTGGCTTTTTGTTTTTGTTTTTTTTTTTTTTTTTTAATTTCAGCCTGCACCCCGATCTTCATTTTCTTCCCGTGTCCTCTCTGCTGCCACTCTCCCTTTCTGCCTCGTGTCCTCTGTCTCTGGTTTATAATGTGTAGACTATATGGATATATGAATTCCACGTAAGTATGCCAAATATAAATAGAAAAATGAATTGAAATATAGTTTTAAAATAAAGGGGTTTTAATTTTCTGTTTTGTTAGAGGCCGGGCTTTTCCATAAATGATATAAAAATGTGAAGATATAGAATATATAAATGTGTGTGTGTGTGTGTGTATATACATATATATACACACACATAAAATACAAATGTTAGTAATATAAAGATTTCTTAATAAAAATAATATTGTACCCATGTTGTAATTGATGCCAATATACATTAAATTCAATATCCAAAAATAGGTATTGATTATGAATATAAATTAATTATTAACAAACATATATATATATATATATATATATATATATATATATATATATATATATATCTATCTAATGGGTTTGGGGTTTTTTTAATTTGTTCATGGCAGGGATTTTTTAGTTTGGGTCGGGTTTTTTTGGGGGGCATTCGTTTAGTAGGATTTTTTAAAGGGAGGGACCTCGATGTTTTTTGGCCCCTTGTCTCTCTGTCTGTGTGTGTGTCTCTCTGTCTGTGTCCCCCGTGTCCCCAAAGAGCCGCGGCCCCGGGCTGAGCTCGGCCGCAGTGCTGCCGCCTTGTGGGAAGAGATCGGTACTGCAGCCGTGCCCCGAAGCGGCGACCGGCTCCTCCTCGGCGCTGCTGCGGGAGGGCGGTGGGGCGCGAAATGGTGCGCGTGACCTTCTCAAGATGGCGGAGGGCCCAAGGTGACGATGCCGTTCCACTGGGACCGATGCGACGCTCGGGACGGCGGACGCAATAGGACCCCGGCAGAGATACGCTGGAGGGGGGGGGGTTGTCCTTTTTTTCCCGCCCTTTTTTTGCCGTCCTATGTAGAAGGTCGGGTGAGTGATAGCCGGGTCGCCATCTTGGGAGTGGCACGCTGCAATTTCCGCCCTTCCTGGCTCCATCTTTGTTCCTGGCAGAAGCCACTTCCGGTGGCGTTGCCAGCGTTGTCGTGGTAACTGTAAAGCCCCAGATAATGGTGTCTCTTAAAGTCGCCTGCCTGAATCCGACCCCCGACGCTGATCGCGCGCTCTCCCGCCGCCTGTCCCACGAGCCATTTCCAGCACCGCTGACCAGTCCGCGCCCATCCGCGCCGCGTAAAAGGCGACGGAAAATCGCGCCGAGAACGCGGGATCGGTTTCGGGACCGGATTCAGGCAGGCGAGTTCAATAATCGCCAATGTAGGGGGCCTTCTTTTTCGCCTCCCGAAACAAAGATGGCGGAGGCACCGGAAATGGCTTCTGCCAGTACCAAAGATGGCGGCAGGGAAGGGCGGAAATTGCGTCTCGACCCTTCCCAAGATGGCGACTCAACCGTCACTCGCCCGACCTTCTGCATAGGGCGGCAAAAAAGGGGCGGGGAAAAAAGGACCCCCACGGGGTGTGGACTGCATTGCCTGCCCGCGACGCCGACGCCGATCCCTCCACCCCGGCGCGATTTTGCGCGGCGTTTCCCATCGTGCCCACACGGGCTGTGGGCTCAGCGGCGCCGCGGACGCGCGGGAGCCCGGCGGGCGCCGACAGGCAGCGGCGGGTCCGCCCCTCTCTCTGCCGGGGTCCTTCCACGGCCGCCGTCGCGGAGAGCGACTCCCGTCCCGCCGCACCACCTCTCCGCGCTACCCGGTTCCGCTCCTGCCCGGGGAACGCATCGACGAAGGAAGAGCGGTCGCCCAGCTCCCGGAGCCATCGCCCTGCCCGCAGCCGGGAGCAGCCCGCAGGAGGAGGCAGCTGCTCTCTCTGCCGGAGAGGTGAGAGGGGTGCAAGGATGGGGCGGGGTGGGAACGCGGGCACGGGAGAATTCCCAGGCACAATTCCAGCTCCCCCTTTCAGCTGGCAGCAGCCCGGTGTCCTCTGCGTGTGGCAGCAGCTGCAGCGCTGGTTTGGAGCGAGTTTCCATGGCATTTTGTTGCAAAGGTGCCCCTTCCAGCCGGGTGCCCCGGCTGGGTTCCCTGGCTGGGAGAGCCCTTGAAGTAGCCAGAGGGAGCAGCTGCTGAGAATTCCGAGCCCGCTGTTCCTGTGGTTGTGGATACAGTGTTTCAGTAGTGTGTGCTTCTGTCCTATGTGCTGCTAGATGTACTTTGGAACAAGTTGACTCTTTCATCCCTCCCCACCTGCATTCTTCCTAGGTGTACGTTTTATTCAGCAGCATTCAGATGAGAGAGAGGAGCTCTGTTCCCATCAGCACGAAAGGAAAAAGTGTGCTCACACAGACCTAAGTTGTTTGGTCAAAAAATTCTTACTTTGGTTTGGTCCAAAAAATGTTATTCCTGTGTGCAAGCTCACGGGGAAGATTTTATTCAACAGCTCTCAGTGGGACATCAAAGCTCCACTTTCCCTTTTCTTGAACAGCCTGAGACCCAATATTACTTGATATCAATTTTATTACAGGCGTTTTGAACTTTTTGAAGAGCCAGAAGGATTGTTTGTGCATACGTGTGTCACTAATATCCCTCCTCTCTCCAATGCAGGATGGGGGGGAAAAGGGCTGCAGAGCTTCCTACAAGGGGCTGTAAGTGCGAATAAAGAGGAGCCAGAGGTTTAGCTGATATGAATCACTGTTTCTGAAAAGAGCCTGATGGATTTCCTGATACCAAAACCAGTAGGAATAGGAGACTGAACTCGGGCATCGTGATGGTCTCCTTGGCTTTAAAAAGCTTTAATGGCTTTAAAGGGCATTTCTATCAGTCCTGGTTTATTTTTGTTCCCTTTCATTAAATTTTCAAATAAAAAAGCCCCGCTCCATCACTGCTGCTGTGATGTGTGACAAAAGCCCATCTTCCCTCCCCTGGGAACAGGTGAGAGATGGAACTAAACCCCAAAGGATTTTCTGCTCACTGATGGCACGTGAGTTTTCTTGGGAATCCTCTGCCAAATGTGGTCAGTTGTTCTTGAATGTGGCCATGCAGGGAGTCGAATGTGCCAGCCCAGATCTGCAAACATGCAGTGCCAGAAGGAGAACCTTTGAAATGTCACCTGGGATGTGTTCCACTGACTCACAAGTGGGTGCTGTGCCCAGGTCCCCTGTCCAAATCCTGGGCGGGCAGAAGCCAGGACTGCACATTGCTCGTGATATGAATTCAGTTTTGGGGAGGTTAAATACAAATGAGATGCCAGGGAGGGAATGGCTCCTACGTGTAAATATATTTGTCCTAAAGGAGCCCTGCCCAGTCTGACTGCTGCCCAGTGCTGCTCCCTGGCTGCACGCTCTCTTGGTGAGCCTCTGTCCTGCTGGCCGTGCCTTTTCTGTCCCCGTCCCCGTGCCGCTCCTTGCCCGTCTTTACCCTCCCGAGCACGTGGTGTGGTCGATTCCTGCCTCCCGGTCCTGGTTTCCCTTTTTGTCTCTGTGTCCCTACGTCCTTGTTGTGTGTTTGGGACTCCGTCTTTTTGTCTGTCCTTCTCCGTGCCTCACTCGTGTTCCCGTTCTGTTCCCTGTGGCTCTGTGGTGCTCCCCGTGCCATTGTTTCCCCCGGGATCCTTGTGTCCCGTTCGCTGCCCCTGTTCTTTTTTAATCCCTCTCTCGTGCTGCCCATCCAGCGTCCCTTTTTTGTGGATTTGTTGTTTTTTTTTTTTTTCTCCATTTCAGCCTGCACCCCGATCTTCATTTTCTTTCCTGTGTCCTCTCTGCAGCCACTCTCTGCCTCGTGTCCTCTGCGTGTGTGGGGCTGAGGAGGAACTTTAGCCCTCCTGGGGGCTGCCCCTCCCCCCCCCCCCCCCCCCCCCCCTTTCCTTGTGCCAGCTGGGTCCCTTTTTGTGGGCATGGACCCGTGGGAGGGTTCCCATCAAGGGCCGTGCTGCCGTCCAGGGCAGCTGGAGCGGTTCTGTGCCTTCATTTTGGGGGTGAGGAAAGAAGGCTGAGGGGGGGACGGGGTGGAGACTCGGGGGGCTCCGATGTGTTTCGGGGCAGCCCGAGGTCCCCGGCAGAGGGAGCCACGCTGTGGCGCAGGAGCAGGGGAGTGGGGAATGGGGTGGGGGGGGTGGTGGGGGGGCGTGCTGGGTTCCCTCCCCCAGAGGGACCCACGGGTGCCAGGACATTCCCCGGGAGGGGTGGCCGTAGAATATATGAAAAATTTTTTTGTTTGTCTTCATTTCGTTAGACGAAGGCTTTCTTTAGTTTTGGCTGGGGTTTATTTTGGTGCATTCATTCAGGGGGATTTCCTGAAGGGATGGATCTCGTTGTTTCATCCCCCCCCCCCCCCCCCCCATCCCTTGTCTGTCTGTCTGTCCGTCCCCAAAGCGCCGCAGCCCCGGGCTGAGCTCGGCGGCAGTGCTGCCGCCTTGTGGGCACAGCGCGGTACTGCAGCCGTCGCCTGTCTCGGATCCAGCCCCACAGCGAGCAGTCCGGAGCAGAAGTGTGAAAGCTGGGATCCTTTGACTTCTGCCGGGGACTTAATTTTCTTTTCCTCTTCTTCTCTTCCAGGACCGGAGAAATGGTTCCACTCCTCCCATCTTTGCCAAAAGCTGTGCTGTTTGAGGAGCCAGAGCCAAGGTGCCTTCAGCACCAGGGCTCTGCACTGGAGGGCTCCCGGTCCTGACCGCGCAGGGTTCCCCTTTTCCTCCCCCCTGGGATGAAGTGTCTATGGAATCTGGGATCTGGGTGAAACTGCAGCTCTGCTGGTATCCAGGGACGTGAGGTTCCGGGGGACTGCGTTTCCCTGTGGCTTTCCAGGTCGGCAGGAGCCGGAGGAAATGGGGTGCCAGAGCCGTGCCCCATCAGGCCGTGTTTGCCTCTGAGGAACAGAGAGTCCGGGCTGAGGTGAGATTGCCAGGAGTGCTTGGATGGATGAGCTGTGCGGGGAACGGGGAGCTCGGAATCGCAGCTGCTGCTGGATCCATTGCCTTAGGTCTGCTCCGTCTGTGTCTGTGCCAAGTGGGATTT
This sequence comes from Cinclus cinclus, assembly GCF_963662255.1. Lineage (NCBI taxonomy): Eukaryota > Metazoa > Chordata > Aves > Passeriformes > Cinclidae > Cinclus > Cinclus cinclus. Next base: position 1,127,218 of record NW_026912246.1, on the reverse strand, counting down.
GTGCTGGGGAGAGAGGTGCTGTGGGGAGCCAAAGGTGGAGTAAATCCTCTGTGGGGATGGGCAGCGAAGGACTGAGTAGCAGGGAAAGGAGAGGATTTCTAAAGGATACGACTGTTTCTGCCAAGAGCGGGGTGGAGCAGCGATGGGGGTAGTTGGGTTTGGCCTGGGCTCTGTTATTCTTGGTGCAATTTTAAAGTTCTGTCGTGTGATTTACTGTCCGGGAGCTTTCGAACGAGAGCTGACCGAAATGTAGGTTAAGCCTTGGAAGTTGGGTCCGTTGACTGCAGCAGCTCGCCGAGGCTGGAGGACTGGGGTGATGGCTGCTCCCAGGAAAGGTTACTTATTTATTGATACTGTGTCACATTTCCCTCAGCGACTGCCAGCCCGGAATGGCTGTGAGTTTGTGCTCTTCTCAGTGGGGGATTGGAGAAGGTTTTGGCTGTAATTAGAAGTGGGAGAAAAATCCTGCTAAATAAAAGTCTCACCTCTGTCCCCCCTAAGTTATCCCAGTTTGTTCCAGCTTGGAGCTGCGCAGAAGTCAGGCAGGGGAAATGACATCAGGGATACAGCTGTCAGTTCCGAGGCAGAGAGAGAAGATGTAGCAGCCAAGGGCAGGGGAGGGGGAAAGGTTTCAGAAAGCATTTCTGTGGTGTAATGAATGCCAATTTCTGCTTGCCCAGGGAGAAGAGGACGAACTCCCAGCCTTTCAGGCCTGACAGTCCCCTGCAGCGAGAGCATACACTGGAAGAGTTCAGGGTCGAAGACAAGGCTGAGGGAAAATCCAGGCTATTTATAAGGGATGATGAGAGGTGGGTCCAGGGTGAGAATCCAGTGGGTAAAGGGAAAAGTGGTGTAAGGGAGAAGTAATACAGGGCAGGGGCCGATAAGGTAGGACGGGTGGAACAGTGCAGTGAACATAAACCAATGGGGGGGGGGGGGTACAAGGATACAAGAACTTTCCAGAGCTGGGAGGAGACAAGGGATGACATAACTGGGAATAGAGGCAACCAATGGGAAATGAGGGTTATAAAGCTTTACCTTAAAGCTTTACCATAAAGAATTTTTAAAACCTTTGACAACCTTCTTAGGAGCTATTCTAAACTTAAACAAATGCCCTCCAAGGTCTGGGGCCACGGGCCAACTCCTCACCCAAAACACTGGTCTGGCTTGGGATGTCAGTCAGTCCGATTCCTACACTGGGCCTCTGCATGATATTCACCCAGAAGCTGCCTTTCAAGGACTGAAGTGGAACAAAAGGTATAAAAGAAATGTCATTCCCAGAGGGAAAATAGTTTCATTTCTCTTGTGTCTGCGTTTTTTTTTTTTTTTTACAGTTACCTCAAAATTTCCGGATCCAGAACAGCTACTCTGAGTTTTGGTAGAGATTCCAAAGCAGGATACAGTAGGTTTCAAAGTACACCTTGGAAAATCAATTGTTTGTCTGCAGCATGCAGCATGTAGGTGTGATGTCTGTAACTGGTCTTAGTTGATGCAGAGGTACTTGGAAAAAAATGTTTAATCTTTCATCTCTCCCCACCTGCATTCTTCCTCAGTGTACTTTTTATTCAGCAGGACTCGGATGAGAGAGAGAGAGAGAGAGAGAGGGGAACTCTCTTCACATCAGCGTCAAAGGAAAAAGTGTTCAGCGACTTACAGTCCTAGTGACTGTTCTGTGTAAAAGCAGGATTGTTTTGCCATCAGACCTTGCGTGCCGTACCAGTCTGTGCGTTAACAGGTGTCTAAGAAAGGTCAAAAGGGAATAACTCCATGTCGTTCACTGGTGTGAATCTTGGTGGGGAGCAGAGCCGAGAGTTAACTGCAGTGAGGGGGAGGTTACTGAAGCCCCAGTTTGTTTCCAGTGAGCGTGGTGTTGTGGTGTTCAAAGTTACAGGTGCCTGCTGGCCTGGAGCTGGATACTTCTGCCTCTGCTTTCTTTGGGGGTTGATGATTCCTTATGTTTATGTTGGCGTGCCAGACAAATTGTTAAAGGTATTTCCATCAGACCTGGTTTGAATGTGTTACCCCTTCATTTAATTAAAAGAAAAAAAGCCCCGCTCCATCACTGCTGCTGTGATGTGTGACAAAAGCCCATCTTCCCTCCCCTGGGAACAGGTGAGAGATGGAACTAAACCCCAAAGGATTTTCTGCTCACTGATGGCACGTGAGTCTTCTTGGGAATTCTCTGCCAAATGTGGTCAGTTGTTTTTGAATGTGGCCATGCGGGGAGTCGAACGTGCCAGCCCAGATCTGCAAACATGCAGTGCCAGAAGGAGAAGCCTTGAAATGTAAACTGGGATTTATTCACCTGACTCGCAAGTGTGTGTGCTGTGCCCAGGTCCCCTGTCCAAATCCTGGGCGGGGAGAAGCCAGGACTGCACATTCCTTGTGATAGGAATTCAGGTTTTTTTGGGGGGGTCGGGGTGGGGGTTAAATACAAATGAGATGCCAGGGAGGGAATGGCTCCTACGTGTAAATATATTTGTCCTAGAGGAGCCCTGCGCAGTCTGACTGCTGCCCAGTGCTGCTCCCTGACTGTACCCTCTCTTGGTGAGCCTCTGCCCTGCTGGCCGTGTTTTTGTTTTCTGGTTTTGGCTTTTTGTTTTTGTTTTTGTTTTTTTTTTTAATTTCAGCCTGCACCCCGATCTTCATTTTCTTCCCGTGTCCTCTCTGCTGCCACTCTCCCTTTCTGCCTCGTGTCCTCTGTCTCTGGTTTATAATGTGTAGACTATATGGATATATGAATTCCACGTAAGTATGCCAAATATAAATAGAAAAATGAATTGAAATATAGTTTTAAAATAAAGGGGTTTTAATTTTCTGTTTTGTTAGAGGCCGGGCTTTTCCATAAATGATATAAAAATGTGAAGATATAGAATATATAAATGTGTGTGTGTGTGTGTGTATATACATATATATACACACACATAAAATACAAATGTTAGTAATATAAAGATTTCTTAATAAAAATAATATTGTACCCATGTTGTAATTGATGCCAATATACATTAAATTCAATATCCAAAAATAGGTATTGATTATGAATATAAATTAATTATTAACAAACATACATATACATATATATATATATATATATCTATATATATGTATCTAATGGGTTTGGGGTTTTTTTAATTTGTTCATGGCAGGGATTTTTTAGTTTGGGTCGGGTTTTTTTGGGGGGCATTCGTTTAGTAGGATTTTTTAAAGGGAGGGACCTCGATGTTTTTTGGCCCCTTGTCTCTCTGTCTGTGTGTGTGTCTCTCTGTCTGTGTCCCCCGTGTCCCCAAAGAGCCGCGGCCCCGGGCTGAGCTCGGCCGCAGTGCTGCCGCCTTGTGGGAAGAGATCGGTACTGCAGCCGTGCCCCGAAGCGGCGACCGGCTCCTCCTCGGCGCTGCTGCGGGAGGGCGGTGGGGCGCGAAATGGTGCGCGTGACCTTCTCAAGATGGCGGAGGGCCCAAGGTGACGATGCCGTTCCACTGGGACCGATGCGACGCTCGGGACGGCGGACGCAATAGGACCCCGGCAGAGATACGCTGGAGGGGGGGGGTTGTCCTTTTTTTCCCGCCCTTTTTTTGCCGTCCTATGTAGAAGGTCGGGTGAGTGATAGCCGGGTCGCCATCTTGGGAGTGGCACGCTGCAATTTCCGCCCTTCCTGGCTCCATCTTTGTTCCTGGCAGAAGCCACTTCCGGTGGCATTGCCAGCGTTGTCGTGGTAACTGTAAAGCCCCAGATAATGGTGTCTCTTAAAGTCGCCTGCCTGAATCCGACCCCCGACGCTGATCGCGCGCTCTCCCGCCGCCTGTCCCACGAGCCATTTCCAGCACCGCTGACCAGTCCGCGCCCATCCGCGCCGCGTAAAAGGCGACGGAAAATCGCGCCGAGAACGCGGGATCGGTTTCGGGACCGGATTCAGGCAGGCGAGTTCAATAATCGCCAATGTAGGGGGCCTTCTTTTTCGCCTCCCGAAACAAAGATGGCGGAGGCACCGGAAATGGCTTCTGCCAGTACCAAAGATGGCGGCCGGGAAGGGCGGAAATTGCGTCTCGACCCTTCCCAAGATGGCGACTCAACCGTCACTCGCCCGACCTTCTGCATAGGGCGGCAAAAAAGGGGCGGGGAAAAAAGGACCCCCACGGGGTGTGGACTGCATTGCCTGCCCGCGACGCCGACGCCGATCCCTCCACCCCGGCGCGATTTTGCGCGGCGTTTCCCATCGTGCCCACACGGGCTGTGGGCTCAGCGGCGCCGCGGACGCGCGGGAGCCCGGCGGGCGCCGACAGGCAGCGGCGGGTCCGCCCCTCTCTCTGCCGGGGTCCTTCCACGGCCGCCGTCGCGGAGAGCGACTCCCGTCCCGCCGCACCACCTCTCCGCGCTACCCGGTTCCGCTCCTGCCCGGGGAACGCATCGACGAAGGAAGAGCGGTCGCCCAGCTCCCGGAGCCATCGCCCTGCCCGCAGCCGGGAGCAGCCCGCAGGAGGAGGCAGCTGCTCTCTCTGCCGGAGAGGTGAGAGGGGCGCAAGGATGGGGCGGGGTGGGAACGCGGGCACGGGAGAATTCCCAGGCACAATTCCAGCTCCCCCTTTCAGCTGGCAGCAGCCCGGTGTCCTCTGCGTGTGGCAGCAGCTGCAGCGCTGGTTTGGAGCGAGTTTCCATGGCATTTTGTTGCAAAGGTGCCCCTTCCAGCCGGGTGCCCCGGCTGGGTTCCCTGGCTGGGAGAGCCCTTGAAGTAGCCAGAGGGAGCAGCTGCTGAGAATTCCGAGCCCGCTGTTCCTGTGGTTGTGGATACAGTGTTTCAGTAGTGTGTGCTTCTGTCCTATGTGCTGCTAGATGTACTTTGGAACAAGTTGACTCTTTCATCCCTCCCCACCTGCATTCTTCCTAGGTGTACGTTTTATTCAGCAGCATTCAGATGAGAGAGAGGAGCTCTGTTCCCATCAGCACGAAAGGAAAAAGTGTGCTCACACAGACCTAAGTTGTTTGGTCAAAAAATTCTTACTTTGGTTTGGTCCAAAAAATGTTATTCCTGTGTGCAAGCTCACGGGGAAGATTTTATTCAACAGCTCTCAGTGGGACATCAAAGCTCCACTTTCCCTTTTCTTGAACAGCCTGAGACCCAATATTACTTGATATCAATTTTATTACAGGCGTTTTGAACTTTTTGAAGAGCCAGAAGGATTGTTTGTGCATACGTGTGTCACTAATATCCCTCCTCTCTCCAATGCAGGATGGGGGGGAAAAGGGCTGCAGAGCTTCCTACAAGGGGCTGTAAGTGCGAATAAAGAGGAGCCAGAGGTTTAGCTGATATGAATCACTGTTTCTGAAAAGAGCCTGATGGATTTCCTGATACCAAAACCAGTAGGAATAGGAGACTGAACTCGGGCATCGTGATGGTCTCCTTGGCTTTAAAAAGCTTTAATGGCTTTAAAGGGCATTTCTATCAGTCCTGGTTTATTTTTGTTCCCTTTCATTAAATTTTCAAATAAAAAAGCCCCGCTCCATCACTGCTGCTGTGATGTGTGACAAAAGCCCATCTTCCCTCCCCTGGGAACAGGTGAGAGATGGAACTAAACCCCAAAGGATTTTCTGCTCACTGATGGCACGTGAGTTTTCTTGGGAATCCTCTGCCAAATGTGGTCAGTTGTTCTTGAATGTGGCCATGCAGGGAGTCGAATGTGCCAGCCCAGATCTGCAAACATGCAGTGCCAGAAGGAGAACCTTTGAAATGTCACCTGGGATGTGTTCCACTGACTCACAAGTGGGTGCTGTGCCCAGGTCCCCTGTCCAAATCCTGGGCGGGCAGAAGCCAGGACTGCACATTGCTCGTGATATGAATTCAGTTTTGGGGAGGTTAAATACAAATGAGATGCCAGGGAGGGAATGGCTCCTACGTGTAAATATATTTGTCCTAAAGGAGCCCTGCCCAGTCTGACTGCTGCCCAGTGCTGCTCCCTGGCTGCACGCTCTCTTGGTGAGCCTCTGTCCTGCTGGCCGTGCCTTTTCTGTCCCCGTCCCCGTGCCGCTCCTTGCCCGTCTTTACCCTCCCGAGCACGTGGTGTGGTCGATTCCTGCCTCCCGGTCCTGGTTTCCCTTTTTGTCTCTGTGTCCCTACGTCCTTGTTGTGTGTTTGGGACTCCGTCTTTTTGTCTGTCCTTCTCCGTGCCTCACTCGTGTTCCCGTTCTGTTCCCTGTGGCTCTGTGGTGCTCCCCGTGCCATTGTTTCCCCCGGGATCCTTGTGTCCCGTTCGCTGCCCCTGTTCTTTTTTAATCCCTCTCTCGTGCTGCCCATCCAGCGTCCCTTTTTTGTGGATTTGTTGTTTTTTTTTTTTTTTCTCCATTTCAGCCTGCACCCCGATCTTCATTTTCTTTCCTGTGTCCTCTCTGCAGCCACTCTCTGCCTCGTGTCCTCTGCGTGTGTGGGGCTGAGGAGGAACTTTAGCCCTCCTGGGGGCTGCCCCTCCCCCCCCCCCCCCCCCCCCCTTTCCTTGTGCCAGCTGGGTCCCTTTTTGTGGGCATGGACCCGTGGGAGGGTTCCCATCAAGGGCCGTGCTGCCGTCCAGGGCAGCTGGAGCGGTTCTGTGCCTTCATTTTGGGGGTGAGGAAAGAAGGCTGAGGGGGGGACGGGGTGGAGACTCGGGGGGCTCCGATGTGTTTCGGGGCAGCCCGAGGTCCCCGGCAGAGGGAGCCACGCTGTGGCGCAGGAGCAGGGGAGTGGGGAATGGGGTGGGGGGGGTGGTGGGGGGGCGTGCTGGGTTCCCTCCCCCAGAGGGACCCACGGGTGCCAGGACATTCCCCGGGAGGGGTGGCCGTAGAATATATGAAAAATTTTTTTGTTTGTCTTCATTTCGTTAGACGAAGGCTTTCTTTAGTTTTGGCTGGGGTTTATTTTGGTGCATTCATTCAGGGGGATTTCCTGAAGGGATGGATCTCGTTGTTTCATCCCCCCCCCCCCCCCCCCCATCCCTTGTCTGTCTGTCTGTCCGTCCCCAAAGCGCCGCAGCCCCGGGCTGAGCTCGGCGGCAGTGCTGCCGCCTTGTGGGCACAGCGCGGTACTGCAGCCGTCGCCTGTCTCGGATCCAGCCCCACAGCGAGCAGTCCGGAGCAGAAGTGTGAAAGCTGGGATCCTTTGACTTCTGCCGGGGACTTAATTTTCTTTTCCTCTTCTTCTCTTCCAGGACCGGAGAAATGGTTCCACTCCTCCCATCTTTGCCAAAAGCTGTGCTGTTTGAGGAGCCAGAGCCAAGGTGCCTTCAGCACCAGGGCTCTGCACTGGAGGGCTCCCGGTCCTGACCGCGCAGGGTTCCCCTTTTCCTCCCCCCTGGGATGAAGTGTCTATGGAATCTGGGATCTGGGTGAAACTGCAGCTCTGCTGGTATCCAGGGACGTGAGGTTCCGGGGGACTGCGTTTCCCTGTGGCTTTCCAGGTCGGCAGGAGCCGGAGGAAATGGGGTGCCAGAGCCGTGCCCCATCAGGCCGTGTTTGCCTCTGAGGAACAGAGAGTCCGGGCTGAGGTGAGATTGCCAGGAGTGCTTGGATGGATGAGCTGTGCGGGGAACGGGGAGCTCGGAATCGCAGCTGCTGCTGGATCCATTGCCTTAGGTCTGCTCCGTCTGTGTCTGTGCCAAGTGGGATTTGTGCTGGGGAGAGAGGTGCTGTGGGGAGCCAAAGGTGGAGTAAATCCTCTGTGGGGATGGGCAGCGAAGGACTGAGTAGCAGGGAAAGGAGAGGATTTCTAAAGGATACGACTGTTTCTGCCAAGAGCGGGGTGGAGCAGCGATGGGGGTAGTTGGGTTTGGCCTGGGCTCTGTTATTCTTGGTGCAATTTTAAAGTTCTGTCGTGTGATTTACTGTCCGGGAGCTTTCGAACGAGAGCTGACCGAAATGTAGGTTAAGCCTTGGAAGTTGGGTCCGTTGACTGCAGCAGCTCGCCGAGGCTGGAGGACTGGGGTGATGGCTGCTCCCAGGAAAGGTTACTTATTTATTGATACTGTGTCACATTTCCCTCAGCGACTGCCAGCCCGGAATGGCTGTGAGTTTGTGCTCTTCTCAGTGGGGGATTGGAGAAGGTTTTGGCTGTAATTAGAAGTGGGAGAAAAATCCTGCTAAATAAAAGTCTCACCTCTGTCCCCCCTAAGTTATCCCAGTTTGTTCCAGCTTGGAGCTGCGCAGAAGTCAGGCAGGGGAAATGACATCAGGGATACAGCTGTCAGTTCCGAGGCAGAGAGAGAAGATGTAGCAGCCAAGGGCAGGGGAGGGGGAAAGGTTTCAGAAAGCATTTCTGTGGTGTAATGAATGCCAATTTCTGCTTGCCCAGGGAGAAGAGGACGAACTCCCAGCCTTTCAGGCCTGACAGTCCCCTGCAGCGAGAGCATACACTGGAAGAGTTCAGGGTCGAAGACAAGGCTGAGGGAAAATCCAGGCTATTTATAAGGGATGATGAGAGGTGGGTCCAGGGTGAGAATCCAGTGGGTAAAGGGAAAAGTGGTGTAAGGGAGAAGTAATACAGGGCAGGGGCCGATAAGGTAGGACGGGTGGAACAGTGCAGTGAACATAAACCAATGGGGGGGGGGGGGGTACAAGGATACAAGAACTTTCCAGAGCTGGGAGGAGACAAGGGATGACATAACTGGGAATAGAGGCAACCAATGGGAAATGAGGGTTATAAAGCTTTACCTTAAAGCTTTACCATGAAGAATTTTTAAAACCTTTGACAACCTTCTTAGGAGCTATTCTAAACTTAAACAAATGCCCTCCAAGGTCTGGGGCCACGGGCCAACTCCTCACCCAAAACACTGGTCTGGCTTGGGATGTCAGTCAGTCCGATTCCTACACTGGGCCTCTGCATGATATTCACCCAGAAGCTGCCTTTCAAGGACTGAAGTGGAACAAAAGGTATAAAAGAAATGTCATTCCCAGAGGGAAAATAGTTTCATTTCTCTTGTGTCTGCGTTTTTTTTTTTTTTTTACAGTTACCTCAAAATTTCCGGATCCAGAACAGCTACTCTGAGTTTTGGTAGAGATTCCAAAGCAGGATACAGTAGGTTTCAAAGTACACCTTGGAAAATCAATTGTTTGTCTGCAGCATGCAGCATGTAGGTGTGATGTCTGTAACTGGTCTTAGTTGATGCAGAGGTACTTGGAAAAAAATGTTTAATCTTTCATCTCTCCCCACCTGCATTCTTCCTCAGTGTACTTTTTATTCAGCAGGACTCGGATGAGAGAGAGAGAGAGAGAGAGAGGGGAACTCTCTTCACATCAGCGTCAAAGGAAAAAGTGTTCAGCGACTTACAGTCGTAGTGACTGTTCTGTGTAAAAGCAGGATTGTTTTGCCATCAGACCTTGCGTGCCGTACCAGTCTGTGCGTTAACAGGTGTCTAAGAAAGGTCAAAAGGGAATAACTCCATGTCGTTCACTGGTGTGAATCTTGGTGGGGAGCAGAGCCGAGAGTTAACTGCAGTGAGGGGGAGGTTACTGAAGCCCCAGTTTGTTTCCAGTGAGCGTGGTGTTGTGGTGTTCAAAGTTACAGGTGCCTGCTGGCCTGGAGCTGGATACTTCTGCCTCTGCTTTCTTTGGGGGTTGATGATTCCTTATGTTTATGTTGGCGTGCCAGACAAATTGTTAAAGGTATTTCCATCAGACCTGGTTTGAATGTGTTACCCCTTCATTTAATTAAAAGAAAAAAAGCCCCGCTCCATCACTGCTGCTGTGATGTGTGACAAAAGCCCATCTTCCCTCCCCTGGGAACAGGTGAGAGATGGAACTAAACCCCAAAGGATTTTCTGCTCACTGATGGCACGTGAGTCTTCTTGGGAATTCTCTGCCAAATGTGGTCAGTTGTTTTTGAATGTGGCCATGCGGGGAGTCGAACGTGCCAGCCCAGATCTGCAAACATGCAGTGCCAGAAGGAGAAGCCTTGAAATGTAAACTGGGATTTATTCACCTGACTCGCAAGTGTGTGTGCTGTGCCCAGGTCCCCTGTCCAAATCCTGGGCGGGGAGAAGCCAGGACTGCACATTCCTTGTGATAGGAATTCAGGTTTTTTTGGGGGGGTCGGGGTGGGGGTTAAATACAAATGAGATGCCAGGGAGGGAATGGCTCCTACGTGTAAATATATTTGTCCTAGAGGAGCCCTGCGCAGTCTGACTGCTGCCCAGTGCTGCTCCCTGACTGTACCCTCTCTTGGTGAGCCTCTGCCCTGCTGGCCGTGTTTTTGTTTTCTGGTTTTGGCTTTTTGTTTTTGTTTTTTTTTTTTTTTTTAATTTCAGCCTGCACCCCGATCTTCATTTTCTTCCCGTGTCCTCTCTGCTGCCACTCTCCCTTTCTGCCTCGTGTCCTCTGTCTCTGGTTTATAATGTGTAGACTATATGGATATATGAATTCCACGTAAGTATGCCAAATATAAATAGAAAAATGAATTGAAATATAGTTTTAAAATAAAGGGGTTTTAATTTTCTGTTTTGTTAGAGGCCGGGCTTTTCCATAAATGATATAAAAATGTGAAGATATAGAATATATAAATGTGTGTGTGTGTGTGTGTATATACATATATATACACACACATAAAATACAAATGTTAGTAATATAAAGATTTCTTAATAAAAATAATATTGTACCCATGTTGTAATTGATGCCAATATACATTAAATTCAATATCCAAAAATAGGTATTGATTATGAATATAAATTAATTATTAACAAACATATCTATCTATCTATCTATCTATCTATCTAATGGGTTTGGGGTTTTTTTTATTTGTTCATGGCAGGGATTTTTTAGTTTGGGTCGGGTTTTTTTGGGGGGCATTCGTTTAGTAGGATTTTTTAAAGGGAGGGACCTCGATGTTTTTTGGCCCCTTGTCTCTCTGTCTGTGTGTGTGTCTCTCTGTCTGTGTCCCCCGTGTCCCCAAAGAGCCGCGGCCCCGGGCTGAGCTCGGCCGCAGTGCTGCCGCCTTGTGGGAAGAGATCGGTACTGCAGCCGTGCCCCGAAGCGGCGACCGGCTCCTCCTCGGCGCTGCTGCGGGAGGGCGGTGGGGCGCGAAATGGTGCGCGTGACCTTCTCAAGATGGCGGAGGGCCCAAGGTGACGATGCCGTTCCACTGGGACCGATGCGACGCTCGGGACGGCGGACGCAATAGGACCCCGGCAGAGATACGCTGGAGGGGGGGGGTTGTCCTTTTTTTCCCGCCCTTTTTTTGCCGTCCTATGTAGAAGGTCGGGTGAGTGATAGCCGGGTCGCCATCTTGGGAGTGGCACGCTGCAATTTCCGCCCTTCCTGGCTCCATCTTTGTTCCTGGCAGAAGCCACTTCCGGTGGCGTTGCCAGCGTTGTCGTGGTAACTGTAAAGCCCCAGATAATGGTGTCTCTTAAAGTCGCCTGCCTGAATCCGACCCCCGACGCTGATCGCGCGCTCTCCCGCCGCCTGTCCCACGAGCCATTTCCAGCACCGCTGACCAGTCCGCGCCCATCCGCGCCGCGTAAAAGGCGACGGAAAATCGCGCCGAGAACGCGGGATCGGTTTCGGGACCGGATTCAGGCAGGCGAGTTCAATAATCGCCAATGTAGGGGGCCTTCTTTTTCGCCTCCCGAAACAAAGATGGCGGAGGCACCGGAAATGGCTTCTGCCAGTACCAAAGATGGCGGCAGGGAAGGGCGGAAATTGCGTCTCGACCCTTCCCAAGATGGCGACTCAACCGTCACTCGCCCGACCTTCTGCATAGGGCGGCAAAAAAGGGGCGGGGAAAAAAGGACCCCCACGGGGTGTGGACTGCATTGCCTGCCCGCGACGCCGACGCCGATCCCTCCACCCCGGCGCGATTTTGCGCGGCGTTTCCCATCGTGCCCACACGGGCTGTGGGCTCAGCGGCGCCGCGGACGCGCGGGAGCCCGGCGGGCGCCGACAGGCAGCGGCGGGTCCGCCCCTCTCTCTGCCGGGGTCCTTCCACGGCCGCCGTCGCGGAGAGCGACTCCCGTCCTGCCGCGCCACCTCTCCGCGCTACCCGGTTCCGCTCCTGCCCGGGGAACGCATCGACGAAGGAAGAGCGGTCGCCCAGCTCCCGGAGCCATCGCCCTGCCCGCAGCCGGGAGCAGCCCGCAGGAGGAGGCAGCTGCTCTCTCTGCCGGAGAGGTGAGAGGGGCGCAAGGATGGGGCGGGGTGGGAACGCGGGCACGGGAGAATTCCCAGGCACAATTCCAGCTCCCCCTTTCAGCTGGCAGCAGCCCGGTGTCCTCTGCGTGTGGCAGCAGCTGCAGCGCTGGTTTGGAGCGAGTTTCCATGGCATTTTGTTGCAAAGGTGCCCCTTCCAGCCGGGTGCCCCGGCTGGGTTCCCTGGCTGGGAGAGCCCTTGAAGTAGCCAGAGGGAGCAGCTGCTGAGAATTCCGAGCCCGCTGTTCCTGTGGTTGTGGATACAGTGTTTCAGTAGTGTGTGCTTCTGTCCTATGTGCTGCTAGATGTACTTTGGAACAAGTTGACTCTTTCATCCCTCCCCACCTGCATTCTTCCTAGGTGTACGTTTTATTCAGCAGCATTCAGATGAGAGAGAGGAGCTCTGTTCCCATCAGCACGAAAGGAAAAAGTGTGCTCACACAGACCTAAGTTGTTTGGTCAAAAAATTCTTACTTTGGTTTGGTCCAAAAAATGTTATTCCTGTGTGCAAGCTCACGGGGAAGATTTTATTCAACAGCTCTCAGTGGGACATCAAAGCTCCACTTTCCCTTTTCTTGAACAGCCTGAGACCCAATATTACTTGATATCAATTTTATTACAGGCGTTTTGAACTTTTTGAAGAGCCAGAAGGATTGTTTGTGCATACGTGTGTCACTAATATCCCTCCTCTCTCCAATGCAGGATGGGGGGGAAAAGGGCTGCAGAGCTTCCTACAAGGGGCTGTAAGTGCGAATAAAGAGGAGCCAGAGGTTTAGTTGATATGAATCACTGTTTCTGAAAAGAGCCTGATGGATTTCCTGATACCAAAACCAGTAGGAATAGGAGACTGAACTCGGGCATCGTGATGGTCTCCTTGGCTTTAAAAAGCTTTAATGGCTTTAAAGGGCATTTCTATCAGTCCTGGTTTATTTTTGTTCCCTTTCATTAAATTTTCAAATAAAAAAGCCCCGCTCCATCACTGCTGCTGTGATGTGTGACAAAAGCCCATCTTCCCTCCCCTGGGAACAGGTGAGAGATGGAACTAAACCCCAAAGGATTTTCTGCTCACTGATGGCACGTGAGTTTTCTTGGGAATCCTCTGCCAAATGTGGTCAGTTGTTTTTGAATGTGGCCATGCAGGGAGTCGAATGTGCCAGCCCAGATCTGCAAACATGCAGTGCCAGAAGGAGAACCTTTGAAATGTCACCTGGGATGTGTTCCACTGACTCACAAGTGGGTGCTGTGCCCAGGTCCCCTGTCCAAATCCTGGGCGGGCAGAAGCCAGGACTGCACATTGCTCGTGATATGAATTCAGTTTTGGGGAGGTTAAATACAAATGAGATGCCAGGGAGGGAATGGCTCCTACGTGTAAATATATTTGTCCTAAAGGAGCCCTGCCCAGTCTGACTGCTGCCCAGTGCTGCTCCCTGGCTGCACGCTCTCTTGGTGAGCCTCTGTCCTGCTGGCCGTGCCTTTTCTGTCCCCGTCCCCGTGCCGCTCCTTGCCCGTCTTTACCCTCCCGAGCACGTGGTGTGGTCGATTCCTGCCTCCCGGTCCTGGTTTCCCTTTTTGTCTCTGTGTCCCTACGTCCTTGTTGTGTGTTTGGGACTCCGTCTTTTTGTCTGTCCTTCTCCGTGCCTCACTCGTGTTCCCGTTCTGTTCCCTGTGGCTCTGTGGTGCTCCCCGTGCCATTGTTTCCCCCGGGATCCTTGTGTCCCGTTCGCTGCCCCTGTTCTTTTTTAATCCCTCTCTCGTGCTGCCCATCCAGCGTCCCTTTTTTGTGGATTTGTTGTTTTTTTTTTTTTTCTCCATTTCAGCCTGCACCCCGATCTTCATTTTCTTTCCTGTGTCCTCTCTGCAGCCACTCTCTGCCTCGTGTCCTCTGCGTGTGTGGGGCTGAGGAGGAACTTTAGCCCTCCTGGGGGCTGCCCCTCCCCCCCCCCCCCCCCCCCCCCCTTTCCTTGTGCCAGCTGGGTCCCTTTTTGTGGGCATGGACCCGTGGGAGGGTTCCCATCAAGGGCCGTGCTGCCGTCCAGGGCAGCTGGAGCGGTTCTGTGCCTTCATTTTGGGGGTGAGGAAAGAAGGCTGAGGGGGGGACGGGGTGGAGACTCGGGGGGCTCCGATGTGTTTCGGGGCAGCCCGAGGTCCCCGGCAGAGGGAGCCACGCTGTGGCGCAGGAGCAGGGGAGTGGGGAATGGGGTGGGGGGGGTGGTGGGGGGGCGTGCTGGGTTCCCTCCCCCAGAGGGACCCACGGGTGCCAGGACATTCCCCGGGAGGGGTGGCCGTAGAATATATGAAAAATTTTTTTGTTTGTCTTCATTTCGTTAGACGAAGGCTTTCTTTAGTTTTGGCTGGGGTTTATTTTGGTGCATTCATTCAGGGGGATTTCCTGAAGGGATGGATCTCGTTGTTTCATCCCCCCCCCCCCCCCCCCCATCCCTTGTCTGTCTGTCTGTCCGTCCCCAAAGCGCCGCAGCCCCGGGCTGAGCTCGGCGGCAGTGCTGCCGCCTTGTGGGCACAGCGCGGTACTGCAGCCGTCGCCTGTCTCGGATCCAGCCCCACAGCGAGCAGTCCGGAGCAGAAGTGTGAAAGCTGGGATCCTTTGACTTCTGCCGGGGACTTAATTTTCTTTTCCTCTTCTTCTCTTCCAGGACCGGAGAAATGGTTCCACTCCTCCCATCTTTGCCAAAAGCTGTGCTGTTTGAGGAGCCAGAGCCAAGGTGCCTTCAGCACCAGGGCTCTGCACTGGAGGGCTCCCGGTCCTGACCGCGCAGGGTTCCCCTTTTCCTCCCCCCTGGGATGAAGTGTCTATGGAATCTGGGATCTGGGTGAAACTGCAGCTCTGCTGGTATCCAGGGACGTGAGGTTCCGGGGGACTGCGTTTCCCTGTGGCTTTCCAGGTCGGCAGGAGCCGGAGGAAATGGGGTGCCAGAGCCGTGCCCCATCAGGCCGTGTTTGCCTCTGAGGAACAGAGAGTCCGGGCTGAGGTGAGATTGCCAGGAGTGCTTGGATGGATGAGCTGTGCGGGGAACGGGGAGCTCGGAATCGCAGCTGCTGCTGGATCCATTGCCTTAGGTCTGCTCCGTCTGTGTCTGTGCCAAGTGGGATTTGTGCTGGGGAGAGAGGTGCTGTGGGGAGCCAAAGGTGGAGTAAATCCTCTGTGGGGATGGGCAGCGAAGGACTGAGTAGCAGGGAAAGGAGAGGATTTCTAAAGGATACGACTGTTTCTGCCAAGAGCGGGGTGGAGCAGCGATGGGGGTAGTTGGGTTTGGCCTGGGCTCTGTTATTCTTGGTGCAATTTTAAAGTTCTGTCGTGTGATTTACTGTCCGGGAGCTTTCGAACGAGAGCTGACCGAAATGTAGGTTAAGCCTTGGAAGTTGGGTCCGTTGACTGCAGCAGCTCGCCGAGGCTGGAGGACTGGGGTGATGGCTGCTCCCAGGAAAGGTTACTTATTTATTGATACTGTGTCACATTTCCCTCAGCGACTGCCAGCCCGGAATGGCTGTGAGTTTGTGCTCTTCTCAGTGGGGGATTGGAGAAGGTTTTGGCTGTAATTAGAAGTGGGAGAAAAATCCTGCTAAATAAAAGTCTCACCTCTGTCCCCCCTAAGTTATCCCAGTTTGTTCCAGCTTGGAGCTGCGCAGAAGTCAGGCAGGGGAAATGACATCAGGGATACAGCTGTCAGTTCCGAGGCAGAGAGAGAAGATGTAGCAGCCAAGGGCAGGGGAGGGGGAAAGGTTTCAGAAAGCATTTCTGTGGTGTAATGAATGCCAATTTCTGCTTGCCCAGGGAGAAGAGGACGAACTCCCAGCCTTTCAGGCCTGACAGTCCCCTGCAGCGAGAGCATACACTGGAAGAGTTCAGGGTCGAAGACAAGGCTGAGGGAAAATCCAGGCTATTTATAAGGGATGATGAGAGGTGGGTCCAGGGTGAGAATCCAGTGGGTAAAGGGAAAAGTGGTGTAAGGGAGAAGTAATACAGGGCAGGGGCCGATAAGGTAGGACGGGTGGAACAGTGCAGTGAACATAAACCAATGGGGGGGGGGGGGTACAAGGATACAAGAACTTTCCAGAGCTGGGAGGAGACAAGGGATGACATAACTGGGAATAGAGGCAACCAATGGGAAATGAGGGTTATAAAGCTTTACCTTAAAGCTTTACCATAAAGAATTTTTAAAACCTTTGACAACCTTCTTAGGAGCTATTCTAAACTTAAACAAATGCCCTCCAAGGTCTGGGGCCACGGGCCAACTCCTCACCCAAAACACTGGTCTGGCTTGGGATGTCAGTCAGTCCGATTCCTACACTGGGCCTCTGCATGATATTCACCCAGAAGCTGCCTTTCAAGGACTGAAGTGGAACAAAAGGTATAAAAGAAATGTCATTCCCAGAGGGAAAATAGTTTCATTTCTCTTGTGTCTGCGTTTTTTTTTTTTTTTTACAGTTACCTCAAAATTTCCGGATCCAGAACAGCTACTCTGAGTTTTGGTAGAGATTCCAAAGCAGGATACAGTAGGTTTCAAAGTACACCTTGGAAAATCAATTGTTTGTCTGCAGCATGCAGCATGTAGGTGTGATGTCTGTAACTGGTCTTAGTTGATGCAGAGGTACTTGGAAAAAAATGTTTAATCTTTCATCTCTCCCCACCTGCATTCTTCCTCAGTGTACTTTTTATTCAGCAGGACTCGGATGAGAGAGAGAGAGAGAGAGAGAGGGGAACTCTCTTCACATCAGCGTCAAAGGAAAAAGTGTTCAGCGACTTACAGTCCTAGTGACTGTTCTGTGTAAAAGCAGGATTGTTTTGCCATCAGACCTTGCGTGCCGTACCAGTCTGTGCGTTAACAGGTGTCTAAGAAAGGTCAAAAGGGAATAACTCCATGTCGTTCACTGGTGTGAATCTTGGTGGGGAGCAGAGCCGAGAGTTAACTGCAGTGAGGGGGAGGTTACTGAAGCCCCAGTTTGTTTCCAGTGAGCGTGGTGTTGTGGTGTTCAAAGTTACAGGTGCCTGCTGGCCTGGAGCTGGATACTTCTGCCTCTGCTTTCTTTGGGGGTTGATGATTCCTTATGTTTATGTTGGCGTGCCAGACAAATTGTTAAAGGTATTTCCATCAGACCTGGTTTGAATGTGTTACCCCTTCATTTAATTAAAAGAAAAAAAGCCCCGCTCCATCACTGCTGCTGTGATGTGTGACAAAAGCCCATCTTCCCTCCCCTGGGAACAGGTGAGAGATGGAACTAAACCCCAAAGGATTTTTTGCTCACTGATGGCACGTGAGTCTTCTTGGGAATTCTCTGCCAAATGTGGTCAGTTGTTTTTGAATGTGGCCATGCGGGGAGTCGAACGTGCCAGCCCAGATCTGCAAACATGCAGTGCCAGAAGGAGAAGCCTTGAAATGTAAACTGGGATTTATTCACCTGACTCGCAAGTGTGTGTGCTGTACCCAGGTCCCCTGTCCAAATCCTGG
Organism: Cinclus cinclus; assembly: GCF_963662255.1. Taxonomy (NCBI): domain Eukaryota; kingdom Metazoa; phylum Chordata; class Aves; order Passeriformes; family Cinclidae; genus Cinclus; species Cinclus cinclus. Next base: position 1,109,615 of record NW_026912246.1, on the reverse strand, counting down.
GCGGGGAGAAGCCAGGACTGCACATTCCTTGTGATAGGAATTCAGGTTTTTTTGGGGGGGTCGGGGTGGGGGTTAAATACAAATGAGATGCCAGGGAGGGAATGGCTCCTACGTGTAAATATATTTGTCCTAGAGGAGCCCTGCGCAGTCTGACTGCTGCCCAGTGCTGCTCCCTGACTGTACCCTCTCTTGGTGAGCCTCTGCCCTGCTGGCCGTGTTTTTGTTTTCTGGTTTTGGCTTTTTGTTTTTGTTTTTTTTTTTTTTTTTAATTTCAGCCTGCACCCCGATCTTCATTTTCTTCCCGTGTCCTCTCTGCTGCCACTCTCCCTTTCTGCCTCGTGTCCTCTGTCTCTGGTTTATAATGTGTAGACTATATGGATATATGAATTCCACGTAAGTATGCCAAATATAAATAGAAAAATGAATTGAAATATAGTTTTAAAATAAAGGGGTTTTAATTTTCTGTTTTGTTAGAGGCCGGGCTTTTCCATAAATGATATAAAAATGTGAAGATATAGAATATATAAATGTGTGTGTGTGTGTGTGTATATACATATATATACACACACATAAAATACAAATGTTAGTAATATAAAGATTTCTTAATAAAAATAATATTGTACCCATGTTGTAATTGATGCCAATATACATTAAATTCAATATCCAAAAATAGGTATTGATTATGAATATAAATTAATTATTAACAAACATACATATATATATATATATATCTATCTATCTAATGGGTTTGGGGTTTTTTTAATTTGTTCATGGCAGGGATTTTTTAGTTTGGGTCGGGTTTTTTTGGGGGGCATTCGTTTAGTAGGATTTTTTAAAGGGAGGGACCTCGATGTTTTTTGGCCCCTTGTCTCTCTGTCTGTGTGTGTGTCTCTCTGTCTGTGTCCCCCGTGTCCCCAAAGAGCCGCGGCCCCGGGCTGAGCTCGGCCGCAGTGCTGCCGCCTTGTGGGAAGAGATCGGTACTGCAGCCGTGCCCCGAAGCGGCGACCGGCTCCTCCTCGGCGCTGCTGCGGGAGGGCGGTGGGGCGCGAAATGGTGCGCGTGACCTTCTCAAGATGGCGGAGGGCCCAAGGTGACGATGCCGTTCCACTGGGACCGATGCGACGCTCGGGACGGCGGACGCAATAGGACCCCGGCAGAGATACGCTGGAGGGGGGGGTTGTCCTTTTTTTCCCGCCCTTTTTTTGCCGTCCTATGTAGAAGGTCGGGTGAGTGATAGCCGGGTCGCCATCTTGGGAGTGGCACGCTGCAATTTCCGCCCTTCCTGGCTCCATCTTTGTTCCTGGCAGAAGCCACTTCCGGTGGCGTTGCCAGCGTTGTCGTGGTAACTGTAAAGCCCCAGATAATGGTGTCTCTTAAAGTCGCCTGCCTGAATCCGACCCCCGACGCTGATCGCGCGCTCTCCCGCCGCCTGTCCCACGAGCCATTTCCAGCACCGCTGACCAGTCCGCGCCCATCCGCGCCGCGTAAAAGGCGACGGAAAATCGCGCCGAGAACGCGGGATCGGTTTCGGGACCGGATTCAGGCAGGCGAGTTCAATAATCGCCAATGTAGGGGGCCTTCTTTTTCGCCTCCCGAAACAAAGATGGCGGAGGCACCGGAAATGGCTTCTGCCAGTACCAAAGATGGCGGCAGGGAAGGGCGGAAATTGCGTCTCGACCCTTCCCAAGATGGCGACTCAACCGTCACTCGCCCGACCTTCTGCATAGGGCGGCAAAAAAGGGGCGGGGAAAAAAGGACCCCCACGGGGTGTGGACTGCATTGCCTGCCCGCGACGCCGACGCCGATCCCTCCACCCCGGCGCGATTTTGCGCGGCGTTTCCCATCGTGCCCACACGGGCTGTGGGCTCAGCGGCGCCGCGGACGCGCGGGAGCCCGGCGGGCGCCGACAGGCAGCGGCGGGTCCGCCCCTCTCTCTGCCGGGGTCCTTCCACGGCCGCCGTCGCGGAGAGCGACTCCCGTCCTGCCGCGCCACCTCTCCGCGCTACCCGGTTCCGCTCCTGCCCGGGGAACGCATCGACGAAGGAAGAGCGGTCGCCCAGCTCCCGGAGCCATCGCCCTGCCCGCAGCCGGGAGCAGCCCGCAGGAGGAGGCAGCTGCTCTCTCTGCCGGAGAGGTGAGAGGGGCGCAAGGATGGGGCGGGGTGGGAACGCGGGCACGGGAGAATTCCCAGGCACAATTCCAGCTCCCCCTTTCAGCTGGCAGCAGCCCGGTGTCCTCTGCGTGTGGCAGCAGCTGCAGCGCTGGTTTGGAGCGAGTTTCCATGGCATTTTGTTGCAAAGGTGCCCCTTCCAGCCGGGTGCCCCGGCTGGGTTCCCTGGCTGGGAGAGCCCTTGAAGTAGCCAGAGGGAGCAGCTGCTGAGAATTCCGAGCCCGCTGTTCCTGTGGTTGTGGATACAGTGTTTCAGTAGTGTGTGCTTCTGTCCTATGTGCTGCTAGATGTACTTTGGAACAAGTTGACTCTTTCATCCCTCCCCACCTGCATTCTTCCTAGGTGTACGTTTTATTCAGCAGCATTCAGATGAGAGAGAGGAGCTCTGTTCCCATCAGCACGAAAGGAAAAAGTGTGCTCACACAGACCTAAGTTGTTTGGTCAAAAAATTCTTACTTTGGTTTGGTCCAAAAAATGTTATTCCTGTGTGCAAGCTCACGGGGAAGATTTTATTCAACAGCTCTCAGTGGGACATCAAAGCTCCACTTTCCCTTTTCTTGAACAGCCTGAGACCCAATATTACTTGATATCAATTTTATTACAGGCGTTTTGAACTTTTTGAAGAGCCAGAAGGATTGTTTGTGCATACGTGTGTCACTAATATCCCTCCTCTCTCCAATGCAGGATGGGGGGGAAAAGGGCTGCAGAGCTTCCTACAAGGGGCTGTAAGTGCGAATAAAGAGGAGCCAGAGGTTTAGTTGATATGAATCACTGTTTCTGAAAAGAGCCTGATGGATTTCCTGATACCAAAACCAGTAGGAATAGGAGACTGAACTCGGGCATCGTGATGGTCTCCTTGGCTTTAAAAAGCTTTAATGGCTTTAAAGGGCATTTCTATCAGTCCTGGTTTATTTTTGTTCCCTTTCATTAAATTTTCAAATAAAAAAGCCCCGCTCCATCACTGCTGCTGTGATGTGTGACAAAAGCCCATCTTCCCTCCCCTGGGAACAGGTGAGAGATGGAACTAAACCCCAAAGGATTTTCTGCTCACTGATGGCACGTGAGTTTTCTTGGGAATCCTCTGCCAAATGTGGTCAGTTGTTCTTGAATGTGGCCATGCAGGGAGTCGAATGTGCCAGCCCAGATCTGCAAACATGCAGTGCCAGAAGGAGAACCTTTGAAATGTCACCTGGGATGTGTTCCACTGACTCACAAGTGGGTGCTGTGCCCAGGTCCCCTGTCCAAATCCTGGGCGGGCAGAAGCCAGGACTGCACATTGCTCGTGATATGAATTCAGTTTTGGGGAGGTTAAATACAAATGAGATGCCAGGGAGGGAATGGCTCCTACGTGTAAATATATTTGTCCTAAAGGAGCCCTGCCCAGTCTGACTGCTGCCCAGTGCTGCTCCCTGGCTGCACGCTCTCTTGGTGAGCCTCTGTCCTGCTGGCCGTGCCTTTTCTGTCCCCGTCCCCGTGCCGCTCCTTGCCCGTCTTTACCCTCCCGAGCACGTGGTGTGGTCGATTCCTGCCTCCCGGTCCTGGTTTCCCTTTTTGTCTCTGTGTCCCTACGTCCTTGTTGTGTGTTTGGGACTCCGTCTTTTTGTCTGTCCTTCTCCGTGCCTCACTCGTGTTCCCGTTCTGTTCCCTGTGGCTCTGTGGTGCTCCCCGTGCCATTGTTTCCCCCGGGATCCTTGTGTCCCGTTCGCTGCCCCTGTTCTTTTTTAATCCCTCTCTCGTGCTGCCCATCCAGCGTCCCTTTTTTGTGGATTTGTTGTTTTTTTTTTTTTTCTCCATTTCAGCCTGCACCCCGATCTTCATTTTCTTTCCTGTGTCCTCTCTGCAGCCACTCTCTGCCTCGTGTCCTCTGCGTGTGTGGGGCTGAGGAGGAACTTTAGCCCTCCTGGGGGCTGCCCCTCCCCCCCCCCCCCCCCCCCCCCCTTTCCTTGTGCCAGCTGGGTCCCTTTTTGTGGGCATGGACCCGTGGGAGGGTTCCCATCAAGGGCCGTGCTGCCGTCCAGGGCAGCTGGAGCGGTTCTGTGCCTTCATTTTGGGGGTGAGGAAAGAAGGCTGAGGGGGGGACGGGGTGGAGACTCGGGGGGCTCCGATGTGTTTCGGGGCAGCCCGAGGTCCCCGGCAGAGGGAGCCACGCTGTGGCGCAGGAGCAGGGGAGTGGGGAATGGGGTGGGGGGGGTGGTGGGGGGGCGTGCTGGGTTCCCTCCCCCAGAGGGACCCACGGGTGCCAGGACATTCCCCGGGAGGGGTGGCCGTAGAATATATGAAAAATTTTTTTGTTTGTCTTCATTTCGTTAGACGAAGGCTTTCTTTAGTTTTGGCTGGGGTTTATTTTGGTGCATTCATTCAGGGGGATTTCCTGAAGGGATGGATCTCGTTGTTTCATCGCCCCCCCCCCCCCCCCCCATCCCTTGTCTGTCTGTCTGTCCGTCCCCAAAGCGCCGCAGCCCCGGGCTGAGCTCGGCGGCAGTGCTGCCGCCTTGTGGGCACAGCGCGGTACTGCAGCCGTCGCCTGTCTGGGATCCAGCCCCACAGCGAGCAGTCCGGAGCAGAAGTGTGAAAGCTGGGATCCTTTGACTTCTGCCGGGGACTTAATTTTCTTTTCCTCTTCTTCTCTTCCAGGACCGGAGAAATGGTTCCACTCCTCCCATCTTTGCCAAAAGCTGTGCTGTTTGAGGAGCCAGAGCCAAGGTGCCTTCAGCACCAGGGCTCTGCACTGGAGGGCTCCCGGTCCTGACCGCGCAGGGTTCCCCTTTTCCTCCCCCCTGGGATGAAGTGTCTATGGAATCTGGGATCTGGGTGAAACTGCAGCTCTGCTGGTATCCAGGGACGTGAGGTTCCGGGGGACTGCGTTTCCCTGTGGCTTTCCAGGTCGGCAGGAGCCGGAGGAAATGGGGTGCCAGAGCCGTGCCCCATCAGGCCGTGTTTGCCTCTGAGGAACAGAGAGTCCGGGCTGAGGTGAGATTGCCAGGAGTGCTTGGATGGATGAGCTGTGCGGGGAACGGGGAGCTCGGAATCGCAGCTGCTGCTGGATCCATTGCCTTAGGTCTGCTCCGTCTGTGTCTGTGCCAAGTGGGATTTGTGCTGGGGAGAGAGGTGCTGTGGGGAGCCAAAGGTGGAGTAAATCCTCTGTGGGGATGGGCAGCGAAGGACTGAGTAGCAGGGAAAGGAGAGGATTTCTAAAGGATACGACTGTTTCTGCCAAGAGCGGGGTGGAGCAGCGATGGGGGTAGTTGGGTTTGGCCTGGGCTCTGTTATTCTTGGTGCAATTTTAAAATTCTGTCGTGTGATTTACTGTCCGGGAGCTTTCGAACGAGAGCTGACCGAAATGTAGGTTAAGCCTTGGAAGTTGGGTCCGTTGACTGCAGCAGCTCGCCGAGGCTGGAGGACTGGGGTGATGGCTGCTCCCAGGAAAGGTTACTTATTTATTGATACTGTGTCACATTTCCCTCAGCGACTGCCAGCCCGGAATGGCTGTGAGTTGGTGCTCTTCTCAGTGGGGGATTGGAGAAGGTTTTGGCTGTAATTAGAAGTGGGAGAAAAATCCTGCTAAATAAAAGTCTCACCTCTGTCCCCCCTAAGTTATCCCAGTTTGTTCCAGCTTGGAGCTGCGCAGAAGTCAGGCAGGGGAAATGACATCAGGGATACAGCTGTCAGTTCCGAGGCAGAGAGAGAAGATGTAGCAGCCAAGGGCAGGGGAGGGGGAAAGGTTTCAGAAAGCATTTCTGTGGTGTAATGAATGCCAATTTCTGCTTGCCCAGGGAGAAGAGGACGAACTCCCAGCCATTCAGGCCTGACAGTCCCCTGCAGCGAGAGCATACACTGGAAGAGTTCAGGGTCGAAGACAAGGCTGAGGGAAAATCCAGGCTATTTATAAGGGATGATGAGAGGTGGGTCCAGGGTGAGAATCCAGTGGGTAAAGGGAAAAGTGGTGTAAGGGAGAAGTAATACAGGGCAGGGGCCGATAAGGTAGGACGGGTGGAACAGTGCAGTGAACATAAACCAATGGGGGGGGGGGGGGGGTACAAGGATACAAGAACTTTCCAGAGCTGGGAGGAGACAAGGGATGACATAACTGGGAATAGAGGCAACCAATGGGAAATGAGGGTTATAAAGCTTTACCTTAAAGCTTTACCATGAAGAATTTTTAAAACCTTTGACAACCTTCTTAGGAGCTATTCTAAACTTAAACAAATGCCCTCCAAGGTCTGGGGCCACGGGCCAACTCCTCACCCAAAACACTGGTCTGGCTTGGGATGTCAGTCAGTCCGATTCCTACACTGGGCCTCTGCATGATATTCACCCAGAAGCTGCCTTTCAAGGACTGAAGTGGAACAAAAGGTATAAAAGAAATGTCATTCCCAGAGGGAAAATAGTTTCATTTCTCTTGTGTCTGCGTTTTTTTTTTTTTTTTTTACAGTTACCTCAAAATTTCCGGATCCAGAACAGCTACTCTGAGTTTTGGTAGAGATTCCAAAGCAGGATACAGTAGGTTTCAAAGTACACCTTGGAAAATCAATTGTTTGTCTGCAGCATGCAGCATGTAGGTGTGATGTCTGTAACTGGTCTTAGTTGACGCAGAGGTACTTGGAAAAAAATGTTTAATCTTTCATCTCTCCCCACCTGCATTCTTCCTCAGTGTACTTTTTATTCAGCAGGACTCGGATGAGAGAGAGAGAGAGAGAGAGAGGGGAACTCTCTTCACATCAGCGTCAAAGGAAAAAGTGTTCAGCGACTTACAGTCCTAGTGACTGTTCTGTGTAAAAGCAGGATTGTTTTGCCATCAGACCTTGCGTGCCGTACCAGTCTGTGCGTTAACAGGTGTCTAAGAAAGGTCAAAAGGGAATAACTCCATGTCGTTCACTGGTGTGAATCTTGGTGGGGAGCAGAGCCGAGAGTTAACTGCAGTGAGGGGGAGGTTACTGAAGCCCCAGTTTGTTTCCAGTGAGCGTGGTGTTGTGGTGTTCAAAGTTACAGGTGCCTGCTGGCCTGGAGCTGGATACTTCTGCCTCTGCTTTCTTTGGGGGTTGATGATTCCTTATGTTTATGTTGGCGTGCCAGACAAATTGTTAAAGGTATTTCCATCAGACCTGGTTTGAATGTGTTACCCCTTCATTTAATTAAAAGAAAAAAAGCCCCGCTCCATCACTGCTGCTGTGATGTGTGACAAAAGCCCATCTTCCCTCCCCTGGGAACAGGTGAGAGATGGAACTAAACCCCAAAGGATTTTCTGCTCACTGATGGCACGTGAGTCTTCTTGGGAATTCTCTGCCAAATGTGGTCAGTTGTTTTTGAATGTGGCCATGCGGGGAGTCGAACGTGCCAGCCCAGATCTGCAAACATGCAGTGCCAGAAGGAGAAGCCTTGAAATGTAAACTGGGATTTATTCACCTGACTCGCAAGTGTGTGTGCTGTGCCCAGGTCCCCTGTCCAAATCCTGGGCGGGGAGAAGCCAGGACTGCACATTCCTTGTGATAGGAATTCAGGTTTTTTTGGGGGGGTCGGGGTGGGGGTTAAATACAAATGAGATGCCAGGGAGGGAATGGCTCCTACGTGTAAATATATTTGTCCTAGAGGAGCCCTGCGCAGTCTGACTGCTGCCCAGTGCTGCTCCCTGACTGTACCCTCTCTTGGTGAGCCTCTGCCCTGCTGGCCGTGTTTTTGTTTTCTGGTTTTGGCTTTTTGTTTTTGTTTTTTTTTTTTTTTTTAATTTCAGCCTGCACCCCGATCTTCATTTTCTTCCCGTGTCCTCTCTGCTGCCACTCTCCCTTTCTGCCTCGTGTCCTCTGTCTCTGGTTTATAATGTGTAGACTATATGGATATATGAATTCCACGTAAGTATGCCAAATATAAATAGAAAAATGAATTGAAATATAGTTTTAAAATAAAGGGGTTTTAATTTTCTGTTTTGTTAGAGGCCGGGCTTTTCCATAAATGATATAAAAATGTGAAGATATAGAATATATAAATGTGTGTGTGTGTGTGTGTATATACATATATATACACACACATAAAATACAAATGTTAGTAATATAAAGATTTCTTAATAAAAATAATATTGTACCCATGTTGTAATTGATGCCAATATACATTAAATTCAATATCCAAAAATAGGTATTGATTATGAATATAAATTAATTATTAACAAACATATATATATATATATATCTATCTATCTATCTAATGGGTTTGGGGTTTTTTTAATTTGTTCATGGCAGGGATTTTTTAGTTTGGGTCGGGTTTTTTTGGGGGGCATTCGTTTAGTAGGATTTTTTAAAGGGAGGGACCTCGATGTTTTTTGGCCCCTTGTCTCTCTGTCTGTGTGTGTGTCTCTCTGTCTGTGTCCCCCGTGTCCCCAAAGAGCCGCGGCCCCGGGCTGAGCTCGGCCGCAGTGCTGCCGCCTTGTGGGAAGAGATCGGTACTGCAGCCGTGCCCCGAAGCGGCGACCGGCTCCTCCTCGGCGCTGCTGCGGGAGGGCGGTGGGGCGCGAAATGGTGCGCGTGACCTTCTCAAGATGGCGGAGGGCCCAAGGTGACGATGCCGTTCCACTGGGACCGATGCGACGCTCAGGACGGCGGACGCAATAGGACCCCGGCAGAGATACGCTGGAGGGGGGGGGTTGTCCTTTTTTTCCCGCCCTTTTTTTGCCGTCCTATGTAGAAGGTCGGGTGAGTGATAGCCGGGTCGCCATCTTGGGAGTGGCACGCTGCAATTTCCGCCCTTCCTGGCTCCATCTTTGTTCCTGGCAGAAGCCACTTCCGGTGGCGTTGCCAGCGTTGTCGTGGTAACTGTAAAGCCCCAGATAATGGTGTCTCTTAAAGTCGCCTGCCTGAATCCGACCCCCGACGCTGATCGCGCGCTCTCCCGCCGCCTGTCCCACGAGCCATTTCCAGCACCGCTGACCAGTCCGCGCCCATCCGCGCCGCGTAAAAGGCGACGGAAAATCGCGCCGAGAACGCGGGATCGGTTTCGGGACCGGATTCAGGCAGGCGAGTTCAATAATCGCCAATGTAGGGGGCCTTCTTTTTCGCCTCCCGAAACAAAGATGGCGGAGGCACCGGAAATGGCTTCTGCCAGTACCAAAGATGGCGGCAGGGAAGGGCGGAAATTGCGTCTCGACCCTTCCCAAGATGGCGACTCAACCGTCACTCGCCCGACCTTCTGCATAGGGCGGCAAAAAAGGGGCGGGGAAAAAAGGACCCCCACGGGGTGTGGACTGCATTACCTGCCCGCGACGCCGACGCCGATCCCTCCACCCCGGCGCGATTTTGCGCGGCGTTTCCCATCGTGCCCACACGGGCTGTGGGCTCAGCGGCGCCGCGGACGCGCGGGAGCCCGGCGGGCGCCGACAGGCAGCGGCGGGTCCGCCCCTCTCTCTGCCGAGGTCCTTCCACGGCCGCCGTCGCGGAGAGCGACTCCCGTCCCGCCGCGCCACCTCTCCGCGCTACCCGGTTCCGCTCCTGCCCGGGGAACGCATCGACGAAGGAAGAGCGGTCGCCCAGCTCCCGGAGCCATCGCCCTGCCCGCAGCCGGGAGCAGCCCGCAGGAGGAGGCAGCTGCTCTCTCTGCCGGAGAGGTGAGAGGGGCGCAAGGATGGGGCGGGGTGGGAACGCGGGCACGGGAGAATTCCCAGGCACAATTCCAGCTCCCCCTTTCAGCTGGCAGCAGCCCGGTGTCCTCTGCGTGTGGCAGCAGCTGCAGCGCTGGTTTGGAGCGAGTTTCCATGGCATTTTGTTGCAAAGGTGCCCCTTCCAGCCGGGTGCCCCGGCTGGGTTCCCTAGCTGGGAGAGCCCTTGAAGTAGCCAGAGGGAGCAGCTGCTGAGAATTCCGAGCCCGCTGTTCCTGTGGTTGTGGATACAGTGTTTCAGTAGTGTGTGCTTCTGTCCTATGTGCTGCTAGATGTACTTTGGAACAAGTTGACTCTTTCATCCCTCCCCACCTGCATTCTTCCTAGGTGTACGTTTTATTCAGCAGCATTCAGATGAGAGAGAGGAGCTCTGTTCCCATCAGCACGAAAGGAAAAAGTGTGCTCACACAGACCTAAGTTGTTTGGTCAAAAAATTCTTACTTTGGTTTGGTCCAAAAAATGTTATTCCTGTGTGCAAGCTCACGGGGAAGATTTTATTCAACAGCTCTCAGTGGGACATCAAAGCTCCACTTTCCCTTTTCTTGAACAGCCTGAGACCCAATATTACTTGATATCAATTTTATTACAGGCGTTTTGAACTTTTTGAAGAGCCAGAAGGATTGTTTGTGCATACGTGTGTCACTAATATCCCTCCTCTCTCCAATGCAGGATGGGGGGGAAAAGGGCTGCAGAGCTTCCTACAAGGGGCTGTAAGTGCGAATAAAGAGGAGCCAGAGGTTTAGTTGATATGAATCACTGTTTCTGAAAAGAGCCTGATGGATTTCCTGATACCAAAACCAGTAGGAATAGGAGACTGAACTCGGGCATCGTGATGGTCTCCTTGGCTTTAAAAAGCTTTAATGGCTTTAAAGGGCATTTCTATCAGTCCTGGTTTATTTTTGTTCCCTTTCATTAAATTTTCAAATAAAAAAGCCCCGCTCCATCACTGCTGCTGTGATGTGTGACAAAAGCCCATCTTCCCTCCCCTGGGAACAGGTGAGAGATGGAACTAAACCCCAAAGGATTTTCTGCTCACTGATGGCACGTGAGTTTTCTTGGGAATCCTCTGCCAAATGTGGTCAGTTGTTCTTGAATGTGGCCATGCAGGGAGTCGAATGTGCCAGCCCAGATCTGCAAACATGCAGTGCCAGAAGGAGAACCTTTGAAATGTCACCTGGGATGTGTTCCACTGACTCACAAGTGGGTGCTGTGCCCAGGTCCCCTGTCCAAATCCTGGGCGGGCAGAAGCCAGGACTGCACATTGCTCGTGATATGAATTCAGTTTTGGGGAGGTTAAATACAAATGAGATGCCAGGGAGGGAATGGCTCCTACGTGTAAATATATTTGTCCTAAAGGAGCCCTGCCCAGTCTGACTGCTGCCCAGTGCTGCTCCCTGGCTGCACGCTCTCTTGGTGAGCCTCTGTCCTGCTGGCCGTGCCTTTTCTGTCCCCGTCCCCGTGCCGCTCCTTGCCCGTCTTTACCCTCCCGAGCACGTGGTGTGGTCGATTCCTGCCTCCCGGTCCTGGTTTCCCTTTTTGTCTCTGTGTCCCTACGTCCTTGTTGTGTGTTTGGGACTCCGTCTTTTTGTCTGTCCTTCTCCGTGCCTCACTCGTGTTCCCGTTCTGTTCCCTGTGGCTCTGTGGTGCTCCCCGTGCCATTGTTTCCCCCGGGATCCTTGTGTCCCGTTCGCTGCCCCTGTTCTTTTTTAATCCCTCTCTCGTGCTGCCCATCCAGCATCCCTTTTTTGTGGATTTGTTGGTTTTTTTTTTTTCTCCATTTCAGCCTGCACCCCGATCTTCATTTTCTTTCCTGTGTCCTCTCTGCAGCCACTCTCTGCCTCGTGTCCTCTGCGTGTGTGGGGCTGAGGAGGAACTTTAGCCCTCCTGGGGGCTGCCCCTCCCCCCCCCCCCCCCCCCCCCCCCCTTTCCTTGTGCCAGCTGGGTCCCTTTTTGTGGGCATGGACCCGTGGGAGGGTTCCCATCAAGGGCCGTGCTGCCGTCCAGGGCAGCTGGAGCGGTTCTGTGCCTTCATTTTGGGGGTGAGGAAAGAAGGCTGAGGGGGGGACGGGGTGGAGACTCGGGGGGCTCCGATGTGTTTCGGGGCAGCCCGAGGTCCCCGGCAGAGGGAGCCACGCTGTGGCGCAGGAGCAGGGGAGTGGGGAATGGGGTGGGGGGGGTGGTGGGGGGGCGTGCTGGGTTCCCTCCCCCAGAGGGACCCACGGGTGCCAGGACATTCCCCGGGAGGGGTGGCCGTAGAATATATGAAAATTTTTTTTGTTTGTCTTCATTTCGTTAGACGAAGGCTTTCTTTAGTTTTGGCTGGGGTTTATTTTGGTGCATTCATTCAGGGGGATTTCCTGAAGGGATGGATCTCGTTGTTTCATCCCCCCCCCCCCCCCCATCCCTTGTCTGTCTGTCCGTCCCCAAAGCGCCGCAGCCCCGGGCTGAGCTCGGCGGCAGTGCTGCCGCCTTGTGGGCACAGCGCGGTACTGCAGCCGTCGCCTGTCTCGGATCCAGCCCCACAGCGAGCAGTCCGGAGCAGAAGTGTGAAAGCTGGGATCCTTTGACTTCTGCCGGGGACTTAATTTTCTTTTCCTCTTCTTCTCTTCCAGGACCGGAGAAATGGTTCCACTCCTCCCATCTTTGCCAAAAGCTGTGCTGTTTGAGGAGCCAGAGCCAAGGTGCCTTCAGCACCAGGGCTCTGCACTGGAGGGCTCCCGGTCCTGACCGCGCAGGGTTCCCCTTTTCCTCCCCCCTGGGATGAAGTGTCTATGGAATCTGGGATCTGGGTGAAACTGCAGCTCTGCTGGTATCCAGGGACGTGAGGTTCCGGGGGACTGCGTTTCCCTGTGGCTTTCCAGGTCGGCAGGAGCCGGAGGAAATGGGGTGCCAGAGCCGTGCCCCATCAGGCCGTGTTTGCCTCTGAGGAACAGAGAGTCCGGGCTGAGGTGAGATTGCCAGGAGTGCTTGGATGGATGAGCTGTGCGGGGAACGGGGAGCTCGGAATCGCAGCTGCTGCTGGATCCATTGCCTTAGGTCTGCTCCGTCTGTGTCTGTGCCAAGTGGGATTTGTGCTGGGGAGAGAGGTGCTGTGGGGAGCCAAAGGTGGAGTAAATCCTCTGTGGGGATGGGCAGCGAAGGACTGAGTAGCAGGGAAAGGAGAGGATTTCTAAAGGATACGACTGTTTCTGCCAAGAGCGGGGTGGAGCAGCGATGGGGGTAGTTGGGTTTGGCCTGGGCTCTGTTATTCTTGGTGCAATTTTAAAATTCTGTCGTGTGATTTACTGTCCGGGAGCTTTCGAACGAGAGCTGACCGAAATGTAGGTTAAGCCTTGGAAGTTGGGTCCGTTGACTGCAGCAGCTCGCCGAGGCTGGAGGACTGGGGTGATGGCTGCTCCCAGGAAAGGTTACTTATTTATTGATACTGTGTCACATTTCCCTCAGCGACTGCCAGCCCGGAATGGCTGTGAGTTTGTGCTCTTCTCAGTGGGGGATTGGAGAAGGTTTTGGCTGTAATTAGAAGTGGGAGAAAAATCCTGCTAAATAAAAGTCTCACCTCTGTCCCCCCTAAGTTATCCCAGTTTGTTCCAGCTTGGAGCTGCGCAGAAGTCAGGCAGGGGAAATGACATCAGGGATACAGCTGTCAGTTCCGAGGCAGAGAGAGAAGATGTAGCAGCCAAGGGCAGGGGAGGGGGAAAGGTTTCAGAAAGCATTTCTGTGGTGTAATGAATGCCAATTTCTGCTTGCCCAGGGAGAAGAGGACGAACTCCCAGCCATTCAGGCCTGACAGTCCCCTGCAGCGAGAGCATACACTGGAAGAGTTCAGGGTCGAAGACAAGGCTGAGGGAAAATCCAGGCTATTTATAAGGGATGATGAGAGGTGGGTCCAGGGTGAGAATCCAGTGGGTAAAGGGAAAAGTGGTGTAAGGGAGAAGTAATACAGGGCAGGGGCCGATAAGGTAGGACGGGTGGAACAGTGCAGTGAACATAAACCAATGGGGGGGGGGGGGTACAAGGATACAAGAACTTTCCAGAGCTGGGAGGAGACAAGGGATGACATAACTGGGAATAGAGGCAACCAATGGGAAATGAGGGTTATAAAGCTTTACCTTAAAGCTTTACCATGAAGAATTTTTAAAACCTTTGACAACCTTCTTAGGAGCTATTCTAAACTTAAACAAATGCCCTCCAAGGTCTGGGGCCACGGGCCAACTCCTCACCCAAAACACTGGTCTGGCTTGGGATGTCAGTCAGTCCGATTCCTACACTGGGCCTCTGCATGATATTCACCCAGAAGCTGCCTTTCAAGGACTGAAGTGGAACAAAAGGTATAAAAGAAATGTCATTCCCAGAGGGAAAATAGTTTCATTTCTCTTGTGTCTGTGTTTTTTTTTTTTTTTTTACAGTTACCTCAAAATTTCCGGATCCAGAACAGCTACTCTGAGTTTTGGTAGAGATTCCAAAGCAGGATACAGTAGGTTTCAAAGTACACCTTGGAAAATCAATTGTTTGTCTGCAGCATGCAGCATGTAGGTGTGATGTCTGTAACTGGTCTTAGTTGATGCAGAGGTACTTGGAAAAAAATGTTTAATCTTTCATCTCTCCCCACCTGCATTCTTCCTCAGTGTACTTTTTATTCAGCAGGACTCGGATGAGAGAGAGAGAGAGAGAGAGAGAGGGGAACTCTCTTCACATCAGCGTCAAAGGAAAAAGTGTTCAGCGACTTACAGTCGTAGTGACTGTTCTGTGTAAAAGCAGGATTGTTTTGCCATCAGACCTTGCGTGCCGTACCAGTCTGTGCGTTAACAGGTGTCTAAGAAAGGTCAAAAGGGAATAACTCCATGTCGTTCACTGGTGTGAATCTTGGTGGGGAGCAGAGCCGAGAGTTAACTGCAGTGAGGGGGAGGTTACTGAAGCCCCAGTTTGTTTCCAGTGAGCGTGGTGTTGTGGTGTTCAAAGTTACAGGTGCCTGCTGGCCTGGAGCTGGATACTTCTGCCTCTGCTTTCTTTGGGGGTTGATGATTCCTTATGTTTATGTTGGCGTGCCAGACAAATTGTTAAAGGTATTTCCATCAGACCTGGTTTGAATGTGTTACCCCTTCATTTAATTAAAAGAAAAAAAGCCCCGCTCCATCACTGCTGCTGTGATGTGTGACAAAAGCCCATCTTCCCTCCCCTGGGAACAGGTGAGAGATGGAACTAAACCCCAAAGGATTTTCTGCTCACTGATGGCACGTGAGTCTTCTTGGGAATTCTCTGCCAAATGTGGTCAGTTGTTTTTGAATGTGGCCATGCGGGGAGTCGAACGTGCCAGCCCAGATCTGCAAACATGCAGTGCCAGAAGGAGAAGCCTTGAAATGCAAACTGGGATTTATTCACCTGACTCGCAAGTGTGTGTGCTGTGCCCAGGTCCCCTGTCCAAATCCTGGGCGGGGAGAAGCCAGGACTGCACATTCCTTGTGATAGGAATTCAGGTTTTTTTGGGGGGGTCGGGGTGGGGGTTAAATACAAATGAGATGCCAGGGAGGGAATGGCTCCTACGTGTAAATATATTTGTCCTAGAGGAGCCCTGCGCAGTCTGACTGCTGCCCAGTGCTGCTCCCTGACTGTACCCTCTCTTGGTGAGCCTCTGCCCTGCTGGCCGTGTTTTTGTTTTCTGGTTTTGGCTTTTTGTTTTTGTTTTTGTTTTTTTTTTTAATTTCAGCCTGCACCCCGATCTTCATTTTCTTCCCGTGTCCTCTCTGCTGCCACTCTCCCTTTCTGCCTCGTGTCCTCTGTCTCTGGTTTATAATGTGTAGACTATATGGATATATGAATTCCACGTAAGTATGCCAAATATAAATAGAAAAATGAATTGAAATATAGTTTTAAAATAAAGGGGTTTTAATTTTCTGTTTTGTTAGAGGCCGGGCTTTTCCATAAATGATATAAAAATGTGAAGATATAGAATATATAAATGTGTGTGTGTGTGTGTGTGTGTATATACATATATATACACACACATAAAATACAAATGTTAGTAATATAAAGATTTCTTAATAAAAATAATATTGTACCCATGTTGTAATTGATGCCAATATACATTAAATTCAATATCCAAAAATAGGTATTGATTATGAATATAAATTAATTATTAACAAACATATATATATATATAAATATATATCTATATATATATATATATATATATATATATCTAATGGGTTTGGGGTTTTTTTAATTTGTTCATGGCAGGGATTTTTTAGTTTGGGTGGGGTTTTTTTGGGGGGCATTCGTTTAGTAGGATTTTTTAAAGGGAGGGACCTCGATGTTTTTTGGCCCCTTGTCTCTCTGTCTGTGTGTGTGTCTCTCTGTCTGTGTCCCCCGTGTCCCCAAAGAGCCGCGGCCCCGGGCTGAGCTCGGCCGCAGTGCTGCCGCCTTGTGGGAAGAGATCGGTACTGCAGCCGTGCCCGGAAGCGGCGACCGGCTCCTCCTCGGCGCTGCTGCGGGAGGGCGGTGGGGCGCGAAATGGTGCGCGTGACCTTCTCAAGATGGCGGAGGGCCCAAGGTGACGATGCCGTTCCACTGGGACCGATGCGACGCTCGGGACGGCGGACGCAATAGGACCCCGGCAGAGATACGCTGGAGGGGGGGGGTTGTCCTTTTTTTCCCGCCCTTTTTTTGCCGTCCTATGTAGAAGGTCGGGTGAGTGATAGCCGGGTCGCCATCTTGGGAGTGGCACGCTGCAATTTCCGCCCTTCCTGGCTCCATCTTTGTTCCTGGCAGAAGCCACTTCCGGTGGCGTTGCCAGCGTTGTCGTGGTAACTGTAAAGCCCCAGATAATGGTGTCTCTTAAAGTCGCCTGCCTGAATCCGACCCCCGACGCTGATCGCGCGCTCTCCCGCCGCCTGTCCCACGAGCCATTTCCAGCACCGCTGACCAGTCCGCGCCCATCCGCGCCGCGTAAAAGGCGACGGAAAATCGCGCCGAGAACGCGGGATCGGTTTCGGGACCGGATTCAGGCAGGCGAGTTCAATAATCGCCAATGTAGGGGGCCTTCTTTTTCGCCTCCCGAAACAAAGATGGCGGAGGCACCGGAAATGGCTTCTGCCAGTACCAAAGATGGCGGCAGGGAAGGGCGGAAATTGCGTCTCGACCCTTCCCAAGATGGCGACTCAACCGTCACTCGCCCGACCTTCTGCATAGGGCGGCAAAAAAGGGGCGGGGAAAAAAGGACCCCCACGGGGTGTGGACTGCATTGCCTGCCCGCGACGCCGACGCCGATCCCTCCACCCCGGCGCGATTTTGCGCGGTGTTTCCCATCGTGCCCACACGGGCTGTGGGCTCAGCGGCGCCGCGGACGCGCGGGAGCCCGGCGGGCGCCGACAGGCAGCGGCGGGTCCGCCCCTCTCTCTGCCGGGGTCCTTCCACGGCCGCCGTCGCGGAGAGCGACTCCCGTCCCGCCGCGCCACCTCTCCGCGCTACCCGGTTCCGCTCCTGCCCGGGGAACGCATCGACGAAGGAAGAGCGGTCGCCCAGCTCCCGGAGCCATCGCCCTGCCCGCAGCCGGGAGCAGCCCGCAGGAGGAGGCAGCTGCTCTCTCTGCCGGAGAGGTGAGAGGGGCGCAAGGATGGGGCGGGGTGGGAACGCGGGCACGGGAGAATTCCCAGGCACAATTCCAGCTCCCCCTTTCAGCTGGCAGCAGCCCGGTGTCCTCTGCGTGTGGCAGCAGCTGCAGCGCTGGTTTGGAGCGAGTTTCCATGGCATTTTGTTGCAAAGGTGCCCCTTCCAGCCGGGTGCCCCGGCTGGGTTCCCTGGCTGGGAGAGCCCTTGAAGTAGCCAGAGGGAGCAGCTGCTGAGAATTCCGAGCCCGCTGTTCCTGTGGTTGTGGATACAGTGTTTCAGTAGTGTGTGCTTCTGTCCTATGTGCTGCTAGATGTACTTTGGAACAAGTTGACTCTTTCATCCCTCCCCACCTGCATTCTTCCTAGGTGTACGTTTTATTCAGCAGCATTCAGATGAGAGAGAGGAGCTCTGTTCCCATCAGCACGAAAGGAAAAAGTGTGCTCACACAGACCTAAGTTGTTTGGTCAAAAAATTCTTACTTTGGTTTGGTCCAAAAAATGTTATTCCTGTGTGCAAGCTCACGGGGAAGATTTTATTCAACAGCTCTCAGTGGGACATCAAAGCTCCACTTTCCCTTTTCTTGAACAGCCTGAGACCCAATATTACTTGATATCAATTTTATTACAGGCGTTTTGAACTTTTTGAAGAGCCAGAAGGATTGTTTGTGCATACGTGTGTCACTAATATCCCTCCTCTCTCCAATGCAGGATGGGGGGGGAAAAGGGCTGCAGAGCTTCCTACAAGGGGCTGTAAGTGCGAATAAAGAGGAGCCAGAGGTTTAGTTGATATGAATCACTGTTTCTGAAAAGAGCCTGATGGATTTCCTGATACCAAAACCAGTAGGAATAGGAGACTGAACTCGGGCATCGTGATGGTCTCCTTGGCTTTAAAAAGCTTTAATGGCTTTAAAGGGCATTTCTATCAGTCCTGGTTTATTTTTGTTCCCTTTCATTAAATTTTCAAATAAAAAAGCCCCGCTCCATCACTGCTGCTGTGATGTGTGACAAAAGCCCATCTTCCCTCCCCTGGGAACAGGTGAGAGATGGAACTAAACCCCAAAGGATTTTCTGCTCACTGATGGCACGTGAGTTTTCTTGGGAATCCTCTGCCAAATGTGGTCAGTTGTTCTTGAATGTGGCCATGCAGGGAGTCGAATGTGCCAGCCCAGATCTGCAAACATGCAGTGCCAGAAGGAGAACCTTTGAAATGTCACCTGGGATGTGTTCCACTGACTCACAAGTGGGTGCTGTGCCCAGGTCCCCTGTCCAAATCCTGGGCGGGCAGAAGCCAGGACTGCACATTGCTCGTGATATGAATTCAGTTTTGGGGAGGTTAAATACAAATGAGATGCCAGGGAGGGAATGGCTCCTACGTGTAAATATATTTGTCCTAAAGGAGCCCTGCCCAGTCTGACTGCTGCCCAGTGCTGCTCCCTGGCTGCACGCTCTCTTGGTGAGCCTCTGTCCTGCTGGCCGTGCCTTTTCTGTCCCCGTCCCCGTGCCGCTCCTTGCCCGTCTTTACCCTCCCGAGCACGTGGTGTGGTCGATTCCTGCCTCCCGGTCCTGGTTTCCCTTTTTGTCTCTGTGTCCCTACGTCCTTGTTGTGTGTTTGGGACTCCGTCTTTTTGTCTGTCCTTCTCCGTGCCTCACTCGTGTTCCCGTTCTGTTCCCTGTGGCTCTGTGGTGCTCCCCGTGCCATTGTTTCCCCCGGGATCCTTGTGTCCCGTTCGCTGCCCCTGTTCTTTTTTAATCCCTCTCTCGTGCTGCCCATCCAGCATCCCTTTTTTGTGGATTTGTTGTTTTTTTTTTTTTCTCCATTTCAGCCTGCACCCCGATCTTCATTTTCTTTCCTGTGTCCTCTCTGCAGCCACTCTCTGCCTCGTGTCCTCTGCGTGTGTGGGGCTGAGGAGGAACTTTAGCCCTCCTGGGGGCTGCCCCTCCCCCCCCCTCCCCCCCCCCCTTTCCTTGTGCCAGCTGGGTCCCTTTTTGTGGGCATGGACCCGTGGGAGGGTTCCCATCAAGGGCCGTGCTGCCGTCCAGGGCAGCTGGAGCGGTTCTGTGCCTTCATTTTGGGGGTGAGGAAAGAAGGCTGAGGGGGGGACGGGGTGGAGACTCGGGGGGCTCCGATGTGTTTCGGGGCAGCCCGAGGTCCCCGGCAGAGGGAGCCACGCTGTGGCGCAGGAGCAGGGGAGTGGGGAATGGGGTGGGGGGGGTGGTGGGGGGGCGTGCTGGGTTCCCTCCCCCAGAGGGACCCACGGGTGCCAGGACATTCCCCGGGAGGGGTGGCCGTAGAATATATGAAAAATTTTTTTTGTTTGTCTTCATTTCGTTAGACGAAGGCTTTCTTTAGTTTTGGCTGGGGTTTATTTTGGTGCATTCATTCAGGGGGATTTCCTGAAGGGATGGATCTCGTTGTTTCATCCCCCCCCCCCCCCCATCCCTTGTCTGTCTGTCCGTCCCCAAAGCGCCGCAGCCCCGGGCTGAGCTCGGCGGCAGTGCTGCCGCCTTGTGGGCACAGCGCGGTACTGCAGCCGTCGCCTGTCTCGGATCCAGCCCCACAGCGAGCAGTCCGGAGCAGAAGTGTGAAAGCTGGGATCCTTTGACTTCTGCCGGGGACTTAATTTTCTTTTCCTCTTCTTCTCTTCCAGGACCGGAGAAATGGTTCCACTCCTCCCATCTTTGCCAAAAGCTGTGCTGTTTGAGGAGCCAGAGCCAAGGTGCCTTCAGCACCAGGGCTCTGCACTGGAGGGCTCCCGGTCCTGACCGCGCAGGGTTCCCCTTTTCCTCCCCCCTGGGATGAAGTGTCTATGGAATCTGGGATCTGGGTGAAACTGCAGCTCTGCTGGTATCCAGGGACGTGAGGTTCCGGGGGACTGCGTTTCCCTGTGGCTTTCCAGGTCGGCAGGAGCCGGAGGAAATGGGGTGCCAGAGCCGTGCCCCATCAGGCCGTGTTTGCCTCTGAGGAACAGAGAGTCCGGGCTGAGGTGAGATTGCCAGGAGTGCTTGGATGGATGAGCTGTGCGGGGAACGGGGAGCTCGGAATCGCAGCTGCTGCTGGATCCATTGCCTTAGGTCTGCTCCGTCTGTGTCTGTGCCAAGTGGGATTTGTGCTGGGGAGAGAGGTGCTGTGGGGAGCCAAAGGTGGAGTAAATCCTCTGTGGGGATGGGCAGCGAAGGACTGAGTAGCAGGGAAAGGAGAGGATTTCTAAAGGATACGACTGTTTCTGCCAAGAGCGGGGTGGAGCAGCGATGGGGGTAGTTGGGTTTGGCCTGGGCTCTGTTATTCTTGGTGCAATTTTAAAATTCTGTCGTGTGATTTACTGTCCGGGAGCTTTCGAACGAGAGCTGACCGAAATGTAGGTTAAGCCTTGGAAGTTGGGTCCGTTGACTGCAGCAGCTCGCCGAGGCTGGAGGACTGGGGTGATGGCTGCTCCCAGGAAAGGTTACTTATTTATTGATACTGTGTCACATTTCCCTCAGCGACTGCCAGCCCGGAATGGCTGTGAGTTGGTGCTCTTCTCAGTGGGGGATTGGAGAAGGTTTTGGCTGTAATTAGAAGTGGGAGAAAAATCCTGCTAAATAAAAGTCTCACCTCTGTCCCCCCTAAGTTATCCCAGTTTGTTCCAGCTTGGAGCTGCGCAGAAGTCAGGCAGGGGAAATGACATCAGGGATACAGCTGTCAGTTCCGAGGCAGAGAGAGAAGATGTAGCAGCCAAGGGCAGGGGAGGGGGAAAGGTTTCAGAAAGCATTTCTGTGGTGTAATGAATGCCAATTTCTGCTTGCCCAGGGAGAAGAGGACGAACTCCCAGCCATTCAGGCCTGACAGTCCCCTGCAGCGAGAGCATACACTGGAAGAGTTCAGGGTCGAAGACAAGGCTGAGGGAAAATCCAGGCTATTTATAAGGGATGATGAGAGGTGGGTCCAGGGTGAGAATCCAGTGGGTAAAGGGAAAAGTGGTGTAAGGGAGAAGTAATACAGGGCAGGGGCCGATAAGGTAGGACGGGTGGAACAGTGCAGTGAACATAAACCAATGGGGGGGGGGGGGGGGGTACAAGGATACAAGAACTTTCCAGAGCTGGGAGGAGACAAGGGATGACATAACTGGGAATAGAGGCAACCAATGGGAAATGAGGGTTATAAAGCTTTACCTTAAAGCTTTACCATGAAGAATTTTTAAAACCTTTGACAACCTTCTTAGGAGCTATTCTAAACTTAAACAAATGCCCTCCAAGGTCTGGGGCCACGGGCCAACTCCTCACCCAAAACACTGGTCTGGCTTGGGATGTCAGTCAGTCCGATTCCTACACTGGGCCTCTGCATGATATTCACCCAGAAGCTGCCTTTCAAGGACTGAAGTGGAACAAAAGGTATAAAAGAAATGTCATTCCCAGAGGGAAAATAGTTTCATTTCTCTTGTGTCTGCGTTTTTTTTTTTTTACAGTTACCTCAAAATTTCCGGATCCAGAACAGCTACTCTGAGTTTTGGTAGAGATTCCAAAGCAGGATACAGTAGGTTTCAAAGTACACCTTGGAAAATCAATTGTTTGTCTGCAGCATGCAGCATGTAGGTGTGATGTCTGTAACTGGTCTTAGTTGATGCAGAGGTACTTGGAAAAAAATGTTTAATCTTTCATCTCTCCCCACCTGCATTCTTCCTCAGTGTACTTTTTATTCAGCAGGACTCGGATGAGAGAGAGAGAGAGAGAGAGAGAGGGGAACTCTCTTCACATCAGCGTCAAAGGAAAAAGTGTTCAGCGACTTACAGTCGTAGTGACTGTTCTGTGTAAAAGCAGGATTGTTTTGCCATCAGACCTTGCGTGCCGTACCAGTCTGTGCGTTAACAGGTGTCTAAGAAAGGTCAAAAGGGAATAACTCCATGTCGTTCACTGGTGTGAATCTTGGTGGGGAGCAGAGCCGAGAGTTAACTGCAGTGAGGGGGAGGTTACTGAAGCCCCAGTTTGTTTCCAGTGAGCGTGGTGTTGTGGTGTTCAAAGTTACAGGTGCCTGCTGGCCTGGAGCTGGATACTTCTGCCTCTGCTTTCTTTGGGGGTTGATGATTCCTTATGTTTATGTTGGCGTGCCAGACAAATTGTTAAAGGTATTTCCATCAGACCTGGTTTGAATGTGTTACCCCTTCATTTAATTAAAAGAAAAAAAGCCCCGCTCCATCACTGCTGCTGTGATGTGTGACAAAAGCCCATCTTCCCTCCCCTGGGAACAGGTGAGAGATGGAACTAAACCCCAAAGGATTTTCTGCTCACTGATGGCACATGAGTCTTCTTGGGAATTCTCTGCCAAATGTGGTCAGTTGTTTTTGAATGTGGCCATGCGGGGAGTCGAACGTGCCAGCCCAGATCTGCAAACATGCAGTGCCAGAAGGAGAAGCCTTGAAATGTAAACTGGGATTTATTCACCTGACTCGCAAGTGTGTGTGCTGTGCCCAGGTCCCCTGTCCAAATCCTGGGCGGGGAGAAGCCAGGACTGCACATTCCTTGTGATAGGAATTCAGGTTTTTTTGGGGGGGTCGGGGTGGGGGTTAAATACAAATGAGATGCCAGGGAGGGAATGGCTCCTACGTGTAAATATATTTGTCCTAGAGGAGCCCTGCGCAGTCTGACTGCTGCCCAGTGCTGCTCCCTGACTGTACCCTCTCTTGGTGAGCCTCTGCCCTGCTGGCCGTGTTTTTGTTTTCTGGTTTTGGCTTTTTGTTTTTGTTTTTTTTTTTTTTTTTAATTTCAGCCTGCACCCCGATCTTCATTTTCTTCCCGTGTCCTCTCTGCTGCCACTCTCCCTTTCTGCCTCGTGTCCTCTGTCTCTGGTTTATAATGTGTAGACTATATGGATATATGAATTCCACGTAAGTATGCCAAATATAAATAGAAAAATGAATTGAAATATAGTTTTAAAATAAAGGGGTTTTAATTTTCTGTTTTGTTAGAGGCCGGGCTTTTCCATAAATGATATAAAAATGTGAAGATATAGAATATATAAATGTGTGTGTGTGTGTGTGTGTGTATATACATATATATACACACACATAAAATACAAATGTTAGTAATATAAAGATTTCTTAATAAAAATAATATTGTACCCATGTTGTAATTGATGCCAATATACATTAAATTCAATATCCAAAAATAGGTATTGATTATGAATATAAATTAATTATTAACAAACATATATATATATCTATATATATATCTATATATATATATCTAATGGGTTTGGGGTTTTTTTAATTTGTTCATGGCAGGGATTTTTTAGTTTGGGTCGGGTTTTTTTGGGGGGCATTCGTTTAGTAGGATTTTTTAAAGGGAGGGACCTCGATGTTTTTTGGCCCCTTGTCTCTCTGTCTGTGTGTGTGTCTCTCTGTCTGTGTCCCCCGTGTCCCCAAAGAGCCGCGGCCCCGGGCTGAGCTCGGCCGCAGTGCTGCCGCCTTGTGGGAAGAGATCGGTACTGCAGCCGTGCCCCGAAGCGGCGACCGGCTCCTCCTCGGCGCTGCTGCGGGAGGGCGGTGGGGCGCGAAATGGTGCGCGTGACCTTCTCAAGATGGCGGAGGGCCCAAGGTGACGATGCCGTTCCACTGGGACCGATGCGACGCTCGGGACGGCGGACGCAATAGGACCCCGGCAGAGATACGCTGGAGGGGGGGGGTTGTCCTTTTTTTCCCGCCCTTTTTTTGCCGTCCTATGTAGAAGGTCGGGTGAGTGATAGCCGGGTCGCCATCTTGGGAGTGGCACGCTGCAATTTCCGCCCTTCCTGGCTCCATCTTTGTTCCTGGCAGAAGCCACTTCCGGTGGCGTTGCCAGCGTTGTCGTGGTAACTGTAAAGCCCCAGATAATGGTGTCTCTTAAAGTCGCCTGCCTGAATCCGACCCCCGACGCTGATCGCGCGCTCTCCCGCCGCCTGTCCCACGAGCCATTTCCAGCACCGCTGACCAGTCCGCGCCCATCCGCGCCGCGTAAAAGGCGACGGAAAATCGCGCCGAGAACGCGGGATCGGTTTCGGGACCGGATTCAGGCAGGCGAGTTCAATAATCGCCAATGTAGGGGGCCTTCTTTTTCGCCTCCCGAAACAAAGATGGCGGAGGCACCGGAAATGGCTTCTGCCAGTACCAAAGATGGCGGCAGGGAAGGGCGGAAATTGCGTCTCGACCCTTCCCAAGATGGCGACTCAACCGTCACTCGCCCGACCTTCTGCATAGGGCGGCAAAAAAGGGGCGGGGAAAAAAGGACCCCCACGGGGTGTGGACTGCATTGCCTGCCCGCGACGCCGACGCCGATCCCTCCACCCCGGCGCGATTTTGCGCGGTGTTTCCCATCGTGCCCACACGGGCTGTGGGCTCAGCGGCGCCGCGGACGCGCGGGAGCCCGGCGGGCGCCGACAGGCAGCGGCGGGTCCGCCCCTCTCTCTGCCGGGGTCCTTCCACGGCCGCCGTCGCGGAGAGCGACTCCCGTCCCGCCGCGCCACCTCTCCGCGCTACCCGGTTCCGCTCCTGCCCGGGGAACGCATCGACGAAGGAAGAGCGGTCGCCCAGCTCCCGGAGCCATCGCCCTGCCCGCAGCCGGGAGCAGCCCGCAGGAGGAGGCAGCTGCTCTCTCTGCCGGAGAGGTGAGAGGGGCGCAAGGATGGGGCGGGGTGGGAACGCGGGCACGGGAGAATTCCCAGGCACAATTCCAGCTCCCCCTTTCAGCTGGCAGCAGCCCGGTGTCCTCTGCGTGTGGCAGCAGCTGCAGCGCTGGTTTGGAGCGAGTTTCCATGGCATTTTGTTGCAAAGGTGCCCCTTCCAGCCGGGTGCCCCGGCTGGGTTCCCTGGCTGGGAGAGCCCTTGAAGTAGCCAGAGGGAGCAGCTGCTGAGAATTCCGAGCCCGCTGTTCCTGTGGTTGTGGATACAGTGTTTCAGTAGTGTGTGCTTCTGTCCTATGTGCTGCTAGATGTACTTTGGAACAAGTTGACTCTTTCATCCCTCCCCACCTGCATTCTTCCTAGGTGTACATTTTATTCAGCAGCATTCAGATGAGAGAGAGGAGCTCTGTTCCCATCAGCACGAAAGGAAAAAGTGTGCTCACACAGACCTAAGTTGTTTGGTCAAAAAATTCTTACTTTGGTTTGGTCCAAAAAATGTTATTCCTGTGTGCAAGCTCACGGGGAAGATTTTATTCAACAGCTCTCAGTGGGACATCAAAGCTCCACTTTCCCTTTTCTTGAACAGCCTGAGACCCAATATTACTTGATATCAATTTTATTACAGGCGTTTTGAACTTTTTGAAGAGCCAGAAGGATTGTTTGTGCATACGTGTGTCACTAATATCCCTCCTCTCTCCAATGCAGGATGGGGGGGAAAAGGGCTGCAGAGCTTCCTACAAGGGGCTGTAAGTGCGAATAAAGAGGAGCCAGAGGTTTAGTTGATATGAATCACTGTTTCTGAAAAGAGCCTGATGGATTTCCTGATACCAAAACCAGTAGGAATAGGAGACTGAACTCGGGCATCGTGATGGTCTCCTTGGCTTTAAAAAGCTTTAATGGCTTTAAAGGGCATTTCTATCAGTCCTGGTTTATTTTTGTTCCCTTTCATTAAATTTTCAAATTAAAAAGCCCCGCTCCATCACTGCTGCTGTGATGTGTGACAAAAGCCCATCTTCCCTCCCCTGGGAACAGGTGAGAGATGGAACTAAACCCCAAAGGATTTTCTGCTCACTGATGGCACGTGAGTTTTCTTGGGAATCCTCTGCCAAATGTGGTCAGTTGTTCTTGAATGTGGCCATGCAGGGAGTCGAATGTGCCAGCCCAGATCTGCAAACATGCAGTGCCAGAAGGAGAACCTTTGAAATGTCACCTGGGATGTGTTCCACTGACTCACAAGTGGGTGCTGTGCCCAGGTCCCCTGTCCAAATCCTGGGCGGGCAGAAGCCAGGACTGCACATTGCTCGTGATATGAATTCAGTTTTGGGGAGGTTAAATACAAATGAGATGCCAGGGAGGGAATGGCTCCTACGTGTAAATATATTTGTCCTAAAGGAGCCCTGCCCAGTCTGACTGCTGCCCAGTGCTGCTCCCTGGCTGCACGCTCTCTTGGTGAGCCTCTGTCCTGCTGGCCGTGCCTTTTCTGTCCCCGTCCCCGTGCCGCTCCTTGCCCGTCTTTACCCTCCCGAGCACGTGGTGTGGTCGATTCCTGCCTCCCGGTCCTGGTTTCCCTTTTTGTCTCTGTGTCCCTACGTCCTTGTTGTGTGTTTGGGACTCCGTCTTTTTGTCTGTCCTTCTCCGTGCCTCACTCGTGTTCCCGTTCTGTTCCCTGTGGCTCTGTGGTGCTCCCCGTGCCATTGTTTCCCCCGGGATCCTTGTGTCCCGTTCGCTGCCCCTGTTCTTTTTTAATCCCTCTCTCGTGCTGCCCATCCAGCATCCCTTTTTTGTGGATTTGTTGGTTTTTTTTTTTTCTCCATTTCAGCCTGCACCCCGATCTTCATTTTCTTTCCTGTGTCCTCTCTGCAGCCACTCTCTGCCTCGTGTCCTCTGCGTGTGTGGGGCTGAGGAGGAACTTTAGCCCTCCTGGGGGCTGCCCCTCCCCCCCCCCCCCCCCCCCCTTTCCTTGTGCCAGCTGGGTCCCTTTTTGTGGGCATGGACCCGTGGGAGGGTTCCCATCAAGGGCCGTGCTGCCGTCCAGGGCAGCTGGAGCGGTTCTGTGCCTTCATTTTGGGGGTGAGGAAAGAAGGCTGAGGGGGGGACGGGGTGGAGACTCGGGGGGCTCCGATGTGTTTCGGGGCAGCCCGAGGTCCCCGGCAGAGGGAGCCACGCTGTGGCGCAGGAGCAGGGGAGTGGGGAATGGGGTGGGGGGGGTGGTGGGGGGGCGTGCTGGGTTCCCTCCCCCAGAGGGACCCACGGGTGCCAGGACATTCCCCGGGAGGGGTGGCCGTAGAATATATGAAAAATTTTTTTGTTTGTCTTCATTTCGTTAGACGAAGGCTTTCTTTAGTTTTGGCTGGGGTTTATTTTGGTGCATTCATTCAGGGGGATTTCCTGAAGGGATGGATCTCGTTGTTTCATCCCCCCCCCCCCCCCCCCCCATCCCTTGTCTGTCTGTCTGTCCGTCCCCAAAGCGCCGCAGCCCCGGGCTGAGCTCGGCGGCAGTGCTGCCGCCTTGTGGGCACAGCGCGGTACTGCAGCCGTCGCCTGTCTCGGATCCAGCCCCACAGCGAGCAGTCCGGAGCAGAAGTGTGAAAGCTGGGATCCTTTGACTTCTGCCGGGGACTTAATTTTCTTTTCCTCTTCTTCTCTTCCAGGACCGGAGAAATGGTTCCACTCCTCCCATCTTTGCCAAAAGCTGTGCTGTTTGAGGAGCCAGAGCCAAGGTGCCTTCAGCACCAGGGCTCTGCACTGGAGGGCTCCCGGTCCTGACCGCGCAGGGTTCCCCTTTTCCTCCCCCCTGGGATGAAGTGTCTATGGAATCTGGGGTCTGGGTGAAACTGCAGCTCTGCTGGTATCCAGGGACGTGAGGTTCCGGGGGACTGCGTTTCCCTGTGGCTTTCCAGGTCGGCAGGAGCCGGAGGAAATGGGGTGCCAGAGCCGTGCCCCATCAGGCCGTGTTTGCCTCTGAGGAACAGAGAGTCCGGGCTGAGGTGAGATTGCCAGGAGTGCTTGGATGGATGAGCTGTGCGGGGAACGGGGAGCTCGGAATCGCAGCTGCTGCTGGATCCATTGCCTTAGGTCTGCTCCGTCTGTGTCTGTGCCAAGTGGGATTTGTGCTGGGGAGAGAGGTGCTGTGGGGAGCCAAAGGTGGAGTAAATCCTCTGTGGGGATGGGCAGCGAAGGACTGAGTAGCAGGGAAAGGAGAGGATTTCTAAAGGATACGACTGTTTCTGCCAAGAGCGGGGTGGAGCAGCGATGGGGGTAGTTGGGTTTGGCCTGGGCTCTGTTATTCTTGGTGCAATTTTAAAATTCTGTCGTGTGATTTACTGTCCGGGAGCTTTCGAACGAGAGCTGACCGAAATGTAGGTTAAGCCTTGGAAGTTGGGTCCGTTGACTGCAGCAGCTCGCCGAGGCTGGAGGACTGGGGTGATGGCTGCTCCCAGGAAAGGTTACTTATTTATTGATACTGTGTCACATTTCCCTCAGCGACTGCCAGCCCGGAATGGCTGTGAGTTGGTGCTCTTCTCAGTGGGGGATTGGAGAAGGTTTTGGCTGTAATTAGAAGTGGGAGAAAAATCCTGCTAAATAAAAGTCTCACCTCTGTCCCCCCTAAGTTATCCCAGTTTGTTCCAGCTTGGAGCTGCGCAGAAGTCAGGCAGGGGAAATGACATCAGGGATACAGCTGTCAGTTCCGAGGCAGAGAGAGAAGATGTAGCAGCCAAGGGCAGGGGAGGGGGAAAGGTTTCAGAAAGCATTTCTGTGGTGTAATGAATGCCAATTTCTGCTTGCCCAGGGAGAAGAGGACGAACTCCCAGCCATTCAGGCCTGACAGTCCCCTGCAGCGAGAGCATACACTGGAAGAGTTCAGGGTCGAAGACAAGGCTGAGGGAAAATCCAGGCTATTTATAAGGGATGATGAGAGGTGGGTCCAGGGTGAGAATCCAGTGGGTAAAGGGAAAAGTGGTGTAAGGGAGAAGTAATACAGGGCAGGGGCCGATAAGGTAGGACGGGTGGAACAGTGCAGTGAACATAAACCAATGGGGGGGGGGGGGGTACAAGGATACAAGAACTTTCCAGAGCTGGGAGGAGACAAGGGATGACATAACTGGGAATAGAGGCAACCAATGGGAAATGAGGGTTATAAAGCTTTACCTTAAAGCTTTACCATGAAGAATTTTTAAAACCTTTGACAACCTTCTTAGGAGCTATTCTAAACTTAAACAAATGCCCTCCAAGGTCTGGGGCCACGGGCCAACTCCTCACCCAAAACACTGGTCTGGCTTGGGATGTCAGTCAGTCCGATTCCTACACTGGGCCTCTGCATGATATTCACCCAGAAGCTGCCTTTCAAGGACTGAAGTGGAACAAAAGGTATAAAAGAAATGTCATTCCCAGAGGGAAAATAGTTTCATTTCTCTTGTGTCTGCGTTTTTTTTTTTTTACAGTTACCTCAAAATTTCCGGATCCAGAACAGCTACTCTGAGTTTTGGTAGAGATTCCAAAGCAGGATACAGTAGGTTTCAAAGTACACCTTGGAAAATCAATTGTTTGTCTGCAGCATGCAGCATGTAGGTGTGATGTCTGTAACTGGTCTTAGTTGATGCAGAGGTACTTGGAAAAAAATGTTTAATCTTTCATCTCTCCCCACCTGCATTCTTCCTCAGTGTACTTTTTATTCAGCAGGACTCGGATGAGAGAGAGAGAGAGAGAGAGAGAGGGGAACTCTCTTCACATCAGCGTCAAAGGAAAAAGTGTTCAGCGACTTACAGTCGTAGTGACTGTTCTGTGTAAAAGCAGGATTGTTTTGCCATCAGACCTTGCGTGCCGTACCAGTCTGTGCGTTAACAGGTGTCTAAGAAAGGTCAAAAGGGAATAACTCCATGTCGTTCACTGGTGTGAATCTTGGTGGGGAGCAGAGCCGAGAGTTAACTGCAGTGAGGGGGAGGTTACTGAAGCCCCAGTTTGTTTCCAGTGAGCGTGGTGTTGTGGTGTTCAAAGTTACAGGTGCCTGCTGGCCTGGAGCTGGATACTTCTGCCTCTGCTTTCTTTGGGGGTTGATGATTCCTTATGTTTATGTTGGCGTGCCAGACAAATTGTTAAAGGTATTTCCATCAGACCTGGTTTGAATGTGTTACCCCTTCATTTAATTAAAAGAAAAAAAGCCCCGCTCCATCACTGCTGCTGTGATGTGTGACAAAAGCCCATCTTCCCTCCCCTGGGAACAGGTGAGAGATGGAACTAAACCCCAAAGGATTTTCTGCTCACTGATGGCACATGAGTCTTCTTGGGAATTCTCTGCCAAATGTGGTCAGTTGTTTTTGAATGTGGCCATGCGGGGAGTCGAACGTGCCAGCCCAGATCTGCAAACATGCAGTGCCAGAAGGAGAAGCCTTGAAATGTAAACTGGGATTTATTCACCTGACTCGCAAGTGTGTGTGCTGTGCCCAGGTCCCCTGTCCAAATCCTGGGCGGGGAGAAGCCAGGACTGCACATTCCTTGTGATAGGAATTCAGGTTTTTTTGGGGGGGTCGGGGTGGGGGTTAAATACAAATGAGATGCCAGGGAGGGAATGGCTCCTACGTGTAAATATATTTGTCCTAGAGGAGCCCTGCGCAGTCTGACTGCTGCCCAGTGCTGCTCCCTGACTGTACCCTCTCTTGGTGAGCCTCTGCCCTGCTGGCCGTGTTTTTGTTTTCTGGTTTTGGCTTTTTGTTTTTGTTTTTTTTTTTTTTTTTAATTTCAGCCTGCACCCCGATCTTCATTTTCTTCCCGTGTCCTCTCTGCTGCCACTCTCCCTTTCTGCCTCGTGTCCTCTGTCTCTGGTTTATAATGTGTAGACTATATGGATATATGAATTCCACGTAAGTATGCCAAATATAAATAGAAAAATGAATTGAAATATAGTTTTAAAATAAAGGGGTTTTAATTTTCTGTTTTGTTAGAGGCCGGGCTTTTCCATAAATGATATAAAAATGTGAAGATATAGAATATATAAATGTGTGTGTGTGTGTGTGTGTGTATATACATATATATACACACACATAAAATACAAATGTTAGTAATATAAAGATTTCTTAATAAAAATAATATTGTACCCATGTTGTAATTGATGCCAATATACATTAAATTCAATATCCAAAAATAGGTATTGATTATGAATATAAATTAATTATTAACAAACATATATATATATCTATATATATATCTATATATATATATCTAATGGGTTTGGGGTTTTTTTAATTTGTTCATGGCAGGGATTTTTTAGTTTGGGTCGGGTTTTTTTGGGGGGCATTCGTTTAGTAGGATTTTTTAAAGGGAGGGACCTCGATGTTTTTTGGCCCCTTGTCTCTCTGTCTGTGTGTGTGTCTCTCTGTCTGTGTCCCCCGTGTCCCCAAAGAGCCGCGGCCCCGGGCTGAGCTCGGCCGCAGTGCTGCCGCCTTGTGGGAAGAGATCGGTACTGCAGCCGTGCCCGGAAGCGGCGACCGGCTCCTCCTCGGCGCTGCTGCGGGAGGGCGGTGGGGCGCGAAATGGTGCGCGTGACCTTCTCAAGATGGCGGAGGGCCCAAGGTGACGATGCCGTTCCACTGGGACCGATGCGACGCTCGGGACGGCGGACGCAATAGGACCCCGGCAGAGATACGCTGGAGGGGGGGGGTTGTCCTTTTTTTCCCGCCCTTTTTTTGCCGTCCTATGTAGAAGGTCGGGTGAGTGATAGCCGGGTCGCCATCTTGGGAGTGGCACGCTGCAATTTCCGCCCTTCCTGGCTCCATCTTTGTTCCTGGCAGAAGCCACTTCCGGTGGCGTTGCCAGCGTTGTCGTGGTAACTGTAAAGCCCCAGATAATGGTGTCTCTTAAAGTCGCCTGCCTGAATCCGACCCCCGACGCTGATCGCGCGCTCTCCCGCCGCCTGTCCCACGAGCCATTTCCAGCACCGCTGACCAGTCCGCGCCCATCCGCGCCGCGTAAAAGGCGACGGAAAATCGCGCCGAGAACGCGGGATCGGTTTCGGGACCGGATTCAGGCAGGCGAGTTCAATAATCGCCAATGTAGGGGGCCTTCTTTTTCGCCTCCCGAAACAAAGATGGCGGAGGCACCGGAAATGGCTTCTGCCAGTACCAAAGATGGCGGCAGGGAAGGGCGGAAATTGCGTCTCGACCCTTCCCAAGATGGCGACTCAACCGTCACTCGCCCGACCTTCTGCATAGGGCGGCAAAAAAGGGGCGGGGAAAAAAGGACCCCCACGGGGTGTGGACTGCATTGCCTGCCCGCGACGCCGACGCCGATCCCTCCACCCCGGCGCGATTTTGCGCGGCGTTTCCCATCGTGCCCACACGGGCTGTGGGCTCAGCGGCGCCGCGGACGCGCGGTAGCCCGGCGGGCGCCGACAGGCAGCGGCGGGTCCGCCCCTCTCTCTGCCGGGGTCCTTCCACGGCCGCCGTCGCGGAGAGCGACTCCCGTCCCGCCGCGCCACCTCTCCGCGCTACCCGGTTCCGCTCCTGCCCGGGGAACGCATCGACGAAGGAAGAGCGGTCGCCCAGCTCCCGGAGCCATCGCCCTGCCCGCAGCCGGGAGCAGCCCGCAGGAGGAGGCAGCTGCTCTCTCTGCCGGAGAGGTGAGAGGGGCGCAAGGATGGGGCGGGGTGGGAACGCGGGCACGGGAGAATTCCCAGGCACAATTCCAGCTCCCCCTTTCAGCTGGCAGCAGCCCGGTGTCCTCTGCGTGTGGCAGCAGCTGCAGCGCTGGTTTGGAGCGAGTTTCCATGGCATTTTGTTGCAAAGGTGCCCCTTCCAGCCGGGTGCCCCGGCTGGGTTCCCTGGCTGGGAGAGCCCTTGAAGTAGCCAGAGGGAGCAGCTGCTGAGAATTCCGAGCCCGCTGTTCCTGTGGTTGTGGATACAGTGTTTCAGTAGTGTGTGCTTCTGTCCTATGTGCTGCTAGATGTACTTTGGAACAAGTTGACTCTTTCATCCCTCCCCACCTGCATTCTTCCTAGGTGTACGTTTTATTCAGCAGCATTCAGATGAGAGAGAGGAGCTCTGTTCCCATCAGCACGAAAGGAAAAAGTGTGCTCACACAGACCTAAGTTGTTTGGTCAAAAAATTCTTACTTTGGTTTGGTCCAAAAAATGTTATTCCTGTGTGCAAGCTCACGGGGAAGATTTTATTCAACAGCTCTCAGTGGGACATCAAAGCTCCACTTTCCCTTTTCTTGAACAGCCTGAGACCCAATATTACTTGATATCAATTTTATTACAGGCGTTTTGAACTTTTTGAAGAGCCAGAAGGATTGTTTGTGCATACGTGTGTCACTAATATCCCTCCTCTCTCCAATGCAGGATGGGGGGGAAAAGGGCTGCAGAGCTTCCTACAAGGGGCTGTAAGTGCGAATAAAGAGGAGCCAGAGGTTTAGTTGATATGAATCACTGTTTCTGAAAAGAGCCTGATGGATTTCCTGATACCAAAACCAGTAGGAATAGGAGACTGAACTCGGGCATCGTGATGGTCTCCTTGGCTTTAAAAAGCTTTAATGGCTTTAAAGGGCATTTCTATCAGTCCTGGTTTATTTTTGTTCCCTTTCATTAAATTTTCAAATTAAAAAGCCCCGCTCCATCACTGCTGCTGTGATGTGTGACAAAAGCCCATCTTCCCTCCCCTGGGAACAGGTGAGAGATGGAACTAAACCCCAAAGGATTTTCTGCTCACTGATGGCACGTGAGTTTTCTTGGGAATCCTCTGCCAAATGTGGTCAGTTGTTCTTGAATGTGGCCATGCAGGGAGTCGAATGTGCCAGCCCAGATCTGCAAACATGCAGTGCCAGAAGGAGAACCTTTGAAATGTCACCTGGGATGTGTTCCACTGACTCACAAGTGGGTGCTGTGCCCAGGTCCCCTGTCCAAATCCTGGGCGGGCAGAAGCCAGGACTGCACATTGCTCGTGATATGAATTCAGTTTTGGGGAGGTTAAATACAAATGAGATGCCAGGGAGGGAATGGCTCCTACGTGTAAATATATTTGTCCTAAAGGAGCCCTGCCCAGTCTGACTGCTGCCCAGTGCTGCTCCCTGGCTGCACGCTCTCTTGGTGAGCCTCTGTCCTGCTGGCCGTGCCTTTTCTGTCCCCGTCCCCATGCCGCTCCTTGCCCGTCTTTACCCTCCCGAGCACGTGGTGTGGTCGATTCCTGCCTCCCGGTCCTGGTTTCCCTTTTTGTCTCTGTGTCCCTACGTCCTTGTTGTGTGTTTGGGACTCCGTCTTTTTGTCTGTCCTTCTCCGTGCCTCACTCGTGTTCCCGTTCTGTTCCCTGTGGCTCTGTGGTGCTCCCCGTGCCATTGTTTCCCCCGGGATCCTTGTGTCCCGTTCGCTGCCCCTGTTCTTTTTTAATCCCTCTCTCGTGCTGCCCATCCAGCATCCCTTTTTTGTGGATTTGTTGGTTTTTTTTTTTTCTCCATTTCAGCCTGCACCCCGATCTTCATTTTCTTTCCTGTGTCCTCTCTGCAGCCACTCTCTGCCTCGTGTCCTCTGCGTGTGTGGGGCTGAGGAGGAACTTTAGCCCTCCTGGGGGCTGCCCCTCCCCCCCCCCCCCCCCCCCCCCCCTTTCCTTGTGCCAGCTGGGTCCCTTTTTGTGGGCATGGACCCGTGGGAGGGTTCCCATCAAGGGCCGTGCTGCCGTCCAGGGCAGCTGGAGCGGTTCTGTGCCTTCATTTTGGGGGTGAGGAAAGAAGGCTGAGGGGGGGACGGGGTGGAGACTCGGGGGGCTCCGATGTGTTTCAGGGCAGCCCGAGGTCCCCGGCAGAGGGAGCCACGCTGTGGCGCAGGAGCAGGGGAGTGGGGAATGGGGTGGGGGGGGTGGTGGGGGGGCGTGCCTGGTTCCCTCCCCCAGAGGGACCCACGGGTGCCAGGACATTCCCCGGGAGGGGTGGCCGTAGAATATATGAAAAATTTTTTTGTTTGTCTTCATTTCGTTAGACGAAGGCTTTCTTTAGTTTTGGCTGGGGTTTATTTTGGTGCATTCATTCAGGGGGATTTCCTGAAGGGATGGATCTCGTTGTTTCATCCCCCCCCCCCCCCCCCCCCCATCCCTTGTCTGTCTGTCTGTCCGTCCCCAAAGCGCCGCAGCCCCGGGCTGAGCTCGGCGGCAGTGCTGCCGCCTTGTGGGCACAGCGCGGTACTGCAGCCGTCGCCTGTCTCGGATCCAGCCCCACAGCGAGCAGTCCGGAGCAGAAGTGTGAAAGCTGGGATCCTTTGACTTCTGCCGGGGACTTAATTTTCTTTTCCTCTTCTTCTCTTCCAGGACCGGAGAAATGGTTCCACTCCTCCCATCTTTGCCAAAAGCTGTGCTGTTTGAGGAGCCAGAGCCAAGGTGCCTTCAGCACCAGGGCTCTGCACTGGAGGGCTCCCGGTCCTGACCGCGCAGGGTTCCCCTTTTCCTCCCCCCTGGGATGAAGTGTCTATGGAATCTGGGATCTGGGTGAAACTGCAGCTCTGCTGGTATCCAGGGACGTGAGGTTCCGGGGGACTGCGTTTCCCTGTGGCTTTCCAGGTCGGCAGGAGCCGGAGGAAATGGGGTGCCAGAGCCGTGCCCCATCAGGCCGTGTTTGCCTCTGAGGAACAGAGAGTCCGGGCTGAGGTGAGATTGCCAGGAGTGCTTGGATGGATGAGCTGTGCGGGGAACGGGGAGCTCGGAATCGCAGCTGCTGCTGGATCCATTGCCTTAGGTCTGCTCCGTCTGTGTCTGTGCCAAGTGGGATTTGTGCTGGGGAGAGAGGTGCTGTGGGGAGCCAAAGGTGGAGTAAATCCTCTGTGGGGATGGGCAGCGAAGGACTGAGTAGCAGGGAAAGGAGAGGATTTCTAAAGGATACGACTGTTTCTGCCAAGAGCGGGGTGGAGCAGCGATGGGGGTAGTTGGGTTTGGCCTGGGCTCTGTTATTCTTGGTGCAATTTTAAAATTCTGTCGTGTGATTTACTGTCCGGGAGCTTTCGAACGAGAGCTGACTGAAATGTAGGTTAAGCCTTGGAAGTTGGGTCCGTTGACTGCAGCAGCTCGCCGAGGCTGGAGGACTGGGGTGATGGCTGCTCCCAGGAAAGGTTACTTATTTATTGATACTGTGTCACATTTCCCTCAGCGACTGCCAGCCCGGAATGGCTGTGAGTTGGTGCTCTTCTCAGTGGGGGATTGGAGAAGGTTTTGGCTGTAATTAGAAGTGGGAGAAAAATCCTGCTAAATAAAAGTCTCACCTCTGTCCCCCCTAAGTTATCCCAGTTTGTTCCAGCTTGGAGCTGCGCAGAAGTCAGGCAGGGGAAATGACATCAGGGATACAGCTGTCAGTTCCGAGGCAGAGAGAGAAGATGTAGCAGCCAAGGGCAGGGGAGGGGGAAAGGTTTCAGAAAGCATTTCTGTGGTGTAATGAATGCCAATTTCTGCTTGCCCAGGGAGAAGAGGACGAACTCCCAGCCATTCAGGCCTGACAGTCCCCTGCAGCGAGAGCATACACTGGAAGAGTTCAGGGTCGAAGACAAGGCTGAGGGAAAATCCAGGCTATTTATAAGGGATGATGAGAGGTGGGTCCAGGGTGAGAATCCAGTGGGTAAAGGGAAAAGTGGTGTAAGGGAGAAGTAATACAGGGCAGGGGCCGATAAGGTAGGACGGGTGGAACAGTGCAGTGAACATAAACCAATGGGGGGGGGGGGGGGGGGGTACAAGGATACAAGAACTTTCCAGAGCTGGGAGGAGACAAGGGATGACATAACTGGGAATAGAGGCAACCAATGGGAAATGAGGGTTATAAAGCTTTACCTTAAAGCTTTACCATGAAGAATTTTTAAAACCTTTGACAACCTTCTTAGGAGCTATTCTAAACTTAAACAAATGCCCTCCAAGGTCTGGGGCCACGGGCCAACTCCTCACCCAAAACACTGGTCTGGCTTGGGATGTCAGTCAGTCCGATTCCTACACTGGGCCTCTGCATGATATTCACCCAGAAGCTGCCTTTCAAGGACTGAAGTGGAACAAAAGGTATAAAAGAAATGTCATTCCCAGAGGGAAAATAGTTTCATTTCTCTTGTGTCTGTGTTTTTTTTTTTTTTTTTACAGTTACCTCAAAATTTCCGGATCCAGAACAGCTACTCTGAGTTTTGGTAGAGATTCCAAAGCAGGATACAGTAGGTTTCAAAGTACACCTTGGAAAATCAATTGTTTGTCTGCAGCATGCAGCATGTAGGTGTGATGTCTGTAACTGGTCTTAGTTGATGCAGAGGTACTTGGAAAAAAATGTTTAATCTTTCATCTCTCCCCACCTGCATTCTTCCTCAGTGTACTTTTTATTCAGCAGGACTCGGATGAGAGAGAGAGAGAGAGAGAGAGAGGGGAACTCTCTTCACATCAGCGTCAAAGGAAAAAGTGTTCAGCGACTTACAGTCGTAGTGACTGTTCTGTGTAAAAGCAGGATTGTTTTGCCATCAGACCTTGCGTGCCGTACCAGTCTGTGCGTTAACAGGTGTCTAAGAAAGGTCAAAAGGGAATAACTCCATGTCGTTCACTGGTGTGAATCTTGGTGGGGAGCAGAGCCGAGAGTTAACTGCAGTGAGGGGGAGGTTACTGAAGCCCCAGTTTGTTTCCAGTGAGCGTGGTGTTGTGGTGTTCAAAGTTACAGGTGCCTGCTGGCCTGGAGCTGGATACTTCTGCCTCTGCTTTCTTTGGGGGTTGATGATTCCTTATGTTTATGTTGGCGTGCCAGACAAATTGTTAAAGGTATTTCCATCAGACCTGGTTTGAATGTGTTACCCCTTCATTTAATTAAAAGAAAAAAAGCCCCGCTCCATCACTGCTGCTGTGATGTGTGACAAAAGCCCATCTTCCCTCCCCTGGGAACAGGTGAGAGATGGAACTAAACCCCAAAGGATTTTCTGCTCACTGATGGCACATGAGTCTTCTTGGGAATTCTCTGCCAAATGTGGTCAGTTGTTTTTGAATGTGGCCATGCGGGGAGTCGAACGTGCCAGCCCAGATCTGCAAACATGCAGTGCCAGAAGGAGAAGCCTTGAAATGTAAACTGGGATTTATTCACCTGACTCGCAAGTGTGTGTGCTGTGCCCAGGTCCCCTGTCCAAATCCTGGGCGGGGAGAAGCCAGGACTGCACATTCCTTGTGATAGGAATTCAGGTTTTTTTGGGGGGGTCGGGGTGGGGGTTAAATACAAATGAGATGCCAGGGAGGGAATGGCTCCTACGTGTAAATATATTTGTCCTAGAGGAGCCCTGCGCAGTCTGACTGCTGCCCAGTGCTGCTCCCTGACTGTACCCTCTCTTGGTGAGCCTCTGCCCTGCTGGCCGTGTTTTTGTTTTCTGGTTTTGGCTTTTTGTTTTTGTTTTTTTTTTTTTTTTTAATTTCAGCCTGCACCCCGATCTTCATTTTCTTCCCGTGTCCTCTCTGCTGCCACTCTCCCTTTCTGCCTCGTGTCCTCTGTCTCTGGTTTATAATGTGTAGACTATATGGATATATGAATTCCACGTAAGTATGCCAAATATAAATAGAAAAATGAATTGAAATATAGTTTTAAAATAAAGGGGTTTTAATTTTCTGTTTTGTTAGAGGCCGGGCTTTTCCATAAATGATATAAAAATGTGAAGATATAGAATATATAAATGTGTGTGTGTGTGTGTGTATATACATATATATACACACACATAAAATACAAATGTTAGTAATATAAAGATTTCTTAATAAAAATAATATTGTACCCATGTTGTAATTGATGCCAATATACATTAAATTCAATATCCAAAAATAGGTATTGATTATGAATATAAATTAATTATTAACAAACATATATATATATCTATATATATATCTATATATATATATCTAATGGGTTTGGGGTTTTTTTAATTTGTTCATGGCAGGGATTTTTTAGTTTGGGTCGGGTTTTTTTGGGGGGCATTCGTTTAGTAGGATTTTTTAAAGGGAGGGACCTCGATGTTTTTTGGCCCCTTGTCTCTCTGTCTGTGTGTGTGTCTCTCTGTCTGTGTCCCCCGTGTCCCCAAAGAGCCGCGGCCCCGGGCTGAGCTCGGCCGCAGTGCTGCCGCCTTGTGGGAAGAGATCGGTACTGCAGCCGTGCCCCGAAGCGGCGACCGGCTCCTCCTCGGCGCTGCTGCGGGAGGGCGGTGGGGTGCGAAATGGTGCGCGTGACCTTCTCAAGATGGCGGAGGGCCCAAGGTGACGATGCCGTTCCACTGGGACCGATGCGACGCTCGGGACGGCGGACGCAATAGGACCCCGGCAGAGATACGCTGGAGGGGGGGGGTTGTCCTTTTTTTCCCGCCCTTTTTTTGCCGTCCTATGTAGAAGGTCGGGTGAGTGATAGCCGGGTCGCCATCTTGGGAGTGGCACGCTGCAATTTCCGCCCTTCCTGGCTCCATCTTTGTTCCTGGCAGAAGCCACTTCCGGTGGCGTTGCCAGCGTTGTCGTGGTAACTGTAAAGCCCCAGATAATGGTGTCTCTTAAAGTCGCCTGCCTGAATCCGACCCCCGACGCTGATCGCGCGCTCTCCCGCCGCCTGTCCCACGAGCCATTTCCAGCACCGCTGACCAGTCCGCGCCCATCCGCGCCGCGTAAAAGGCGACGGAAAATCGCGCCGAGAACGCGGGATCGGTTTCGGGACCGGATTCAGGCAGGCGAGTTCAATAATCGCCAATGTAGGGGGCCTTCTTTTTCGCCTCCCGAAACAAAGATGGCGGAGGCACCGGAAATGGCTTCTGCCAGTACCAAAGATGGCGGCAGGGAAGGGCGGAAATTGCGTCTCGACCCTTCCCAAGATGGCGACTCAACCGTCACTCGCCCGACCTTCTGCATAGGGCGGCAAAAAAGGGGCGGGGAAAAAAGGACCCCCACGGGGTGTGGACTGCATTGCCTGCCCGCGACGCCGACGCCGATCCCTCCACCCCGGCGCGATTTTGCGCGGCGTTTCCCATCGTGCCCACACGGGCTGTGGGCTCAGCGGCGCCGCGGACGCGCGGGAGCCCGGCGGGCGCCGACAGGCAGCGGCGGGTCCGCCCCTCTCTCTGCCGGGGTCCTTCCACGGCCGCCGTCGCGGAGAGCGACTCCCGTCCCGCCGCGCCACCTCTCCGCGCTACCCGGTTCCGCTCCTGCCCGGGGAACGCATCGACGAAGGAAGAGCGGTCGCCCAGCTCCCGGAGCCATCGCCCTGCCCGCAGCCGGGAGCAGCCCGCAGGAGGAGGCAGCTGCTCTCTCTGCCGGAGAGGTGAGAGGGGCGCAAGGATGGGGCGGGGTGGGAACGCGGGCACGGGAGAATTCCCAGGCACAATTCCAGCTCCCCCTTTCAGCTGGCAGCAGCCCGGTGTCCTCTGCGTGTGGCAGCAGCTGCAGCGCTGGTTTGGAGCGAGTTTCCATGGCATTTTGTTGCAAAGGTGCCCCTTCCAGCCGGGTGCCCCGGCTGGGTTCCCTGGCTGGGAGAGCCCTTGAAGTAGCCAGAGGGAGCAGCTGCTGAGAATTCCGAGCCCGCTGTTCCTGTGGTTGTGGATACAGTGTTTCAGTAGTGTGTGCTTCTGTCCTATGTGCTGCTAGATGTACTTTGGAACAAGTTGACTCTTTCATCCCTCCCCACCTGCATTCTTCCTAGGTGTACGTTTTATTCAGCAGCATTCAGATGAGAGAGAGGAGCTCTGTTCCCATCAGCACGAAAGGAAAAAGTGTGCTCACACAGACCTAAGTTGTTTGGTCAAAAAATTCTTACTTTGGTTTGGTCCAAAAAATGTTATTCCTGTGTGCAAGCTCACGGGGAAGATTTTATTCAACAGCTCTCAGTGGGACATCAAAGCTCCACTTTCCCTTTTCTTGAACAGCCTGAGACCCAATATTACTTGATATCAATTTTATTACAGGCGTTTTGAACTTTTTGAAGAGCCAGAAGGATTGTTTGTGCATACGTGTGTCACTAATATCCCTCCTCTCTCCAATGCAGGATGGGGGGGAAAAGGGCTGCAGAGCTTCCTACAAGGGGCTGTAAGTGCGAATAAAGAGGAGCCAGAGGTTTAGTTGATATGAATCACTGTTTCTGAAAAGAGCCTGATGGATTTCCTGATACCAAAACCAGTAGGAATAGGAGACTGAACTCGGGCATCGTGATGGTCTCCTTGGCTTTAAAAAGCTTTAATGGCTTTAAAGGGCATTTCTATCAGTCCTGGTTTATTTTTGTTCCCTTTCATTAAATTTTCAAATAAAAAAGCCCCGCTCCATCACTGCTGCTGTGATGTGTGACAAAAGCCCATCTTCCCTCCCCTGGGAACAGGTGAGAGATGGAACTAAACCCCAAAGGATTTTCTGCTCACTGATGGCACGTGAGTTTTCTTGGGAATCCTCTGCCAAATGTGGTCAGTTGTTCTTGAATGTGGCCATGCAGGGAGTCGAATGTGCCAGCCCAGATCTGCAAACATGCAGTGCCAGAAGGAGAACCTTTGAAATGTCACCTGGGATGTGTTCCACTGACTCACAAGTGGGTGCTGTGCCCAGGTCCCCTGTCCAAATCCTGGGCGGGCAGAAGCCAGGACTGCACATTGCTCGTGATATGAATTCAGTTTTGGGGAGGTTAAATACAAATGAGATGCCAGGGAGGGAATGGCTCCTACGTGTAAATATATTTGTCCTAAAGGAGCCCTGCCCAGTCTGACTGCTGCCCAGTGCTGCTCCCTGGCTGCACGCTCTCTTGGTGAGCCTCTGTCCTGCTGGCCGTGCCTTTTCTGTCCCCGTCCCCATGCCGCTCCTTGCCTGTCTTTACCCTCCCGAGCACGTGGTGTGGTCGATTCCTGCCTCCCGGTCCTGGTTTCCCTTTTTGTCTCTGTGTCCCTACGTCCTTGTTGTGTGTTTGGGACTCTGTCTTTTTGTCTGTCCTTCTCCGTGCCTCACTCGTGTTCCCGTTCTGTTCCCTGTGGCTCTGTGGTGCTCCCCGTGCCATTGTTTCCCCCGGGATCCTTGTGTCCCGTTCGCTGCCCCTGTTCTTTTTTAATCCCTCTCTCGTGCTGCCCATCCAGCATCCCTTTTTTGTGGATTTGTTGGTTTTTTTTTTTTCTCCATTTCAGCCTGCACCCCGATCTTCATTTTCTTTCCTGTGTCCTCTCTGCAGCCACTCTCTGCCTCGTGTCCTCTGCGTGTGTGGGGCTGAGGAGGAACTTTAGCCCTCCTGGGGGCTGCCCCTCCCCCCCCCCCCCCCCCCCCCCCCCCCCTTTCCTTGTGCCAGCTGGGTCCCTTTTTGTGGGCATGGACCCGTGGGAGAGTTCCCATCAAGGGCCGTGCTGCCGTCCAGGGCAGCTGGAGCGGTTCTGTGCCTTCATTTTGGGGGTGAGGAAAGAAGGCTGAGGGGGGGACGGGGTGGAGACTCGGGGGGCTCCGATGTGTTTCGGGGCAGCCCGAGGTCCCCGGCAGAGGGAGCCACGCTGTGGCGCAGGAGCAGGGGAGTGGGGAATGGGGTGGGGGGGGTGGTGGGGGGGCGTGCTGGGTTCCCTCCCCCAGAGGGACCCACGGGTGCCAGGACATTCCCCGGGAGGGGTGGCCGTAGAATATATGAAAAATTTTTTTGTTTGTCTTCATTTCGTTAGACGAAGGCTTTCTTTAGTTTTGGCTGGGGTTTATTTTGGTGCATTCATTCAGGGGGATTTCCTGAAGGGATGGATCTCGTTGTTTCATCCCCCCCCCCCCCCCCCCATCCCTTGTCTGTCTGTCTGTCCGTCCCCAAAGCGCCGCAGCCCCGGGCTGAGCTCGGCGGCAGTGCTGCCGCCTTGTGGGCACAGCGCGGTACTGCAGCCGTCGCCTGTCTCGGATCCAGCCCCACAGCGAGCAGTCCGGAGCAGAAGTGTGAAAGCTGGGATCCTTTGACTTCTGCCGGGGACTTAATTTTCTTTTCCTCTTCTTCTCTTCCAGGACCGGAGAAATGGTTCCACTCCTCCCATCTTTGCCAAAAGCTGTGCTGTTTGAGGAGCCAGAGCCAAGGTGCCTTCAGCACCAGGGCTCTGCACTG
Source organism: Cinclus cinclus (assembly GCF_963662255.1). NCBI lineage: Eukaryota > Metazoa > Chordata > Aves > Passeriformes > Cinclidae > Cinclus > Cinclus cinclus. Next base: position 1,066,557 of record NW_026912246.1, on the reverse strand, counting down.
GAGGGCTCCCGGTCCTGACCGCGCAGGGTTCCCCTTTTCCTCCCCCCTGGGATGAAGTGTCTATGGAATCTGGGATCTGGGTGAAACTGCAGCTCTGCTGGTATCCAGGGACGTGAGGTTCCGGGGGACTGCGTTTCCCTGTGGCTTTCCAGGTCGGCAGGAGCCGGAGGAAATGGGGTGCCAGAGCCGTGCCCCATCAGGCCGTGTTTGCCTCTGAGGAACAGAGAGTCCGGGCTGAGGTGAGATTGCCAGGAGTGCTTGGATGGATGAGCTGTGCGGGGAACGGGGAGCTCGGAATCGCAGCTGCTGCTGGATCCATTGCCTTAGGTCTGCTCCGTCTGTGTCTGTGCCAAGTGGGATTTGTGCTGGGGAGAGAGGTGCTGTGGGGAGCCAAAGGTGGAGTAAATCCTCTGTGGGGATGGGCAGCGAAGGACTGAGTAGCAGGGAAAGGAGAGGATTTCTAAAGGATACGACTGTTTCTGCCAAGAGCGGGGTGGAGCAGCGATGGGGGTAGTTGGGTTTGGCCTGGGCTCTGTTATTCTTGGTGCAATTTTAAAATTCTGTCATGTGATTTACTGTCCGGGAGCTTTCGAACGAGAGCTGACCGAAATGTAGGTTAAGCCTTGGAAGTTGGGTCCGTTGACTGCAGCAGCTCGCCGAGGCTGGAGGACTGGGGTGATGGCTGCTCCCAGGAAAGGTTACTTATTTATTGATATTGTGTCACATTTCCCTCAGCGACTGCCAGCCCGGAATGGCTGTGAGTTGGTGCTCTTCTCAGTGGGGGATTGGAGAAGGTTTTGGCTGTAATTAGAAGTGGGAGAAAAATCCTGCTAAATAAAAGTCTCACCTCTGTCCCCCCTAAGTTATCCCAGTTTGTTCCAGCTTGGAGCTGCGCAGAAGTCAGGCAGGGGAAATGACATCAGGGATACAGCTGTCAGTTCCGAGGCAGAGAGAGAAGATGTAGCAGCCAAGGGCAGGGGAGGGGGAAAGGTTTCAGAAAGCATTTCTGTGGTGTAATGAATGCCAATTTCTGCTTGCCCAGGGAGAAGAGGACGAACTCCCAGCCATTCAGGCCTGACAGTCCCCTGCAGCGAGAGCATACACTGGAAGAGTTCAGGGTCGAAGACAAGGCTGAGGGAAAATCCAGGCTATTTATAAGGGATGATGAGAGGTGGGTCCAGGGTGAGAATCCAGTGGGTAAAGGGAAAAGTGGTGTAAGGGAGAAGTAATACAGGGCAGGGGCCGATAAGGTAGGACGGGTGGAACAGTGCAGTGAACATAAACCAATGGGGGGGGGGGGGGGTACAAGGATACAAGAACTTTCCAGAGCTGGGAGGAGACAAGGGATGACATAACTGGGAATAGAGGCAACCAATGGGAAATGAGGGTTATAAAGCTTTACCTTAAAGCTTTACCATGAAGAATTTTTAAAACCTTTGACAACCTTCTTAGGAGCTATTCTAAACTTAAACAAATGCCCTCCAAGGTCTGGGGCCACGGGCCAACTCCTCACCCAAAACACTGGTCTGGCTTGGGATGTCAGTCAGTCCGATTCCTACACTGGGCCTCTGCATGATATTCACCCAGAAGCTGCCTTTCAAGGACTGAAGTGGAACAAAAGGTATAAAAGAAATGTCATTCCCAGAGGGAAAATAGTTTCATTTCTCTTGTGTCTGCGTTTTTTTTTTTTTACAGTTACCTCAAAATTTCCGGATCCAGAACAGCTACTCTGAGTTTTGGTAGAGATTCCAAAGCAGGATACAGTAGGTTTCAAAGTACACCTTGGAAAATCAATTGTTTGTCTGCAGCATGCAGCATGTAGGTGTGATGTCTGTAACTGGTCTTAGTTGATGCAGAGGTACTTGGAAAAAAATGTTTAATCTTTCATCTCTCCCCACCTGCATTCTTCCTCAGTGTACTTTTTATTCAGCAGGACTCGGATGAGAGAGAGAGAGAGAGAGAGAGAGGGGAACTCTCTTCACATCAGCGTCAAAGGAAAAAGTGTTCAGCGACTTACAGTCGTAGTGACTGTTCTGTGTAAAAGCAGGATTGTTTTGCCATCAGACCTTGCGTGCCGTACCAGTCTGTGCGTTAACAGGTGTCTAAGAAAGGTCAAAAGGGAATAACTCCATGTCGTTCACTGGTGTGAATCTTGGTGGGGAGCAGAGCCGAGAGTTAACTGCAGTGAGGGGGAGGTTACTGAAGCCCCAGTTTGTTTCCAGTGAGCGTGGTGTTGTGGTGTTCAAAGTTACAGGTGCCTGCTGGCCTGGAGCTGGATACTTCTGCCTCTGCTTTCTTTGGGGGTTGATGATTCCTTATGTTTATGTTGGCGTGCCAGACAAATTGTTAAAGGTATTTCCATCAGACCTGGTTTGAATGTGTTACCCCTTCATTTAATTAAAAGAAAAAAAGCCCCGCTCCATCACTGCTGCTGTGATGTGTGACAAAAGCCCATCTTCCCTCCCCTGGGAACAGGTGAGAGATGGAACTAAACCCCAAAGGATTTTCTGCTCACTGATGGCACATGAGTCTTCTTGGGAATTCTCTGCCAAATGTGGTCAGTTGTTTTTGAATGTGGCCATGCGGGGAGTCGAACGTGCCAGCCCAGATCTGCAAACATGCAGTGCCAGAAGGAGAAGCCTTGAAATGTAAACTGGGATTTATTCACCTGACTCGCAAGTGTGTGTGCTGTGCCCAGGTCCCCTGTCCAAATCCTGGGCGGGGAGAAGCCAGGACTGCACATTCCTTGTGATAGGAATTCAGGTTTTTTTGGGGGGGTCGGGGTGGGGGTTAAATACAAATGAGATGCCAGGGAGGGAATGGCTCCTACGTGTAAATATATTTGTCCTAGAGGAGCCCTGCGCAGTCTGACTGCTGCCCAGTGCTGCTCCCTGACTGTACCCTCTCTTGGTGAGCCTCTGCCCTGCTGGCCGTGTTTTTGTTTTCTGGTTTTGGCTTTTTGTTTTTGTTTTTTTTTTTTTTTTAATTTCAGCCTGCACCCCGATCTTCATTTTCTTCCCGTGTCCTCTCTGCTGCCACTCTCCCTTTCTGCCTCGTGTCCTCTGTCTCTGGTTTATAATGTGTAGACTATATGGATATATGAATTCCACGTAAGTATGCCAAATATAAATAGAAAAATGAATTGAAATATAGTTTTAAAATAAAGGGGTTTTAATTTTCTGTTTTGTTAGAGGCCGGGCTTTTCCATAAATGATATAAAAATGTGAAGATATAGAATATATAAATGTGTGTGTGTGTGTGTGTGTGTATATACATATATATACACACACATAAAATACAAATGTTAGTAATATAAAGATTTCTTAATAAAAATAATATTGTACCCATGTTGTAATTGATGCCAATATACATTAAATTCAATATCCAAAAATAGGTATTGATTATGAATATAAATTAATTATTAACAAACATATATATATATCTATATATATATCTATATATATATATCTAATGGGTTTGGGGTTTTTTTAATTTGTTCATGGCAGGGATTTTTTAGTTTGGGTCGGGTTTTTTTGGGGGGCATTCGTTTAGTAGGATTTTTTAAAGGGAGGGACCTTGATGTTTTTTGGCCCCTTGTCTCTCTGTCTGTGTGTGTGTCTCTCTGTCTGTGTCCCCCGTGTCCCCAAAGAGCCGCGGCCCCGGGCTGAGCTCGGCCGCAGTGCTGCCGCCTTGTGGGAAGAGATCGGTACTGCAGCCGTGCCCCGAAGCGGCGACCGGCTCCTCCTCGGCGCTGCTGCGGGAGGGCGGTGGGGCGCGAAATGGTGCGCGTGACCTTCTCAAGATGGCGGAGGGCCCAAGGTGACGATGCCGTTCCACTGGGACCGATGCGACGCTCGGGACGGCGGACGCAATAGGACCCCGGCAGAGATACGCTGGAGGGGGGGGGTTGTCCTTTTTTTCCCGCCCTTTTTTTGCCGTCCTATGTAGAAGGTCGGGTGAGTGATAGCCGGGTCGCCATCTTGGGAGTGGCACGCTGCAATTTCCGCCCTTCCTGGCTCCATCTTTGTTCCTGGCAGAAGCCACTTCCGGTGGCGTTGCCAGCGTTGTCGTGGTAACTGTAAAGCCCCAGATAATGGTGTCTCTTAAAGTCGCCTGCCTGAATCCGACCCCCGACGCTGATCGCGCGCTCTCCCGCCGCCTGTCCCACGAGCCATTTCCAGCACCGCTGACCAGTCCGCGCCCATCCGCGCCGCGTAAAAGGCGACGGAAAATCGCGCCGAGAACGCGGGATCGGTTTCGGGACCGGATTCAGGCAGGCGAGTTCAATAATCACCAATGTAGGGGGCCTTCTTTTTCGCCTCCCGAAACAAAGATGGCGGAGGCACCGGAAATGGCTTCTGCCAGTACCAAAGATGGCGGCAGGGAAGGGCGGAAATTGCGTCTCGACCCTTCCCAAGATGGCGACTCAACCGTCACTCGCCCGACCTTCTGCATAGGGCGGCAAAAAAGGGGCGGGGAAAAAAGGACCCCCACGGGGTGTGGACTGCATTGCCTGCCCGCGACGCCGACGCCGATCCCTCCACCCCGGCGCGATTTTGCGCGGCGTTTCCCATCGTGCCCACACGGGCTGTGGGCTCAGCGGCGCCGCGGACGCGCGGGAGCCCGGCGGGCGCCGACAGGCAGCGGCGGGTCCGTCCCTCTCTCTGCCGGGGTCCTTCCACGGCCGCCGTCGCGGAGAGCGACTCCCGTCCCGCCGCGCCACCTCTCCGCGCTACCCGGTTCCGCTCCTGCCCGGGGAACGCATCGACGAAGGAAGAGCGGTCGCCCAGCTCCCGGAGCCATCGCCCTGCCCGCAGCCGGGAGCAGCCCGCAGGAGGAGGCAGCTGCTCTCTCTGCCGGAGAGGTGAGAGGGGCGCAAGGATGGGGCGGGGTGGGAACGCGGGCACGGGAGAATTCCCAGGCACAATTCCAGCTCCCCCTTTCAGCTGGCAGCAGCCCGGTGTCCTCTGCGTGTGGCAGCAGCTGCAGCGCTGGTTTGGAGCGAGTTTCCATGGCATTTTGTTGCAAAGGTGCCCCTTCCAGCCGGGTGCCCCGGCTGGGTTCCCTGGCTGGGAGAGCCCTTGAAGTAGCCAGAGGGAGCAGCTGCTGAGAATTCCGAGCCCGCTGTTCCTGTGGTTGTGGATACAGTGTTTCAGTAGTGTGTGCTTCTGTCCTATGTGCTGCTAGATGTACTTTGGAACAAGTTGACTCTTTCATCCCTCCCCACCTGCATTCTTCCTAGGTGTACGTTTTATTCAGCAGCATTCAGATGAGAGAGAGGAGCTCTGTTCCCATCAGCACGAAAGGAAAAAGTGTGCTCACACAGACCTAAGTTGTTTGGTCAAAAAATTCTTACTTTGGTTTGGTCCAAAAAATGTTATTCCTGTGTGCAAGCTCACGGGGAAGATTTTATTCAACAGCTCTCAGTGGGACATCAAAGCTCCACTTTCCCTTTTCTTGAACAGCCTGAGACCCAATATTACTTGATATCAATTTTATTACAGGCGTTTTGAACTTTTTGAAGAGCCAGAAGGATTGTTTGTGCATACGTGTGTCACTAATATCCCTCCTCTCTCCAATGCAGGATGGGGGGGAAAAGGGCTGCAGAGCTTCCTACAAGGGGCTGTAAGTGCGAATAAAGAGGAGCCAGAGGTTTAGTTGATATGAATCACTGTTTCTGAAAAGAGCCTGATGGATTTCCTGATACCAAAACCAGTAGGAATAGGAGACTGAACTCGGGCATCGTGATGGTCTCCTTGGCTTTAAAAAGCTTTAATGGCTTTAAAGGGCATTTCTATCAGTCCTGGTTTATTTTTGTTCCCTTTCATTAAATTTTCAAATTAAAAAGCCCCGCTCCATCACTGCTGCTGTGATGTGTGACAAAAGCCCATCTTCCCTCCCCTGGGAACAGGTGAGAGATGGAACTAAACCCCAAAGGATTTTCTGCTCACTGATGGCACGTGAGTTTTCTTGGGAATCCTCTGCCAAATGTGGTCAGTTGTTCTTGAATGTGGCCATGCAGGGAGTCGAATGTGCCAGCCCAGATCTGCAAACATGCAGTGCCAGAAGGAGAACCTTTGAAATGTCACCTGGGATGTGTTCCACTGACTCACAAGTGGGTGCTGTGCCCAGGTCCCCTGTCCAAATCCTGGGCGGGCAGAAGCCAGGACTGCACATTGCTCGTGATATGAATTCAGTTTTGGGGAGGTTAAATACAAATGAGATGCCAGGGAGGGAATGGCTCCTACGTGTAAATATATTTGTCCTAAAGGAGCCCTGCCCAGTCTGACTGCTGCCCAGTGCTGCTCCCTGGCTGCACGCTCTCTTGGTGAGCCTCTGTCCTGCTGGCCGTGCCTTTTCTGTCCCCGTCCCCATGCCGCTCCTTGCCCGTCTTTACCCTCCCGAGCACGTGGTGTGGTCGATTCCTGCCTCCCGGTCCTGGTTTCCCTTTTTGTCTCTGTGTCCCTACGTCCTTGTTGTGTGTTTGGGACTCCGTCTTTTTGTCTGTCCTTCTCCGTGCCTCACTCGTGTTCCCGTTCTGTTCCCTGTGGCTCTGTGGTGCTCCCCGTGCCATTGTTTCCCCCGGGATCCTTGTGTCCCGTTCGCTGCCCCTGTTCTTTTTTAATCCCTCTCTCGTGCTGCCCATCCAGCATCCCTTTTTTGTGGATTTGTTGGTTTTTTTTTTTTCTCCATTTCAGCCTGCACCCCGATCTTCATTTTCTTTCCTGTGTCCTCTCTGCAGCCACTCTCTGCCTCGTGTCCTCTGCGTGTGTGGGGCTGAGGAGGAACTTTAGCCCTCCTGGGGGCTGCCCCTCCCCCCCCCCCCCCCCCCCCCCCTTTCCTTGTGCCAGCTGGGTCCCTTTTTGTGGGCATGGACCCGTGGGAGGGTTCCCATCAAGGGCCGTGCTGCCGTCCAGGGCAGCTGGAGCGGTTCTGTGCCTTCATTTTGGGGGTGAGGAAAGAAGGCTGAGGGGGGGACGGGGTGGAGACTCGGGGGGCTCCGATGTGTTTCAGGGCAGCCCGAGGTCCCCGGCAGAGGGAGCCACGCTGTGGCGCAGGAGCAGGGGAGTGGGGAATGGGGTGGGGGGGGTGGTGGGGGGGCGTGCCTGGTTCCCTCCCCCAGAGGGACCCACGGGTGCCAGGACATTCCCCGGGAGGGGTGGCCGTAGAATATATGAAAAATTTTTTTGTTTGTCTTCATTTCGTTAGACGAAGGCTTTCTTTAGTTTTGGCTGGGGTTTATTTTGGTGCATTCATTCAGGGGGATTTCCTGAAGGGATGGATCTCGTTGTTTCATCCCCCCCCCCCCCCCCCCCCCATCCCTTGTCTGTCTGTCTGTCCGTCCCCAAAGCGCCGCAGCCCCGGGCTGAGCTCGGCGGCAGTGCTGCCGCCTTGTGGGCACAGCGCGGTACTGCAGCCGTCGCCTGTCTCGGATCCAGCCCCACAGCGAGCAGTCCGGAGCAGAAGTGTGAAAGCTGGGATCCTTTGACTTCTGCCGGGGACTTAATTTTCTTTTCCTCTTCTTCTCTTCCAGGACCGGAGAAATGGTTCCACTCCTCCCATCTTTGCCAAAAGCTGTGCTGTTTGAGGAGCCAGAGCCAAGGTGCCTTCAGCACCAGGGCTCTGCACTGGAGGGCTCCCGGTCCTGACCGCGCAGGGTTCCCCTTTTCCTCCCCCCTGGGATGAAGTGTCTATGGAATCTGGGATCTGGGTGAAACTGCAGCTCTGCTGGTATCCAGGGACGTGAGGTTCCGGGGGACTGCGTTTCCCTGTGGCTTTCCAGGTCGGCAGGAGCCGGAGGAAATGGGGTGCCAGAGCCGTGCCCCATCAGGCCGTGTTTGCCTCTGAGGAACAGAGAGTCCGGGCTGAGGTGAGATTGCCAGGAGTGCTTGGATGGATGAGCTGTGCGGGGAACGGGGAGCTCGGAATCGCAGCTGCTGCTGGATCCATTGCCTTAGGTCTGCTCCGTCTGTGTCTGTGCCAAGTGGGATTTGTGCTGGGGAGAGAGGTGCTGTGGGGAGCCAAAGGTGGAGTAAATCCTCTGTGGGGATGGGCAGCGAAGGACTGAGTAGCAGGGAAAGGAGAGGATTTCTAAAGGATACGACTGTTTCTGCCAAGAGCGGGGTGGAGCAGCGATGGGGGTAGTTGGGTTTGGCCTGGGCTCTGTTATTCTTGGTGCAATTTTAAAATTCTGTCGTGTGATTTACTGTCCGGGAGCTTTCGAACGAGAGCTGACTGAAATGTAGGTTAAGCCTTGGAAGTTGGGTCCGTTGACTGCAGCAGCTCGCCGAGGCTGGAGGACTGGGGTGATGGCTGCTCCCAGGAAAGGTTACTTATTTATTGATACTGTGTCACATTTCCCTCAGCGACTGCCAGCCCGGAATGGCTGTGAGTTGGTGCTCTTCTCAGTGGGGGATTGGAGAAGGTTTTGGCTGTAATTAGAAGTGGGAGAAAAATCCTGCTAAATAAAAGTCTCACCTCTGTCCCCCCTAAGTTATCCCAGTTTGTTCCAGCTTGGAGCTGCGCAGAAGTCAGGCAGGGGAAATGACATCAGGGATACAGCTGTCAGTTCCGAGGCAGAGAGAGAAGATGTAGCAGCCAAGGGCAGGGGAGGGGGAAAGGTTTCAGAAAGCATTTCTGTGGTGTAATGAATGCCAATTTCTGCTTGCCCAGGGAGAAGAGGACGAACTCCCAGCCATTCAGGCCTGACAGTCCCCTGCAGCGAGAGCATACACTGGAAGAGTTCAGGGTCGAAGACAAGGCTGAGGGAAAATCCAGGCTATTTATAAGGGATGATGAGAGGTGGGTCCAGGGTGAGAATCCAGTGGGTAAAGGGAAAAGTGGTGTAAGGGAGAAGTAATACAGGGCAGGGGCCGATAAGGTAGGACGGGTGGAACAGTGCAGTGAACATAAACCAATGGGGGGGGGGGGGGGGGTACAAGGATACAAGAACTTTCCAGAGCTGGGAGGAGACAAGGGATGACATAACTGGGAATAGAGGCAACCAATGGGAAATGAGGGTTATAAAGCTTTACCTTAAAGCTTTACCATGAAGAATTTTTAAAACCTTTGACAACCTTCTTAGGAGCTATTCTAAACTTAAACAAATGCCCTCCAAGGTCTGGGGCCACGGGCCAACTCCTCACCCAAAACACTGGTCTGGCTTGGGATGTCAGTCAGTCCGATTCCTACACTGGGCCTCTGCATGATATTCACCCAGAAGCTGCCTTTCAAGGACTGAAGTGGAACAAAAGGTATAAAAGAAATGTCATTCCCAGAGGGAAAATAGTTTCATTTCTCTTGTGTCTGCGTTTTTTTTTTTTTACAGTTACCTCAAAATTTCCGGATCCAGAACAGCTACTCTGAGTTTTGGTAGAGATTCCAAAGCAGGATACAGTAGGTTTCAAAGTACACCTTGGAAAATCAATTGTTTGTCTGCAGCATGCAGCATGTAGGTGTGATGTCTGTAACTGGTCTTAGTTGATGCAGAGGTACTTGGAAAAAAATGTTTAATCTTTCATCTCTCCCCACCTGCATTCTTCCTCAGTGTACTTTTTATTCAGCAGGACTCGGATGAGAGAGAGAGAGAGAGAGAGAGAGGGGAACTCTCTTCACATCAGCGTCAAAGGAAAAAGTGTTCAGCGACTTACAGTCGTAGTGACTGTTCTGTGTAAAAGCAGGATTGTTTTGCCATCAGACCTTGCGTGCCGTACCAGTCTGTGCGTTAACAGGTGTCTAAGAAAGGTCAAAAGGGAATAACTCCATGTCGTTCACTGGTGTGAATCTTGGTGGGGAGCAGAGCCGAGAGTTAACTGCAGTGAGGGGGAGGTTACTGAAGCCCCAGTTTGTTTCCAGTGAGCGTGGTGTTGTGGTGTTCAAAGTTACAGGTGCCTGCTGGCCTGGAGCTGGATACTTCTGCCTCTGCTTTCTTTGGGGGTTGATGATTCCTTATGTTTATGTTGGCGTGCCAGACAAATTGTTAAAGGTATTTCCATCAGACCTGGTTTGAATGTGTTACCCCTTCATTTAATTAAAAGAAAAAAAGCCCCGCTCCATCACTGCTGCTGTGATGTGTGACAAAAGCCCATCTTCCCTCCCCTGGGAACAGGTGAGAGATGGAACTAAACCCCAAAGGATTTTCTGCTCACTGATGGCACATGAGTCTTCTTGGGAATTCTCTGCCAAATGTGGTCAGTTGTTTTTGAATGTGGCCATGCGGGGAGTCGAACGTGCCAGCCCAGATCTGCAAACATGCAGTGCCAGAAGGAGAAGCCTTGAAATGTAAACTGGGATTTATTCACCTGACTCGCAAGTGTGTGTGCTGTGCCCAGGTCCCCTGTCCAAATCCTGGGCGGGGAGAAGCCAGGACTGCACATTCCTTGTGATAGGAATTCAGGTTTTTTTGGGGGGGTCGGGGTGGGGGTTAAATACAAATGAGATGCCAGGGAGGGAATGGCTCCTACGTGTAAATATATTTGTCCTAGAGGAGCCCTGCGCAGTCTGACTGCTGCCCAGTGCTGCTCCCTGACTGTACCCTCTCTTGGTGAGCCTCTGCCCTGCTGGCCGTGTTTTTGTTTTCTGGTTTTGGCTTTTTGTTTTTGTTTTTTTTTTTTTTTTTAATTTCAGCCTGCACCCCGATCTTCATTTTCTTCCCGTGTCCTCTCTGCTGCCACTCTCCCTTTCTGCCTCGTGTCCTCTGTCTCTGGTTTATAATGTGTAGACTATATGGATATATGAATTCCACGTAAGTATGCCAAATATAAATAGAAAAATGAATTGAAATATAGTTTTAAAATAAAGGGGTTTTAATTTTCTGTTTTGTTAGAGGCCGGGCTTTTCCATAAATGATATAAAAATGTGAAGATATAGAATATATAAATGTGTGTGTGTGTGTGTGTGTGTGTGTATATACATATATATACACACACATAAAATACAAATGTTAGTAATATAAAGATTTCTTAATAAAAATAATATTGTACCCATGTTGTAATTGATGCCAATATACATTAAATTCAATATCCAAAAATAGGTATTGATTATGAATATAAATTAATTATTAACAAACATATATATATATCTATATATATATCTATATATATATATCTAATGGGTTTGGGGTTTTTTTAATTTGTTCATGGCAGGGATTTTTTAGTTTGGGTCGGGTTTTTTTGGGGGGCATTCGTTTAGTAGGATTTTTTAAAGGGAGGGACCTCGATGTTTTTTGGCCCCTTGTCTCTCTGTCTGTGTGTGTGTCTCTCTGTCTGTGTCCCCCGTGTCCCCAAAGAGCCGCGGCCCCGGGCTGAGCTCGGCCGCAGTGCTGCCGCCTTGTGGGAAGAGATCGGTACTGCAGCCGTGCCCCGAAGCGGCGACCGGCTCCTCCTCGGCGCTGCTGCGGGAGGGCGGTGGGGCGCGAAATGGTGCGCGTGACCTTCTCAAGATGGCGGAGGGCCCAAGGTGACGATGCCGTTCCACTGGGACCGATGCGACGCTCGGGACGGCGGACGCAATAGGACCCCGGCAGAGATACGCTGGAGGGGGGGGGTTGTCCTTTTTTTCCCGCCCTTTTTTTGCCATCCTATGTAGAAGGTCGGGTGAGTGATAGCCGGGTCGCCATCTTGGGAGTGGCACGCTGCAATTTCCGCCCTTCCTGGCTCCATCTTTGTTCCTGGCAGAAGCCACTTCCGGTGGCGTTGCCAGCGTTGTCGTGGTAACTGTAAAGCCCCAGATAATGGTGTCTCTTAAAGTCGCCTGCCTGAATCCGACCCCCGACGCTGATCGCGCGCTCTCCCGCCGCCTGTCCCACGAGCCATTTCCAGCACCGCTGACCAGTCCGCGCCCATCCGCGCCGCGTAAAAGGCGACGGAAAATCGCGCCGAGAACGCGGGATCGGTTTCGGGACCGGATTCAGGCAGGCGAGTTCAATAATCGCCAATGTAGGGGGCCTTCTTTTTCGCCTCCCGAAACAAAGATGGCGGAGGCACCGGAAATGGCTTCTGCCAGTACCAAAGATGGCGGCAGGGAAGGGCGGAAATTGCGTCTCGACCCTTCCCAAGATGGCGACTCAACCGTCACTCGCCCGACCTTCTGCATAGGGCGGCAAAAAAGGGGCGGGGAAAAAAGGACCCCCACGGGGTGTGGACTGCATTGCCTGCCCGCGACGCCGACGCCGATCCCTCCACCCCGGCGCGATTTTGCGCGGCGTTTCCCATCGTGCCCACACGGGCTGTGGGCTCAGCGGCGCCGCGGACGCGCGGGAGCCCGGCGGGCGCCGACAGGCAGCGGCGGGTCCGCCCCTCTCTCTGCCGGGGTCCTTCCACGGCCGCCGTCGCGGAGAGCGACTCCCGTCCCGCCGCGCCACCTCTCCGCGCTACCCGGTTCCGCTCCTGCCCGGGGAACGCATCGACGAAGGAAGAGCGGTCGCCCAGCTCCCGGAGCCATCGCCCTGCCCGCAGCCGGGAGCAGCCCGCAGGAGGAGGCAGCTGCTCTCTCTGCCGGAGAGGTGAGAGGGGCGCAAGGATGGGGCGGGGTGGGAACGCGGGCACGGGAGAATTCCCAGGCACAATTCCAGCTCCCCCTTTCAGCTGGCAGCAGCCCGGTGTCCTCTGCGTGTGGCAGCAGCTGCAGCGCTGGTTTGGAGCGAGTTTCCATGGCATTTTGTTGCAAAGGTGCCCCTTCCAGCCGGGTGCCCCGGCTGGGTTCCCTGGCTGGGAGAGCCCTTGAAGTAGCCAGAGGGAGCAGCTGCTGAGAATTCCGAGCCCGCTGTTCCTGTGGTTGTGGATACAGTGTTTCAGTAGTGTGTGCTTCTGTCCTATGTGCTGCTAGATGTACTTTGGAACAAGTTGACTCTTTCATCCCTCCCCACCTGCATTCTTCCTAGGTGTACGTTTTATTCAGCAGCATTCAGATGAGAGAGAGGAGCTCTGTTCCCATCAGCACGAAAGGAAAAAGTGTGCTCACACAGACCTAAGTTGTTTGGTCAAAAAATTCTTACTTTGGTTTGGTCCAAAAAATGTTATTCCTGTGTGCAAGCTCACGGGGAAGATTTTATTCAACAGCTCTCAGTGGGACATCAAAGCTCCACTTTCCCTTTTCTTGAACAGCCTGAGACCCAATATTACTTGATATCAATTTTATTACAGGCGTTTTGAACTTTTTGAAGAGCCAGAAGGATTGTTTGTGCATACGTGTGTCACTAATATCCCTCCTCTCTCCAATGCAGGATGGGGGGGAAAAGGGCTGCAGAGCTTCCTACAAGGGGCTGTAAGTGCGAATAAAGAGGAGCCAGAGGTTTAGTTGATATGAATCACTGTTTCTGAAAAGAGCCTGATGGATTTCCTGATACCAAAACCAGTAGGAATAGGAGACTGAACTCGGGCATCGTGATGGTCTCCTTGGCTTTAAAAAGCTTTAATGGCTTTAAAGGGCATTTCTATCAGTCCTGGTTTATTTTTGTTCCCTTTCATTAAATTTTCAAATTAAAAAGCCCCGCTCCATCACTGCTGCTGTGATGTGTGACAAAAGCCCATCTTCCCTCCCCTGGGAACAGGTGAGAGATGGAACTAAACCCCAAAGGATTTTCTGCTCACTGATGGCACGTGAGTTTTCTTGGGAATCCTCTGCCAAATGTGGTCAGTTGTTCTTGAATGTGGCCATGCAGGGAGTCGAATGTGCCAGCCCAGATCTGCAAACATGCAGTGCCAGAAGGAGAACCTTTGAAATGTCACCTGGGATGTGTTCCACTGACTCACAAGTGGGTGCTGTGCCCAGGTCCCCTGTCCAAATCCTGGGCGGGCAGAAGCCAGGACTGCACATTGCTCGTGATATGAATTCAGTTTTGGGGAGGTTAAATACAAATGAGATGCCAGGGAGGGAATGGCTCCTACGTGTAAATATATTTGTCCTAAAGGAGCCCTGCCCAGTCTGACTGCTGCCCAGTGCTGCTCCCTGGCTGCACGCTCTCTTGGTGAGCCTCTGTCCTGCTGGCCGTGCCTTTTCTGTCCCCGTCCCCATGCCGCTCCTTGCCCGTCTTTACCCTCCCGAGCACGTGGTGTGGTCGATTCCTGCCTCCCGGTCCTGGTTTCCCTTTTTGTCTCTGTGTCCCTACGTCCTTGTTGTGTGTTTGGGACTCCGTCTTTTTGTCTGTCCTTCTCCGTGCCTCACTCGTGTTCCCGTTCTGTTCCCTGTGGCTCTGTGGTGCTCCCCGTGCCATTGTTTCCCCCGGGATCCTTGTGTCCCGTTCGCTGCCCCTGTTCTTTTTTAATCCCTCTCTCGTGCTGCCCATCCAGCATCCCTTTTTTGTGGATTTGTTGGTTTTTTTTTTTTCTCCATTTCAGCCTGCACCCCGATCTTCATTTTCTTTCCTGTGTCCTCTCTGCAGCCACTCTCTGCCTCGTGTCCTCTGCGTGTGTGGGGCTGAGGAGGAACTTTAGCCCTCCTGGGGGCTGCCCCTCCCCCCCCCCCCCCTCCCCCCCCTTTCCTTGTGCCAGCTGGGTCCCTTTTTGTGGGCATGGACCCGTGGGAGGGTTCCCATCAAGGGCCGTGCTGCCGTCCAGGGCAGCTGGAGCGGTTCTGTGCCTTCATTTTGGGGGTGAGGAAAGAAGGCTGAGGGGGGGACGGGGTGGAGACTCGGGGGGCTCCGATGTGTTTCAGGGCAGCCCGAGGTCCCCGGCAGAGGGAGCCACGCTGTGGCGCAGGAGCAGGGGAGTGGGGAATGGGGTGGGGGGGGTGGTGGGGGGGCGTGCTGGGTTCCCTCCCCCAGAGGGACCCACGGGTGCCAGGACATTCCCCGGGAGGGGTGGCCGTAGAATATATGAAAAATTTTTTTGTTTGTCTTCATTTCGTTAGACGAAGGCTTTCTTTAGTTTTGGCTGGGGTTTATTTTGGTGCATTCATTCAGGGGGATTTCCTGAAGGGATGGATCTCGTTGTTTCATCCCCCCCCCCCCCCCCCCATCCCTTGTCTGTCTGTCTGTCCGTCCCCAAAGCGCCGCAGCCCCGGGCTGAGCTCGGCGGCAGTGCTGCCGCCTTGTGGGCACAGCGCGGTACTGCAGCCGTCGCCTGTCTCGGATCCAGCCCCACAGCGAGCAGTCCGGAGCAGAAGTGTGAAAGCTGGGATCCTTTGACTTCTGCCGGGGACTTAATTTTCTTTTCCTCTTCTTCTCTTCCAGGACCGGAGAAATGGTTCCACTCCTCCCATCTTTGCCAAAAGCTGTGCTGTTTGAGGAGCCAGAGCCAAGGTGCCTTCAGCACCAGGGCTCTGCACTGGAGGGCTCCCGGTCCTGACCGCGCAGGGTTCCCCTTTTCCTCCCCCCTGGGATGAAGTGTCTATGGAATCTGGGATCTGGGTGAAACTGCAGCTCTGCTGGTATCCAGGGACGTGAGGTTCCGGGGGACTGCGTTTCCCTGTGGCTTTCCAGGTCGGCAGGAGCCGGAGGAAATGGGGTGCCAGAGCCGTGCCCCATCAGGCCGTGTTTGCCTCTGAGGAACAGAGAGTCCGGGCTGAGGTGAGATTGCCAGGAGTGCTTGGATGGATGAGCTGTGCGGGGAACGGGGAGCTCGGAATCGCAGCTGCTGCTGGATCCATTGCCTTAGGTCTGCTCCGTCTGTGTCTGTGCCAAGTGGGATTTGTGCTGGGGAGAGAGGTGCTGTGGGGAGCCAAAGGTGGAGTAAATCCTCTGTGGGGATGGGCAGCGAAGGACTGAGTAGCAGGGAAAGGAGAGGATTTCTAAAGGATACGACTGTTTCTGCCAAGAGCGGGGTGGAGCAGCGATGGGGGTAGTTGGGTTTGGCCTGGGCTCTGTTATTCTTGGTGCAATTTTAAAATTCTGTCGTGTGATTTACTGTCCGGGAGCTTTCGAACGAGAGCTGACCGAAATGTAGGTTAAGCCTTGGAAGTTGGGTCCGTTGACTGCAGCAGCTCGCCGAGGCTGGAGGACTGGGGTGATGGCTGCTCCCAGGAAAGGTTACTTATTTATTGATACTGTGTCACATTTCCCTCAGCGACTGCCAGCCCGGAATGGCTGTGAGTTGGTGCTCTTCTCAGTGGGGGATTGGAGAAGGTTTTGGCTGTAATTAGAAGTGGGAGAAAAATCCTGCTAAATAAAAGTCTCACCTCTGTCCCCCCTAAGTTATCCCAGTTTGTTCCAGCTTGGAGCTGCGCAGAAGTCAGGCAGGGGAAATGACATCAGGGATACAGCTGTCAGTTCCGAGGCAGAGAGAGAAGATGTAGCAGCCAAGGGCAGGGGAGGGGGAAAGGTTTCAGAAAGCATTTCTGTGGTGTAATGAATGCCAATTTCTGCTTGCCCAGGGAGAAGAGGACGAACTCCCAGCCATTCAGGCCTGACAGTCCCCTGCAGCGAGAGCATACACTGGAAGAGTTCAGGGTCGAAGACAAGGCTGAGGGAAAATCCAGGCTATTTATAAGGGATGATGAGAGGTGGGTCCAGGGTGAGAATCCAGTGGGTAAAGGGAAAAGTGGTGTAAGGGAGAAGTAATACAGGGCAGGGGCCGATAAGGTAGGACGGGTGGAACAGTGCAGTGAACATAAACCAATGGGGGGGGGGGGGGGGGTACAAGGATACAAGAACTTTCCAGAGCTGGGAGGAGACAAGGGATGACATAACTGGGAATAGAGGCAACCAATGGGAAATGAGGGTTATAAAGCTTTACCTTAAAGCTTTACCATAAAGAATTTTTAAAACCTTTGACAACCTTCTTAGGAGCTATTCTAAACTTAAACAAATGCCCTCCAAGGTCTGGGGCCACGGGCCAACTCCTCACCCAAAACACTGGTCTGGCTTGGGATGTCAGTCAGTCCGATTCCTACACTGGGCCTCTGCATGATATTCACCCAGAAGCTGCCTTTCAAGGACTGAAGTGGAACAAAAGGTATAAAAGAAATGTCATTCCCAGAGGGAAAATAGTTTCATTTCTCTTGTGTCTGCGTTTTTTTTTTTTTTTACAGTTACCTCAAAATTTCCGGATCCAGAACAGCTACTCTGAGTTTTGGTAGAGATTCCAAAGCAGGATACAGTAGGTTTCAAAGTACACCTTGGAAAATCAATTGTTTGTCTGCAGCATGCAGCATGTAGGTGTGATGTCTGTAACTGGTCTTAGTTGATGCAGAGGTACTTGGAAAAAAATGTTTAATCTTTCATCTCTCCCCACCTGCATTCTTCCTCAGTGTACTTTTTATTCAGCAGGACTCGGATGAGAGAGAGAGAGAGAGAGAGAGAGAGGGGAACTCTCTTCACATCAGCGTCAAAGGAAAAAGTGTTCAGCGACTTACAGTCGTAGTGACTGTTCTGTGTAAAAGCAGGATTGTTTTGCCATCAGACCTTGCGTGCCGTACCAGTCTGTGCGTTAACAGGTGTCTAAGAAAGGTCAAAAGGGAATAACTCCATGTCGTTCACTGGTGTGAATCTTGGTGGGGAGCAGAGCCGAGAGTTAACTGCAGTGAGGGGGAGGTTACTGAAGCCCCAGTTTGTTTCCAGTGAGCGTGGTGTTGTGGTGTTCAAAGTTACAGGTGCCTGCTGGCCTGGAGCTGGATACTTCTGCCTCTGCTTTCTTTGGGGGTTGATGATTCCTTATGTTTATGTTGGCGTGCCAGACAAATTGTTAAAGGTATTTCCATCAGACCTGGTTTGAATGTGTTACCCCTTCATTTAATTAAAAGAAAAAAAGCCCCGCTCCATCACTGCTGCTGTGATGTGTGACAAAAGCCCATCTTCCCTCCCCTGGGAACAGGTGAGAGATGGAACTAAACCCCAAAGGATTTTCTGCTCACTGATGGCACATGAGTCTTCTTGGGAATTCTCTGCCAAATGTGGTCAGTTGTTTTTGAATGTGGCCATGCGGGGAGTCGAACGTGCCAGCCCAGATCTGCAAACATGCAGTGCCAGAAGGAGAAGCCTTGAAATGTAAACTGGGATTTATTCACCTGACTCGCAAGTGTGTGTGCTGTGCCCAGGTCCCCTGTCCAAATCCTGGGCGGGGAGAAGCCAGGACTGCACATTCCTTGTGATAGGAATTCAGGTTTTTTTGGGGGGGTCGGGGTGGGGGTTAAATACAAATGAGATGCCAGGGAGGGAATGGCTCCTACGTGTAAATATATTTGTCCTAGAGGAGCCCTGCGCAGTCTGACTGCTGCCCAGTGCTGCTCCCTGACTGTACCCTCTCTTGGTGAGCCTCTGCCCTGCTGGCCGTGTTTTTGTTTTCTGGTTTTGGCTTTTTGTTTTTGTTTTTTTTTTTTTTTTTAATTTCAGCCTGCACCCCGATCTTCATTTTCTTCCCGTGTCCTCTCTGCTGCCACTCTCCCTTTCTGCCTCGTGTCCTCTGTCTCTGGTTTATAATGTGTAGACTATATGGATATATGAATTCCACGTAAGTATGCCAAATATAAATAGAAAAATGAATTGAAATATAGTTTTAAAATAAAGGGGTTTTAATTTTCTGTTTTGTTAGAGGCCGGGCTTTTCCATAAATGATATAAAAATGTGAAGATATAGAATATATAAATGTGTGTGTGTGTGTGTGTGTGTGTATATACATATATATACACACACATAAAATACAAATGTTAGTAATATAAAGATTTCTTAATAAAAATAATATTGTACCCATGTTGTAATTGATGCCAATATACATTAAATTCAATATCCAAAAATAGGTATTGATTATGAATATAAATTAATTATTAACAAACATATATATATATCTATATATATATCTATATATATCTATCTAATGGGTTTGGGGTTTTTTTAATTTGTTCATGGCAGGGATTTTTTAGTTTGGGTCGGGTTTTTTTGGGGGGCATTCGTTTAGTAGGATTTTTTAAAGGGAGGGACCTCGATGTTTTTTGGCCCCTTGTCTCTCTGTCTGTGTGTGTGTCTCTCTGTCTGTGTCCCCCGTGTCCCCAAAGAGCCGCGGCCCCGGGCTGAGCTCGGCCGCAGTGCTGCCGCCTTGTGGGAAGAGATCGGTACTGCAGCCGTGCCCCGAAGCGGCGACCGGCTCCTCCTCGGCGCTGCTGCGGGAGGGCGGTGGGGCGCGAAATGGTGCGCGTGACCTTCTCAAGATGGCGGAGGGCCCAAGGTGACGATGCCGTTCCACTGGGACCGATGCGACGCTCGGGACGGCGGACGCAATAGGACCCCGGCAGAGATACGCTGGAGGGGGGGGGTTGTCCTTTTTTTCCTGCCCTTTTTTTGCCGTCCTATGTAGAAGGTCGGGTGAGTGATAGCCGGGTCGCCATCTTGGGAGTGGCACGCTGCAATTTCCGCCCTTCCTGGCTCCATCTTTGTTCCTGGCAGAAGCCACTTCCGGTGGCGTTGCCAGCGTTGTCGTGGTAACTGTAAAGCCCCAGATAATGGTGTCTCTTAAAGTCGCCTGCCTGAATCCGACCCCCGACGCTGATCGCGCGCTCTCCCGCCGCCTGTCCCACGAGCCATTTCCAGCACCGCTGACCAGTCCGCGCCCATCCGCGCCGCGTAAAAGGCGACGGAAAATCGCGCCGAGAACGCGGGATCGGTTTCGGGACCGGATTCAGGCAGGCGAGTTCAATAATCGCCAATGTAGGGGGCCTTCTTTTTCGCCTCCCGAAACAAAGATGGCGGAGGCACCGGAAATGGCTTCTGCCAGTACCAAAGATGGTGGCAGGGAAGGGCGGAAATTGCGTCTCGACCCTTCCCAAGATGGCGACTCAACCGTCACTCGCCCGACCTTCTGCATAGGGCGGCAAAAAAGGGGCGGGGAAAAAAGGACCCCCACGGGGTGTGGACTGCATTGCCTGCCCGCGACGCCGACGCCGATCCCTCCACCCCGGCGCGATTTTGCGCGGCGTTTCCCATCGTGCCCACACGGGCTGTGGGCTCAGCGGCGCCGCGGACGCGCGGGAGCCCGGCGGGCGCCGACAGGCAGCGGCGGGTCCGCCCCTCTCTCTGCCGGGGTCCTTCCATGGCCGCCGTCGCGGAGAGCGACTCCCGTCCCGCCGCGCCACCTCTCCGCGCTACCCGGTTCCGCTCCTGCCCGGGGAACGCATCGACGAAGGAAGAGCGGTCGCCCAGCTCCCGGAGCCATCGCCCTGCCCGCAGCCGGGAGCAGCCCGCAGGAGGAGGCAGCTGCTCTCTCTGCCGGAGAGGTGAGAGGGGCGCAAGGATGGGGCGGGGTGGGAACGCGGGCACGGGAGAATTCCCAGGCACAATTCCAGCTCCCCCTTTCAGCTGGCAGCAGCCCGGTGTCCTCTGCGTGTGGCAGCAGCTGCAGCGCTGGTTTGGAGCGAGTTTCCATGGCATTTTGTTGCAAAGGTGCCCCTTCCAGCCGGGTGCCCCGGCTGGGTTCCCTGGCTGGGAGAGCCCTTGAAGTAGCCAGAGGGAGCAGCTGCTGAGAATTCCGAGCCCGCTGTTCCTGTGGTTGTGGATACAGTGTTTCAGTAGTGTGTGCTTCTGTCCTATGTGCTGCTAGATGTACTTTGGAACAAGTTGACTCTTTCATCCCTCCCCACCTGCATTCTTCCTAGGTGTACGTTTTATTCAGCAGCATTCAGATGAGAGAGAGGAGCTCTGTTCCCATCAGCACGAAAGGAAAAAGTGTGCTCACACAGACCTAAGTTGTTTGGTCAAAAAATTCTTACTTTGGTTTGGTCCAAAAAATGTTATTCCTGTGTGCAAGCTCACGGGGAAGATTTTATTCAACAGCTCTCAGTGGGACATCAAAGCTCCACTTTCCCTTTTCTTGAACAGCCTGAGACCCAATATTACTTGATATCAATTTTATTACAGGCGTTTTGAACTTTTTGAAGAGCCAGAAGGATTGTTTGTGCATACGTGTGTCACTAATATCCCTCCTCTCTCCAATGCAGGATGGGGGGGAAAAGGGCTGCAGAGCTTCCTACAAGGGGCTGTAAGTGCGAATAAAGAGGAGCCAGAGGTTTAGTTGATATGAATCACTGTTTCTGAAAAGAGCCTGATGGATTTCCTGATACCAAAACCAGTAGGAATAGGAGACTGAACTCGGGCATCGTGATGGTCTCCTTGGCTTTAAAAAGCTTTAATGGCTTTAAAGGGCATTTCTATCAGTCCTGGTTTATTTTTGTTCCCTTTCATTAAATTTTCAAATTAAAAAGCCCCGCTCCATCACTGCTGCTGTGATGTGTGACAAAAGCCCATCTTCCCTCCCCTGGGAACAGGTGAGAGATGGAACTAAACCCCAAAGGATTTTCTGCTCACTGATGGCACGTGAGTCTTCTTGGGAATTCTCTGCCAAATGTGGTCAGTTGTTCTTGAATGTGGCCATGCAGGGAGTCGAATGTGCCAGCCCAGATCTGCAAACATGCAGTGCCAGAAGGAGAACCTTTGAAATGTCACCTGGGATGTGTTCCACTGACTCACAAGTGGGTGCTGTGCCCAGGTCCCCTGTCCAAATCCTGGGCGGGCAGAAGCCAGGACTGCACATTGCTCGTGATATGAATTCAGTTTTGGGGAGGTTAAATACAAATGAGATGCCAGGGAGGGAATGGCTCCTACGTGTAAATATATTTGTCCTAAAGGAGCCCTGCCCAGTCTGACTGCTGCCCAGTGCTGCTCCCTGGCTGCACGCTCTCTTGGTGAGCCTCTGTCCTGCTGGCCGTGCCTTTTCTGTCCCCGTCCCCATGCCGCTCCTTGCCCGTCTTTACCCTCCCGAGCACGTGGTGTGGTCGATTCCTGCCTCCCGGTCCTGGTTTCCCTTTTTGTCTCTGTGTCCCTACGTCCTTGTTGTGTGTTTGGGACTCCGTCTTTTTGTCTGTCCTTCTCCGTGCCTCACTCGTGTTCCCGTTCTGTTCCCTGTGGCTCTGTGGTGCTCCCCGTGCCATTGTTTCCCCCGGGATCCTTGTGTCCCGTTCGCTGCCCCTGTTCTTTTTTAATCCCTCTCTCGTGCTGCCCATCCAGCATCCCTTTTTTGTGGATTTGTTGGTTTTTTTTTTTTCTCCATTTCAGCCTGCACCCCGATCTTCATTTTCTTTCCTGTGTCCTCTCTGCAGCCACTCTCTGCCTCGTGTCCTCTGCGTGTGTGGGGCTGAGGAGGAACTTTAGCCCTCCTGGGGGCTGCCCCTCCCCCCCCCCCCCCCCCCCCTTTCCTTGTGCCAGCTGGGTCCCTTTTTGTGGGCATGGACCCGTGGGAGGGTTCCCATCAAGGGCCGTGCTGCCGTCCAGGGCAGCTGGAGCGGTTCTGTGCCTTCATTTTGGGGGTGAGGAAAGAAGGCTGAGGGGGGGACGGGGTGGAGACTCGGGGGGCTCCGATGTGTTTCGGGGCAGCCCGAGGTCCCCGGCAGAGGGAGCCACGCTGTGGCGCAGGAGCAGGGGAGTGGGGAATGGGGTGGGGGGGGTGGTGGGGGGGCGTGCTGGGTTCCCTCCCCCAGAGGGACCCACGGGTGCCAGGACATTCCCCGGGAGGGGTGGCCGTAGAATATATGAAAAATTTTTTTGTTTGTCTTCATTTCGTTAGACGAAGGCTTTCTTTAGTTTTGGCTGGGGTTTATTTTGGTGCATTCATTCAGGGGGATTTCCTGAAGGGATGGATCTCGTTGTTTCATCCCCCCCCCCCCCCCCCCATCCCTTGTCTGTCTGTCTGTCCGTCCCCAAAGCGCCGCAGCCCCGGGCTGAGCTCGGCGGCAGTGCTGCCGCCTTGTGGGCACAGCGCGGTACTGCAGCCGTCGCCTGTCTCGGATCCAGCCCCACAGCGAGCAGTCCGGAGCAGAAGTGTGAAAGCTGGGATCCTTTGACTTCTGCCGGGGACTTAATTTTCTTTTCCTCTTCTTCTCTTCCAGGACCGGAGAAATGGTTCCACTCCTCCCATCTTTGCCAAAAGCTGTGCTGTTTGAGGAGCCAGAGCCAAGGTGCCTTCAGCACCAGGGCTCTGCACTGGAGGGCTCCCGGTCCTGACCGCGCAGGGTTCCCCTTTTCCTCCCCCCTGGGATGAAGTGTCTATGGAATCTGGGGTCTGGGTGAAACTGCAGCTCTGCTGGTATCCAGGGACGTGAGGTTCCGGGGGACTGCGTTTCCCTGTGGCTTTCCAGGTCGGCAGGAGCCGGAGGAAATGGGGTGCCAGAGCCGTGCCCCATCAGGCCGTGTTTGCCTCTGAGGAACAGAGAGTCCGGGCTGAGGTGAGATTGCCAGGAGTGCTTGGATGGATGAGCTGTGCGGGGAACGGGGAGCTCGGAATCGCAGCTGCTGCTGGATCCATTGCCTTAGGTCTGCTCCGTCTGTGTCTGTGCCAAGTGGGATTTGTGCTGGGGAGAGAGGTGCTGTGGGGAGCCAAAGGTGGAGTAAATCCTCTGTGGGGATGGGCAGCGAAGGACTGAGTAGCAGGGAAAGGAGAGGATTTCTAAAGGATACGACTGTTTCTGCCAAGAGCGGGGTGGAGCAGCGATGGGGGTAGTTGGGTTTGGCCTGGGCTCTGTTATTCTTGGTGCAATTTTAAAATTCTGTCGTGTGATTTACTGTCCGGGAGCTTTCGAACGAGAGCTGACCGAAATGTAGGTTAAGCCTTGGAAGTTGGGTCCGTTGACTGCAGCAGCTCGCCGAGGCTGGAGGACTGGGGTGATGGCTGCTCCCAGGAAAGGTTACTTATTTATTGATACTGTGTCACATTTCCCTCAGCGACTGCCAGCCCGGAATGGCTGTGAGTTGGTGCTCTTCTCAGTGGGGGATTGGAGAAGGTTTTGGCTGTAATTAGAAGTGGGAGAAAAATCCTGCTAAATAAAAGTCTCACCTCTGTCCCCCCTAAGTTATCCCAGTTTGTTCCAGCTTGGAGCTGCGCAGAAGTCAGGCAGGGGAAATGACATCAGGGATACAGCTGTCAGTTCCGAGGCAGAGAGAGAAGATGTAGCAGCCAAGGGCAGGGGAGGGGGAAAGGTTTCAGAAAGCATTTCTGTGGTGTAATGAATGCCAATTTCTGCTTGCCCAGGGAGAAGAGGACGAACTCCCAGCCATTCAGGCCTGACAGTCCCCTGCAGCGAGAGCATACACTGGAAGAGTTCAGGGTCGAAGACAAGGCTGAGGGAAAATCCAGGCTATTTATAAGGGATGATGAGAGGTGGGTCCAGGGTGAGAATCCAGTGGGTAAAGGGAAAAGTGGTGTAAGGGAGAAGTAATACAGGGCAGGGGCCGATAAGGTAGGACGGGTGGAACAGTGCAGTGAACATAAACCAATGGGGGGGGGGGGGTACAAGGATACAAGAACTTTCCAGAGCTGGGAGGAGACAAGGGATGACATAACTGGGAATAGAGGCAACCAATGGGAAATGAGGGTTATAAAGCTTTACCTTAAAGCTTTACCATGAAGAATTTTTAAAACCTTTGACAACCTTCTTAGGAGCTATTCTAAACTTAAACAAATGCCCTCCAAGGTCTGGGGCCACGGGCCAACTCCTCACCCAAAACACTGGTCTGGCTTGGGATGTCAGTCAGTCCGATTCCTACACTGGGCCTCTGCATGATATTCACCCAGAAGCTGCCTTTCAAGGACTGAAGTGGAACAAAAGGTATAAAAGAAATGCCATTCCCAGAGGGAAAATAGTTTCATTTCTCTTGTGTCTGCGTTTTTTTTTTTTTTTACAGTTACCTCAAAATTTCCAGATCCAGAACAGCTACTCTGAGTTTTGGTAGAGATTCCAAAGCAGGATACAGTAGGTTTCAAAGTACACCTTGGAAAATCAATTGTTTGTCTGCAGCATGCAGCATGTAGGTGTGATGTCTGTAACTGGTCTTAGTTGATGCAGAGGTACTTGGAAAAAAATGTTTAATCTTTCATCTCTCCCCACCTGCATTCTTCCTCAGTGTACTTTTTATTCAGCAGGACTCGGATGAGAGAGAGAGAGAGAGAGAGAGAGGGGAACTCTCTTCACATCAGCGTCAAAGGAAAAAGTGTTCAGCGACTTACAGTCGTAGTGACTGTTCTGTGTAAAAGCAGGATTGTTTTGCCATCAGACCTTGCGTGCCGTACCAGTCTGTGCGTTAACAGGTGTCTAAGAAAGGTCAAAAGGGAATAACTCCATGTCGTTCACTGGTGTGAATCTTGGTGGGGAGCAGAGCCGAGAGTTAACTGCAGTGAGGGGGAGGTTACTGAAGCCCCAGTTTGTTTCCAGTGAGCGTGGTGTTGTGGTGTTCAAAGTTACAGGTGCCTGCTGGCCTGGAGCTGGATACTTCTGCCTCTGCTTTCTTTGGGGGTTGATGATTCCTTATGTTTATGTTGGCGTGCCAGACAAATTGTTAAAGGTATTTCCATCAGACCTGGTTTGAATGTGTTACCCCTTCATTTAATTAAAAGAAAAAAAGCCCCGCTCCATCACTGCTGCTGTGATGTGTGACAAAAGCCCATCTTCCCTCCCCTGGGAACAGGTGAGAGATGGAACTAAACCCCAAAGGATTTTCTGCTCACTGATGGCACGTGAGTCTTCTTGGGAATTCTCTGCCAAATGTGGTCAGTTGTTTTTGAATGTGGCCATGCGGGGAGTCGAACGTGCCAGCCCAGATCTGCAAACATGCAGTGCCAGAAGGAGAAGCCTTGAAATGTAAACTGGGATTTATTCACCTGACTCGCAAGTGTGTGTGCTGTGCCCAGGTCCCCTGTCCAAATCCTGGGCGGGGAGAAGCCAGGACTGCACATTCCTTGTGATAGGAATTCAGGTTGTTTTTGGGGGGGTCGGGGTGGGGGTTAAATACAAATGAGATGCCAGGGAGGGAATGGCTCCTACGTGTAAATATATTTGTCCTAGAGGAGCCCTGCCCAGTCTGACTGCTGCCCAGTGCTGCTCCCTGACTGTACCCTCTCTTGGTGAGCCTCTGCCCTGCTGGCCGTGTTTTTGTTTTCTGGTTTTGGCTTTTTGTTTTTGTTTTTGTTTTTTTTTTTAATTTCAGCCTGCACCCCGATCTTCATTTTCTTCCCGTGTCCTCTCTGCTGCCACTCTCCCTTTCTGCCTCGTGTCCTCTGTCTCTGGTTTATAATGTGTAGACTATATGGATATATGAATTCCACGTAAGTATGCCAAATATAAATAGAAAAATGAATTGAAATATAGTTTTAAAATAAAGGGGTTTTAATTTTCTGTTTTGTTAGAGGCCGGGCTTTTCCATAAATGATATAAAAATGTGAAGATATAGAATATATAAATGTGTGTGTGTGTGTGTGTGTGTGTATATACATATATATACACACACATAAAATACAAATGTTAGTAATATAAAGATTTCTTAATAAAAATAATATTGTACCCATGTTGTAATTGATGCCAATATACATTAAATTCAGTATCCAAAAATAGGTATTGATTATGAATATAAATTAATTATTAACAAACATATATATATATATCTATATATATATCTATATATATATATCTAATGGGTTTGGGGTTTTTTTAATTTGTTCATGGCAGGGATTTTTTAGTTTGGGTCGGGTTTTTTTGGGGGGCATTCGTTTAGTAGGATTTTTTAAAGGGAGGGACCTCGATGTTTTTTGGCCCCTTGTCTCTCTGTCTGTGTGTGTGTCTCTCTGTCTGTGTCCCCCGTGTCCCCAAAGAGCCGCGGCCCCGGGCTGAGCTCGGCCGCAGTGCTGCCGCCTTGTGGGAAGAGATCGGTACTGCAGCCGTGCCCCGAAGCGGCGACCGGCTCCTCCTCGGCGCTGCTGCGGGAGGGCGGTGGGGCGCGAAATGGTGCGCGTGACCTTCTCAAGATGGCGGAGGGCCCAAGGTGACGATGCCGTTCCACTGGGACCGATGCGACGCTCGGGACGGCGGACGCAATAGGACCCCGGCAGAGATACGCTGGAGGGGGGGGGTTGTCCTTTTTTTCCCGCCCTTTTTTTGCCGTCCTATGTAGAAGGTCGGGTGAGTGATAGCCGGGTCGCCATCTTGGGAGTGGCACGCTGCAATTTCCGCCCTTCCTGGCTCCATCTTTGTTCCTGGCAGAAGCCACTTCCGGTGGCGTTGCCAGCGTTGTCGTGGTAACTGTAAAGCCCCAGATAATGGTGTCTCTTAAAGTCGCCTGCCTGAATCCGACCCCCGACGCTGATCGCGCGCTCTCCCGCCGCCTGTCCCACGAGCCATTTCCAGCACCGCTGACCAGTCCGCGCCCATCCGCGCCGCGTAAAAGGCGACGGAAAATCGCGCCGAGAACGCGGGATCGGTTTCGGGACCGGATTCAGGCAGGCGAGTTCAATAATCGCCAATGTAGGGGGCCTTCTTTTTCGCCTCCCGAAACAAAGATGGCGGAGGCACCGGAAATGGCTTCTGCCAGTACCAAAGATGGCGGCAGGGAAGGGCGGAAATTGCGTCTCGACCCTTCCCAAGATGGCGACTCAACCGTCACTCGCCCGACCTTCTGCATAGGGCGGCAAAAAAGGGGCGGGGAAAAAAGGACCCCCACGGGGTGTGGACTGCATTGCCTGCCCGCGACGCCGACGCCGATCCCTCCACCCCGGCGCGATTTTGCGCGGTGTTTCCCATCGTGCCCACACGGGCTGTGGGCTCAGCGGCGCCGCGGACGCGCGGGAGCCCGGCGGGCGCCGACAGGCAGCGGCGGGTCCGCCCCTCTCTCTGCCGGGGTCCTTCCACGGCCGCCGTCGCGGAGAGCGACTCCCGTCCCGCCGCGCCACCTCTCCGCGCTACCCGGTTCCGCTCCTGCCCGGGGAACGCATCGACGAAGGAAGAGCGGTCGCCCAGCTCCCGGAGCCATCGCCCTGCCCGCAGCCGGGAGCAGCCCGCAGGAGGAGGCAGCTGCTCTCTCTGCCGGAGAGGTGAGAGGGGCGCAAGGATGGGCCGGGGTGGGAACGCGGGCACGGGAGAATTCCCAGGCACAATTCCAGCTCCCCCTTTCAGCTGGCAGCAGCCCGGTGTCCTCTGCGTGTGGCAGCAGCTGCAGCGCTGGTTTGGAGCGAGTTTCCATGGCATTTTGTTGCAAAGGTGCCCCTTCCAGCCGGGTGCCCCGGCTGGGTTCCCTGGCTGGGAGAGCCCTTGAAGTAGCCAGAGGGAGCAGCTGCTGAGAATTCCGAGCCCGCTGTTCCTGTGGTTGTGGATACAGTGTTTCAGTAGTGTGTGCTTCTGTCCTATGTGCTGCTAGATGTACTTTGGAACAAGTTGACTCTTTCATCCCTCCCCACCTGCATTCTTCCTAGGTGTACGTTTTATTCAGCAGCATTCAGATGAGAGAGAGGAGCTCTGTTCCCATCAGCACGAAAGGAAAAAGTGTGCTCACACAGACCTAAGTTGTTTGGTCAAAAAATTCTTACTTTGGTTTGGTCCAAAAAATGTTATTCCTGTGTGCAAGCTCACGGGGAAGATTTTATTCAACAGCTCTCAGTGGGACATCAAAGCTCCACTTTCCCTTTTCTTGAACAGCCTGAGACCCAATATTACTTGATATCAATTTTATTACAGGCGTTTTGAACTTTTTGAAGAGCCAGAAGGATTGTTTGTGCATACGTGTGTCACTAATATCCCTCCTCTCTCCAATGCAGGATGGGGGGGAAAAGGGCTGCAGAGCTTCCTACAAGGGGCTGTAAGTGCGAATAAAGAGGAGCCAGAGGTTTAGTTGATATGAATCACTGTTTCTGAAAAGAGCCTGATGGATTTCCTGATACCAAAACCAGTAGGAATAGGAGACTGAACTCGGGCATCGTGATGGTCTCCTTGGCTTTAAAAAGCTTTAATGGCTTTAAAGGGCATTTCTATCAGTCCTGGTTTATTTTTGTTCCCTTTCATTAAATTTTCAAATAAAAAAGCCCCGCTCCATCACTGCTGCTGTGATGTGTGACAAAAGCCCATCTTCCCTCCCCTGGGAACAGGTGAGAGATGGAACTAAACCCCAAAGGATTTTCTGCTCACTGATGGCACGTGAGTTTTCTTGGGAATCCTCTGCCAAATGTGGTCAGTTGTTCTTGAATGTGGCCATGCAGGGAGTCGAATGTGCCAGCCCAGATCTGCAAACATGCAGTGCCAGAAGGAGAACCTTTGAAATGTCACCTGGGATGTGTTCCACTGACTCACAAGTGGGTGCTGTGCCCAGGTCCCCTGTCCAAATCCTGGGCGGGCAGAAGCCAGGACTGCACATTGCTCGTGATATGAATTCAGTTTTGGGGAGGTTAAATACAAATGAGATGCCAGGGAGGGAATGGCTCCTACGTGTAAATATATTTGTCCTAAAGGAGCCCTGCCCAGTCTGACTGCTGCCCAGTGCTGCTCCCTGGCTGCACGCTCTCTTGGTGAGCCTCTGTCCTGCTGGCCGTGCCTTTTCTGTCCCCGTCCCCGTGCCGCTCCTTGCCCGTCTTTACCCTCCCGAGCACGTGGTGTGGTCGATTCCTGCCTCCCGGTCCTGGTTTCCCTTTTTGTCTCTGTGTCCCTACGTCCTTGTTGTGTGTTTGGGACTCCGTCTTTTTGTCTGTCCTTCTCCGTGCCTCACTCGTGTTCCCGTTCTGTTCCCTGTGGCTCTGTGGTGCTCCCCGTGCCATTGTTTCCCCCGGGATCCTTGTGTCCCGTTCGCTGCCCCTGTTCTTTTTTAATCCCTCTCTCGTGCTGCCCATCCAGCATCCCTTTTTTGTGGATTTGTTGTTTTTTTTTTTTTCTCCATTTCAGCCTGCACCCCGATCTTCATTTTCTTTCCTGTGTCCTCTCTGCAGCCACTCTCTGCCTCGTGTCCTCTGCGTGTGTGGGGCTGAGGAGGAACTTTAGCCCTCCTGGGGGCTGCCCCTCCCCCCCCCCCCCTTTCCTTGTGCCAGCTGGGTCCCTTTTTGTGGGCATGGACCCGTGGGAGGGTTCCCATCAAGGGCCGTGCTGCCGTCCAGGGCAGCTGGAGCGGTTCTGTGCCTTCATTTTGGGGGTGAGGAAAGAAGGCTGAGGGGGGGACGGGGTGGAGACTCGGGGGGCTCCGATGTGTTTCGGGGCAGCCCGAGGTCCCCGGCAGAGGGAGCCACGCTGTGGCGCAGGAGCAGGGGAGTGGGGAATGGGGTGGGGGGGGTGGTGGGGGGGCGTGCTGGGTTCCCTCCCCCAGAGGGACCCACGGGTGCCAGGACATTCCCCGGGAGGGGTGGCCGTAGAATATATGAAAAATTTTTTTGTTTGTCTTCATTTCGTTAGACGAAGGCTTTCTTTAGTTTTGGCTGGGGTTTATTTTGGTGCATTCATTCAGGGGGATTTCCTGAAGGGATGGATCTCGTTGTTTCATCCCCCCCCCCCCCCCCCCCCATCCCTTGTCTGTCTGTCTGTCCGTCCCCAAAGCGCCGCAGCCCCGGGCTGAGCTCGGCGGCAGTGCTGCCGCCTTGTGGGCACAGCGCGGTACTGCAGCCGTCGCCTGTCTCGGATCCAGCCCCACAGCGAGCAGTCCGGAGCAGAAGTGTGAAAGCTGGGATCCTTTGACTTCTGCCGGGGACTTAATTTTCTTTTCCTCTTCTTCTCTTCCAGGACCGGAGAAATGGTTCCACTCCTCCCATCTTTGCCAAAAGCTGTGCTGTTTGAGGAGCCAGAGCCAAGGTGCCTTCAGCACCAGGGCTCTGCACTGGAGGGCTCCCGGTCCTGACCGCGCAGGGTTCCCCTTTTCCTCCCCCCTGGGATGAAGTGTCTATGGAATCTGGGGTCTGGGTGAAACTGCAGCTCTGCTGGTATCCAGGGACGTGAGGTTCCGGGGGACTGCGTTTCCCTGTGGCTTTCCAGGTCGGCAGGAGCCGGAGGAAATGGGGTGCCAGAGCCGTGCCCCATCAGGCCGTGTTTGCCTCTGAGGAACAGAGAGTCCGGGCTGAGGTGAGATTGCCAGGAGTGCTTGGATGGATGAGCTGTGCGGGGAACGGGGAGCTCGGAATCGCAGCTGCTGCTGGATCCATTGCCTTAGGTCTGCTCCGTCTGTGTCTGTGCCAAGTGGGATTTGTGCTGGGGAGAGAGGTGCTGTGGGGAGCCAAAGGTGGAGTAAATCCTCTGTGGGGATGGGCAGCGAAGGACTGAGTAGCAGGGAAAGGAGAGGATTTCTAAAGGATACGACTGTTTCTGCCAAGAGCGGGGTGGAGCAGCGATGGGGGTAGTTGGGTTTGGCCTGGGCTCTGTTATTCTTGGTGCAATTTTAAAATTCTGTCGTGTGATTTACTGTCCGGGAGCTTTCGAACGAGAGCTGACCGAAATGTAGGTTAAGCCTTGGAAGTTGGGTCCGTTGACTGCAGCAGCTCGCCGAGGCTGGAGGACTGGGGTGATGGCTGCTCCCAGGAAAGGTTACTTATTTATTGATACTGTGTCACATTTCCCTCAGCGACTGCCAGCCCGGAATGGCTGTGAGTTGGTGCTCTTCTCAGTGGGGGATTGGAGAAGGTTTTGGCTGTAATTAGAAGTGGGAGAAAAATCCTGCTAAATAAAAGTCTCACCTCTGTCCCCCCTAAGTTATCCCAGTTTGTTCCAGCTTGGAGCTGCGCAGAAGTCAGGCAGGGGAAATGACATCAGGGATACAGCTGTCAGTTCCGAGGCAGAGAGAGAAGATGTAGCAGCCAAGGGCAGGGGAGGGGGAAAGGTTTCAGAAAGCATTTCTGTGGTGTAATGAATGCCAATTTCTGCTTGCCCAGGGAGAAGAGGACGAACTCCCAGCCATTCAGGCCTGACAGTCCCCTGCAGCGAGAGCATACACTGGAAGAGTTCAGGGTCGAAGACAAGGCTGAGGGAAAATCCAGGCTATTTATAAGGGATGATGAGAGGTGGGTCCAGGGTGAGAATCCAGTGGGTAAAGGGAAAAGTGGTGTAAGGGAGAAGTAATACAGGGCAGGGGCCGATAAGGTAGGACGGGTGGAACAGTGCAGTGAACATAAACCAATGGGGGGGGGGGGTACAAGGATACAAGAACTTTCCAGAGCTGGGAGGAGACAAGGGATGACATAACTGGGAATAGAGGCAACCAATGGGAAATGAGGGTTATAAAGCTTTACCTTAAAGCTTTACCATGAAGAATTTTTAAAACCTTTGACAACCTTCTTAGGAGCTATTCTAAACTTAAACAAATGCCCTCCAAGGTCTGGGGCCACGGGCCAACTCCTCACCCAAAACACTGGTCTGGCTTGGGATGTCAGTCAGTCCGATTCCTACACTGGGCCTCTGCATGATATTCACCCAGAAGCTGCCTTTCAAGGACTGAAGTGGAACAAAAGGTATAAAAGAAATGCCATTCCCAGAGGGAAAATAGTTTCATTTCTCTTGTGTCTGCGTTTTTTTTTTTTTTTACAGTTACCTCAAAATTTCCAGATCCAGAACAGCTACTCTGAGTTTTGGTAGAGATTCCAAAGCAGGATACAGTAGGTTTCAAAGTACACCTTGGAAAATCAATTGTTTGTCTGCAGCATGCAGCATGTAGGTGTGATGTCTGTAACTGGTCTTAGTTGATGCAGAGGTACTTGGAAAAAAATGTTTAATCTTTCATCTCTCCCCACCTGCATTCTTCCTCAGTGTACTTTTTATTCAGCAGGACTCGGATGAGAGAGAGAGAGAGAGAGAGAGAGGGGAACTCTCTTCACATCAGCGTCAAAGGAAAAAGTGTTCAGCGACTTACAGTCGTAGTGACTGTTCTGTGTAAAAGCAGGATTGTTTTGCCATCAGACCTTGCGTGCCGTACCAGTCTGTGCGTTAACAGGTGTCTAAGAAAGGTCAAAAGGGAATAACTCCATGTCGTTCACTGGTGTGAATCTTGGTGGGGAACAGAGCCGAGAGTTAACTGCAGTGAGGGGGAGGTTACTGAAGCCCCAGTTTGTTTCCAGTGAGCGTGGTGTTGTGGTGTTCAAAGTTACAGGTGCCTGCTGGCCTGGAGCTGGATACTTCTGCCTCTGCTTTCTTTGGGGGTTGATGATTCCTTATGTTTATGTTGGCGTGCCAGACAAATTGTTAAAGGTATTTCCATCAGACCTGGTTTGAATGTGTTACCCCTTCATTTAATTAAAAGAAAAAAAGCCCCGCTCCATCACTGCTGCTGTGATGTGTGACAAAAGCCCATCTTCCCTCCCCTGGGAACAGGTGAGAGATGGAACTAAACCCCAAAGGATTTTCTGCTCACTGATGGCACGTGAGTCTTCTTGGGAATTCTCTGCCAAATGTGGTCAGTTGTTTTTGAATGTGGCCATGCGGGGAGTCGAACGTGCCAGCCCAGATCTGCAAACATGCAGTGCCAGAAGGAGAAGCCTTGAAATGTAAACTGGGATTTATTCACCTGACTCGCAAGTGTGTGTGCTGTGCCCAGGTCCCCTGTCCAAATCCTGGGCGGGGAGAAGCCAGGACTGCACATTCCTTGTGATAGGAATTCAGGTTGTTTTTGGGGGGGTCGGGGTGGGGGTTAAATACAAATGAGATGCCAGGGAGGGAATGGCTCCTACGTGTAAATATATTTGTCCTAGAGGAGCCCTGCCCAGTCTGACTGCTGCCCAGTGCTGCTCCCTGACTGTACCCTCTCTTGGTGAGCCTCTGCCCTGCTGGCCGTGTTTTTGTTTTCTGGTTTTGGCTTTTTGTTTTTGTTTTTGTTTTTTTTTTTTAATTTCAGCCTGCACCCCGATCTTCATTTTCTTCCCGTGTCCTCTCTGCTGCCACTCTCCCTTTCTGCCTCGTGTCCTCTGTCTCTGGTTTATAATGTGTAGACTATATGGATATATGAATTCCACGTAAGTATGCCAAATATAAATAGAAAAATGAATTGAAATATAGTTTTAAAATAAAGGGGTTTTAATTTTCTGTTTTGTTAGAGGCCGGGCTTTTCCATAAATGATATAAAAATGTGAAGATATAGAATATATAAATGTGTGTGTGTGTGTGTGTGTGTGTGTATATACATATATATACACACACATAAAATACAAATGTTAGTAATATAAAGATTTCTTAATAAAAATAATATTGTACCCATGTTGTAATTGATGCCAATATACATTAAATTCAATATCCAAAAATAGGTATTGATTATGAATATAAATTAATTATTAACAAACATATATATATATATATCTATATATATATCTATATATATATATCTAATGGGTTTGGGGTTTTTTTAATTTGTTCATGGCAGGGATTTTTTAGTTTGGGTCGGGTTTTTTTGGGGGGCATTCGTTTAGTAGGATTTTTTAAAGGGAGGGACCTCGATGTTTTTTGGCCCCTTGTCTCTCTGTCTGTGTGTGTGTCTCTCTGTCTGTGTCCCCCGTGTCCCCAAAGAGCCGCGGCCCCGGGCTGAGCTCGGCCGCAGTGCTGCCGCCTTGTGGGAAGAGATCGGTACTGCAGCCGTGCCCCGAAGCGGCGACCGGCTCCTCCTCGGCGCTGCTGCGGGAGGGCGGTGGGGCGCGAAATGGTGCGCGTGACCTTCTCAAGATGGCGGAGGGCCCAAGGTGACGATGCCGTTCCACTGGGACCGATGCGACGCTCGGGACGGCGGACGCAATAGGACCCCGGCAGAGATACGCTGGAGGGGGGGGGTTGTCCTTTTTTTCCCGCCCTTTTTTTGCCGTCCTATGTAGAAGGTCGGGTGAGTGATAGCCGGGTCGCCATCTTGGGAGTGGCACGCTGCAATTTCCGCCCTTCCTGGCTCCATCTTTGTTCCTGGCAGAAGCCACTTCCGGTGGCGTTGCCAGCGTTGTCGTGGTAACTGTAAAGCCCCAGATAATGGTGTCTCTTAAAGTCGCCTGCCTGAATCCGACCCCCGACGCTGATCGCGCGCTCTCCCGCCGCCTGTCCCACGAGCCATTTCCAGCACCGCTGACCAGTCCGCGCCCATCCGCGCCGCGTAAAAGGCGACGGAAAATCGCGCCGAGAACGCGGGATCGGTTTCGGGACCGGATTCAGGCAGGCGAGTTCAATAATCGCCAATGTAGGGGGCCTTCTTTTTCGCCTCCCGAAACAAAGATGGCGGAGGCACCGGAAATGGCTTCTGCCAGTACCAAAGATGGCGGCAGGGAAGGGCGGAAATTGCGTCTCGACCCTTCCCAAGATGGCGACTCAACCGTCACTCGCCCGACCTTCTGCATAGGGCGGCAAAAAAGGGGCGGGGAAAAAAGGACCCCCACGGGGTGTGGACTGCATTGCCTGCCCGCGACGCCGACGCCGATCCCTCCACCCCGGCGCGATTTTGCGCGGTGTTTCCCATCGTGCCCACACGGGCTGTGGGCTCAGCGGCGCCGCGGACGCGCGGGAGCCCGGCGGGCGCCGACAGGCAGCGGCGGGTCCGCCCCTCTCTCTGCCGGGGTCCTTCCACGGCCGCCGTCGCGGAGAGCGACTCCCGTCCCGCCGCGCCACCTCTCCGCGCTACCCGGTTCCGCTCCTGCCCGGGGAACGCATCGACGAAGGAAGAGCGGTCGCCCAGCTCCCGGAGCCATCGCCCTGCCCGCAGCCGGGAGCAGCCCGCAGGAGGAGGCAGCTGCTCTCTCTGCCGGAGAGGTGAGAGGGGCGCAAGGATGGGGCGGGGTGGGAACGCGGGCACGGGAGAATTCCCAGGCACAATTCCAGCTCCCCCTTTCAGCTGGCAGCAGCCCGGTGTCCTCTGCGTGTGGCAGCAGCTGCAGCGCTGGTTTGGAGCGAGTTTCCATGGCATTTTGTTGCAAAGGTGCCCCTTCCAGCCGGGTGCCCCGGCTGGGTTCCCTGGCTGGGAGAGCCCTTGAAGTAGCCAGAGGGAGCAGCTGCTGAGAATTCCGAGCCCGCTGTTCCTGTGGTTGTGGATACAGTGTTTCAGTAGTGTGTGCTTCTGTCCTATGTGCTGCTAGATGTACTTTGGAACAAGTTGACTCTTTCATCCCTCCCCACCTGCATTCTTCCTAGGTGTACGTTTTATTCAGCAGCATTCAGATGAGAGAGAGGAGCTCTGTTCCCATCAGCACGAAAGGAAAAAGTGTGCTCACACAGACCTAAGTTGTTTGGTCAAAAAATTCTTACTTTGGTTTGGTCCAAAAAATGTTATTCCTGTGTGCAAGCTCACGGGGAAGATTTTATTCAACAGCTCTCAGTGGGACATCAAAGCTCCACTTTCCCTTTTCTTGAACAGCCTGAGACCCAATATTACTTGATATCAATTTTATTACAGGCGTTTTGAACTTTTTGAAGAGCCAGAAGGATTGTTTGTGCATACGTGTGTCACTAATATCCCTCCTCTCTCCAATGCAGGATGGGGGGGAAAAGGGCTGCAGAGCTTCCTACAAGGGGCTGTAAGTGCGAATAAAGAGGAGCCAGAGGTTTAGTTGATATGAATCACTGTTTCTGAAAAGAGCCTGATGGATTTCCTGATACCAAAACCAGTAGGAATAGGAGACTGAACTTGGGCATCATGATGGTCTCCTTGGCTTTAAAAAGCTTTAATGGCTTTAAAGGGCATTTCTATCAGTCCTGGTTTATTTTTGTTCCCTTTCATTAAATTTTCAAATAAAAAAGCCCCGCTCCATCACTGCTGCTGTGATGTGTGACAAAAGCCCATCTTCCCTCCCCTGGGAACAGGTGAGAGATGGAACTAAACCCCAAAGGATTTTCTGCTCACTGATGGCACGTGAGTTTTCTTGGGAATCCTCTGCCAAATGTGGTCAGTTGTTCTTGAATGTGGCCATGCAGGGAGTCGAATGTGCCAGCCCAGATCTGCAAACATGCAGTGCCAGAAGGAGAACCTTTGAAATGTCACCTGGGATGTGTTCCACTGACTCACAAGTGGGTGCTGTGCCCAGGTCCCCTGTCCAAATCCTGGGCGGGCAGAAGCCAGGACTGCACATTGCTCGTGATATGAATTCAGTTTTGGGGAGGTTAAATACAAATGAGATGCCAGGGAGGGAATGGCTCCTACGTGTAAATATATTTGTCCTAGAGGAGCCCTGCCCAGTCTGACTGCTGCCCAGTGCTGCTCCCTGGCTGCACGCTCTCTTGGTGAGCCTCTGTCCTGCTGGCCGTGCCTTTTCTGTCCCCGTCCCCGTGCCGCTCCTTGCCCGTCTTTACCCTCCCGAGCACGTGGTGTGGTCGATTCCTGCCTCCCGGTCCTGGTTTCCCTTTTTGTCTCTGTGTCCCTACGTCCTTGTTGTGTGTTTGGGACTCCGTCTTTTTGTCTGTCCTTCTCCGTGCCTCACTCGTGTTCCCGTTCTGTTCCCTGTGGCTCTGTGGTGCTCCCCGTGCCATTGTTTCCCCCGGGATCCTTGTGTCCCGTTCGCTGCCCCTGTTCTTTTTTAATCCCTCTCTCGTGCTGCCCATCCAGCATCCCTTTTTTGTGGATTTGTTGTTTTTTTTTTTTTTCTCCATTTCAGCCTGCACCCCGATCTTCATTTTCTTTCCTGTGTCCTCTCTGCAGCCACTCTCTGCCTCGTGTCCTCTGCGTGTGTGGGGCTGAGGAGGAACTTTAGCCCTCCTGGGGGCTGCCCCTCCCCCCCCCCCCCCCCCCCCCTTTCCTTGTGCCAGCTGGGTCCCTTTTTGTGGGCATGGACCCGTGGGAGGGTTCCCATCAAGGGCCGTGCTGCCGTCCAGGGCAGCTGGAGCGGTTCTGTGCCTTCATTTTGGGGGTGAGGAAAGAAGGCTGAGGGGGGGACGGGGTGGAGACTCGGGGGGCTCCGATGTGTTTCGGGGCAGCCCGAGGTCCCCGGCAGAGGGAGCCACGCTGTGGCGCAGGAGCAGGGGAGTGGGGAATGGGGTGGGGGGGGTGGTGGGGGGGCGTGCTGGGTTCCCTCCCCCAGAGGGACCCACGGGTGCCAGGACATTCCCCGGGAGGGGTGGCCGTAGAATATATGAAAAATTTTTTTGTTTGTCTTCATTTCGTTAGACGAAGGCTTTCTTTAGTTTTGGCTGGGGTTTATTTTGGTGCATTCATTCAGGGGGATTTCCTGAAGGGATGGATCTCGTTGTTTCATCCCCCCCCCCATCCCTTGTCTGTCTGTCTGTCCGTCCCCAAAGCGCCGCAGCCCCGGGCTGAGCTCGGCGGCAGTGCTGCCGCCTTGTGGGCACAGCGCGGTACTGCAGCCGTCGCCTGTCTCGGATCCAGCCCCACAGCGAGCAGTCCGGAGCAGAAGTGTGAAAGCTGGGATCCTTTGACTTCTGCCGGGGACTTAATTTTCTTTTCCTCTTCTTCTCTTCCAGGACCGGAGAAATGGTTCCACTCCTCCCATCTTTGCCAAAAGCTGTGCTGTTTGAGGAGCCAGAGCCAAGGTGCCTTCAGCACCAGGGCTCTGCACTGGAGGGCTCCCGGTCCTGACCGCGCAGGGTTCCCCTTTTCCTCCCCCCTGGGATGAAGTGTCTATGGAATCTGGGGTCTGGGTGAAACTGCAGCTCTGCTGGTATCCAGGGACGTGAGGTTCCGGGGGACTGCGTTTCCCTGTGGCTTTCCAGGTCGGCAGGAGCCGGAGGAAATGGGGTGCCAGAGCCGTGCCCCATCAGGCCGTGTTTGCCTCTGAGGAACAGAGAGTCCGGGCTGAGGTGAGATTGCCAGGAGTGCTTGGATGGATGAGCTGTGCGGGGAACGGGGAGCTCGGAATCGCAGCTGCTGCTGGATCCATTGCCTTAGGTCTGCTCCGTCTGTGTCTGTGCCAAGTGGGATTTGTGCTGGGGAGAGAGGTGCTGTGGGGAGCCAAAGGTGGAGTAAATCCTCTGTGGGGATGGGCAGCGAAGGACTGAGTAGCAGGGAAAGGAGAGGATTTCTAAAGGATACGACTGTTTCTGCCAAGAGCGGGGTGGAGCAGCGATGGGGGTAGTTGGGTTTGGCCTGGGCTCTGTTATTCTTGGTGCAATTTTAAAATTCTGTCATGTGATTTACTGTCCGGGAGCTTTCGAACGAGAGCTGACCGAAATGTAGGTTAAGCCTTGGAAGTTGGGTCCGTTGACTGCAGCAGCTCGCCGAGGCTGGAGGACTGGGGTGATGGCTGCTCCCAGGAAAGGTTACTTATTTATTGATACTGTGTCACATTTCCCTCAGCGACTGCCAGCCCGGAATGGCTGTGAGTTGGTGCTCTTCTCAGTGGGGGATTGGAGAAGGTTTTGGCTGTAATTAGAAGTGGGAGAAAAATCCTGCTAAATAAAAGTCTCACCTCTGTCCCCCCTAAGTTATCCCAGTTTGTTCCAGCTTGGAGCTGCGCAGAAGTCAGGCAGGGGAAATGACATCAGGGATACAGCTGTCAGTTCCGAGGCAGAGAGAGAAGATGTAGCAGCCAAGGGCAGGGGAGGGGGAAAGGTTTCAGAAAGCATTTCTGTGGTGTAATGAATGCCAATTTCTGCTTGCCCAGGGAGAAGAGGACGAACTCCCAGCCTTTCAGGCCTGACAGTCCCCTGCAGCGAGAGCATACACTGGAAGAGTTCAGGGTCGAAGACAAGGCTGAGGGAAAATCCAGGCTATTTATAAGGGATGATGAGAGGTGGGTCCAGGGTGAGAATCCAGTGGGTAAAGGGAAAAGTGGTGTAAGGGAGAAGTAATACAGGGCAGGGGCCGATAAGGTAGGACGGGTGGAACAGTGCAGTGAACATAAACCAGTGGGGGGGGGGGGTACAAGGATACAAGAACTTTCCAGAGCTGGGAGGAGACAAGGGATGACATAACTGGGAATAGAGGCAACCAATGGGAAATGAGGGTTATAAAGCTTTACCTTAAAGCTTTACCATAAAGAATTTTTAAAACCTTTGACAACCTTCTTAGGAGCTATTCTAAACTTAAACAAATGCCCTCCAAGGTCTGGGGCCACGGGCCAACTCCTCACCCAAAACACTGGTCTGGCTTGGGATGTCAGTCAGTCCGATTCCTACACTGGGCCTCTGCATGATATTCACCCAGAAGCTGCCTTTCAAGGACTGAAGTGGAACAAAAGGTATAAAAGAAATGTCATTCCCAGAGGGAAAATAGTTTCATTTCTCTTGTGTCTGCGTTTTTTTTTTTTTTTACAGTTACCTCAAAATTTCCGGATCCAGAACAGCTACTCTGAGTTTTGGTAGAGATTCCAAAGCAGGATACAGTAGGTTTCAAAGTACACCTTGGAAAATCAATTGTTTGTCTGCAGCATGCAGCATGTAGGTGTGATGTCTGTAACTGGTCTTAGTTGATGCAGAGGTACTTGGAAAAAAATGTTTAATCTTTCATCTCTCCCCACCTGCATTCTTCCTCAGTGTACTTTTTATTCAGCAGGACTCGGATGAGAGAGAGAGAGAGAGAGAGAGAGGGGAACTCTCTTCACATCAGCGTCAAAGGAAAAAGTGTTCAGCGACTTACAGTCGTAGTGACTGTTCTGTGTAAAAGCAGGATTGTTTTGCCATCAGACCTTGCGTGCCGTACCAGTCTGTGCGTTAACAGGTGTCTAAGAAAGGTCAAAAGGGAATAACTCCATGTCGTTCACTGGTGTGAATCTTGGTGGGGAGCAGAGCCGAGAGTTAACTGCAGTGAGGGGGAGGTTACTGAAGCCCCAGTTTGTTTCCAGTGAGCGTGGTGTTGTGGTGTTCAAAGTTACAGGTGCCTGCTGGCCTGGAGCTGGATACTTCTGCCTCTGCTTTCTTTGGGGGTTGATGATTCCTTATGTTTATGTTGGCGTGCCAGACAAATTGTTAAAGGTATTTCCATCAGACCTGGTTTGAATGTGTTACCCCTTCATTTAATTAAAAGAAAAAAAGCCCCGCTCCATCACTGCTGCTGTGATGTGTGACAAAAGCCCATCTTCCCTCCCCTGGGAACAGGTGAGAGATGGAACTAAACCCCAAAGGATTTTCTGCTCACTGATGGCACGTGAGTCTTCTTGGGAATTCTCTGCCAAATGTGGTCAGTTGTTTTTGAATGTGGCCATGCGGGGAGTCGAACGTGCCAGCCCAGATCTGCAAACATGCAGTGCCAGAAGGAGAAGCCTTGAAATGTAAACTGGGATTTATTCACCTGACTCGCAAGTGTGTGTGCTGTGCCCAGGTCCCCTGTCCAAATCCTGGGCGGGGAGAAGCCAGGACTGCACATTCCTTGTGATAGGAATTCAGGTTTTTTTGGGGGGGTCGGGGTGGGGGTTAAATACAAATGAGATGCCAGGGAGGGAATGGCTCCTACGTGTAAATATATTTGTCCTAGAGGAGCCCTGCCCAGTCTGACTGCTGCCCAGTGCTGCTCCCTGACTGTACCCTCTCTTGGTGAGCCTCTGCCCTGCTGGCCGTGTTTTTGTTTTCTGGTTTTGGCTTTTTGTTTTTGTTTTTTTTTTTTTTTAATTTCAGCCTGCACCCCGATCTTCATTTTCTTCCCGTGTCCTCTCTGCTGCCACTCTCCCTTTCTGCCTCGTGTCCTCTGTCTCTGGTTTATAATGTGTAGACTATATGGATATATGAATTCCACGTAAGTATGCCAAATATAAATAGAAAAATGAATTGAAATATAGTTTTAAAATAAAGGGGTTTTAATTTTCTGTTTTGTTAGAGGCCGGGCTTTTCCATAAATGATATAAAAATGTGAAGATATAGAATATATAAATGTGTGTGTGTGTGTGTGTGTGTATATATACATATATATACACACACATAAAATACAAATGTTAGTAATATAAAGATTTCTTAATAAAAATAATATTGTACCCATGTTGTAATTGATGCCAATATACATTAAATTCAATATCCAAAAATAGGTATTGATTATGAATATAAATTAATTATTAACAAACATATATATATATATCTATATATCTATATATATATCTATCTAATGGGTTTGGGGTTTTTTTAATTTGTTCATGGCAGGGATTTTTTAGTTTGGGTCGGGTTTTTTTGGGGGGCATTCGTTTAGTAGGATTTTTTAAAGGGAGGGACCTCGATGTTTTTTGGCCCCTTGTCTCTCTGTCTGTGTGTGTGTCTCTCTGTCTGTGTCCCCCGTGTCCCCAAAGAGCCGCGGCCCCGGGCTGAGCTCGGCCGCAGTGCTGCCGCCTTGTGGGAAGAGATCGGTACTGCAGCCGTGCCCCGAAGCGGCGACCGGCTCCTCCTCGGCGCTGCTGCGGGAGGGCGGTGGGGCGCGAAATGGTGCGCGTGACCTTCTCAAGATGGCGGAGGGCCCAAGGTGACGATGCCGTTCCACTGGGACCGATGCGACGCTCGGGACGGCGGACGCAATAGGACCCCGGCAGAGATACGCTGGAGGGGGGGGGGGTTGTCCTTTTTTTCCCGCCCTTTTTTTGCCGTCCTATGTAGAAGGTCGGGTGAGTGATAGCCGGGTCGCCATCTTGGGAGTGGCACGCTGCAATTTCCGCCCTTCCTGGCTCCATCTTTGTTCCTGGCAGAAGCCACTTCCGGTGGCGTTGCCAGCGTTGTCGTGGTAACTG
The DNA here is from genome assembly GCF_963662255.1 of Cinclus cinclus. Lineage (NCBI taxonomy): Eukaryota > Metazoa > Chordata > Aves > Passeriformes > Cinclidae > Cinclus > Cinclus cinclus. Next base: position 1,024,321 of record NW_026912246.1, on the reverse strand, counting down.
TAAAGCCCCAGATAATGGTGTCTCTTAAAGTCGCCTGCCTGAATCCGACCCCCGACGCTGATCGCGCGCTCTCCCGCCGCCTGTCCCACGAGCCATTTCCAGCACCGCTGACCAGTCCGCGCCCATCCGCGCCGCGTAAAAGGCGACGGAAAATCGCGCCGAGAACGCGGGATCGGTTTCGGGACCGGATTCAGGCAGGCGAGTTCAATAATCGCCAATGTAGGGGGCCTTCTTTTTCGCCTCCCGAAACAAAGATGGCGGAGGCACCGGAAATGGCTTCTGCCAGTACCAAAGATGGCGGCAGGGAAGGGCGGAAATTGCGTCTCGACCCTTCCCAAGATGGCGACTCAACCGTCACTCGCCCGACCTTCTGCATAGGGCGGCAAAAAAGGGGCGGGGAAAAAAGGACCCCCACGGGGTGTGGACTGCATTGCCTGCCCGCGACGCCGACGCCGATCCCTCCACCCCGGCGCGATTTTGCGCGGTGTTTCCCATCGTGCCCACACGGGCTGTGGGCTCAGCGGCGCCGCGGACGCGCGGGAGCCCGGCGGGCGCCGACAGGCAGCGGCGGGTCCGCCCCTCTCTCTGCCGGGGTCCTTCCACGGCCGCCGTCGCGGAGAGCGACTCCCGTCCCGCCGCGCCACCTCTCCGCGCTACCCGGTTCCGCTCCTGCCCGGGGAACGCATCGACGAAGGAAGAGCGGTCGCCCAGCTCCCGGAGCCATCGCCCTGCCCGCAGCCGGGAGCAGCCCGCAGGAGGAGGCAGCTGCTCTCTCTGCCGGAGAGGTGAGAGGGGCGCAAGGATGGGCCGGGGTGGGAACGCGGGCACGGGAGAATTCCCAGGCACAATTCCAGCTCCCCCTTTCAGCTGGCAGCAGCCCGGTGTCCTCTGCGTGTGGCAGCAGCTGCAGCGCTGGTTTGGAGCGAGTTTCCATGGCATTTTGTTGCAAAGGTGCCCCTTCCAGCCGGGTGCCCCGGCTGGGTTCCCTGGCTGGGAGAGCCCTTGAAGTAGCCAGAGGGAGCAGCTGCTGAGAATTCCGAGCCCGCTGTTCCTGTGGTTGTGGATACAGTGTTTCAGTAGTGTGTGCTTCTGTCCTATGTGCTGCTAGATGTACTTTGGAACAAGTTGACTCTTTCATCCCTCCCCACCTGCATTCTTCCTAGGTGTACGTTTTATTCAGCAGCATTCAGATGAGAGAGAGGAGCTCTGTTCCCATCAGCACGAAAGGAAAAAGTGTGCTCACACAGACCTAAGTTGTTTGGTCAAAAAATTCTTACTTTGGTTTGGTCCAAAAAATGTTATTCCTGTGTGCAAGCTCACGGGGAAGATTTTATTCAACAGCTCTCAGTGGGACATCAAAGCTCCACTTTCCCTTTTCTTGAACAGCCTGAGACCCAATATTACTTGATATCAATTTTATTACAGGCGTTTTGAACTTTTTGAAGAGCCAGAAGGATTGTTTGTGCATACGTGTGTCACTAATATCCCTCCTCTCTCCAATGCAGGATGGGGGGGAAAAGGGCTGCAGAGCTTCCTACAAGGGGCTGTAAGTGCGAATAAAGAGGAGCCAGAGGTTTAGTTGATATGAATCACTGTTTCTGAAAAGAGCCTGATGGATTTCCTGATACCAAAACCAGTAGGAATAGGAGACTGAACTCGGGCATCGTGATGGTCTCCTTGGCTTTAAAAAGCTTTAATGGCTTTAAAGGGCATTTCTATCAGTCCTGGTTTATTTTTGTTCCCTTTCATTAAATTTTCAAATAAAAAAGCCCCGCTCCATCACTGCTGCTGTGATGTGTGACAAAAGCCCATCTTCCCTCCCCTGGGAACAGGTGAGAGATGGAACTAAACCCCAAAGGATTTTCTGCTCACTGATGGCACGTGAGTTTTCTTGGGAATCCTCTGCCAAATGTGGTCAGTTGTTCTTGAATGTGGCCATGCAGGGAGTCGAATGTGCCAGCCCAGATCTGCAAACATGCAGTGCCAGAAGGAGAACCTTTGAAATGTCACCTGGGATGTGTTCCACTGACTCACAAGTGGGTGCTGTGCCCAGGTCCCCTGTCCAAATCCTGGGCGGGCAGAAGCCAGGACTGCACATTGCTCGTGATATGAATTCAGTTTTGGGGAGGTTAAATACAAATGAGATGCCAGGGAGGGAATGGCTCCTACGTGTAAATATATTTGTCCTAAAGGAGCCCTGCCCAGTCTGACTGCTGCCCAGTGCTGCTCCCTGGCTGCACGCTCTCTTGGTGAGCCTCTGTCCTGCTGGCCGTGCCTTTTCTGTCCCCGTCCCCGTGCCGCTCCTTGCCCGTCTTTACCCTCCCGAGCACGTGGTGTGGTCGATTCCTGCCTCCCGGTCCTGGTTTCCCTTTTTGTCTCTGTGTCCCTACGTCCTTGTTGTGTGTTTGGGACTCCGTCTTTTTGTCTGTCCTTCTCCGTGCCTCACTCGTGTTCCCGTTCTGTTCCCTGTGGCTCTGTGGTGCTCCCCGTGCCATTGTTTCCCCCGGGATCCTTGTGTCCCGTTCGCTGCCCCTGTTCTTTTTTAATCCCTCTCTCGTGCTGCCCATCCAGCATCCCTTTTTTGTGGATTTGTTGTTTTTTTTTTTTTTCTCCATTTCAGCCTGCACCCCGATCTTCATTTTCTTTCCTGTGTCCTCTCTGCAGCCACTCTCTGCCTCGTGTCCTCTGCGTGTGTGGGGCTGAGGAGGAACTTTAGCCCTCCTGGGGGCTGCCCCTCCCCCCCCCCCCCCCCCCCCCCCTTTCCTTGTGCCAGCTGGGTCCCTTTTTGTGGGCATGGACCCGTGGGAGGGTTCCCATCAAGGGCCGTGCTGCCGTCCAGGGCAGCTGGAGCGGTTCTGTGCCTTCATTTTGGGGGTGAGGAAAGAAGGCTGAGGGGGGGACGGGGTGGAGACTCGGGGGGCTCCGATGTGTTTCGGGGCAGCCCGAGGTCCCCGGCAGAGGGAGCCACGCTGTGGCGCAGGAGCAGGGGAGTGGGGAATGGGGTGGGGGGGGTGGTGGGGGGGCGTGCTGGGTTCCCTCCCCCAGAGGGACCCACGGGTGCCAGGACATTCCCCGGGAGGGGTGGCCGTAGAATATATGAAAAATTTTTTTGTTTGTCTTCATTTCGTTAGACGAAGGCTTTCTTTAGTTTTGGCTGGGGTTTATTTTGGTGCATTCATTCAGGGGGATTTCCTGAAGGGATGGATCTCGTTGTTTCATCCCCCCCCCCCCCCCATCCCTTGTCTGTCTGTCTGTCCGTCCCCAAAGCGCCGCAGCCCCGGGCTGAGCTCGGCGGCAGTGCTGCCGCCTTGTGGGCACAGCGCGGTACTGCAGCCGTCGCCTGTCTCGGATCCAGCCCCACAGCGAGCAGTCCGGAGCAGAAGTGTGAAAGCTGGGATCCTTTGACTTCTGCCGGGGACTTAATTTTCTTTTCCTCTTCTTCTCTTCCAGGACCGGAGAAATGGTTCCACTCCTCCCATCTTTGCCAAAAGCTGTGCTGTTTGAGGAGCCAGAGCCAAGGTGCCTTCAGCACCAGGGCTCTGCACTGGAGGGCTCCCGGTCCTGACCGCGCAGGGTTCCCCTTTTCCTCCCCCCTGGGATGAAGTGTCTATGGAATCTGGGATCTGGGTGAAACTGCAGCTCTGCTGGTATCCAGGGACGTGAGGTTCCGGGGGACTGCGTTTCCCTGTGGCTTTCCAGGTCGGCAGGAGCCGGAGGAAATGGGGTGCCAGAGCCGTGCCCCATCAGGCCGTGTTTGCCTCTGAGGAACAGAGAGTCCGGGCTGAGGTGAGATTGCCAGGAGTGCTTGGATGGATGAGCTGTGCGGGGAACGGGGAGCTCGGAATCGCAGCTGCTGCTGGATCCATTGCCTTAGGTCTGCTCCGTCTGTGTCTGTGCCAAGTGGGATTTGTGCTGGGGAGAGAGGTGCTGTGGGGAGCCAAAGGTGGAGTAAATCCTCTGTGGGGATGGGCAGCGAAGGACTGAGTAGCAGGGAAAGGAGAGGATTTCTAAAGGATACGACTGTTTCTGCCAAGAGCGGGGTGGAGCAGCGATGGGGGTAGTTGGGTTTGGCCTGGGCTCTGTTATTCTTGGTGCAATTTTAAAATTCTGTCGTGTGATTTACTGTCCGGGAGCTTTCGAACGAGAGCTGACCGAAATGTAGGTTAAGCCTTGGAAGTTGGGTCCGTTGACTGCAGCAGCTCGCCGAGGCTGGAGGACTGGGGTGATGGCTGCTCCCAGGAAAGGTTACTTATTTATTGATACTGTGTCACATTTCCCTCAGCGACTGCCAGCCCGGAATGGCTGTGAGTTGGTGCTCTTCTCAGTGGGGGATTGGAGAAGGTTTTGGCTGTAATTAGAAGTGGGAGAAAAATCCTGCTAAATAAAAGTCTCACCTCTGTCCCCCCTAAGTTATCCCAGTTTGTTCCAGCTTGGAGCTGCGCAGAAGTCAGGCAGGGGAAATGACATCAGGGATACAGCTGTCAGTTCTGAGGCAGAGAGAGAAGATGTAGCAGCCAAGGGCAGGGGAGGGGGAAAGGTTTCAGAAAGCATTTCTGTGGTGTAATGAATGCCAATTTCTGCTTGCCCAGGGAGAAGAGGACGAACTCCCAGCCATTCAGGCCTGACAGTCCCCTGCAGCGAGAGCATACACTGGAAGAGTTCAGGGTCGAAGACAAGGCTGAGGGAAAATCCAGGCTATTTATAAGGGATGATGAGAGGTGGGTCCAGGGTGAGAATCCAGTGGGTAACGGGAAAAGTGGTGTAAGGGAGAAGTAATACAGGGCAGGGGCCGATAAGGTAGGACGGGTGGAACAGTGCAGTGAACATAAACCAATGGGGGGGGGGGGGGTACAAGGATACAAGAACTTTCCAGAGCTGGGAGGAGACAAGGGATGACATAACTGGGAATAGAGGCAACCAATGGGAAATGAGGGTTATAAAGCTTTACCTTAAAGCTTTACCATGAAGAATTTTTAAAACCTTTGACAACCTTCTTAGGAGCTATTCTAAACTTAAACAAATGCCCTCCAAGGTCTGGGGCCACGGGCCAACTCCTCACCCAAAACACTGGTCTGGCTTGGGATGTCAGTCAGTCCGATTCCTACACTGGGCCTCTGCATGATATTCACCCAGAAGCTGCCTTTCAAGGACTGAAGTGGAACAAAAGGTATAAAAGAAATGTCATTCCCAGAGGGAAAATAGTTTCATTTCTCTTGTGTCTGCGTTTTTTTTTTTTTTTACAGTTACCTCAAAATTTCCGGATCCAGAACAGCTACTCTGAGTTTTGGTAGAGATTCCAAAGCAGGATACAGTAGGTTTCAAAGTACACCTTGGAAAATCAATTGTTTGTCTGCAGCATGCAGCATGTAGGTGTGATGTCTGTAACTGGTCTTAGTTGATGCAGAGGTACTTGGAAAAAAATGTTTAATCTTTCATCTCTCCCCACCTGCATTCTTCCTCAGTGTACTTTTTATTCAGCAGGACTCGGATGAGAGAGAGAGAGAGAGAGAGAGAGAGGGGAACTCTCTTCACATCAGCGTCAAAGGAAAAAGTGTTCAGCGACTTACAGTCGTAGTGACTGTTCTGTGTAAAAGCAGGATTGTTTTGCCATCAGACCTTGCGTGCCGTACCAGTCTGTGCGTTAACAGGTGTCTAAGAAAGGTCAAAAGGGAATAACTCCATGTCGTTCACTGGTGTGAATCTTGGTGGGGAGCAGAGCCGAGAGTTAACTGCAGTGAGGGGGAGGTTACTGAAGCCCCAGTTTGTTTCCAGTGAGCGTGGTGTTGTGGTGTTCAAAGTTACAGGTGCCTGCTGGCCTGGAGCTGGATACTTCTGCCTCTGCTTTCTTTGGGGGTTGATGATTCCTTATGTTTATGTTGGCGTGCCAGACAAATTGTTAAAGGTATTTCCATCAGACCTGGTTTGAATGTGTTACCCCTTCATTTAATTAAAAGAAAAAAAGCCCCGCTCCATCACTGCTGCTGTGATGTGTGACAAAAGCCCATCTTCCCTCCCCTGGGAACAGGTGAGAGATGGAACTAAACCCCAAAGGATTTTCTGCTCACTGATGGCACGTGAGTCTTCTTGGGAATTCTCTGCCAAATGTGGTCAGTTGTTTTTGAATGTGGCCATGCGGGGAGTCGAACGTGCCAGCCCAGATCTGCAAACATGCAGTGCCAGAAGGAGAAGCCTTGAAATGTAAACTGGGATTTATTCACCTGACTCGCAAGTGTGTGTGCTGTGCCCAGGTCCCCTGTCCAAATCCTGGGCGGGGAGAAGCCAGGACTGCACATTCCTTGTGATAGGAATTCAGGTTTTTTTGGGGGGGTCGGGGTGGGGGTTAAATACAAATGAGATGCCAGGGAGGGAATGGCTCCTACGTGTAAATATATTTGTCCTAGAGGAGCCCTGCCCAGTCTGACTGCTGCCCAGTGCTGCTCCCTGACTGTACCCTCTCTTGGTGAGCCTCTGCCCTGCTGGCCGTGTTTTTGTTTTCTGGTTTTGGCTTTTTGTTTTTGTTTTTTTTTTTTTTTTTTTAATTTCAGCCTGCACCCCGATCTTCATTTTCTTCCCGTGTCCTCTCTGCTGCCACTCTCCCTTTCTGCCTCGTGTCCTCTGTCTCTGGTTTATAATGTGTAGACTATATGGATATATGAATTCCACGTAAGTATGCCAAATATAAATAGAAAAATGAATTGAAATATAGTTTTAAAATAAAGGGGTTTTAATTTTCTGTTTTGTTAGAGGCCGGGCTTTTCCATAAATGATATAAAAATGTGAAGATATAGAATATATAAATGTGTGTGTGTGTGTGTGTGTGTGTATATACATATATATACACACACATAAAATACAAATGTTAGTAATATAAAGATTTCTTAATAAAAATAATATTGTACCCATGTTGTAATTGATGCCAATATACATTAAATTCAATATCCAAAAATAGGTATTGATTATGAATATAAATTAATTATTAACAAACATATATATATATATATCTATATATATATCTATATATATCTATCTAATGGGTTTGGGGTTTTTTTAATTTGTTCATGGCAGGGATTTTTTAGTTTGGGTCGGGTTTTTTTGGGGGGCATTCGTTTAGTAGGATTTTTTAAAGGGAGGGACCTCGATGTTTTTTGGCCCCTTGTCTCTCTGTCTGTGTGTGTGTCTCTCTGTCTGTGTCCCCCGTGTCCCCAAAGAGCCGCGGCCCCGGGCTGAGCTCGGCCGCAGTGCTGCCGCCTTGTGGGAAGAGATCGGTACTGCAGCCGTGCCCCGAAGCGGCGACCGGCTCCTCCTCGGCGCTGCTGCGGGAGGGCGGTGGGGCGCGAAATGGTGCGCGTGACCTTCTCAAGATGGCGGAGGGCCCAAGGTGACGATGCCGTTCCACTGGGACCGATGCGACGCTCGGGACGGCGGACGCAATAGGACCCCGGCAGAGATACGCTGGAGGGGGGGGGTTGTCCTTTTTTTCCCGCCCTTTTTTTGCCGTCCTATGTAGAAGGTCGGGTGAGTGATAGCCGGGTCGCCATCTTGGGAGTGGCACGCTGCAATTTCCGCCCTTCCTGGCTCCATCTTTGTTCCTGGCAGAAGCCACTTCCGGTGGCGTTGCCAGCGTTGTCGTGGTAACTGTAAAGCCCCAGATAATGGTGTCTCTTAAAGTCGCCTGCCTGAATCCGACCCCCGACGCTGATCGCGCGCTCTCCCGCCGCCTGTCCCACGAGCCATTTCCAGCACCGCTGACCAGTCCGCGCCCATCCGCGCCGCGTAAAAGGCGACGGAAAATCGCGCCGAGAACGCGGGATCGGTTTCGGGACCGGATTCAGGCAGGCGAGTTCAATAATCGCCAATGTAGGGGGCCTTCTTTTTCGCCTCCCGAAACAAAGATGGCGGAGGCACCGGAAATGGCTTCTGCCAGTACCAAAGATGGCGGCAGGGAAGGGCGGAAATTGCGTCTCGACCCTTCCCAAGATGGCGACTCAACCGTCACTCGCCCGACCTTCTGCATAGGGCGGCAAAAAAGGGGCGGGGAAAAAAGGACCCCCACGGGGTGTGGACTGCATTGCCTGCCCGCGACGCCGACGCCGATCCCTCCACCCCGGCGCGATTTTGCGCGGCGTTTCCCATCGTGCCCACACGGGCTGTGGGCTCAGCGGCGCCGCGGACGCGCGGGAGCCCGGCGGGCGCCGACAGGCAGCGGCGGGTCCGCCCCTCTCTCTGCCGGGGTCCTTCCACGGCCGCCGTCGCGGAGAGCGACTCCCGTCCCGCCGCGCCACCTCTCCGCGCTACCCGGTTCCGCTCCTGCCCGGGGAACGCATCGACGAAGGAAGAGCGGTCGCCCAGCTCCCGGAGCCATCGCCCTGCCCGCAGCCGGGAGCAGCCCGCAGGAGGAGGCAGCTGCTCTCTCTGCCGGAGAGGTGAGAGGGGCGCAAGGATGGGCCGGGGTGGGAACGCGGGCACGGGAGAATTCCCAGGCACAATTCCAGCTCCCCCTTTCAGCTGGCAGCAGCCCGGTGTCCTCTGCGTGTGGCAGCAGCTGCAGCGCTGGTTTGGAGCGAGTTTCCATGGCATTTTGTTGCAAAGGTGCCCCTTCCAGCCGGGTGCCCCGGCTGGGTTCCCTGGCTGGGAGAGCCCTTGAAGTAGCCAGAGGGAGCAGCTGCTGAGAATTCCGAGCCCGCTGTTCCTGTGGTTGTGGATACAGTGTTTCAGTAGTGTGTGCTTCTGTCCTATGTGCTGCTAGATGTACTTTGGAACAAGTTGACTCTTTCATCCCTCCCCACCTGCATTCTTCCTAGGTGTACGTTTTATTCAGCAGCATTCAGATGAGAGAGAGGAGCTCTGTTCCCATCAGCACGAAAGGAAAAAGTGTGCTCACACAGACCTAAGTTGTTTGGTCAAAAAATTCTTACTTTGGTTTGGTCCAAAAAATGTTATTCCTGTGTGCAAGCTCACGGGGAAGATTTTATTCAACAGCTCTCAGTGGGACATCAAAGCTCCACTTTCCCTTTTCTTGAACAGCCTGAGACCCAATATTACTTGATATCAATTTTATTACAGGCGTTTTGAACTTTTTGAAGAGCCAGAAGGATTGTTTGTGCATACGTGTGTCACTAATATCCCTCCTCTCTCCAATGCAGGATGGGGGGGAAAAGGGCTGCAGAGCTTCCTACAAGGGGCTGTAAGTGCGAATAAAGAGGAGCCAGAGGTTTAGTTGATATGAATCACTGTTTCTGAAAAGAGCCTGATGGATTTCCTGATACCAAAACCAGTAGGAATAGGAGACTGAACTCGGGCATCGTGATGGTCTCCTTGGCTTTAAAAAGCTTTAATGGCTTTAAAGGGCATTTCTATCAGTCCTGGTTTATTTTTGTTCCCTTTCATTAAATTTTCAAATAAAAAAGCCCCGCTCCATCACTGCTGCTGTGATGTGTGACAAAAGCCCATCTTCCCTCCCCTGGGAACAGGTGAGAGATGGAACTAAACCCCAAAGGATTTTCTGCTCACTGATGGCACGTGAGTTTTCTTGGGAATCCTCTGCCAAATGTGGTCAGTTGTTCTTGAATGTGGCCATGCAGGGAGTCGAATGTGCCAGCCCAGATCTGCAAACATGCAGTGCCAGAAGGAGAACCTTTGAAATGTAAACTGGGATGTGTTCCACTGACTCACAAGTGGGTGCTGTGCCCAGGTCCCCTGTCCAAATCCTGGGCGGGCAGAAGCCAGGACTGCACATTGCTCGTGATATGAATTCAGTTTTGGGGAGGTTAAATACAAATGAGATGCCAGGGAGGGAATGGCTCCTACGTGTAAATATATTTGTCCTAAAGGAGCCCTGCCCAGTCTGACTGCTGCCCAGTGCTGCTCCCTGGCTGCACGCTCTCTTGGTGAGCCTCTGTCCTGCTGGCCGTGCCTTTTCTGTCCCCGTCCCCGTGCCGCTCCTTGCCCGTCTTTACCCTCCCGAGCACGTGGTGTGGTCGATTCCTGCCTCCCGGTCCTGGTTTCCCTTTTTGTCTCTGTGTCCCTACGTCCTTGTTGTGTGTTTGGGACTCCGTCTTTTTGTCTGTCCTTCTCCGTGCCTCACTCGTGTTCCCGTTCTGTTCCCTGTGGCTCTGTGGTGCTCCCCGTGCCATTGTTTCCCCCGGGATCCTTGTGTCCCGTTCGCTGCCCCTGTTCTTTTTTAATCCCTCTCTCGTGCTGCCCATCCAGCATCCCTTTTTTGTGGATTTGTTGTTTTTTTTTTTTTCTCCATTTCAGCCTGCACCCCGATCTTCATTTTCTTTCCTGTGTCCTCTCTGCAGCCACTCTCTGCCTCGTGTCCTCTGCGTGTGTGGGGCTGAGGAGGAACTTTAGCCCTCCTGGGGGCTGCCCCTCCCCCCCCCCCCCCCCCCCCCCCTTTCCTTGTGCCAGCTGGGTCCCTTTTTGTGGGCATGGACCCGTGGGAGGGTTCCCATCAAGGGCCGTGCTGCCGTCCAGGGCAGCTGGAGCGGTTCTGTGCCTTCATTTTGGGGGTGAGGAAAGAAGGCTGAGGGGGGGACGGGGTGGAGACTCGGGGGGCTCCGATGTGTTTCGGGGCAGCCCGAGGTCCCCGGCAGAGGGAGCCACGCTGTGGCGCAGGAGCAGGGGAGTGGGGAATGGGGTGGGGGGGGTGGTGGGGGGGCGTGCTGGGTTCCCTCCCCCAGAGGGACCCACGGGTGCCAGGACATTCCCCGGGAGGGGTGGCCGTAGAATATATGAAAAATTTTTTTGTTTGTCTTCATTTCGTTAGACGAAGGCTTTCTTTAGTTTTGGCTGGGGTTTATTTTGGTGCATTCATTCAGGGGGATTTCCTGAAGGGATGGATCTCGTTGTTTCATCCCCCCCCCCCCCCCATCCCTTGTCTGTCTGTCTGTCCGTCCCCAAAGCGCCGCAGCCCCGGGCTGAGCTCGGCGGCAGTGCTGCCGCCTTGTGGGCACAGCGCGGTACTGCAGCCGTCGCCTGTCTCGGATCCAGCCCCACAGCGAGCAGTCCGGAGCAGAAGTGTGAAAGCTGGGATCCTTTGACTTCTGCCGGGGACTTAATTTTCTTTTCCTCTTCTTCTCTTCCAGGACCGGAGAAATGGTTCCACTCCTCCCATCTTTGCCAAAAGCTGTGCTGTTTGAGGAGCCAGAGCCAAGGTGCCTTCAGCACCAGGGCTCTGCACTGGAGGGCTCCCGGTCCTGACCGCGCAGGGTTCCCCTTTTCCTCCCCCCTGGGATGAAGTGTCTATGGAATCTGGGGTCTGGGTGAAACTGCAGCTCTGCTGGTATCCAGGGACGTGAGGTTCCGGGGGACTGCGTTTCCCTGTGGCTTTCCAGGTCGGCAGGAGCCGGAGGAAATGGGGTGCCAGAGCCGTGCCCCATCAGGCCGTGTTTGCCTCTGAGGAACAGAGAGTCCGGGCTGAGGTGAGATTGCCAGGAGTGCTTGGATGGATGAGCTGTGCGGGGAACGGGGAGCTCGGAATCGCAGCTGCTGCTGGATCCATTGCCTTAGGTCTGCTCCGTCTGTGTCTGTGCCAAGTGGGATTTGTGCTGGGGAGAGAGGTGCTGTGGGGAGCCAAAGGTGGAGTAAATCCTCTGTGGGGATGGGCAGCGAAGGACTGAGTAGCAGGGAAAGGAGAGGATTTCTAAAGGATACGACTGTTTCTGCCAAGAGCGGGGTGGAGCAGCGATGGGGGTAGTTGGGTTTGGCCTGGGCTCTGTTATTCTTGGTGCAATTTTAAAATTCTGTCGTGTGATTTACTGTCCGGGAGCTTTCGAACGAGAGCTGACCGAAATGTAGGTTAAGCCTTGGAAGTTGGGTCCGTTGACTGCAGCAGCTCGCCGAGGCTGGAGGACTGGGGTGATGGCTGCTCCCAGGAAAGGTTACTTATTTATTGATACTGTGTCACATTTCCCTCAGCGACTGCCAGCCCGGAATGGCTGTGAGTTGGTGCTCTTCTCAGTGGGGGATTGGAGAAGGTTTTGGCTGTAATTAGAAGTGGGAGAAAAATCCTGCTAAATAAAAGTCTCACCTCTGTCCCCCCTAAGTTATCCCAGTTTGTTCCAGCTTGGAGCTGCGCAGAAGTCAGGCAGGGGAAATGACATCAGGGATACAGCTGTCAGTTCCGAGGCAGAGAGAGAAGATGTAGCAGCCAAGGGCAGGGGAGGGGGAAAGGTTTCAGAAAGCATTTCTGTGGTGTAATGAATGCCAATTTCTGCTTGCCCAGGGAGAAGAGGACGAACTCCCAGCCATTCAGGCCTGACAGTCCCCTGCAGCGAGAGCATACACTGGAAGAGTTCAGGGTCGAAGACAAGGCTGAGGGAAAATCCAGGCTATTTATAAGGGATGATGAGAGGTGGGTCCAGGGTGAGAATCCAGTGGGTAAAGGGAAAAGTGGTGTAAGGGAGAAGTAATACAGGGCAGGGGCCGATAAGGTAGGACGGGTGGAACAGTGCAGTGAACATAAACCAATGGGGGGGGGGGGGTACAAGGATACAAGAACTTTCCAGAGCTGGGAGGAGACAAGGGATGACATAACTGGGAATAGAGGCAACCAATGGGAAATGAGGGTTATAAAGCTTTACCTTAAAGCTTTACCATGAAGAATTTTTAAAACCTTTGACAACCTTCTTAGGAGCTATTCTAAACTTAAACAAATGCCCTCCAAGGTCTGGGGCCACGGGCCAACTCCTCACCCAAAACACTGGTCTGGCTTGGGATGTCAGTCAGTCCGATTCCTACACTGGGCCTCTGCATGATATTCACCCAGAAGCTGCCTTTCAAGGACTGAAGTGGAACAAAAGGTATAAAAGAAATGTCATTCCCAGAGGGAAAATAGTTTCATTTCTCTTGTGTCTGCGTTTTTTTTTTTTTTTACAGTTACCTCAAAATTTCCGGATCCAGAACAGCTACTCTGAGTTTTGGTAGAGATTCCAAAGCAGGATACAGTAGGTTTCAAAGTACACCTTGGAAAATCAATTGTTTGTCTGCAGCATGCAGCATGTAGGTGTGATGTCTGTAACTGGTCTTAGTTGATGCAGAGGTACTTGGAAAAAAATGTTTAATCTTTCATCTCTCCCCACCTGCATTCTTCCTCAGTGTACTTTTTATTCAGCAGGACTCAGATGAGAGAGAGAGAGAGAGAGAGAGAGGGGAACTCTCTTCACATCAGCGTCAAAGGAAAAAGTGTTCAGCGACTTACAGTCGTAGTGACTGTTCTGTGTAAAAGCAGGATTGTTTTGCCATCAGACCTTGCGTGCCGTACCAGTCTGTGCGTTAACAGGTGTCTAAGAAAGGTCAAAAGGGAATAACTCCATGTCGTTCACTGGTGTGAATCTTGGTGGGGAGCAGAGCCGAGAGTTAACTGCAGTGAGGGGGAGGTTACTGAAGCCCCAGTTTGTTTCCAGTGAGCGTGGTGTTGTGGTGTTCAAAGTTACAGGTGCCTGCTGGCCTGGAGCTGGATACTTCTGCCTCTGCTTTCTTTGGGGGTTGATGATTCCTTATGTTTATGTTGGCGTGCCAGACAAATTGTTAAAGGTATTTCCATCAGACCTGGTTTGAATGTGTTACCCCTTCATTTAATTAAAAGAAAAAAAGCCCCGCTCCATCACTGCTGCTGTGATGTGTGACAAAAGCCCATCTTCCCTCCCCTGGGAACAGGTGAGAGATGGAACTAAACCCCAAAGGATTTTCTGCTCACTGATGGCACGTGAGTCTTCTTGGGAATTCTCTGCCAAATGTGGTCAGTTGTTTTTGAATGTGGCCATGCGGGGAGTCGAACGTGCCAGCCCAGATCTGCAAACATGCAGTGCCAGAAGGAGAAGCCTTGAAATGTAAACTGGGATTTATTCACCTGACTCGCAAGTGTGTGTGCTGTGCCCAGGTCCCCTGTCCAAATCCTGGGCGGGGAGAAGCCAGGACTGCACATTCCTTGTGATAGGAATTCAGGTTTTTTTGGGGGGGTCGGGGTGGGGGTTAAATACAAATGAGATGCCAGGGAGGGAATGGCTCCTACGTGTAAATATATTTGTCCTAGAGGAGCCCTGCCCAGTCTGACTGCTGCCCAGTGCTGCTCCCTGACTGTACCCTCTCTTGGTGAGCCTCTGCCCTGCTGGCCGTGTTTTTGTTTTCTGGTTTTGGCTTTTTGTTTTTGTTTTTTTTTTTTTTTTTAATTTCAGCCTGCACCCCGATCTTCATTTTCTTCCCGTGTCCTCTCTGCTGCCACTCTCCCTTTCTGCCTCGTGTCCTCTGTCTCTGGTTTATAATGTGTAGACTATATGGATATATGAATTCCACGTAAGTATGCCAAATATAAATAGAAAAATGAATTGAAATATAGTTTTAAAATAAAGGGGTTTTAATTTTCTGTTTTGTTAGAGGCCGGGCTTTTCCATAAATGATATAAAAATGTGAAGATATAGAATATATAAATGTGTGTGTGTGTGTGTGTGTGTATATATACATATATATACACACACATAAAATACAAATGTTAGTAATATAAAGATTTCTTAATAAAAATAATATTGTACCCATGTTGTAATTGATGCCAATATACATTAAATTCAATATCCAAAAATAGGTATTGATTATGAATATAAATTAATTATTAACAAACATATCTATATCTATATCTATATCTATATCTATATATATCTATCTAATGGGTTTGGGGTTTTTTTAATTTGTTCATGGCAGGGATTTTTTAGTTTGGGTCGGGTTTTTTGGGGGGGCATTCGTTTAGTAGGATTTTTTAAAGGGAGGGACCTCGATGTTTTTTGGCCCCTTGTCTCTCTGTCTGTGTGTGTGTCTCTCTGTCTGTGTCCCCCGTGTCCCCAAAGAGCCGCGGCCCCGGGCTGAGCTCGGCCGCAGTGCTGCCGCCTTGTGGGAAGAGATCGGTACTGCAGCCGTGCCCCGAAGCGGCGACCGGCTCCTCCTCGGCGCTGCTGCGGGAGGGCGGTGGGGCGCGAAATGGTGCGCGTGACCTTCTCAAGATGGCGGAGGGCCCAAGGTGACGATGCCGTTCCACTGGGACCGATGCGACGCTCGGGACGGCGGACGCAATAGGACCCCGGCAGAGATACGCTGGAGGGGGGGGGGGTTGTCCTTTTTTTCCCGCCCTTTTTTTGCCGTCCTATGTAGAAGGTCGGGTGAGTGATAGCCGGGTCGCCATCTTGGGAGTGGCACGCTGCAATTTCCGCCCTTCCTGGCTCCATCTTTGTTCCTGGCAGAAGCCACTTCCGGTGGCGTTGCCAGCGTTGTCGTGGTAACTGTAAAGCCCCAGATAATGGTGTCTCTTAAAGTCGCCTGCCTGAATCCGACCCCCGACGCTGATCGCGCGCTCTCCCGCCGCCTGTCCCACGAGCCATTTCCAGCACCGCTGACCAGTCCGCGCCCATCCGCGCCGCGTAAAAGGCGACGGAAAATCGCGCCGAGAACGCGGGATCGGTTTCGGGACCGGATTCAGGCAGGCGAGTTCAATAATCGCCAATGTAGGGGGCCTTCTTTTTCGCCTCCCGAAACAAAGATGGCGGAGGCACCGGAAATGGCTTCTGCCAGTACCAAAGATGGCGGCAGGGAAGGGCGGAAATTGCGTCTCGACCCTTCCCAAGATGGCGACTCAACCGTCACTCGCCCGACCTTCTGCATAGGGCGGCAAAAAAGGGGCGGGGAAAAAAGGACCCCCACGGGGTGTGGACTGCATTGCCTGCCCGCGACGCCGACGCCGATCCCTCCACCCCGGCGCGATTTTGCGCGGTGTTTCCCATCGTGCCCACACGGGCTGTGGGCTCAGCGGCGCCGCGGACGCGCGGGAGCCCGGCGGGCGCCGACAGGCAGCGGCGGGTCCGCCCCTCTCTCTGCCGGGGTCCTTCCACGGCCGCCGTCGCGGAGAGCGACTCCCGTCCCGCCGCGCCACCTCTCCGCGCTACCCGGTTCCGCTCCTGCCCGGGGAACGCATCGACGAAGGAAGAGCGGTCGCCCAGCTCCCGGAGCCATCGCCCTGCCCGCAGCCGGGAGCAGCCCGCAGGAGGAGGCAGCTGCTCTCTCTGCCGGAGAGGTGAGAGGGGCGCAAGGATGGGCCGGGGTGGGAACGCGGGCACGGGAGAATTCCCAGGCACAATTCCAGCTCCCCCTTTCAGCTGGCAGCAGCCCGGTGTCCTCTGCGTGTGGCAGCAGCTGCAGCGCTGGTTTGGAGCGAGTTTCCATGGCATTTTGTTGCAAAGGTGCCCCTTCCAGCCGGGTGCCCCGGCTGGGTTCCCTGGCTGGGAGAGCCCTTGAAGTAGCCAGAGGGAGCAGCTGCTGAGAATTCCGAGCCCGCTGTTCCTGTGGTTGTGGATACAGTGTTTCAGTAGTGTGTGCTTCTGTCCTATGTGCTGCTAGATGTACTTTGGAACAAGTTGACTCTTTCATCCCTCCCCACCTGCATTCTTCCTAGGTGTACGTTTTATTCAGCAGCATTCAGATGAGAGAGAGGAGCTCTGTTCCCATCAGCACGAAAGGAAAAAGTGTGCTCACACAGACCTAAGTTGTTTGGTCAAAAAATTCTTACTTTGGTTTGGTCCAAAAAATGTTATTCCTGTGTGCAAGCTCACGGGGAAGATTTTATTCAACAGCTCTCAGTGGGACATCAAAGCTCCACTTTCCCTTTTCTTGAACAGCCTGAGACCCAATATTACTTGATATCAATTTTATTACAGGCGTTTTGAACTTTTTGAAGAGCCAGAAGGATTGTTTGTGCATACGTGTGTCACTAATATCCCTCCTCTCTCCAATGCAGGATGGGGGGGAAAAGGGCTGCAGAGCTTCCTACAAGGGGCTGTAAGTGCGAATAAAGAGGAGCCAGAGGTTTAGTTGATATGAATCACTGTTTCTGAAAAGAGCCTGATGGATTTCCTGATACCAAAACCAGTAGGAATAGGAGACTGAACTCGGGCATCGTGATGGTCTCCTTGGCTTTAAAAAGCTTTAATGGCTTTAAAGGGCATTTCTATCAGTCCTGGTTTATTTTTGTTCCCTTTCATTAAATTTTCAAATAAAAAAGCCCCGCTCCATCACTGCTGCTGTGATGTGTGACAAAAGCCCATCTTCCCTCCCCTGGGAACAGGTGAGAGATGGAACTAAACCCCAAAGGATTTTCTGCTCACTGATGGCACGTGAGTTTTCTTGGGAATCCTCTGCCAAATGTGGTCAGTTGTTCTTGAATGTGGCCATGCAGGGAGTCGAATGTGCCAGCCCAGATCTGCAAACATGCAGTGCCAGAAGGAGAACCTTTGAAATGTCACCTGCACCTGGGATGTGTTCCACTGACTCACAAGTGGGTGCTGTGCCCAGGTCCCCTGTCCAAATCCTGGGCGGGCAGAAGCCAGGACTGCACATTGCTCGTGATATGAATTCAGTTTTGGGGAGGTTAAATACAAATGAGATGCCAGGGAGGGAATGGCTCCTACGTGTAAATATATTTGTCCTAAAGGAGCCCTGCCCAGTCTGACTGCTGCCCAGTGCTGCTCCCTGGCTGCACGCTCTCTTGGTGAGCCTCTGTCCTGCTGGCCGTGCCTTTTCTGTCCCCGTCCCCGTGCCGCTCCTTGCCCGTCTTTACCCTCCCGAGCACGTGGTGTGGTCGATTCCTGCCTCCCGGTCCTGGTTTCCCTTTTTGTCTCTGTGTCCCTACGTCCTTGTTGTGTGTTTGGGACTCCGTCTTTTTGTCTGTCCTTCTCCGTGCCTCACTCGTGTTCCCGTTCTGTTCCCTGTGGCTCTGTGGTGCTCCCCGTGCCATTGTTTCCCCCGGGATCCTTGTGTCCCGTTCGCTGCCCCTGTTCTTTTTTAATCCCTCTCTCGTGCTGCCCATCCAGCATCCCTTTTTTGTGGATTTGTTGTTTTTTTTTTTTTCTCCATTTCAGCCTGCACCCCGATCTTCATTTTCTTTCCTGTGTCCTCTCTGCAGCCACTCTCTGCCTCGTGTCCTCTGCGTGTGTGGGGCTGAGGAGGAACTTTAGCCCTCCTGGGGGCTGCCCCTCCCCCCCCCCCCCCCCCCCCCCCTTTCCTTGTGCCAGCTGGGTCCCTTTTTGTGGGCATGGACCCGTGGGAGGGTTCCCATCAAGGGCCGTGCTGCCGTCCAGGGCAGCTGGAGCGGTTCTGTGCCTTCATTTTGGGGGTGAGGAAAGAAGGCTGAGGGGGGGACGGGGTGGAGACTCGGGGGGCTCCGATGTGTTTCGGGGCAGCCCGAGGTCCCCGGCAGAGGGAGCCACGCTGTGGCGCAGGAGCAGGGGAGTGGGGAATGGGGTGGGGGGGGTGGTGGGGGGGCGTGCTGGGTTCCCTCCCCCAGAGGGACCCACGGGTGCCAGGACATTCCCCGGGAGGGGTGGCCGTAGAATATATGAAAAATTTTTTTGTTTGTCTTCATTTCGTTAGACGAAGGCTTTCTTTAGTTTTGGCTGGGGTTTATTTTGGTGCATTCATTCAGGGGGATTTCCTGAAGGGATGGATCTCGTTGTTTCATCCCCCCCCCCCCCCCATCCCTTGTCTGTCTGTCTGTCCGTCCCCAAAGCGCCGCAGCCCCGGGCTGAGCTCGGCGGCAGTGCTGCCGCCTTGTGGGCACAGCGCGGTACTGCAGCCGTCGCCTGTCTCGGATCCAGCCCCACAGCGAGCAGTCCGGAGCAGAAGTGTGAAAGCTGGGATCCTTTGACTTCTGCCGGGGACTTAATTTTCTTTTCCTCTTCTTCTCTTCCAGGACCGGAGAAATGGTTCCACTCCTCCCATCTTTGCCAAAAGCTGTGCTGTTTGAGGAGCCAGAGCCAAGGTGCCTTCAGCACCAGGGCTCTGCACTGGAGGGCTCCAGGTCCTGACCGCGCAGGGTTCCCCTTTTCCTCCCCCCTGGGATGAAGTGTCTATGGAATCTGGGGTCTGGGTGAAACTGCAGCTCTGCTGGTATCCAGGGACGTGAGGTTCCGGGGGACTGCGTTTCCCTGTGGCTTTCCAGGTCGGCAGGAGCCGGAGGAAATGGGGTGCCAGAGCCGTGCCCCATCAGGCCGTGTTTGCCTCTGAGGAACAGAGAGTCCGGGCTGAGGTGAGATTGCCAGGAGTGCTTGGATGGATGAGCTGTGCGGGGAACGGGGAGCTCGGAATCGCAGCTGCTGCTGGATCCATTGCCTTAGGTCTGCTCCGTCTGTGTCTGTGCCAAGTGGGATTTGTGCTGGGGAGAGAGGTGCTGTGGGGAGCCAAAGGTGGAGTAAATCCTCTGTGGGGATGGGCAGCGAAGGACTGAGTAGCAGGGAAAGGAGAGGATTTCTAAAGGATACGACTGTTTCTGCCAAGAGCGGGGTGGAGCAGCGATGGGGGTAGTTGGGTTTGGCCTGGGCTCTGTTATTCTTGGTGCAATTTTAAAATTCTGTCGTGTGATTTACTGTCCGGGAGCTTTCGAACGAGAGCTGACCGAAATGTAGGTTAAGCCTTGGAAGTTGGGTCCGTTGACTGCAGCAGCTCGCCGAGGCTGGAGGACTGGGGTGATGGCTGCTCCCAGGAAAGGTTACTTATTTATTGATACTGTGTCACATTTCCCTCAGCGACTGCCAGCCCGGAATGGCTGTGAGTTGGTGCTCTTCTCAGTGGGGGATTGGAGAAGGTTTTGGCTGTAATTAGAAGTGGGAGAAAAATCCTGCTAAATAAAAGTCTCACCTCTGTCCCCCCTAAGTTATCCCAGTTTGTTCCAGCTTGGAGCTGCGCAGAAGTCAGGCAGGGGAAATGACATCAGGGATACAGCTGTCAGTTCCGAGGCAGAGAGAGAAGATGTAGCAGCCAAGGGCAGGGGAGGGGGAAAGGTTTCAGAAAGCATTTCTGTGGTGTAATGAATGCCAATTTCTGCTTGCCCAGGGAGAAGAGGACGAACTCCCAGCCATTCAGGCCTGACAGTCCCCTGCAGCGAGAGCATACACTGGAAGAGTTCAGGGTCGAAGACAAGGCTGAGGGAAAATCCAGGCTATTTATAAGGGATGATGAGAGGTGGGTCCAGGGTGAGAATCCAGTGGGTAAAGGGAAAAGTGGTGTAAGGGAGAAGTAATACAGGGCAGGGGCCGATAAGGTAGGACGGGTGGAACAGTGCAGTGAACATAAACCAATGGGGGGGGGGGGGGGGTACAAGGATACAAGAACTTTCCAGAGCTGGGAGGAGACAAGGGATGACATAACTGGGAATAGAGGCAACCAATGGGAAATGAGGGTTATAAAGCTTTACCTTAAAGCTTTACCATGAAGAATTTTTAAAACCTTTGACAACCTTCTTAGGAGCTATTCTAAACTTAAACAAATGCCCTCCAAGGTCTGGGGCCACGGGCCAACTCCTCACCCAAAACACTGGTCTGGCTTGGGATGTCAGTCAGTCCGATTCCTACACTGGGCCTCTGCATGATATTCACCCAGAAGCTGCCTTTCAAGGACTGAAGTGGAACAAAAGGTATAAAAGAAATGTCATTCCCAGAGGGAAAATAGTTTCATTTCTCTTGTGTCTGCGTTTTTTGTTTTTTTTTACAGTTACCTCAAAATTTCCGGATCCAGAACAGCTACTCTGAGTTTTGGTAGAGATTCCAAAGCAGGATACAGTAGGTTTCAAAGTACACCTTGGAAAATCAATTGTTTGTCTGCAGCATGCAGCATGTAGGTGTGATGTCTGTAACTGGTCTTAGTTGATGCAGAGGTACTTGGAAAAAAATGTTTAATCTTTCATCTCTCCCCACCTGCATTCTTCCTCAGTGTACTTTTTATTCAGCAGGACTCGGATGAGAGAGAGAGAGAGAGAGAGAGAGAGGGGAACTCTCTTCACATCAGCGTCAAAGGAAAAAGTGTTCAGCGACTTACAGTCGTAGTGACTGTTCTGTGTAAAAGCAGGATTGTTTTGCCATCAGACCTTGCGTGCCGTACCAGTCTGTGCGTTAACAGGTGTCTAAGAAAGGTCAAAAGGGAATAACTCCATGTCGTTCACTGGTGTGAATCTTGGTGGGGAGCAGAGCCGAGAGTTAACTGCAGTGAGGGGGAGGTTACTGAAGCCCCAGTTTGTTTCCAGTGAGCGTGGTGTTGTGGTGTTCAAAGTTACAGGTGCCTGCTGGCCTGGAGCTGGATACTTCTGCCTCTGCTTTCTTTGGGGGTTGATGATTCCTTATGTTTATGTTGGCGTGCCAGACAAATTGTTAAAGGTATTTCCATCAGACCTGGTTTGAATGTGTTACCCCTTCATTTAATTAAAAGAAAAAAAGCCCCGCTCCATCACTGCTGCTGTGATGTGTGACAAAAGCCCATCTTCCCTCCCCTGGGAACAGGTGAGAGATGGAACTAAACCCCAAAGGATTTTCTGCTCACTGATGGCACGTGAGTCTTCTTGGGAATTCTCTGCCAAATGTGGTCAGTTGTTTTTGAATGTGGCCATGCGGGGAGTCGAACGTGCCAGCCCAGATCTGCAAACATGCAGTGCCAGAAGGAGAAGCCTTGAAATGTAAACTGGGATTTATTCACCTGACTCGCAAGTGTGTGTGCTGTGCCCAGGTCCCCTGTCCAAATCCTGGGCGGGGAGAAGCCAGGACTGCACATTCCTTGTGATAGGAATTCAGGTTTTTTTGGGGGGGTCGGGGTGGGGGTTAAATACAAATGAGATGCCAGGGAGGGAATGGCTCCTACGTGTAAATATATTTGTCCTAGAGGAGCCCTGCCCAGTCTGACTGCTGCCCAGTGCTGCTCCCTGACTGTACCCTCTCTTGGTGAGCCTCTGCCCTGCTGGCCGTGTTTTTGTTTTCTGGTTTTGGCTTTTTGTTTTTGTTTTTTTTTTTTTTTTTTTAATTTCAGCCTGCACCCCGATCTTCATTTTCTTCCCGTGTCCTCTCTGCTGCCACTCTCCCTTTCTGCCTCGTGTCCTCTGTCTCTGGTTTATAATGTGTAGACTATATGGATATATGAATTCCACGTAAGTATGCCAAATATAAATAGAAAAATGAATTGAAATATAGTTTTAAAATAAAGGGGTTTTAATTTTCTGTTTTGTTAGAGGCCGGGCTTTTCCATAAATGATATAAAAATGTGAAGATATAGAATATATAAATGTGTGTGTGTGTGTGTGTGTGTGTGTGTATATACATATATATACACACACATAAAATACAAATGTTAGTAATATAAAGATTTCTTAATAAAAATAATATTGTACCCATGTTGTAATTGATGCCAATATACATTAAATTCAATATCCAAAAATAGGTATTGATTATGAATATAAATTAATTATTAACAAACATATATATATATATCTATCTAATGGGTTTGGGGTTTTTTTAATTTGTTCATGGCAGGGATTTTTTAGTTTGGGTCGGGTTTTTTTGGGGGGCATTCGTTTAGTAGGATTTTTTAAAGGGAGGGACCTCGATGTTTTTTGGCCCCTTGTCTCTCTGTCTGTGTGTGTGTCTCTCTGTCTGTGTCCCCCGTGTCCCCAAAGAGCCGCGGCCCCGGGCTGAGCTCGGCCGCAGTGCTGCCGCCTTGTGGGAAGAGATCGGTACTGCAGCCGTGCCCCGAAGCGGCGACCGGCTCCTCCTCGGCGCTGCTGCGGGAGGGCGGTGGGGCGCGAAATGGTGCGCGTGACCTTCTCAAGATGGCGGAGGGCCCAAGGTGACGATGCCGTTCCACTGGGACCGATGCGACGCTCGGGACGGCGGACGCAATAGGACCCCGGCAGAGATACGCTGGAGGGGGGGGGGGTTGTCCTTTTTTTCCCGCCCTTTTTTTGCCGTCCTATGTAGAAGGTCGGGTGAGTGATAGCCGGGTCGCCATCTTGGGAGTGGCACGCTGCAATTTCCGCCCTTCCTGGCTCCATCTTTGTTCCTGGCAGAAGCCACTTCCGGTGGCGTTGCCAGCGTTGTCGTGGTAACTGTAAAGCCCCAGATAATGGTGTCTCTTAAAGTCGCCTGCCTGAATCCGACCCCCGACGCTGATCGCGCGCTCTCCCGCCGCCTGTCCCACGAGCCATTTCCAGCACCGCTGACCAGTCCGCGCCCATCCGCGCCGCGTAAAAGGCGACGGAAAATCGCGCCGAGAACGCGGGATCGGTTTCGGGACCGGATTCAGGCAGGCGAGTTCAATAATCGCCAATGTAGGGGGCCTTCTTTTTCGCCTCCCGAAACAAAGATGGCGGAGGCACCGGAAATGGCTTCTGCCAGTACCAAAGATGGCGGCAGGGAAGGGCGGAAATTGCGTCTCGACCCTTCCCAAGATGGCGACTCAACCGTCACTCGCCCGACCTTCTGCATAGGGCGGCAAAAAAGGGGCGGGGAAAAAAGGACCCCCACGGGGTGTGGACTGCATTGCCTGCCCGCGACGCCGACGCCGATCCCTCCACCCCGGCGCGATTTTGCGCGGCGTTTCCCATCGTGCCCACACGGGCTGTGGGCTCAGCGGCGCCGCGGACGCGCGGGAGCCCGGCGGGCGCCGACAGGCAGCGGCGGGTCCGCCCCTCTCTCTGCCGGGGTCCTTCCACGGCCGCCGTCACGGAGAGCGACTCCCGTCCTGCCGCGCCACCTCTCCGCGCTACCCGGTTCCGCTCCTGCCCGGGGAACGCATCGACGAAGGAAGAGCGGTCGCCCAGCTCCCGGAGCCATCGCCCTGCCCGCAGCCGGGAGCAGCCCGCAGGAGGAGGCAGCTGCTCTCTCTGCCGGAGAGGTGAGAGGGGCGCAAGGATGGGGCGGGGTGGGAACGCGGGCACGGGAGAATTCCCAGGCACAATTCCAGCTCCCCCTTTCAGCTGGCAGCAGCCCGGTGTCCTCTGCGTGTGGCAGCAGCTGCAGCGCTGGTTTGGAGCGAGTTTCCATGGCATTTTGTTGCAAAGGTGCCCCTTCCAGCCGGGTGCCCCGGCTGGGTTCCCTGGCTGGGAGAGCCCTTGAAGTAGCCAGAGGGAGCAGCTGCTGAGAATTCCGAGCCCGCTGTTCCTGTGGTTGTGGATACAGTGTTTCAGTAGTGTGTGCTTCTGTCCTATGTGCTGCTAGATGTACTTTGGAACAAGTTGACTCTTTCATCCCTCCCCACCTGCATTCTTCCTAGGTGTGCGTTTTATTCAGCAGCATTCAGATGAGAGAGAGGAGCTCTGTTCCCATCAGCACGAAAGGAAAAAGTGTGCTCACACAGACCTAAGTTGTTTGGTCAAAAAATTCTTACTTTGGTTTGGTCCAAAAAATGTTATTCCTGTGTGCAAGCTCACGGGGAAGATTTTATTCAACAGCTCTCAGTGGGACATCAAAGCTCCACTTTCCCTTTTCTTGAACAGCCTGAGACCCAATATTACTTGATATCAATTTTATTACAGGCGTTTTGAACTTTTTGAAGAGCCAGAAGGATTGTTTGTGCATACGTGTGTCACTAATATCCCTCCTCTCTCCAATGCAGGATGGGGGGGAAAAGGGCTGCAGAGCTTCCTACAAGGGGCTGTAAGTGCGAATAAAGAGGAGCCAGAGGTTTAGTTGATATGAATCACTGTTTCTGAAAAGAGCCTGATGGATTTCCTGATACCAAAACCAGTAGGAATAGGAGACTGAACTCGGGCATCGTGATGGTCTCCTTGGCTTTAAAAAGCTTTAATGGCTTTAAAGGGCATTTCTATCAGTCCTGGTTTATTTTTGTTCCCTTTCATTAAATTTTCAAATAAAAAAGCCCCGCTCCATCACTGCTGCTGTGATGTGTGACAAAAGCCCATCTTCCCTCCCCTGGGAACAGGTGAGAGATGGAACTAAACCCCAAAGGATTTTCTGCTCACTGATGGCACGTGAGTTTTCTTGGGAATCCTCTGCCAAATGTGGTCAGTTGTTCTTGAATGTGGCCATGCAGGGAGTCGAATGTGCCAGCCCAGATCTGCAAACATGCAGTGCCAGAAGGAGAACCTTTGAAATGTCACCTGCACCTGGGATGTGTTCCACTGACTCACAAGTGGGTGCTGTGCCCAGGTCCCCTGTCCAAATCCTGGGCGGGCAGAAGCCAGGACTGCACATTGCTCGTGATATGAATTCAGTTTTGGGGAGGTTAAATACAAATGAGATGCCAGGGAGGGAATGGCTCCTACGTGTAAATATATTTGTCCTAAAGGAGCCCTGCCCAGTCTGACTGCTGCCCAGTGCTGCTCCCTGGCTGCACGCTCTCTTGGTGAGCCTCTGTCCTGCTGGCCGTGCCTTTTCTGTCCCCGTCCCCGTGCCGCTCCTTGCCCGTCTTTACCCTCCCGAGCACGTGGTGTGGTCGATTCCTGCCTCCCGGTCCTGGTTTCCCTTTTTGTCTCTGTGTCCCTACGTCCTTGTTGTGTGTTTGGGACTCCGTCTTTTTGTCTGTCCTTCTCCGTGCCTCACTCGTGTTCCCGTTCTGTTCCCTGTGGCTCTGTGGTGCTCCCCGTGCCATTGTTTCCCCCGGGATCCTTGTGTCCCGTTCGCTGCCCCTGTTCTTTTTTAATCCCTCTCTCGTGCTGCCCATCCAGCATCCCTTTTTTGTGGATTTGTTGTTTTTTTTTTTTCCTCCATTTCAGCCTGCACCCCGATCTTCATTTTCTTTCCTGTGTCCTCTCTGCAGCCACTCTCTGCCTCGTGTCCTCTGCGTGTGTGGGGCTGAGGAGGAACTTTAGCCCTCCTGGGGGCTGCCCCTCCCCCCCCCCCCCCCCTTTCCTTGTGCCAGCTGGGTCCCTTTTTGTGGGCATGGACCCGTGGGAGGGTTCCCATCAAGGGCCGTGCTGCCGTCCAGGGCAGCTGGAGCGGTTCTGTGCCTTCATTTTGGGGGTGAGGAAAGAAGGCTGAGGGGGGGACGGGGTGGAGACTCGGGGGGCTCCGATGTGTTTCGGGGCAGCCCGAGGTCCCCGGCAGAGGGAGCCACGCTGTGGCGCAGGAGCAGGGGAGTGGGGAATGGGGTGGGGGGGGTGGTGGGGGGGCGTGCTGGGTTCCCTCCCCCAGAGGGACCCACGGGTGCCAGGACATTCCCCGGGAGGGGTGGCCGTAGAATATATGAAAAATTTTTTTGTTTGTCTTCATTTCGTTAGACGAAGGCTTTCTTTAGTTTTGGCTGGGGTTTATTTTGGTGCATTCATTCAGGGGGATTTCCTGAAGGGATGGATCTCGTTGTTTCATCCCCCCCCCCCCCCCATCCCTTGTCTGTCTGTCTGTCCGTCCCCAAAGCGCCGCAGCCCCGGGCTGAGCTCGGCGGCAGTGCTGCCGCCTTGTGGGCACAGCGCGGTACTGCAGCCGTCGCCTGTCTCGGATCCAGCCCCACAGCGAGCAGTCCGGAGCAGAAGTGTGAAAGCTGGGATCCTTTGACTTCTGCCGGGGACTTAATTTTCTTTTCCTCTTCTTCTCTTCCAGGACCGGAGAAATGGTTCCACTCCTCCCATCTTTGCCAAAAGCTGTGCTGTTTGAGGAGCCAGAGCCAAGGTGCCTTCAGCACCAGGGCTCTGCACTGGAGGGCTCCCGGTCCTGACCGCGCAGGGTTCCCCTTTTCCTCCCCCCTGGGATGAAGTGTCTATGGAATCTGGGGTCTGGGTGAAACTGCAGCTCTGCTGGTATCCAGGGACGTGAGGTTCCGGGGGACTGCGTTTCCCTGTGGCTTTCCAGGTCGGCAGGAGCCGGAGGAAATGGGGTGCCAGAGCCGTGCCCCATCAGGCCGTGTTTGCCTCTGAGGAACAGAGAGTCCGGGCTGAGGTGAGATTGCCAGGAGTGCTTGGATGGATGAGCTGTGCGGGGAACGGGGAGCTCGGAATCGCAGCTGCTGCTGGATCCATTGCCTTAGGTCTGCTCCGTCTGTGTCTGTGCCAAGTGGGATTTGTGCTGGGGAGAGAGGTGCTGTGGGGAGCCAAAGGTGGAGTAAATCCTCTGTGGGGATGGGCAGCGAAGGACTGAGTAGCAGGGAAAGGAGAGGATTTCTAAAGGATACGACTGTTTCTGCCAAGAGCGGGGTGGAGCAGCGATGGGGGTAGTTGGGTTTGGCCTGGGCTCTGTTATTCTTGGTGCAATTTTAAAATTCTGTCGTGTGATTTACTGTCCGGGAGCTTTCGAACGAGAGCTGACCGAAATGTAGGTTAAGCCTTGGAAGTTGGGTCCGTTGACTGCAGCAGCTCGCCGAGGCTGGAGGACTGGGGTGATGGCTGCTCCCAGGAAAGGTTACTTATTTATTGATACTGTGTCACATTTCCCTCAGCGACTGCCAGCCCGGAATGGCTGTGAGTTGGTGCTCTTCTCAGTGGGGGATTGGAGAAGGTTTTGGCTGTAATTAGAAGTGGGAGAAAAATCCTGCTAAATAAAAGTCTCACCTCTGTCCCCCCTAAGTTATCCCAGTTTGTTCCAGCTTGGAGCTGCGCAGAAGTCAGGCAGGGGAAATGACATCAGGGATACAGCTGTCAGTTCCGAGGCAGAGAGAGAAGATGTAGCAGCCAAGGGCAGGGGAGGGGGAAAGGTTTCAGAAAGCATTTCTGTGGTGTAATGAATGCCAATTTCTGCTTGCCCAGGGAGAAGAGGACGAACTCCCAGCCATTCAGGCCTGACAGTCCCCTGCAGCGAGAGCATACACTGGAAGAGTTCAGGGTCGAAGACAAGGCTGAGGGAAAATCCAGGCTATTTATAAGGGATGATGAGAGGTGGGTCCAGGGTGAGAATCCAGTGGGTAAAGGGAAAAGTGGTGTAAGGGAGAAGTAATACAGGGCAGGGGCCGATAAGGTAGGACGGGTGGAACAGTGCAGTGAACATAAACCAATGGGGGGGGGGGGGGGGTACAAGGATACAAGAACTTTCCAGAGCTGGGAGGAGACAAGGGATGACATAACTGGGAATAGAGGCAACCAATGGGAAATGAGGGTTATAAAGCTTTACCTTAAAGCTTTACCATAAAGAATTTTTAAAACCTTTGACAACCTTCTTAGGAGCTATTCTAAACTTAAACAAATGCCCTCCAAGGTCTGGGGCCACGGGCCAACTCCTCACCCAAAACACTGGTCTGGCTTGGGATGTCAGTCAGTCCGATTCCTACACTGGGCCTCTGCATGATATTCACCCAGAAGCTGCCTTTCAAGGACTGAAGTGGAACAAAAGGTATAAAAGAAATGCCATTCCCAGAGGGAAAATAGTTTCATTTCTCTTGTGTCTGCGTTTTTTTTTTTTTTTTTACAGTTACCTCAAAATTTCCGGATCCAGAACAGCTACTCTGAGTTTTGGTAGAGATTCCAAAGCAGGATACAGTAGGTTTCAAAGTACACCTTGGAAAATCAATTGTTTGTCTGCAGCATGCAGCATGTAGGTGTGATGTCTGTAACTGGTCTTAGTTGATGCAGAGGTACTTGGAAAAAAATGTTTAATCTTTCATCTCTCCCCACCTGCATTCTTCCTCAGTGTACTTTTTATTCAGCAGGACTCGGATGAGAGAGAGAGAGAGAGAGAGAGAGGGGAACTCTCTTCACATCAGCGTCAAAGGAAAAAGTGTTCAGCGACTTACAGTCCTAGTGACTGTTCTGTGTAAAAGCAGGATTGTTTTGCCATCAGACCTTGCGTGCCGTACCAGTCTGTGCGTTAACAGGTGTCTAAGAAAGGTCAAAAGGGAATAACTCCATGTCGTTCACTGGTGTGAATCTTGGTGGGGAGCAGAGCCGAGAGTTAACTGCAGTGAGGGGGAGGTTACTGAAGCCCCAGTTTGTTTCCAGTGAGCGTGGTGTTGTGGTGTTCAAAGTTACAGGTGCCTGCTGGCCTGGAGCTGGATACTTCTGCCTCTGCTTTCTTTGGGGGTTGATGATTCCTTATGTTTATGTTGGCGTGCCAGACAAATTGTTAAAGGTATTTCCATCAGACCTGGTTTGAATGTGTTACCCCTTCATTTAATTAAAAGAAAAAAAGCCCCGCTCCATCACTGCTGCTGTGATGTGTGACAAAAGCCCATCTTCCCTCCCCTGGGAACAGGTGAGAGATGGAACTAAACCCCAAAGGATTTTCTGCTCACTGATGGCACGTGAGTCTTCTTGGGAATTCTCTGCCAAATGTGGTCAGTTGTTTTTGAATGTGGCCATGCAGGGAGTCGAACGTGCCAGCCCAGATCTGCAAACATGCAGTGCCAGAAGGAGAAGCCTTGAAATGTAAACTGGGATTTATTCACCTGACTCGCAAGTGTGTGTGCTGTGCCCAGGTCCCCTGTCCAAATCCTGGGCGGGGAGAAGCCAGGACTGCACATTCCTTGTGATAGGAATTCAGGTTTTTTTGGGGGGGTCGGGGTGGGGGTTAAATACAAATGAGATGCCAGGGAGGGAATGGCTCCTATGTGTAAATATATTTGTCCTAGAGGAGCCCTGCCCAGTCTGACTGCTGCCCAGTGCTGCTCCCTGACTGTACCCTCTCTTGGTGAGCCTCTGCCCTGCTGGCCGTGTTTTTGTTTTCTGGTTTTGGCTTTTTGTTTTTGTTTTTTTTTTTTTTTTTTTTAATTTCAGCCTGCACCCCGATCTTCATTTTCTTCCCGTGTCCTCTCTGCTGCCACTCTCCCTTTCTGCCTCGTGTCCTCTGTCTCTGGTTTATAATGTGTAGACTATATGGATATATGAATTCCACGTAAGTATGCCAAATATAAATAGAAAAATGAATTGAAATATAGTTTTAAAATAAAGGGGTTTTAATTTTCTGTTTTGTTAGAGGCCGGGCTTTTCCACAAATGATATAAAAATGTGAAGATATAGAATATATAAATGTGTGTGTGTGTGTGTGTGTGTGTATACATATATATACACACACATAAAATACAAATGTTAGTAATATAAAGATTTCTTAATAAAAATAATATTGTACCCATGTTGTAATTGATGCCAATATACATTAAATTCAATATCCAAAAATAGGTATTGATTATGAATATAAATTAATTATTAACAAACATATATATATATATATATATATATCTATCTAATGGGTTTGGGGTTTTTTTAATTTGTTCATGGCAGGGATTTTTTAGTTTGGGTCGGGTTTTTTTGGGGGGCATTCGTTTAGTAGGATTTTTTAAAGGGAGGGACCTCGATGTTTTTTGGCCCCTTGTCTCTCTGTCTGTGTGTGTGTCTCTCTGTCTGTGTCCCCCGTGTCCCCAAAGAGCCACGGCCCCGGGCTGAGCTCGGCCGCAGTGCTGCCGCCTTGTGGGAAGAGATCGGTACTGCAGCCGTGCCCCGAAGCGGCGACCGGCTCCTCCTCGGCGCTGCTGCGGGAGGGCGGTGGGGCGCGAAATGGTGCGCGTGACCTTCTCAAGATGGCGGAGGGCCCAAGGTGACGATGCCGTTCCACTGGGACCGATGCGACGCTCGGGACGGCGGACGCAATAGGACCCCGGCAGAGATACGCTGGAGGGGGGGGGGTTGTCCTTTTTTTCCCGCCCTTTTTTTGCCGTCCTATGTAGAAGGTCGGGTGAGTGATAGCCGGGTCGCCATCTTGGGAGTGGCACGCTGCAATTTCCGCCCTTCCTGGCTCCATCTTTGTTCCTGGCAGAAGCCACTTCCGGTGGCGTTGCCAGCGTTGTCGTGGTAACTGTAAAGCCCCAGATAATGGTGTCTCTTAAAGTCGCCTGCCTGAATCCGACCCCCGACGCTGATCGCGCGCTCTCCCGCCGCCTGTCCCACGGGCCATTTCCAGCACCGCTGACCAGTCCGCGCCCATCCGCGCCGCGTAAAAGGCGACGGAAAATCGCGCCGAGAACGCGGGATCGGTTTCGGGACCGGATTCAGGCAGGCGAGTTCAATAATCGCCAATGTAGGGGGCCTTCTTTTTCGCCTCCCGAAACAAAGATGGCGGAGGCACCGGAAATGGCTTCTGCCAGTACCAAAGATGGCGGCAGGGAAGGGCGGAAATTGCGTCTCGACCCTTCCCAAGATGGCGACTCAACCGTCACTCGCCCGACCTTCTGCATAGGGCGGCAAAAAAGGGGCGGGGAAAAAAGGACCCCCACGGGGTGTGGACTGCATTGCCTGCCCGCGACGCCGACGCCGATCCCTCCACCCCGGCGCGATTTTGCGCGGTGTTTCCCATCGTGCCCACACGGGCTGTGGGCTCAGCGGCGCCGCGGACGCGCGGGAGCCCGGCGGGCGCCGACAGGCAGCGGCGGGTCCGCCCCTCTCTCTGCCGGGGTCCTTCCACGGCCGCCGTCGCGGAGAGCGACTCCCGTCCTGCCGCGCCACCTCTCCGCGCTACCCGGTTCCGCTCCTGCCCGGGGAACGCATCGACGAAGGAAGAGCGGTCGCCCAGCTCCCGGAGCCATCGCCCTGCCCGCAGCCGGGAGCAGCCCGCAGGAGGAGGCAGCTGCTCTCTCTGCCGGAGAGGTGAGAGGGGCGCAAGGATGGGGCGGGGTGGGAACGCGGGCACGGGAGAATTCCCAGGCACAATTCCAGCTCCCCCTTTCAGCTGGCAGCAGCCCGGTGTCCTCTGCGTGTGGCAGCAGCTGCAGCGCTGGTTTGGAGCGAGTTTCCATGGCATTTTGTTGCAAAGGTGCCCCTTCCAGCCGGGTGCCCCGGCTGGGTTCCCTGGCTGGGAGAGCCCTTGAAGTAGCCAGAGGGAGCAGCTGCTGAGAATTCCGAGCCCGCTGTTCCTGTGGTTGTGGATACAGTGTTTCAGTAGTGTGTGCTTCTGTCCTATGTGCTGCTAGATGTACTTTGGAACAAGTTGACTCTTTCATCCCTCCCCACCTGCATTCTTCCTAGGTGTACGTTTTATTCAGCAGCATTCAGATGAGAGAGAGGAGCTCTGTTCCCATCAGCACGAAAGGAAAAAGTGTGCTCACACAGACCTAAGTTGTTTGGTCAAAAAATTCTTACTTTGGTTTGGTCCAAAAAATGTTATTCCTGTGTGCAAGCTCACGGGGAAGATTTTATTCAACAGCTCTCAGTGGGACATCAAAGCTCCACTTTCCCTTTTCTTGAACAGCCTGAGACCCAATATTACTTGATATCAATTTTATTACAGGCGTTTTGAACTTTTTGAAGAGCCAGAAGGATTGTTTGTGCATACGTGTGTCACTAATATCCCTCCTCTCTCCAATGCAGGATGGGGGGGAAAAGGGCTGCAGAGCTTCCTACAAGGGGCTGTAAGTGCGAATAAAGAGGAGCCAGAGGTTTGGTTGATATGAATCACTGTTTCTGAAAAGAGCCTGATGGATTTCCTGATACCAAAACCAGTAGGAATAGGAGACTGAACTCGGGCATCGTGATGGTCTCCTTGGCTTTAAAAAGCTTTAATGGCTTTAAAGGGCATTTCTATCAGTCCTGGTTTATTTTTGTTCCCTTTCATTAAATTTTCAAATAAAAAAGCCCCGCTCCATCACTGCTGCTGTGATGTGTGACAAAAGCCCATCTTCCCTCCCCTGGGAACAGGTGAGAGATGGAACTAAACCCCAAAGGATTTTCTGCTCACTGATGGCACGTGAGTTTTCTTGGGAATCCTCTGCCAAATGTGGTCAGTTGTTCTTGAATGTGGCCATGCAGGGAGTCGAATGTGCCAGCCCAGATCTGCAAACATGCAGTGCCAGAAGGAGAACCTTTGAAATGTAAACTGGGATGTGTTCCACTGACTCACAAGTGGGTGCTGTGCCCAGGTCCCCTGTCCAAATCCTGGGCGGGCAGAAGCCAGGACTGCACATTGCTCGTGATATGAATTCAGTTTTGGGGAGGTTAAATACAAATGAGATGCCAGGGAGGGAATGGCTCCTACGTGTAAATATATTTGTCCTAAAGGAGCCCTGCCCAGTCTGACTGCTGCCCAGTGCTGCTCCCTGGCTGCACGCTCTCTTGGTGAGCCTCTGTCCTGCTGGCCGTGCCTTTTCTGTCCCCGTCCCCGTGCCGCTCCTTGCCCGTCTTTACCCTCCCGAGCACGTGGTGTGGTCGATTCCTGCCTCCCGGTCCTGGTTTCCCTTTTTGTCTCTGTGTCCCTACGTCCTTGTTGTGTGTTTGGGACTCCGTCTTTTTGTCTGTCCTTCTCCGTGCCTCACTCGTGTTCCCGTTCTGTTCCCTGTGGCTCTGTGGTGCTCCCCGTGCCATTGTTTCCCCCGGGATCCTTGTGTCCCGTTCGCTGCCCCTGTTCTTTTTTAATCCCTCTCTCGTGCTGCCCATCCAGCATCCCTTTTTTGTGGATTTGTTGTTTTTTTTTTTTCCTCCATTTCAGCCTGCACCCCGATCTTCATTTTCTTTCCTGTGTCCTCTCTGCAGCCACTCTCTGCCTCGTGTCCTCTGCGTGTGTGGGGCTGAGGAGGAACTTTAGCCCTCCTGGGGGCTGCCCCTCCCCCCCCCCCCTTTCCTTGTGCCAGCTGGGTCCCTTTTTGTGGGCATGGACCCGTGGGAGGGTTCCCATCAAGGGCCGTGCTGCCCTCCAGGGCAGCTGGAGCGGTTCTGTGCCTTCATTTTGGGGGTGAGGAAAGAAGGCTGAGGGGGGGACGGGGTGGAGACTCGGGGGGCTCCGATGTGTTTCGGGGCAGCCCGAGGTCCCCGGCAGAGGGAGCCACGCTGTGGCGCAGGAGCAGGGGAGTGGGGAATGGGGTGGGGGGGTGGTGGGGGGGCGTGCTGGGTTCCCTCCCCCAGAGGGACCCACGGGTGCCAGGACATTCCCCGGGAGGGGTGGCCGTAGAATATATGAAAAATTTTTTTGTTTGTCTTCATTTCGTTAGACGAAGGCTTTCTTTAGTTTTGGCTGGGGTTTATTTTGGTGCATTCATTCAGGGGGATTTCCTGAAGGGATGGATCTCGTTGTTTCATCCCCCCCCCCCCCCCCCCCATCCCTTGTCTGTCTGTCTGTCCGTCCCCAAAGCGCCGCAGCCCCGGGCTGAGCTCGGCGGCAGTGCTGCCGCCTTGTGGGCACAGCGCGGTACTGCAGCCGTCGCCTGTCTCGGATCCAGCCCCACAGCGAGCAGTCCGGAGCAGAAGTGTGAAAGCTGGGATCCTTTGACTTCTGCCGGGGACTTAATTTTCTTTTCCTCTTCTTCTCTTCCAGGACCGGAGAAATGGTTCCACTCCTCCCATCTTTGCCAAAAGCTGTGCTGTTTGAGGAGCCAGAGCCAAGGTGCCTTCAGCACCAGGGCTCTGCACTGGAGGGCTCCCGGTCCTGACCGCGCAGGGTTCCCCTTTTCCTCCCCCCTGGGATGAAGTGTCTATGGAATCTGGGATATGGGTGAAACTGCAGCTCTGCTGGTATCCAGGGACGTGAGGTTCCGGGGGACTGCGTTTCCCTGTGGCTTTCCAGGTCGGCAGGAGCCGGAGGAAATGGGGTGCCAGAGCCGTGCCCCATCAGGCCGTGTTTGCCTCTGAGGAACAGAGAGTCCGGGCTGAGGTGAGATTGCCAGGAGTGCTTGGATGGATGAGCTGTGCGGGGAACGGGGAGCTCGGAATCGCAGCTGCTGCTGGATCCATTGCCTTAGGTCTGCTCCGTCTGTGTCTGTGCCAAGTGGGATTTGTGCTGGGGAGAGAGGTGCTGTGGGGAGCCAAAGGTGGAGTAAATCCTCTGTGGGGATGGGCAGCGAAGGACTGAGTAGCAGGGAAAGGAGAGGATTTCTAAAGGATACGACTGTTTCTGCCAAGAGCGGGGTGGAGCAGCGATGGGGGTAGTTGGGTTTGGCCTGGGCTCTGTTATTCTTGGTGCAATTTTAAAATTCTGTCGTGTGATTTACTGTCCGGGAGCTTTCGAACGAGAGCTGACCGAAATGTAGGTTAAGCCTTGGAAGTTGGGTCCGTTGACTGCAGCAGCTCGCCGAGGCTGGAGGACTGGGGCGATGGCTGCTCCCAGGAAAGGTTACTTATTTATTGATACTGTGTCACATTTCCCTCAGCGACTGCCAGCCCGGAATGGCTGTGAGTTTGTGCTCTTCTCAGTGGGGGATTGGAGAAGGTTTTGACTGTAATTAGAAGTGGGAGAAAAATCCTGCTAAATAAAAGTCTCACCTCTGTCCCCCCTAAGTTATCCCAGTTTGTTCCAGCTTGGAGCTGCGCAGAAGTCAGGCAGGGGAAATGACATCAGGGATACAGCTGTCAGTTCCGAGGCAGAGAGAGAAGATGTAGCAGCCAAGGGCAGGGGAGGGGGAAAGGTTTCAGAAAGCATTTCTGTGGTGTAATGAATGCCAATTTCTGCTTGCCCAGGGAGAAGAGGACGAACTCCCAGCCATTCAGGCCTGACAGTCCCCTGCAGCGAGAGCATACACTGGAAGAGTTCAGGGTCGAAGACAAGGCTGAGGGAAAATCCAGGCTATTTATAAGGGATGATGAGAGGTGGGTCCAGGGTGAGAATCCAGTGGGTAAAGGGAAAAGTGGTGTAAGGGAGAAGTAATACAGGGCAGGGGCCGATAAGGTAGGACGGGTGGAACAGTGCAGTGAACATAAACCAATGGGGGGGGGGGGGTGTGCAAGGATACAAGAACTTTCCAGAGCTGGGAGGAGACAAGGGATGACATAACTGGGAATAGAGGCAACCAATGGGAAATGAGGGTTATAAAGCTTTACCTTAAAGCTTTACCATAAAGAATTTTTAAAACCTTTGACAACCTTCTTAGGAGCTATTCTAAACTTAAACAAATGCCCTCCAAGGTCTGGGGCCACGGGCCAACTCCTCACCCAAAACACTGGTCTGGCTTGGGATGTCAGTCAGTCCGATTCCTACACTGGGCCTCTGCATGATATTCACCCAGAAGCTGCCTTTCAAGGACTGAAGTGGAACAAAAGGTATAAAAGAAATGTCATTCCCAGAGGGAAAATAGTTTCATTTCTCTTGTGTCTGCGTTTTTTGTTTTTTTTTACAGTTACCTCAAAATTTCCGGATCCAGAACAGCTACTCTGAGTTTTGGTAGAGATTCCAAAGCAGGATACAGTAGGTTTCAAAGTACACCTTGGAAAATCAATTGTTTGTCTGCAGCATGCAGCATGTAGGTGTGATGTCTGTAACTGGTCTTAGTTGATGCAGAGGTACTTGGAAAAAAATGTTTAATCTTTCATCTCTCCCCACCTGCATTCTTCCTCAGTGTACTTTTTATTCAGCAGGACTCGGATGAGAGAGAGAGAGAGAGAGAGAGAGAGGGGAACTCTCTTCACATCAGCGTCAAAGGAAAAAGTGTTCAGCGACTTACAGTCCTAGTGACTGTTCTGTGTAAAAGCAGGATTGTTTTGCCATCAGACCTTGCATGCCGTACCAGTCTGTGCGTTAACAGGTGTCTAAGAAAGGTCAAAAGGGAATAACTCCATGTCGTTCACTGGTGTGAATCTTGGTGGGGAGCAGAGCCGAGAGTTAACTGCAGTGAGGGGGAGGTTACTGAAGCCCCAGTTTGTTTCCAGTGAGCGTGGTGTTGTGGTGTTCAAAGTTACAGGTGCCTGCTGGCCTGGAGCTGGATACTTCTGCCTCTGCTTTCTTTGGGGGTTGATGATTCCTTATGTTTATGTTGGCGTGCCAGACAAATTGTTAAAGGTATTTCCATCAGACCTGGTTTGAATGTGTTACCCCTTCATTTAATTAAAAGAAAAAAAGCCCCGCTCCATCACTGCTGCTGTGATGTGTGACAAAAGCCCATCTTCCCTCCCCTGGGAACAGGTGAGAGATGGAACTAAACCCCAAAGGATTTTCTGCTCACTGATGGCACGTGAGTCTTCTTGGGAATTCTCTGCCAAATGTGGTCAGTTGTTTTTGAATGTGGCCATGCGGGGAGTCGAACGTGCCAGCCCAGATCTGCAAACATGCAGTGCCAGAAGGAGAAGCCTTGAAATGTAAACTGGGATTTATTCACCTGACTCGCAAGTGTGTGTGCTGTGCCCAGGTCCCCTGTCCAAATCCTGGGCGGGGAGAAGCCAGGACTGCACATTCCTTGTGATAGGAATTCAGGTTTTTTTGGGGGGGTCGGGGTGGGGGTTAAATACAAATGAGATGCCAGGGAGGGAATGGCTCCTACGTGTAAATATATTTGTCCTAGAGGAGCCCTGCCCAGTCTGACTGCTGCCCAGTGCTGCTCCCTGACTGTACCCTCTCTTGGTGAGCCTCTGCCCTGCTGGCCGTGTTTTTGTTTTCTGGTTTTGGCTTTTTGTTTTTGTTTTTTTTTTTTTTTTTTTTAATTTCAGCCTGCACCCCGATCTTCATTTTCTTCCCGTGTCCTCTCTGCTGCCACTCTCCCTTTCTGCCTCGTGTCCTCTGTCTCTGGTTTATAATGTGTAGACTATATGGATATATGAATTCCACGTAAGTATGCCAAATATAAATAGAAAAATGAATTGAAATATAGTTTTAAAATAAAGGGGTTTTAATTTTCTGTTTTGTTAGAGGCCGGGCTTTTCCACAAATGATATAAAAATGTGAAGATATAGAATATATAAATGTGTGTGTGTGTGTGTGTGTACACATATATATACACACACATAAAATACAAATGTTAGTAATATAAAGATTTCTTAATAAAAATAATATTGTACCCATGTTGTAATTGATGCCAATATACATTAAATTCAATATCCAAAAATAGGTATTGATTATGAATATAAATTAATTATTAACAAACATATATATATATATATATATATATATATCTAATGGGTTTGGGGTTTTTTTAATTTGTTCATGGCAGGGATTTTTTAGTTTGGGTCGGGTTTTTTTGGGGGGCATTCGTTTAGTAGGATTTTTTAAAGGGAGGGACCTCGATGTTTTTTGGCCCCTTGTCTCTCTGTCTGTGTGTGTGTCTCTCTGTCTGTGTCCCCCGTGTCCCCAAAGAGCCACGGCCCCGGGCTGAGCTCGGCCGCAGTGCTGCCGCCTTGTGGGAAGAGATCGGTACTGCAGCCGTGCCCCGAAGCGGCGACCGGCTCCTCCTCGGCGCTGCTGCGGGAGGGCGGTGGGGCGCGAAATGGTGCGCGTGACCTTCTCAAGATGGCGGAGGGCCCAAGGTGACGATGCCGTTCCACTGGGACCGATGCGACGCTCGGGACGGCGGACGCAATAGGACCCCGGCAGAGATACGCTGGAGGGGGGGGGGTTGTCCTTTTTTTCCCGCCCTTTTTTTGCCGTCCTATGTAGAAGGTCGGGTGAGTGATAGCCGGGTCGCCATCTTGGGAGTGGCACGCTGCAATTTCCGCCCTTCCTGGCTCCATCTTTGTTCCTGGCAGAAGCCACTTCCGGTGGCGTTGCCAGCGTTGTCGTGGTAACTGTAAAGCCCCAGATAATGGTGTCTCTTAAAGTCGCCTGCCTGAATCCGACCCCCGACGCTGATCGCGCGCTCTCCCGCCGCCTGTCCCACGGGCCATTTCCAGCACCGCTGACCAGTCCGCGCCCATCCGCGCCGCGTAAAAGGCGACGGAAAATCGCGCCGAGAACGCGGGATCGGTTTCGGGACCGGATTCAGGCAGGCGAGTTCAATAATCGCCAATGTAGGGGGCCTTCTTTTTCGCCTCCCGAAACAAAGATGGCGGAGGCACCGGAAATGGCTTCTGCCAGTACCAAAGATGGCGGCAGGGAAGGGCGGAAATTGCGTCTCGACCCTTCCCAAGATGGCGACTCAACCGTCACTCGCCCGACCTTCTGCATAGGGCGGCAAAAAAGGGGCGGGGAAAAAAGGACCCCCACGGGGTGTGGACTGCATTGCCTGCCCGCGACGCCGACGCCGATCCCTCCACCCCGGCGCGATTTTGCGCGGTGTTTCCCATCGTGCCCACACGGGCTGTGGGCTCAGCGGCGCCGCGGATGCGCGGGAGCCCGGCGGGCGCCGACAGGCAGCGGCGGGTCCGCCCCTCTCTCTGCCGGGGTCCTTCCACGGCCGCCGTCGCGGAGAGCGACTCCCGTCCTGCCGCGCCACCTCTCCGCGCTACCCGGTTCCGCTCCTGCCCGGGGAACGCATCGACGAAGGAAGAGCGGTCGCCCAGCTCCCGGAGCCATCGCCCTGCCCGCAGCCGGGAGCAGCCCGCAGGAGGAGGCAGCTGCTCTCTCTGCCGGAGAGGTGAGAGGGGCGCAAGGATGGGGCGGGGTGGGAACGCGGGCACGGGAGAATTCCCAGGCACAATTCCAGCTCCCCCTTTCAGCTGGCAGCAGCCCGGTGTCCTCTGCGTGTGGCAGCAGCTGCAGCGCTGGTTTGGAGCGAGTTTCCATGGCATTTTGTTGCAAAGGTGCCCCTTCCAGCCGGGTGCCCCGGCTGGGTTCCCTGGCTGGGAGAGCCCTTGAAGTAGCCAGAGGGAGCAGCTGCTGAGAATTCCGAGCCCGCTGTTCCTGTGGTTGTGGATACAGTGTTTCAGTAGTGTGTGCTTCTGTCCTATGTGCTGCTAGATGTACTTTGGAACAAGTTGACTCTTTCATCCCTCCCCACCTGCATTCTTCCTAGGTGTGCGTTTTATTCAGCAGCATTCAGATGAGAGAGAGGAGCTCTGTTCCCATCAGCACGAAAGGAAAAAGTGTGCTCACACAGACCTAAGTTGTTTGGTCAAAAAATTCTTACTTTGGTTTGGTCCAAAAAATGTTATTCCTGTGTGCAAGCTCACGGGGAAGATTTTATTCAACAGCTCTCAGTGGGACATCAAAGCTCCACTTTCCCTTTTCTTGAACAGCCTGAGACCCAATATTACTTGATATCAATTTTATTACAGGCGTTTTGAACTTTTTGAAGAGCCAGAAGGATTGTTTGTGCATACGTGTGTCACTAATATCCCTCCTCTCTCCAATGCAGGATGGGGGGGAAAAGGGCTGCAGAGCTTCCTACAAGGGGCTGTAAGTGCGAATAAAGAGGAGCCAGAGGTTTGGTTGATATGAATCACTGTTTCTGAAAAGAGCCTGATGGATTTCCTGATACCAAAACCAGTAGGAATAGGAGACTGAACTCGGGCATCGTGATGGTCTCCTTGGCTTTAAAAAGCTTTAATGGCTTTAAAGGGCATTTCTATCAGTCCTGGTTTATTTTTGTTCCCTTTCATTAAATTTTCAAATAAAAAAGCCCCGCTCCATCACTGCTGCTGTGATGTGTGACAAAAGCCCATCTTCCCTCCCCTGGGAACAGGTGAGAGATGGAACTAAACCCCAAAGGATTTTCTGCTCACTGATGGCACGTGAGTTTTCTTGGGAATCCTCTGCCAAATGTGGTCAGTTGTTCTTGAATGTGGCCATGCAGGGAGTCGAATGTGCCAGCCCAGATCTGCAAACATGCAGTGCCAGAAGGAGAACCTTTGAAATGTCACCTGGGATGTGTTCCACTGACTCACAAGTGGGTGCTGTGCCCAGGTCCCCTGTCCAAATCCTGGGCGGGCAGAAGCCAGGACTGCACATTGCTCGTGATATGAATTCAGTTTTGGGGAGGTTAAATACAAATGAGATGCCAGGGAGGGAATGGCTCCTACGTGTAAATATATTTGTCCTAAAGGAGCCCTGCCCAGTCTGACTGCTGCCCAGTGCTGCTCCCTGGCTGCACGCTCTCTTGGTGAGCCTCTGTCCTGCTGGCCGTGCCTTTTCTGTCCCCGTCCCCGTGCCGCTCCTTGCCCGTCTTTACCCTCCCGAGCACGTGGTGTGGTCGATTCCTGCCTCCCGGTCCTGGTTTCCCTTTTTGTCTCTGTGTCCCTACGTCCTTGTTGTGTGTTTGGGACTCCGTCTTTTTGTCTGTCCTTCTCCGTGCCTCACTCGTGTTCCCGTTCTGTTCCCTGTGGCTCTGTGGTGCTCCCCGTGCCATTGTTTCCCCCGGGATCCTTGTGTCCCGTTCGCTGCCCCTGTTCTTTTTTAATCCCTCTCTCGTGCTGCCCATCCAGCATCCCTTTTTTGTGGATTTGTTGTTTTTTTTTTTTTCTCCATTTCAGCCTGCACCCCGATCTTCATTTTCTTTCCTGTGTCCTCTCTGCAGCCACTCTCTGCCTCGTGTCCTCTGCGTGTGTGGGGCTGAGGAGGAACTTTAGCCCTCCTGGGGGCTGCCCCTCCCCCCCCCCCCCCCCCCCCCTTTCCTTGTGCCAGCTGGGTCCCTTTTTGTGGGCATGGACCCGTGGGAGGGTTCCCATCAAGGGCCGTGCTGCCGTCCAGGGCAGCTGGAGCGGTTCTGTGCCTTCATTTTGGGGGTGAGGAAAGAAGGCTGAGGGGGGGACGGGGTGGAGACTCGGGGGGCTCCGATGTGTTTCGGGGCAGCCCGAGGTCCCCGGCAGAGGGAGCCACGCTGTGGCGCAGGAGCAGGGGAGTGGGGAATGGGGTGGGGGGGGT
Source organism: Cinclus cinclus (assembly GCF_963662255.1). Classification (NCBI taxonomy): domain Eukaryota; kingdom Metazoa; phylum Chordata; class Aves; order Passeriformes; family Cinclidae; genus Cinclus; species Cinclus cinclus. The sequence continues at coordinate 983,174 of NW_026912246.1, read as the reverse complement.
GGTGGGGGGGCGTGCTGGGTTCCCTCCCCCAGAGGGACCCACGGGTGCCAGGACATTCCCCGGGAGGGGTGGCCGTAGAATATATGAAAAATTTTTTTGTTTGTCTTCATTTCGTTAGACGAAGGCTTTCTTTAGTTTTGGCTGGGGTTTATTTTGGTGCATTCATTCAGGGGGATTTCCTGAAGGGATGGATCTCGTTGTTTCATCCCCCCCCCCCCCCCCATCCCTTGTCTGTCTGTCTGTCCGTCCCCAAAGCGCCGCAGCCCCGGGCTGAGCTCGGCGGCAGTGCTGCCGCCTTGTGGGCACAGCGCGGTACTGCAGCCGTCGCCTGTCTCGGATCCAGCCCCACAGCGAGCAGTCCGGAGCAGAAGTGTGAAAGCTGGGATCCTTTGACTTCTGCCGGGGACTTAATTTTCTTTTCCTCTTCTTCTCTTCCAGGACCGGAGAAATGGTTCCACTCCTCCCATCTTTGCCAAAAGCTGTGCTGTTTGAGGAGCCAGAGCCAAGGTGCCTTCAGCACCAGGGCTCTGCACTGGAGGGCTCCCGGTCCTGACCGCGCAGGGTTCCCCTTTTCCTCCCCCCTGGGATGAAGTGTCTATGGAATCTGGGATCTGGGTGAAACTGCAGCTCTGCTGGTATCCAGGGACGTGAGGTTCCGGGGGACTGCGTTTCCCTGTGGCTTTCCAGGTCGGCAGGAGCCGGAGGAAATGGGGTGCCAGAGCCGTGCCCCATCAGGCCGTGTTTGCCTCTGAGGAACAGAGAGTCCGGGCTGAGGTGAGATTGCCAGGAGTGCTTGGATGGATGAGCTGTGCGGGGAACGGGGAGCTCGGAATCGCAGCTGCTGCTGGATCCATTGCCTTAGGTCTGCTCCGTCTGTGTCTGTGCCAAGTGGGATTTGTGCTGGGGAGAGAGGTGCTGTGGGGAGCCAAAGGTGGAGTAAATCCTCTGTGGGGATGGGCAGCGAAGGACTGAGTAGCAGGGAAAGGAGAGGATTTCTAAAGGATACGACTGTTTCTGCCAAGAGCGGGGTGGAGCAGCGATGGGGGTAGTTGGGTTTGGCCTGGGCTCTGTTATTCTTGGTGCAATTTTAAAATTCTGTCGTGTGATTTACTGTCCGGGAGCTTTCGAACGAGAGCTGACCGAAATGTAGGTTAAGCCTTGGAAGTTGGGTCCGTTGACTGCAGCAGCTCGCCGAGGCTGGAGGACTGGGGCGATGGCTGCTCCCAGGAAAGGTTACTTATTTATTGATACTGTGTCACATTTCCCTCAGCGACTGCCAGCCCGGAATGGCTGTGAGTTTGTGCTCTTCTCAGTGGGGGATTGGAGAAGGTTTTGGCTGTAATTAGAAGTGGGAGAAAAATCCTGCTAAATAAAAGTCTCACCTCTGTCCCCCCTAAGTTATCCCAGTTTGTTCCAGCTTGGAGCTGCGCAGAAGTCAGGCAGGGGAAATGACATCAGGGATACAGCTGTCAGTTCCGAGGCAGAGAGAGAAGATGTAGCAGCCAAGGGCAGGGGAGGGGGAAAGGTTTCAGAAAGCATTTCTGTGGTGTAATGAATGCCAATTTCTGCTTGCCCAGGGAGAAGAGGACGAACTCCCAGCCATTCAGGCCTGACAGTCCCCTGCAGCGAGAGCATACACTGGAAGAGTTCAGGGTCGAAGACAAGGCTGAGGGAAAATCCAGGCTATTTATAAGGGATGATGAGAGGTGGGTCCAGGGTGAGAATCCAGTGGGTAAAGGGAAAAGTGGTGTAAGGGAGAAGTAATACAGGGCAGGGGCCGATAAGGTAGGACGGGTGGAACAGTGCAGTGAACATAAACCAATGGGGGGGGGGGGGGTACAAGGATACAAGAACTTTCCAGAGCTGGGAGGAGACAAGGGATGACATAACTGGGAATAGAGGCAACCAATGGGAAATGAGGGTTATAAAGCTTTACCTTAAAGCTTTACCATAAAGAATTTTTAAAACCTTTGACAACCTTCTTAGGAGCTATTCTAAACTTAAACAAATGCCCTCCAAGGTCTGGGGCCACGGGCCAACTCCTCACCCAAAACACTGGTCTGGCTTGGGATGTCAGTCAGTCCGATTCCTACACTGGGCCTCTGCATGATATTCACCCAGAAGCTGCCTTTCAAGGACTGAAGTGGAACAAAAGGTATAAAAGAAATGTCATTCCCAGAGGGAAAATAGTTTCATTTCTCTTGTGTCTGCGTTTTTTGTTTTTTTTTACAGTTACCTCAAAATTTCCGGATCCAGAACAGCTACTCTGAGTTTTGGTAGAGATTCCAAAGCAGGATACAGTAGGTTTCAAAGTACACCTTGGAAAATCAATTGTTTGTCTGCAGCATGCAGCATGTAGGTGTGATGTCTGTAACTGGTCTTAGTTGATGCAGAGGTACTTGGAAAAAAATGTTTAATCTTTCATCTCTCCCCACCTGCATTCTTCCTCAGTGTACTTTTTATTCAGCAGGACTCGGATGAGAGAGAGAGAGAGAGAGAGAGAGAGGGGAACTCTCTTCACATCAGCGTCAAAGGAAAAAGTGTTCAGCGACTTACAGTCCTAGTGACTGTTCTGTGTAAAAGCAGGATTGTTTTGCCATCAGACCTTGCGTGCCGTACCAGTCTGTGCGTTAGCAGGTGTCTAAGAAAGGTCAAAAGGGAATAACTCCATGTCGTTCACTGGTGTGAATCTTGGTGGGGAGCAGAGCCGAGAGTTAACTGCAGTGAGGGGGAGGTTACTGAAGCCCCAGTTTGTTTCCAGTGAGCGTGGTGTTGTGGTGTTCAAAGTTACAGGTGCCTGCTGGCCTGGAGCTGGATACTTCTGCCTCTGCTTTCTTTGGGGGTTGATGATTCCTTATGTTTATGTTGGCGTGCCAGACAAATTGTTAAAGGTATTTCCATCAGACCTGGTTTGAATGTGTTACCCCTTCATTTAATTAAAAGAAAAAAAGCCCCGCTCCATCACTGCTGCTGTGATGTGTGACAAAAGCCCATCTTCCCTCCCCTGGGAACAGGTGAGAGATGGAACTAAACCCCAAAGGATTTTCTGCTCACTGATGGCACGTGAGTCTTCTTGGGAATTCTCTGCCAAATGTGGTCAGTTGTTTTTGAATGTGGCCATGCGGGGAGTCGAACGTGCCAGCCCAGATCTGCAAACATGCAGTGCCAGAAGGAGAAGCCTTGAAATGTAAACTGGGATTTATTCACCTGACTCGCAAGTGTGTGTGCTGTGCCCAGGTCCCCTGTCCAAATCCTGGGCGGGGAGAAGCCAGGACTGCACATTCCTTGTGATAGGAATTCAGGTTTTTTTGGGGGGGTCGGGGTGGGGGTTAAATACAAATGAGATGCCAGGGAGGGAATGGCTCCTACGTGTAAATATATTTGTCCTAGAGGAGCCCTGCCCAGTCTGACTGCTGCCCAGTGCTGCTCCCTGACTGTACCCTCTCTTGGTGAGCCTCTGCCCTGCTGGCCGTGTTTTTGTTTTCTGGTTTTGGCTTTTTGTTTTTGTTTTTTTTTTTTTTTTTTTTAATTTCAGCCTGCACCCCGATCTTCATTTTCTTCCCGTGTCCTCTCTGCTGCCACTCTCCCTTTCTGCCTCGTGTCCTCTGTCTCTGGTTTATAATGTGTAGACTATATGGATATATGAATTCCACGTAAGTATGCCAAATATAAATAGAAAAATGAATTGAAATATAGTTTTAAAATAAAGGGGTTTTAATTTTCTGTTTTGTTAGAGGCCGGGCTTTTCCACAAATGATATAAAAATGTGAAGATATAGAATATATAAATGTGTGTGTGTGTGTGTGTGTGTGTGTGTACACATATATATACACACACATAAAATACAAATGTTAGTAATATAAAGATTTCTTAATAAAAATAATATTGTACCCATGTTGTAATTGATGCCAATATACATTAAATTCAATATCCAAAAATAGGTATTGATTATGAATATAAATTAATTATTAACAAACATATATATATATATATATATATATATATCTAATGGGTTTGGGGTTTTTTTAATTTGTTCATGGCAGGGATTTTTTAGTTTGGGTCGGGTTTTTTTGGGGGGCATTCGTTTAGTAGGATTTTTTAAAGGGAGGGACCTCGATGTTTTTTGGCCCCTTGTCTCTCTGTCTGTGTGTGTGTCTCTCTGTCTGTGTCCCCCGTGTCCCCAAAGAGCCACGGCCCCGGGCTGAGCTCGGCCGCAGTGCTGCCGCCTTGTGGGAAGAGATCGGTACTGCAGCCGTGCCCCGAAGCGGCGACCGGCTCCTCCTCGGCGCTGCTGCGGGAGGGCGGTGGGGCGCGAAATGGTGCGCGTGACCTTCTCAAGATGGCGGAGGGCCCAAGGTGACGATGCCGTTCCACTGGGACCGATGCGACGCTCGGGACGGCGGACGCAATAGGACCCCGGCAGAGATACGCTGGAGGGGGGGGGTTGTCCTTTTTTTCCCGCCCTTTTTTTGCCGTCCTATGTAGAAGGTCGGGTGAGTGATAGCCGGGTCGCCATCTTGGGAGTGGCACGCTGCAATTTCCGCCCTTCCTGGCTCCATCTTTGTTCCTGGCAGAAGCCACTTCCGGTGGCGTTGCCAGCGTTGTCGTGGTAACTGTAAAGCCCCAGATAATGGTGTCTCTTAAAGTCGCCTGCCTGAATCCGACCCCCGACGCTGATCGCGCGCTCTCCCGCCGCCTGTCCCACGGGCCATTTCCAGCACCGCTGACCAGTCCGCGCCCATCCGCGCCGCGTAAAAGGCGACGGAAAATCACGCCGAGAACGCGGGATCGGTTTCGGGACCGGATTCAGGCAGGCGAGTTCAATAATCGCCAATGTAGGGGGCCTTCTTTTTCGCCTCCCGAAACAAAGATGGCGGAGGCACCGGAAATGGCTTCTGCCAGTACCAAAGATGGCGGCAGGGAAGGGCGGAAATTGCGTCTCGACCCTTCCCAAGATGGCGACTCAACCGTCACTCGCCCGACCTTCTGCATAGGGCGGCAAAAAAGGGGCGGGGAAAAAAGGACCCCCACGGGGTGTGGACTGCATTGCCTGCCCGCGACGCCGACGCCGATCCCTCCACCCCGGCGCGATTTTGCGCGGTGTTTCCCATCGTGCCCACACGGGCTGTGGGCTCAGCGGCGCCGCGGACGCGCGGGAGCCCGGCGGGCGCCGACAGGCAGCGGCGGGTCCGCCCCTCTCTCTGCCAGGGTCCTTCCACGGCCGCCGTCGCGGAGAGCGACTCCCGTCCTGCCGCGCCACCTCTCCGCGCTACCCGGTTCCGCTCCTGCCCGGGGAACGCATCGACGAAGGAAGAGCGGTCGCCCAGCTCCCGGAGCCATCGCCCTGCCCGCAGCCGGGAGCAGCCCGCAGGAGGAGGCAGCTGCTCTCTCTGCCGGAGAGGTGAGAGGGGCGCAAGGATGGGGCGGGGTGGGAACGCGGGCACGGGAGAATTCCCAGGCACAATTCCAGCTCCCCCTTTCAGCTGGCAGCAGCCCGGTGTCCTCTGCGTGTGGCAGCAGCTGCAGCGCTGGTTTGGAGCGAGTTTCCATGGCATTTTGTTGCAAAGGTGCCCCTTCCAGCCGGGTGCCCCGGCTGGGTTCCCTGGCTGGGAGAGCCCTTGAAGTAGCCAGAGGGAGCAGCTGCTGAGAATTCCGAGCCCGCTGTTCCTGTGGTTGTGGATACAGTGTTTCAGTAGTGTGTGCTTCTGTCCTATGTGCTGCTAGATGTACTTTGGAACAAGTTGACTCTTTCATCCCTCCCCACCTGCATTCTTCCTAGGTGTGCGTTTTATTCAGCAGCATTCAGATGAGAGAGAGGAGCTCTGTTCCCATCAGCACGAAAGGAAAAAGTGTGCTCACACAGACCTAAGTTGTTTGGTCAAAAAATTCTTACTTTGGTTTGGTCCAAAAAATGTTATTCCTGTGTGCAAGCTCACGGGGAAGATTTTATTCAACAGCTCTCAGTGGGACATCAAAGCTCCACTTTCCCTTTTCTTGAACAGCCTGAGACCCAATATTACTTGATATCAATTTTATTACAGGCGTTTTGAACTTTTTGAAGAGCCAGAAGGATTGTTTGTGCATACGTGTGTCACTAATATCCCTCCTCTCTCCAATGCAGGATGGGGGGGAAAAGGGCTGCAGAGCTTCCTACAAGGGGCTGTAAGTGCGAATAAAGAGGAGCCAGAGGTTTGGTTGATATGAATCACTGTTTCTGAAAAGAGCCTGATGGATTTCCTGATACCAAAACCAGTAGGAATAGGAGACTGAACTCGGGCATCGTGATGGTCTCCTTGGCTTTAAAAAGCTTTAATGGCTTTAAAGGGCATTTCTATCAGTCCTGGTTTATTTTTGTTCCCTTTCATTAAATTTTCAAATAAAAAAGCCCCGCTCCATCACTGCTGCTGTGATGTGTGACAAAAGCCCATCTTCCCTCCCCTGGGAACAGGTGAGAGATGGAACTAAACCCCAAAGGATTTTCTGCTCACTGATGGCACGTGAGTTTTCTTGGGAATCCTCTGCCAAATGTGGTCAGTTGTTCTTGAATGTGGCCATGCAGGGAGTCGAATGTGCCAGCCCAGATCTGCAAACATGCAGTGCCAGAAGGAGAACCTTTGAAATGTCACCTGCACCTGGGATGTGTTCCACTGACTCACAAGTGGGTGCTGTGCCCAGGTCCCCTGTCCAAATCCTGGGCGGGCAGAAGCCAGGACTGCACATTGCTCGTGATATGAATTCAGTTTTGGGGAGGTTAAATACAAATGAGATGCCAGGGAGGGAATGGCTCCTACGTGTAAATATATTTGTCCTAAAGGAGCCCTGCCCAGTCTGACTGCTGCCCAGTGCTGCTCCCTGGCTGCACGCTCTCTTGGTGAGCCTCTGTCCTGCTGGCCGTGCCTTTTCTGTCCCCGTCCCCGTGCCGCTCCTTGCCCGTCTTTACCCTCCCGAGCACGTGGTGTGGTCGATTCCTGCCTCCCGGTCCTGGTTTCCCTTTTTGTCTCTGTGTCCCTACGTCCTTGTTGTGTGTTTGGGACTCCGTCTTTTTGTCTGTCCTTCTCCGTGCCTCACTCGTGTTCCCGTTCTGTTCCCTGTGGCTCTGTGGTGCTCCCCGTGCCATTGTTTCCCCCGGGATCCTTGTGTCCCGTTCGCTGCCCCTGTTCTTTTTTAATCCCTCTCTCGTGCTGCCCATCCAGCATCCCTTTTTTGTGGATTTGTTGTTTTTTTTTTTTTCTCCATTTCAGCCTGCACCCCGATCTTCATTTTCTTTCCTGTGTCCTCTCTGCAGCCACTCTCTGCCTCGTGTCCTCTGCGTGTGTGGGGCTGAGGAGGAACTTTAGCCCTCCTGGGGGCTGCCCCTCCCCCCCCCCCCCCCCTTTCCTTGTGCCAGCTGGGTCCCTTTTTGTGGGCATGGACCCGTGGGAGGGTTCCCATCAAGGGCCGTGCTGCCGTCCAGGGCAGCTGGAGCGGTTCTGTGCCTTCATTTTGGGGGTGAGGAAAGAAGGCTGAGGGGGGGACGGGGTGGAGACTCGGGGGGCTCCGATGTGTTTCGGGGCAGCCCGAGGTCCCCGGCAGAGGGAGCCACGCTGTGGCGCAGGAGCAGGGGAGTGGGGAATGGGGTGGGGGGGGTGGTGGGGGGGCGTGCTGGGTTCCCTCCCCCAGAGGGACCCACGGGTGCCAGGACATTCCCCGGGAGGGGTGGCCGTAGAATATATGAAAAATTTTTTTGTTTGTCTTCATTTCGTTAGACGAAGGCTTTCTTTAGTTTTGGCTGGGGTTTATTTTGGTGCATTCATTCAGGGGGATTTCCTGAAGGGATGGATCTCGTTGTTTCATCCCCCCCCCCCCCCCCCCCCCCATCCCTTGTCTGTCTGTCTGTCCGTCCCCAAAGCGCCGCAGCCCCGGGCTGAGCTCGGCGGCAGTGCTGCCGCCTTGTGGGCACAGCGCGGTACTGCAGCCGTCGCCTGTCTCGGATCCAGCCCCACAGCGAGCAGTCCGGAGCAGAAGTGTGAAAGCTGGGATCCTTTGACTTCTGCCGGGGACTTAATTTTCTTTTCCTCTTCTTCTCTTCCAGGACCGGAGAAATGGTTCCACTCCTCCCATCTTTGCCAAAAGCTGTGCTGTTTGAGGAGCCAGAGCCAAGGTGCCTTCAGCACCAGGGCTCTGCACTGGAGGGCTCCCGGTCCTGACCGCGCAGGGTTCCCCTTTTCCTCCCCCCTGGGATGAAGTGTCTATGGAATCTGGGGTCTGGGTGAAACTGCAGCTCTGCTGGTATCCAGGGACGTGAGGTTCCGGGGGACTGCGTTTCCCTGTGGCTTTCCAGGTCGGCAGGAGCCGGAGGAAATGGGGTGCCAGAGCCGTGCCCCATCAGGCCGTGTTTGCCTCTGAGGAACAGAGAGTCCGGGCTGAGGTGAGATTGCCAGGAGTGCTTGGATGGATGAGCTGTGCGGGGAACGGGGAGCTCGGAATCGCAGCTGCTGCTGGATCCATTGCCTTAGGTCTGCTCCGTCTGTGTCTGTGCCAAGTGGGATTTGTGCTGGGGAGAGAGGTGCTGTGGGGAGCCAAAGGTGGAGTAAATCCTCTGTGGGGATGGGCAGCGAAGGACTGAGTAGCAGGGAAAGGAGAGGATTTCTAAAGGATACGACTGTTTCTGCCAAGAGCGGGGTGGAGCAGCGATGGGGGTAGTTGGGTTTGGCCTGGGCTCTGTTATTCTTGGTGCAATTTTAAAATTCTGTCGTGTGATTTACTGTCCGGGAGCTTTCGAACGAGAGCTGACCGAAATGTAGGTTAAGCCTTGGAAGTTGGGTCCGTTGACTGCAGCAGCTCGCCGAGGCTGGAGGACTGGGGTGATGGCTGCTCCCAGGAAAGGTTACTTATTTATTGATACTGTGTCACATTTCCCTCAGCGACTGCCAGCCCGGAATGGCTGTGAGTTGGTGCTCTTCTCAGTGGGGGATTGGAGAAGGTTTTGGCTGTAATTAGAAGTGGGAGAAAAATCCTGCTAAATAAAAGTCTCACCTCTGTCCCCCCTAAGTTATCCCAGTTTGTTCCAGCTTGGAGCTGCGCAGAAGTCAGGCAGGGGAAATGACATCAGGGATACAGCTGTCAGTTCCGAGGCAGAGAGAGAAGATGTAGCAGCCAAGGGCAGGGGAGGGGGAAAGGTTTCAGAAAGCATTTCTGTGGTGTAATGAATGCCAATTTCTGCTTGCCCAGGGAGAAGAGGACGAACTCCCAGCCATTCAGGCCTGACAGTCCCCTGCAGCGAGAGCATACACTGGAAGAGTTCAGGGTCGAAGACAAGGCTGAGGGAAAATCCAGGCTATTTATAAGGGATGATGAGAGGTGGGTCCAGGGTGAGAATCCAGTGGGTAAAGGGAAAAGTGGTGTAAGGGAGAAGTAATACAGGGCAGGGGCCGATAAGGTAGGACGGGTGGAACAGTGCAGTGAACATAAACCAATGGGGGGGGGGGGGGGGGGTACAAGGATACAAGAACTTTCCAGAGCTGGGAGGAGACAAGGGATGACATAACGGAATAGAGGCAACCAATGGGAAATGAGGGTTATAAAGCTTTACCTTAAAGCTTTACCATAAAGAATTTTTAAAACCTTTGACAACCTTCTTAGGAGCTATTCTAAACTTAAACAAATGCCCTCCAAGGTCTGGGGCCACGGGCCAACTCCTCACCCAAAACACTGGTCTGGCTTGGGATGTCAGTCAGTCCGATTCCTACACTGGGCCTCTGCATGATATTCACCCAGAAGCTGCCTTTCAAGGACTGAAGTGGAACAAAAGGTATAAAAGAAATGTCATTCCCAGAGGGAAAATAGTTTCATTTCTCTTGTGTCTGCGTTTTTTTTTTTTTTTTACAGTTACCTCAAAATTTCCGGATCCAGAACAGCTACTCTGAGTTTTGGTAGAGATTCCAAAGCAGGATACAGTAGGTTTCAAAGTACACCTTGGAAAATCAATTGTTTGTCTGCAGCATGCAGCATGTAGGTGTGATGTCTGTAACTGGTCTTAGTTGATGCAGAGGTACTTGGAAAAAAATGTTTAATCTTTCATCTCTCCCCACCTGCATTCTTCCTCAGTGTACTTTTTATTCAGCAGGACTCGGATGAGAGAGAGAGAGAGAGAGAGAGAGAGAGGGGAACTCTCTTCACATCAGCGTCAAAGGAAAAAGTGTTCAGCGACTTACAGTCCTAGTGACTGTTCTGTGTAAAAGCAGGATTGTTTTGCCATCAGACCTTGCGTGCCGTACCAGTCTGTGCGTTAACAGGTGTCTAAGAAAGGTCAAAAGGGAATAACTCCATGTCGTTCACTGGTGTGAATCTTGGTGGGGAACAGAGCCGAGAGTTAACTGCAGTGAGGGGGAGGTTACTGAAGCCCCAGTTTGTTTCCAGTGAGCGTGGTGTTGTGGTGTTCAAAGTTACAGGTGCCTGCTGGCCTGGAGCTGGATACTTCTGCCTCTGCTTTCTTTGGGGGTTGATGATTCCTTATGTTTATGTTGGCGTGCCAGACAAATTGTTAAAGGTATTTCCATCAGACCTGGTTTGAATGTGTTACCCCTTCATTTAATTAAAAGAAAAAAAGCCCCGCTCCATCACTGCTGCTGTGATGTGTGACAAAAGCCCATCTTCCCTCCCCTGGGAACAGGTGAGAGATGGAACTAAACCCCAAAGGATTTTCTGCTCACTGATGGCACGTGAGTCTTCTTGGGAATTCTCTGCCAAATGTGGTCAGTTGTTTTTGAATGTGGCCATGCGGGGAGTCGAACGTGCCAGCCCAGATCTGCAAACATGCAGTGCCAGAAGGAGAAGCCTTGAAATGTAAACTGGGATTTATTCACCTGACTCGCAAGTGTGTGTGCTGTGCCCAGGTCCCCTGTCCAAATCCTGGGCGGGGAGAAGCCAGGACTGCACATTCCTTGTGATAGGAATTCAGGTTTTTTTGGGGGGGTCGGGGTGGGGGTTAAATACAAATGAGATGCCAGGGAGGGAATGGCTCCTACGTGTAAATATATTTGTCCTAGAGGAGCCCTGCCCAGTCTGACTGCTGCCCAGTGCTGCTCCCTGACTGTACCCTCTCTTGGTGAGCCTCTGCCCTGCTGGCCGTGTTTTTGTTTTCTGGTTTTGGCTTTTTGTTTTTGTTTTTTTTTTTTTTTTTTTTAATTTCAGCCTGCACCCCGATCTTCATTTTCTTCCCGTGTCCTCTCTGCTGCCACTCTCCCTTTCTGCCTCGTGTCCTCTGTCTCTGGTTTATAATGTGTAGACTATATGGATATATGAATTCCACGTAAGTATGCCAAATATAAATAGAAAAATGAATTGAAATATAGTTTTAAAATAAAGGGGTTTTAATTTTCTGTTTTGTTAGAGGCCGGGCTTTTCCATAAATGATATAAAAATGTGAAGATATAGAATATATAAATGTGTGTGTGTGTGTGTGTGTGTGTGTGTGTATATACATATATATACACACACATAAAATACAAATGTTAGTAATATAAAGATTTCTTAATAAAAATAATATTGTACCCATGTTGTAATTGATGCCAATATACATTAAATTCAACATCCAAAAATAGGTATTGATTATGAATATAAATTAATTATTAACAAACATATATATATATATATATATATATATATATATATATGTATATAATGGGTTTGGGGTTTTTTTAATTTGTTCATGGCAGGGATTTTTTAGTTTGGGTCGGGTTTTTTTGGGGGGCATTCGTTTAGTAGGATTTTTTAAAGGGAGGGACCTCGATGTTTTTTGGCCCCTTGTCTCTCTGTCTGTGTGTGTGTCTCTCTGTCTGTGTCCCCCGTGTCCCCAAAGAGCCGCGGCCCCGGGCTGAGCTCGGCCGCAGTGCTGCCGCCTTGTGGGAAGAGATCGGTACTGCAGCCGTGCCCCGAAGCGGCGACCGGCTCCTCCTCGGCGCTGCTGCGGGAGGGCGGTGGGGCGCGAAATGGTGCGCGTGACCTTCTCAAGATGGCGGAGGGCCCAAGGTGACGATGCCGTTCCACTGGGACCGATGCGACGCTCGGGACGGCGGACGCAATAGGACCTCGGCAGAGATACGCTGGAGGGGGGGGGTTGTCCTTTTTTTCCCGCCCTTTTTTTGCCGTCCTATGTAGAAGGTCGGGTGAGTGATAGCCGGGTCGCCATCTTGGGAGTGGCACGCTGCAATTTCCGCCCTTCCTGGCTCCATCTTTGTTCCTGGCAGAAGCCACTTCCGGTGGCGTTGCCAGCGTTGTCGTGGTAACTGTAAAGCCCCAGATAATGGTGTCTCTTAAAGTCGCCTGCCTGAATCCGACCCCCGACGCTGATCGCGCGCTCTCCCGCCGCCTGTCCCACGGGCCATTTCCAGCACCGCTGACCAGTCCGCGCCCATCCGCGCCGCGTAAAAGGCGACGGAAAATCGCGCCGAGAACGCGGGATCGGTTTCGGGACCGGATTCAGGCAGGCGAGTTCAATAATCGCCAATGTAGGGGGCCTTCTTTTTCGCCTCCCGAAACAAAGATGGCGGAGGCACCGGAAATGGCTTCTGCCAGTACCAAAGATGGCGGCAGGGAAGGGCGGAAATTGCGTCTCGACCCTTCCCAAGATGGCGACTCAACCGTCACTCGCCCGACCTTCTGCATAGGGCGGCAAAAAAGGGGCGGGGAAAAAAGGACCCCCACGGGGTGTGGACTGCATTGCCTGCCCGCGACGCCGACGCCGATCCCTCCACCCCGGCGCGATTTTGCGCGGTGTTTCCCATCGTGCCCACACGGGCTGTGGGCTCAGCGGCGCCGCGGACGCGCGGGAGCCCGGCGGGCGCCGACAGGCAGCGGCGGGTCCGCCCCTCTCTCTGCCAGGGTCCTTCCACGGCCGCCGTCGCGGAGAGCGACTCCCGTCCCGCCGCACCACCTCTCCGCGCTACCCGGTTCCGCTCCTGCCCGGGGAACGCATCGACGAAGGAAGAGCGGTCGCCCAGCTCCCGGAGCCATCGCCCTGCCCGCAGCCGGGAGCAGCCCGCAGGAGGAGGCAGCTGCTCTCTCTGCCGGAGAGGTGAGAGGGGCGCAAGGATGGGGCGGGGTGGGAACGCGGGCACGGGAGAATTCCCAGGCACAATTCCAGCTCCCCCTTTCAGCTGGCAGCAGCCCGGTGTCCTCTGCGTGTGGCAGCAGCTGCAGCGCTGGTTTGGAGCGAGTTTCCATGGCATTTTGTTGCAAAGGTGCCCCTTCCAGCCGGGTGCCCCGGCTGGGTTCCCTGGCTGGGAGAGCCCTTGAAGTAGCCAGAGGGAGCAGCTGCTGAGAATTCCGAGCCCGCTGTTCCTGTGGTTGTGGATACAGTGTTTCAGTAGTGTGTGCTTCTGTCCTATGTGCTGCTAGATGTACTTTGGAACAAGTTGACTCTTTCATCCCTCCCCACCTGCATTCTTCCTAGGTGTACGTTTTATTCAGCAGCATTCAGATGAGAGAGAGGAGCTCTGTTCCCATCAGCACGAAAGGAAAAAGTGTGCTCACACAGACCTAAGTTGTTTGGTCAAAAAATTCTTACTTTGGTTTGGTCCAAAAAATGTTATTCCTGTGTGCAAGCTCACGGGGAAGATTTTATTCAACAGCTCTCAGTGGGACATCAAAGCTCCACTTTCCCTTTTCTTGAACAGCCTGAGACCCAATATTACTTGATATCAATTTTATTACAGGCGTTTTGAACTTTTTGAAGAGCCAGAAGGATTGTTTGTGCATACGTGTGTCACTAATATCCCTCCTCTCTCCAATGCAGGATGGGGGGGAAAAGGGCTGCAGAGCTTCCTACAAGGGGCTGTAAGTGCGAATAAAGAGGAGCCAGAGGTTTGGTTGATATGAATCACTGTTTCTGAAAAGAGCCTGATGGATTTCCTGATACCAAAACCAGTAGGAATAGGAGACTGAACTCGGGCATCGTGATGGTCTCCTTGGCTTTAAAAAGCTTTAATGGCTTTAAAGGGCATTTCTATCAGTCCTGGTTTATTTTTGTTCCCTTTCATTAAATTTTCAAATAAAAAAGCCCCGCTCCATCACTGCTGCTGTGATGTGTGACAAAAGCCCATCTTCCCTCCCCTGGGAACAGGTGAGAGATGGAACTAAACCCCAAAGGATTTTCTGCTCACTGATGGCACGTGAGTTTTCTTGGGAATCCTCTGCCAAATGTGGTCAGTTGTTCTTGAATGTGGCCATGCAGGGAGTCGAATGTGCCAGCCCAGATCTGCAAACATGCAGTGCCAGAAGGAGAACCTTTGAAATGTCACCTGCACCTGGGATGTGTTCCACTGACTCACAAGTGGGTGCTGTGCCCAGGTCCCCTGTCCAAATCCTGGGCGGGCAGAAGCCAGGACTGCACATTGCTCGTGATATGAATTCAGTTTTGGGGAGGTTAAATACAAATGAGATGCCAGGGAGGGAATGGCTCCTACGTGTAAATATATTTGTCCTAGAGGAGCCCTGCCCAGTCTGACTGCTGCCCAGTGCTGCTCCCTGGCTGCACGCTCTCTTGGTGAGCCTCTGTCCTGCTGGCCGTGCCTTTTCTGTCCCCGTCCCCGTGCCGCTCCTTGCCCGTCTTTACCCTCCCGAGCACGTGGTGTGGTCGATTCCTGCCTCCCGGTCCTGGTTTCCCCTTTTGTCTCTGTGTCCCTACGTCCTTGTTGTGTGTTTGGGACTCCGTCTTTTTGTCTGTCCTTCTCCGTGCCTCACTCGTGTTCCCGTTCTGTTCCCTGTGGCTGTGTGGTGCTCCCCGTGCCATTGTTTCCCCCGGGATCCTTGTGTCCCGTTCGCTGCCCCTGTTCTTTTTTAATCCCTCTCTCGTGCTGCCCATCTAGCATCCCTTTTTTGTGGTTTTGTTTTTTAATTTTTTTTTTTCTCCATTTCAGCCTGCACCCCGATCTTCATTTTCATTCCTGTGGCCACTCTGCTGCCACTCTCTGCGTCGTGTCCTCTGTGTGTGCGGGGCTGGGGAGGAACTTTAGCCCTCCTGGGGGCTGCCCCTCCCCACCCCAACCCCCCAACCTGTGGCGTCACAATGCATCCCATGCACTTTTAGTCCACTTGATGTCACAATGGATCATTAGATTGTTAGCTTCCACTGCGTCACAATGGTTCCTTGCTTCTCTTAACCCCTGTGGCGTCGCAATTCATCCCATGTCCTTTTAGGCCCCTTGGTGTCACAATGTATCGTTTGATCCTGGCCTCTATGGTGACATAATGTTTCCATGTTTTTCTTGGGCCCCATGCTGTAACAATTCATCACTAGGCCTTTTACAACCCCTGGTGTCAAAAGGGATCATTAGATTGTTAGCCTGCATTGGGTCACAATGGTTCGTTGCTTCTCTTAGCCCCTGTGGTGTCAAAATGCATCCCATGCCCTTTTAGGCCACTTGATGTCACAATGAATCTTTCGATTCTTGGCCTCCATTGTGTCATAATGGTTCCTTGTTTCTATTGGGCCCCATGCTGTCACAATTCATCCCTGGCCCTTTTACGCCCCCTGGTGTCAAATGGGATCCTGGGATTATTAGCCTCCATTGGGTCACAATGGATCCTTGCTTCTCTTAACCCCTGTGGTGTCACAATGCAGCCCATGCCCTTTTAGGCCACTTGATGTCACAATGAATCATTTGATTCTTGGCCTCCATGGTGGCATAATAGATCCTTGCTTCTATTGGACCCCGTGCTGTAACAATCCATCCCTGGCCCTTTTTATACCCCCTGGTGCCACAAGGGATATTTAGATTGTTAGCCTGCATTGGGTCACAATGGTTCCTTGCTTCTCTTAACCTCTGTGGTGTCACAATGCCTCCCATGCCCTTTTAGGCTACTTGATGTAACAATGAATCATTTGATTCTTGGCCTCCATGGTGTCATAATGGTTCCTTGTTTCTATTGGGCCCTATGCTGTCACAATTCATCCCTGGGCCTTTTACGCCCCCTGGTGTCAAAAGGGATCCTGGGATTATTAGCCTCCATTGGGTCACAATGGATCCGTCCTTCTCTTAACCCCATGTGGTGTCACAATGCATCCCATGCCCTTTTAGGCCACACGATGTCACAATGAATTATTTCATGCTTGGCCTCCATGGTGGCATAATAGATCCTTGTTTCTATTGGTCCCCGTGCTGTAACAATTCATCCCTGGACCTTTTAGGCCCATTGGTGAAACAAGGGATCATTAGATTGTTAGCCTGCATTGGGTCACAATGGATCCTTGCTTCTCTTAACCCCTGTGGTGTCACAATGCATCCCATGCCCTTTTAGGCCACTTGATGTCACAATGAATCATTTGAGTCTTGGCCTCTATGGTGTCATAATGTTTCCATGTTTTTATTGTGCCCCATGCTGTAACAATTCATCCCTGGCCCTTTTACAACACCTTGTGTCACAAGGGATCATTAGATTGTTAGCCTCCCTTGGGTCACAATGGTTCCTTGCTTCTCTTACCCTCTGTGGTGTCACAATGCATCCCATGCCCTTTTAGGCCACTTGATGTCACAATGAATCATTTGATTCTTGGCCTCTATGGTGTCATAATATTTCCATGTTTTTATTGTGCCCCATGCATTCACAATTCATCCCTGGCCCTATTACAACCCATGGTGCCACAATGGATCATTAGATTGTTAGCCTCCCTTGGGTCGCAATGGTTCCTTGCTTCTCTTAACCCCTGTGGTGTCACAATGCATTCCAAGCCCTTTTAGGCCACTTGATGTCACAATGAATCATTTGATTCTTGGCCTCCATGGTGGCATAATAGATCCTTGCTTCTATTGGTCCCCGTGCTGTAACAATCCATCCCTGGCCCTTTTTATACCCCCTGGTGCCACAAGGGATCATTAGATTGTTAGCCTGCATTGGGTCACAATGGTTCCTTGCTTCTCTTAACCTCTGTGGTGTCACAATGCATTCCAAGCCCTTTTAGGCCACTTGGTCTTACAATGAACCATTTGATTCTTGGCCTTCATGATGTCATAATGGTTCCTTGCTTCTATCGGTCCCCATGCTGTCACAGTTCTTCCGTGGTCCTTTTGCGCCTCCTGCTGTCAAAAGGGATTCTTAGATTGTTAGCCTGCATTGGGTCACAATGGTTCCTTGCTTCTCTAAACCCCTGTGGTGTCACAATGCATCCCATGCCCTTTTAGGCCACTTGATGTCACAATGAATCATTTGATTCTTGGCCTCCATGGTGGCATAATAGATCCTTGCTTCTATTGGTCCCCGTGCTGTAACAATCCATCCCTGGCCCTTTTTATACCCCCTGGTGCCACAAGCGATCATTAGATTGTTAGCCTGCAGTGGGTCACAATGATTCCTTGCTTCTCTTAACCTCTGTGGTGTCACAATGCATCCCATGCCCTTTTAGGCCACTTGATGTCACAATGAATCATTTGATTCTTGGCCTCTATGGTGTCATAATATTTCCATGATTTTATTGTGCCCCATGCTGTCACTGTTCATCCGTGGTCCTTTTGCGCCCCAAGGGGTGAAAAGGGATTCTTAGATTGTTAGGCTGCATTGGGTCACAATGGTTCCTTGCTTCTCTTAACCCCTGTGGTGTCACAATGCATCCCATGCCCTTTTAGGCCACTTGGTGTCACAATGAATCATTTGATTCTTTGCCTCCATGGTGGCATAATAGATCCTTGCTTCTATTGGTCCCCGTGCTGTAACAATCCATCCCTGGCCCTTTTTATACCCCCTGGTGCCACAAGGGATCATTAGATTGTTAGCCTGCATTGGATCACAATGGTTCTATGCTTCTCTTAACCTCTGTGGTGTCACAATGCATTCCAAGCCCTTTTAGGCCACTTGGTCTTACAATGAACCATTTGAGTCTTGGCCTTCATGGTGTCATAATGGTTCCTTGCTTCTATCGGTCCCCATGCTGTCACTGTTCATCCCTGGCTCTTTTACAACCCCTGGTGTCAAATGGGATCCTGGGATTATTAGCCTCCTTTGGGTCACAAGGGATCCTTGCTTCTCTTAACCCCTGTGGTGTCACAATGCATCCCATGCCCTTTTAGGCCACTTGATGTCACAATGAATCATTTGATTCTTGGCCTCTATGGTGTCATAATATTTCCATGATTTTATTGTGCCCCATGCATTCACAATTCATCCCTGGCCCTATTACAACCCCTGGTGCCACAATGGATCATTAGATTGTTAGCCTGCATTGGGTCACAATGGTTCCTTGCTTCTCTTACCCCTGTGGTGTCACAATGCATTCCAAGCCCTTTTAGGACCCTTGGTCTTACAATGAACCATTTGATTCTTGGCCTTCATGGTGTCATAATGGTTCCTTGCTTCTAGAGGTCCCCATGCTGTCACAGTTCTTCCGTGGTCCTTTTTCGCCTCCTGCTGTCAAAAGGGATTCTTAGATTGTTAGCCTGCATTGGGTCACAATGGTTCCTTGCTGCTCTAAACCCCTGTGGTGTCACAATGCATCCCATGCCCTTTTAGGCCACTTGATGTCACAATGAATCATTTGATTCTTGGCCTCCATGGTGGCATAATAGATCCTTGCTTCTATTGGTCCCCGTGCTGTAACAATCCATCCCTGGCCCTTTTTATACCCCCTTTTTCACAAGGGATCATTAGATTGTTAGCCTCCCTTGGGTCACAATGGTTCCTTGCTTCTCTTAACCTCTGTGGTGTCACAATGCATCCCATGCCCATTTAGGCCACTTGGGGTTACAATGAATCATTTGATTCTTGGCCTCTATGGTGTCATAATATTTCCATGATTTTATTGTGCCCCATGCATTCACAATTCATCCCTGGCCCTATTACCACCCCTGGTGACACAATGGATCATCAAATTGTTAGCCTGCATTGGGTCACAATGGTTCCTTGCTTCTCTTAACCCCTGTGGTGTCACAATGCATTCCAAGCCCTTTTAGGACCCTTGGTATTACAATGAACCATTTGATTCTTGGCCTTCATGGTGTCATAATGGTTCCTTGTTTCTATAGGTCCCCATGCTGTCACAGTACATCCGTGGTCCTTTTGGGCCCCCTGGTGTCACAAGGGATTCTTAGATTGTTAGCCTGCATTGGGTCACAATGGATCCTTGCTTCTCTTAACCCCTGTGGTGTCACAATGCATTCCAAGCCCTTTTAGGCCACTTGGTGTTACAATGAATCATTTGAGTCTTGGCCTCTATGGTGTCATAATGTTTCCATGTTTTTCTTGGGCCCCATGCTGTAACAATTCATCCCTGGCCCTTTTTCAACACCGTGTGAGTTACAAGGGATCATTAGATTGTTAGCCTCCATTGGGTCCCAATGGTTCCTTGCTTCTCTTAACCCCTGTGGTGTCACAATGCATTCCAAGCCCTTTTAGGCCACTTGGACTAACAATGAATCATTTGATTCTTGGCCTTCATGGTGTCATAATGGATCCTTGTTTCTATAGGTGCCCATGCTGTCACAATTCATCCCTGGCCCGTTTACGCCCCCTGGTGTCAAAAGGGATCCTGGGATTATTAGCCTCCATTGGGTCACAATGGATCCTTGCTTCTCTTACCCCCTGTGGTGTCACAATGCATTCCAAGCCCTTTTAGGCCACTTGATGTCACAATGAATCATTTGATTCTTGGCCTCCATGGTGGCATAATAGATCCTTGCTTCTATTGGTCCCCGTGCTGTAACAATCCATCCCTGGCCCTTTTTATACCCCCTGGTGCCACAAGGGATCATTAGATTGTTAGTCTGCATTGGGTCACAATGGTTCTTTGCTTCTCTTAACCTCTGTGGTGTCACAATGCATTCCAAGCCCTTTTAGGACCCTTGGTCTTACAATGAACCATTTGATTCTTGGCCTTCATGGTGTCATAATAGATCCTTGCTTCTATTGGGCCCCATGCTGTCACTGTTCATCCCTGGCTCTTTTACAACCCCTGGTGTCAAATGGGATCCTGGGATTATTAGCCTCCTTTGGGTCACAAGGGATCCTTGCTTCTCTTAACCCCTGTGGTGTCACAATGCATCCCATGCCCTTTTAGGCCACTTGATGTCACAATGAATCATTTGATTCTTGGCCTCCATGGTGGCATAATAGATCCTTGCTTCTAATGGTCCCCGTGCTGTAACAATCCATCCCTGGCCCTTTTTATACCCCCTGGTGCCACAAGCGATCATTAGATTTTTAGCCTGCAGTGGGTCACAATGGTTCCTTGCTTCTCTTAACCTCTGTGGTGTCACAATGCATCCCATGCCCTTTTAGGCCACTTGATGTCATAATGAATCATCTGATTCTTGGCCTCCATGGTGTCATAATGGTTCCTTGTTTCTATTGGGCCCCATGCATTCACAATTCATCCCTGGCTCTTTTACAACCCCTGGTGTCAAATGGGATCCTGGGATTATTAGCCTCCATTGCGTCACAATGGATCCTTGCTTCTCTTACCCGTGTGGTGTCACAATGCATCCCATGCCCTTTTAGGCCACTTGATGTCACAATGAACCATTTGATTCTTGGCCTCTGTGGCGTCATAATATTTCCATGTTTTTATTGTGCCCCATGAATTCACAATTCATCCCTGGCCCTATTACAACCCCTGGTGCCACAATGGATCATTAGATTGTTAGCCTGCATTGGGTCACAATGGTTCCTTGCTTCTCTTACCCCCTGTGGTGTCACAATGCATTCCAAGCCCTTTTAGGCCACTTGATGTCACAATGAATCATTTGATTCTCGGCCTCCATGGTGGCATAATAGATCCTTGCTTCTATTGGTCCCCGTGCTGTAACAATCCATCCCTGGCCCTTTTTATACCCCCTGGTGCCACAAGGGATCATTAGATTGTTAGCCTGCATTGGGTCACAATGGTTCTTTGCTTCTCTTAACCTCTGTGGTGTCACAATGCATTCCAAGCCCTTTTAGGCCACTTGGGCTTACAATGAACCATTTGATTCTTGGCCTTCATGGTGTCATAATGGTTCCTTGCTTCTATCGGACCCCATGATGTCACTGTTCATCCCTGGCTCTTTTACAACCCCTGGTGTCAAATGGGATCCTGGGATTATTAGCCTCCATTGGGTCACAATGGATCCTTGCTTCTCTGAACCCCTGTGGTGTCACAAATGCATCCCATGCCCTTTTAGGCCACTTGATGTGACAATGAACCATTTGATTCTTGGCCTTCATGGTGTCATAGTGGTTCCTTGCTTCTATCGGTCCCCATGCTGTCACTGTTCATCCGTGGTCCTTTTGCGCACCAAGGTGTCAAAAGGGATTCTTAGATTGTTAGCCTGCATTGGGTGACAATGGTTCCTTGATTCTCTTAGCTCCTGTGGTGTCACAATGCTTCCCATGCCCTTTTAGGCCACTTGATGTCACAATGAATCATTTGATTCTTGGCCTCCATGGTGTCATAATGGTTCCTTGCTTCTATCGTTCCCCATGCTGTCACTGATCATCCCTGGCTCTTTTACAACCCCTGGTGTCAAATGGGATCCTGGGATTATTAGCCTCCATTGGGTCACAATGGTTCCTTGCTTCTCTTAACCCCTGTGGTGTCACAATGCATCCCATGCCCTTTTAGGCCACTTGATGTCACAATGAACCATTTGATTCTTGGCCTCCATGGTGGCATAATAGATCCTTGCTTCTATTGGTCCCCGTGCTGTAACAATCCATCCCTGGCCCTTTTTATACCCCCTGGTGCCACAAGGGATCATTAGATTGTTAGTTACCCTGGGGTCACAATGGTTCCTTGCTTCTCTTAACCTCTGTGGTGTCACAATGCATTCCAAGCCCTTTTAGGCCACTTGATGTCACAATGAATCATTTGATTCTTGGCCTTCATGGTATCATAATGGTTCCTTGCTTCTATAGGTCCCCATGCTCTCACAGTTCATCCGTGGTCCTTTTGCGCCACCTGATGTCAAAAGGGATTCTTAGATTGTTAGCCTGCATTGGGTCACAATCTTTCCTTGCTTCTCTTAACCCCTGTGGTGTCACAATGCATCCCATGCCCTTTTAGGCCACTTGATGTCACAATGAATCATTTGATTCTTGGCCTACATGGTGGCGAAATTGCACCAGGTTTTAATTGGGCCCCATGCTTTCAGAATTCATCCCTGGCCCTTTTGGGCCCACTGGTGTCAAATGGGATCCTGGGATTATTAGCCTCCATTGGGTCACAATGGATCCTTGCTTCTCTTAACCCCTGTGGTGTCACAATGCATCCCATGCCCTTTTAGGCCACTTGATGTCACAATGAATCATTTGATTCTTGGCCTCTATGGTGTCATAATATTTCCATGTTTTTATTGTGCCCCATGCATTCACAATTCATCCCTGGCCCTATTACAATCCCTGGTGCCACAATGGATCATTAGATTGTTAGGCTCCCTTGGGTCACAATGGTTCCTTGCTTCTCTTAACCTCTGTGGTGTCACAATGCATTCCAAGCCCTTTTAGGCCACTTGATGTCACAATGAATCATTTGATTCTTGGCCTCCATGGTGGCATAATAGATCCTTGCTTCTATTGGTCCCCGTGCTGTAACAATCCATCCCTGGCTTTTTTTATAACCCCTGGTGTCAAAAGTGATCATTAGATTGTTATCCTGCATTGGGTCACAATGGTTCTTTGCTTCTCTTACCCTCTGTGGTGTCACAATGCATTCCAAGCCCTTTTAAGACACTTGGTCTTACAATGAACCATTTGATTCTTGGCCTTCATGGTGTCATAATGGTTCCTTGCTTCTATCGGTCCCCATGCTGTCACTGTTCATCCGTGGTCCTTTTGCGCCCCAAGGTGTCAAAAGGGATTCTTAGATTGTTAGCCTGCATTGGGTCACAATGGTTCCTTGCTTCTCTTAACCCCTGTGGTGTCACAATGCATCCCATGCCCTTTTAGGCCACTTGATGTCACAATGAATCATTTGATCCTTGGCCTCTATGGTGACATAATGTTTCCATGTTTTTCTTGGGCCCCCTGCTGTAACAATTCATCCCTGGCCCTTTTACAACACCTTGTGTTACAAGGGATCATTAGATTGTTTGTTACCATGGGTAACAATGGTTCCTTGCTTCTCTTGACATCTGTGGTGTCACAATGCATCCCATGCCCTTTTAGGCCACTTGATGTCACAATGAATCACTTGATTCTTGGCCTCCATGGTGGCATAATAGATCCTTGCTTCTATTGGTCCCCGTGCTGTAACAATCCATCCCTGGCCCTTTTTATACCCCCTGGTGCCACAAGGGATCATTAGATTGTTAGTTACCCTGGGGTCACAATGGTTCCTTGCTTCTCTTAACCTCTGTGGTGTCACAATGCATCCCATGCCCTTTTAGGCCACTTGATGTCATAATGAATCATTTGATTCTTGGCCTCCATGGTGTCATAATGGTTCCTTGTTTCTATTGGGCCCCATGCTGTCACAATTCATCCCTGGCTCTTTTACAACCCCTGGTGTCAAATGGGATCCTGGGATTATTAGCCTCCATTGGGTCACAATGGATCCTTGCTTCTCGTAACCCCTGTGGTGTCACAATGCATCCCATGCCCTTTTAGGCCACTTGATGTCACAATGAATCATTTGATTCTGGGCCTCAATGGTGGCATAATAGATCCTTTCTTCTATTGTTCCCCATGCTGTAACAATCCATCCCTGGCCCTTTTTATACCCCCTGGTGCCACAAGGGATCATTAGATTGTTAGCCTGCAGTGGGTCACAATGGTTCCTTGCTTCTCTTAAACTCTGTGGTGTCACAATGCATCCCATGCCCTTTTAGGGCACTTGATGTCACAATGAATCATTTGATTCTTGGCCTCCATGGTGGCATAATATTTCCATGTTTTTATTGTGCCCCATGCATTCACAATTCATCCCTGGGCCTTTTACAACCTCTGGTGCCACTATGGATCATTAGATTGTTAGCCTCCCTTGGGTCACAATGGTTCCTTGCTTCTCTTACCCCCTCTGGTGTCACAATGCATTCCAAGCCCTTTTAGGCCACTTGATGTCACAATGAATCATTTGATTCTTGGCCTCCATGGTGGCATAATAGATCCTTGCTTCTATTGGTCCCCGTGCTGTAACAATCCATCCCTGGCCCTTTTTATAACCCCTGGTGCTACAATGGATCATTAGATTGTTAGCC
The DNA here is from genome assembly GCF_963662255.1 of Cinclus cinclus. NCBI lineage: Eukaryota > Metazoa > Chordata > Aves > Passeriformes > Cinclidae > Cinclus > Cinclus cinclus. The sequence continues at coordinate 959,037 of NW_026912246.1, read as the reverse complement.
TCCCTTGGGTCGCAATGGTTCCTTGCTTCTCTTAACCCCTGTGGTGTCACAATGCATTCCAAGTCCTTTTAGGACACTTGGTGTTACAATGAACCATTTGATTCTTGGCCTTCATGGTGTCATAATGGTTCCTTGCTTCTATCGGTCCCCATGCTGTCACTGTTCATCCGTGGTCCTTTTGCGCCCCAAGGTGTCAAAAGGGATTCTTAAATTGTTAGCCTGCATTGGGTCACAATGGTTCCTTGCTTCTCTTAACCCCTGTGATGTCCCAATTCAGCCCATGCCCTTTTAGGCCACTTGATGTCACAATGAATCATTTGATTCTTGGCCTCCATGGTGTCATAATGGTTCCTTGTTTCTATTGGGCCCCATGCTGTCACAATTCATCCCTGGCCCTTTTACGCCCCCTGGTGTCAAATGGGATCCTGGGATTATTAGCCTCCATTGGGTCACAATGGATCCTTGCTTCTCTTAACCCCTGTGGTGTCACAATGCAGCCCATGCCCTTTTAGGCCACTTGATGTCACAATGAATCATTTGTTTCTTGGCCTCCATGGTGGCATAATAGATCCTTGATTCTATTGGTCCCCGTGCTGTAACAATCCATCCCTGGCCCTTTTTATACCCCCTGGTGCCACAAGGGATCATTAGATTGTTAGTTACCCTGGGGTCACAATGGTTCCTTGCTTCTCTTAACCTCTGTGGTGTCACAATGCATTCCAAGCCCTTTTAGGCCACTTGGTCTTACAATGAACCTTTTGATTCTTGGCCTTCATGGTGTCATAATGGTTCCTTGCTTCTATAGGTCCCCATGCTGTCACAGTTCATCCGTGGTCCTTTTGCGCCTCCTGCTGTCAAAAGGGATTCTTAGATTGTTAGCCTGCATTGGGTCACAATGGTTCCTTGCTTCTCTTAACCCCTGTGGTGTCACAATGCATCCCATGCCCTTTTAGGCCACTTGATGTCACAATGAATCATTTGATTCTTGGCCTCCATGGTGGCGTAATTGCACCTGGTTTTAATTGGGCCCAATGCTTTCAGTATTCATCCCTGGCCCTTTTGGGCCCACTGTTGTCAAATGGGATCCTGGGATTATTAGCCTCCATTGGGTCACAATGGATCCTTGCTTCTCTTAACCTCTGTGGTGTCACAATGCATCCCATGCCCTTTTAGGCCACTTGATGTCACAATGAATCATTTGATTCTTGGCCTCCATGGTGGCATAATAGATCCTTGCTTCTATTGGTCCCCGTGCTGTAACAATCCATCCCTGGCCCTTTTTATGCACCCTTTTGTCAAAAGGGATCATTAGATTGTTAGCCTCCCTTGGGTCACAATGGTTCCTTGCTTCTCTTAACCTCTGTGGTGTCACAATTCATCCCATGCCCTTTTAGGACACTTGATGTCAAAATGAATCACTTGATTCTTGGCCTCCATGGTGGCATAATAGATCCTTTCTTCTATTGGTCCCCGTGCTGTAACAATCCATCCCTGGCCCTTTTACAACCCCTGGTATCAAACGGGATCATTAGATTGTTAGCCTGCATTGGGTCACAATGGATCCTTGCTTCTCTTAGCCCCTGTGGTGTCACAATGCTTCCCATGCCCTTTTAGGCCACTTGATGTCACAAGGAATCATTTGATTCTTGGCCTCCATGGTGTCATAATGGTTCCTTGTTTCTATTGGGCCCCATGCTGTCACAATTCATCCCTGGCCCTTTTACGCCCCCTGTTGTCAAATGGGATCCTGGGATTATTAGCCTCCATTGGGTCACAATGGATCCTTGCTTCTCTGAACCCCTGTGGTGTCACAATGCATCCCATGCCCTTTTACCCCACTTGATGTCACAATGAATCATTTGATTCTTGGCCTCCATGGTGGCATAATAGATCCTTGCTTCTATTGGTCCCCGTGCTGTAACAATCCATCCCTGGCCCTTTTTATACCCCCTGGTGCCACAAGGGATCATTAGACTGTTAGTTACCCTGGGGTCACAATGGTTCCTTGCTTCTCTTAACCTCTGTGGTGTCACAATGCATTCCAAGCCCTTTTAGGCCACTTGATGTCACAATGAACCATTTGATTCTTGGCCTTCATGGTGTCATAATGGTTCCTTGCTTCTATAGGTCCCCATGCTGTCACAGTTCATCCGTGGTCCTTTTGCGCCCCCTCGTGTCAAAAGGGATCCTTAGATTGTTAGCCTGCATTGGGTCACAATGGTTCCTTGCTTCTCTTAACCCCTGTGGTGTCACAATGCATCCCATGCCCTTTTAGGCCACTTGATGTCACAATGAATCATTTGATTCTTGGCCTCCATGGTGGCATAATAGATCCTTGCTTCTATTGGTCCCCGTGCTGTAACAATCCATCCCTGGCCCTTTTTATACCCCCTGGTGTCAAAAGGGATCATTAGATTGTTAGCCTGCATTGGGTCACAATGGTTCTTTGCTTCTCTTAAGCTCTGTGGTGTCACAATGCATTCCAAGCCCTTTTAGGACACTTGGTCTTACAATGAGCCATTTGATTCTTGGCCTTCATGGTGTCATAATGGTTCCTTGCTTCTATCGGTCCTCATGCTGTCAATGTTCATCCGTGGTCCTTTTGCGTCCCCTGGTGCCAAAAGGGATTCTTAGATTGTTAGCCTGCATTGGGTCACAATGGTTCCTTGCTTCTCTTAACCCCTGTGGTGTCACAATGCATCCCATGCCCTTTTAGGCCACTTGATGTCACAATGAATCACTTGATTCTTGGCCTCCATGGTGTCATAATGGTTCCTTTCTTCTATTGGTCCCCGTGCTGTAAGAATCCATCACTGGGCCTTTTACAACCCCTGGTGTCAAACGGGATCATTAGATTGTTAGCCTGCATTGGGTCACAATGGATCCTTGCTTCTCTTAGCCCCTGTGGTGTCACAATGCTTCCCATGCCCTTTTAGGCCACTTGATGTCACAAGGAATCATTTGATTCTTGGCCTCCATGGTGTCATAATGGTTCCTTGTTTCTATTGGGCCCCATGCTGTCACAATTCATCCCTGGCCCTTTTACGCCCCCTGGTGTCAAATGGGATCCTGGGATTATTAGCCTCCATTGGGTCACAATGGATCCTTGCTTCTCTGAACCCCTGTGGTGTCACAATGCAGCCCATGCCCTTTTAGGCCACTTGATGTCACAATGAATCATTTGATTCTTGGCCTCCATGGTGGCATAATAGATCCTTGCTTCTATTGGTCCCCGTGCTGTAACAATCCATCCCTGGCCCTTTTTATACCCCCTGGTGCCACAAGGGATCATTAGATTGTTAGTTACCGTGGGGTCACAATGGTTCCTTGCTTCTCTTAACCTCTGTGGTGTCACAATGCATTCCAAGCCCTTTTAGGCCACTTGATGTCACAATGAACCATTTGATTCTTGGCCTTCATGGTGTCATAATGGTTCCTTGCTTCTATCGGTCCTCATGCTGTCACTGTTCATCCGTGGTCCTTTTGCGCCCCAAGGTGTCAAAAGGGATCCTTAGATTGTTAGCCTGCATTGGGTCACAATGGTTCCTTGCTTCTCTTAACCCCTGTGGTGTCACAATGCATCCCATGCCCTTTTAGGCCACTTGATGTCACAATGAATCATTTGATTCTTTGCCTCCGTGGTGGCATAATGGATCCTTGCTTCTATTGGTCCCCGAGCTGTAACAATCCATCCCTGGCCCTTTTTATACCCCCTGGTGCCACAAGGGATCATTAGATTGTTAGTTACCCTGGGGTCACAATGGTTCCTTGCTTCTCTTAACCTCTGTGGTGTCACAATGCATTCCAAGCCCTTTTAGGCCACTTGGTCTTACAATGAACCACTTGATTGTCGGCCTTCATGGTGTCATAATGATTCCTTGCTTCTATCGGTCCCCATGCTGTCACTGTTCATCCGTGGTCCTTTTGCGCCCCAAGGTGTCAAAAGGGATTCTTAGATTGTTAGCCTGCATTGGGTCACAATGGTTCCTTGCTTCTCTTAACCCCTGTGGTGTCACAATGCATCCCATGCCCTTTTAGGCCACTTGATGTCACAATGAATCATTTGTTTCTCGGCCTCCATGGTGGCATAATGGATCCTTGCTTCTATTGGTCCCCGAGCTGTAACAATCCATCCCTGGCCCTATTACAACCCCTGGTGCCACAATGGATCATTAGATTGTTAGCCTCCCTTGGGTCACAATGGTTCCTTGCTTGTCTTAACCTCTGTGGTGTCACAATGCATTCCAAGCCCTTTTAGGACACTTGGTCTTACAATGAATCATTTGATTCTTGGCCTCCATGGTGTCATTATGTTTCCTTCTTTCTATTGGGACCCATGCTGTCACAATCCATCCCTGGCCCTTTTACGCCCCCTGGTGTCAAATGGGATCCTGGGATTATTGGCCTCCATTGGGTCACAATGGATCCTTGCTTCTCTTAACCCCTGTGGTGTCACAATGCATCCCATGCCCTTTTAGGCCACTTGATGTCACAAGGAATCATTTGATTCTTGGCCTACATTGTGGCATAATATTTCCATGTTTTTATTGTGCCCCATGCATTCACAATTCATCCTTGGCCCTATTACAACCCCTGGTGCCACAATGGATCATTAGATTGTTAGCCTCCCTTGGGTCACAATGGTTCCTTGCTTCTCTTACCCCCTGTGGTGTCACAATGCATTCCAAGCCCTTTTAGGCCACTTGATGTCACAATGAATCATTTGATTCTTGGCCTCCATGGTGGCATAATAGATCCTTGCTTCTATTGGTCCCCGTGCTGTAACAATCCATCCCTGGCCCTTTTTATACTCCCTGGTGCCACAAGGGATCATTAGATTGTTAGCCTGCATTTGGTCACAATGGTTCTTTGCTTCCCTTAACCTCTGTGGTGTCACAATGCATTCCAAGACATTTTAGGCCACTTGGTCTTACAATGAACCATTTGATTCTTGGCCTTCATGGTGTCATGATGGTTCCTTGCTTCTATCGGTCCCCATGCTGTCACAATTCATCCCTGGGTCTTTTACAACCCCTGTTGTCAAATGGGATCCTGGGATTATTAGCCTCCATTGGGTCACAATGGATCCTTGCTTCTCTGAACCCCTGTGGTGTCACAATGCAGCCCATGCCCTTTTAGGCCACTTGATGTCACAATGAATCATTTGATTCTTGGTCTCCATGGTGGCATAATAGATCCTTGCTTCTATTGGTCCCCGTGCTCTAACAATCCATCCCTGGCCCTTTTTATACGCCCTGGTGCCACAAGCGATCATTAGATTGTTAGCCTGCAGTGGGTCACAATGGTTCCTTGCTTCTCTTACCCTCTGTGCTGTCACAATGCATCCCATGCCCTTTTAGGCCACTTGGGGTTATAATGAACCATTTGATTCTTGGCCTATATGGTGTCATAATATTTCAATGTTTTATTGTGCCCCATGCATTCACAATTCATCCCTGGCCCTATTACAACCCCTGGTGCCACAATGGATCATTAGATTGTTAGCCTCCCTTGGGTCACAATGGTTCCATGCTTCTCTTAACCTCTGTGGTGTCACAATGCATTCCAAGCCCTTTTCGGCCACTTGATGTCACAATGAACCATTTGATTCTTGGCCTTCATGGTGTCATAATGGTTCCTTGCTTCTAGAGGTCCCCATGCTGTCACAGTTCATCCGTGGTCCTTTTGCACTCCAAGGTGTCAAAAGGGATTCTTAGATTGTTAGCCTGCATTGGGTCACAATGGTTCCTTGCTTCTCTTAACCCCTGTGGTGTCACAATGCATCCCATGCCCTTTTAGGCCACTTGATGTCACAATGAATCATTTGATTCTTGGCCTCCATGGTGGCATAATAGATCCTTGCTTCTATTGGTCCCCGTGCTGTAACAATCCATCCCTGGCCCTTTTTATACCCCCTGGTGTCAAAAGGGATCATTAGATTGTTAGCCTGCATTGGGTCACAATGGTTCTTTGTTTCTCTTAACCTCTGTGGTGTCACAATGCATTCCAAGCCCTTTTAGGCCACTTGGTCTTACAATGAGCCATTTGATTCTTGGCCTTCATGGTGTCATAATGGTTCCTTGCTTCTATCGGTCCTCATGCTGTCACTGTTCATCCGTGGTCCTTTTGCGTCCCCTGGTGTCTGAAGGGATTCTTAGATTGTTAGCCTGCATTGCGTCACAATTGTTCCTTGCTTCTCTTAACCTCTGTGGTGTCACAATGCATCCCATGCCCTTTTAGGCCACTTGATGTCACAAAGAATCATTTGATTCTTGGCCTCCATGGTGGCATAATAGATCCTTGCTTCTATTGGTCCCCGTGCTGTAACAATCCATCCCTGGCCCTTTTTATACCCCCTGGTGTCAAAAGGGATCATTAGATTGTTAGCCTGCATTGGGTCACAATGGTTCTTTGTTTCTCTTAACCTCTGTGGTGTCACAATGCATTCCAAGCCCTTTTAGGCCACTTGGTCTTACAATGAACCATTTGATTCTTGGCCTTCATGGTGTCATAATGGTTCCTTGCTTCTATCGGTCCTCATGCTGTCACAGTTCATCCGTGGTCCTTTTGCGTCCCCTGGTGTCTTAAGGGATTCTTAGATTGTTAGCCTGCATTGGGTCACAATTGTTCCTTGCTTCTCTTAACCTCTGTGGTGTCACAATGCATCCCATGCCCTTTTAGGCCACTTGATGTCACAATGAATCATTTGATTCTTGGCATCCATGGTGGCGTAATTGCACCTAGATTTAATTGGGCCCCATGCTTTCAGAATTCATCCCTGGCGCTTTTGGGCCCACTGGTGTCAAATGGGATCCTGGGATTATTTGCCTCCATTGGGTCACAATGGATCCTTGCTTCTCTTAACCCCTGTGGTGTCACAATGCATCCCATGCCCTTTTAGGCCACTTGATGTCACAATGAATCATTTGATTCTTGGCCTCCATGGTGGCATAATAGATCCTTGCTTCTATTGGTCCCCGTGCTGTAACAATCCATCCCTGGCCCTTTTTATACCCCCTGGTGTCAAAAGGGATCATTAGATTGTTAGCCTGCATTGGGTCACAATGGTTCTTTGTTTCTCTTAACCTCTGTGGTGTCACAATGCGTCCCATGTCCCTTTAGGCCACTTGGTGTTACAATGAATCATTTGATCCTTGGCCTCTATGGTGACATAATGTTTCCATGCTTTTCTTGGGCCCCATGCTGTAACAATTCATCCCTGGCCCTTTTACAACACCTTGTGTTACAAGGGATCATTAGATTGTTAGCCTCCCTTGGGTCACAATGGTTCCTTGCTTCTCTTAACCTCTGTGGTGTCACAATGCATCCCATGCCCTTTTTGGCCACTTGATGTCACAATGAATCATTTGATTCTGGGCCTCCATTGTGGCATAATGGTTCCTTGTTTCTATTGGGCCCCATGCTGTCACAATTCATCCCTGGCCCTATTACAACCCCTGGTGTCAAATGGGATCCTGGGATTATTAGCCTCCATTGGGTCACAATGGATCCTTGCTTCTCTTAACCCCTGTGGTGTCACAATGCATCCCATGCCCTTTTACCCCACTTGATGTCACAATGAATCATTTGATTCTTGGCCTCCATGGTGGCATAATAGATCCTTGCTTCTATTGGTCCCCGTGCTGTAACAATCCGTTACTGGGCCTTTTACAACCCCTGGTGTCAAAAGGGATCATTAGATTTTTAACCTGCTTTGGGTCACAATGGTTCCTTGCTTCTCTTGACCCCTGTGGTGTCACAATGCATCCCATGTCCCTTTAGGCCACTTGATGTTACAATGAATCATTTGATCCTTGGCCTCTATGGTGACATAATGTTTCCATGTTTTTCTTGGGCCACATGCTGTAACAATTCATCCCTGGCCCTTTTACGCCCCCTGGTGTCAAATGGGTTTCTGAGATTGTTAGGCTCCCTTGGGTCACAATGGTACCTTGCTTCTCTTAACCTCTGTGGTGTCACAATGCATTCCAAGCCCTTTTTGGACACTTGATGTCACAATGAATCACTTGATTCTTGGCCTCCATGGTGGCATAATAAATCCTTGCTTCTATTGGTCCCCGTGCTGTAAGAATCCATCACTGGGCCTTTTACAACCCCTGGTGTCAAACGGGATCATCAGATTGTTAGCCTGCATTGGGTCACAATGGATCCTTGCTTCTCTTACCCCTGTGGTGTCACAATGCTTCCCATGCCCTTTTAGGCCACTTGATGTCACAAGGAATCAATTGATTCTTGGCCTCCATGGTGTCATAATGGTTCCTTGTTTCTATTGGGCCCCATGCTGTCACAATTCATCCCTGGCCCTTTTACGCCCACTGGTGTCAAATGGGATCCTGGGATTATTAGCCTCCATTGGGTCACAATGGATCCTTCCTTCTCTGAACCCCTGTGGTGTCACAATGCATCCCATGCCCTTTTAGGCCACTTGATGTCACAATGAATCATTTGATTCTTGGCCTCCATGGTGGCATAATAGATCCTTGCTTCTATTGGTCCCCGTGCTGTAACAATTCATCCCTGGCCCTTTTTATACCCCTGGTGTCAAAAGGGATCATTAGATTGTTAGCCTGCATTGGGTCACAATGGTTCTTTGCTTCTCTTAACCTCTGTGGTGTCACAATGCATTCCAAGCCCTTTTAGGACACTTGGTCTTACAATGAACCATTTGATTCTTGGCCTTCATGGTGTCATAATGGTTCCTTGCTTCTATCGGTCCTCATGCTGTCACTGTTCATCCGTGGTCCTTTTGCGCCCCCTCGTGTCAAAAGGGATTCTTAGATTGTTAGCCTGCATTGGGTCACAATGGTTCCTTGCTTCTCTTAACCCCTGTGGTGTCACAATGCATCCCATGCCCTTTTAGGCCACTTGGTGTTACAATGAATCATTTGATTCTTTCCCTCCATGGTGGCATAATGGATCCTTGCTTCTATTGGTCCCCGAGCTGTAACAATCCATCCCTGGCCTTATTACAACCCCTGGTGCCACAATGGATCATTAGATTGTTAGCCTGCATTGGGTCACAATGGATCCTTGCTTCTCTTAACCTCTGTGGTGTCACAATGCATTCCAAGCCCTTTTAGGCCACTTGCTCTTACAATGAACCATTTGATTCTTGGCCTTCATGGTGTCATAATGGTTCCTTGCTTCTATAGGTCCCCATGCTGTCACAGTTCATCCGTGGTCCTTTTGCGCCTCCTGCTGTCAAAAGGGATCCTTAGATTGTTAGCCTGCATTGGGTCACAATGGTTCCTTGCTTCTCTTAACCCCTGTGGTGTCACAATGCATCCCATGCCCTTTTAGGCCACTTGATGTCACAATGAACCATTTGATTCTGGGCCTCCATTGTGGCATAATGGTTCCTTGTTTCTATAGGTGCCCATGCTGTCACAATTCATCCCTGGCCCTATTACAACCCCTGGTGTCAAATGGGATCCTGGGATTATTAGCCTCCATTGGGTCACAATGGATCCTTGCTTCTCTGAACCCGTGTGGTGTCACAAATGCATCCCATGCCCTTTTAGGCCACTTGATGTCACAATGAATCATTTGATTCTCGGCCTCCATGGTGTCATAATGTTTCCATGTTTTTATTGTGCCCCATGCTGTAACAATTCATCCCTTGCCCTTTTACACCACCTTGTGTTACAAGGGATCATTAGATTGTTAGCCTCCCTTGGGTCACAATGGTTCTTTGCTTCTCTTAACCTCTGTTGTGTCACAATGCATCCTATGCCCTTTTAGGCCACTTGACGTCACAATGAATCATTTGATTCTTGGCCTTCATGGTGTCATAATGGTTCCTTGTTTCTATTGGGCCCCATGCTGTCACAATTAATCCCTGGCCCTTTTGCGCCCCCTGGTGTCAAATGGGATTCTTCGATTGTTAGCCTGCATTGGGTCACAATGGTTCCTTGCTTCTCTTAACCCCTGTGGTGTCACAATGCATCCCATGCCCTTTTAGGCCACTTGATGTCACAATGAATCATTTGATTCTGGGCCTCCATTGTGGCATAATATTTCCATGTTTTTATTGTGCCCCTTGCATTCACAATTCATTCCTCGCCCTAATACAACCCCTGGTGCCACAATGGATCATTAGATTGTTAGCCTCCCTTGGGTCACAATGGTTCCTTGCTTCTCTTACCCCCTGTGGTGTCACAATGCATTCCAAGCCCTTTTAGGCCACTTGATGTCACAATGAATCATTTGATTCTTGGCCTCTATGGTGTCATAATATTTCCATGTTTTTATTGTGCCCCATGTATTCACAATTCTTCCCTGGCCCTTTTTATACCCCCTGGTGCCACAAGGGATCATTAGATTGTTAGCCTGCATTGGGTCACAATGGTTCCTTGCTTCTCTTAACCTCTGTGGTGTCACAATGCATTCCAAGCCCTTTTAGGCCACTTGGTCTTACAATGAACCATTTGATTCTTGGCCTTCATGGTGTCATAATGGTTCCTTGCTTCTATCGGTCCCCATGCTGTCACAGTTCTTCCGTGGTCCTTTTGCACCTCCTGCTGTCAAAAGGGATTCTAAGATTGTTAGCCTGCATTGGGTCACAATGGTTCCTTGCTTCTCTTAACCTCTGTGGTGTCACAATGCATCCCATGCCCTTTTAGGCCACACGATTTCACAATGAATTATTTGATTCTTGGCCTCCATGGTGGCATAATAGATCCTTGCTTCTATTTGTCCCCGTGCTGTAACAATCCATCACTGGGCCTTTAAAACCCCCTGTTGACACAAGGGATCATTAGATTGTTAGCCTGCATTGGGTCACAATGGTTCTTTGCTTCTCTTAACCTCTGTGGTGTCACAATGCATTCGAAGCCCTTTTAGGCCACTTGATGTCACAATGAATCATTTGATTCTTGGCCTCTATGGTGTCATAATATTTCCATGTTTTTATTGTGCCCCATGCATTCACAATTCATCCCTGGCTCTTTTACAACCCCGGGTGTCAAATGGGATCCTGGGATTATTAGCCTCCATTGCGTCACAATGGATCCTTGCTTCTCTTAACCTCTGTGGTGTCACAATGCATCCCATGCCCTTTTAGGCCACTTGATGTCACAATGAATCATTTGATTCTTGGCCTCCATGGTGTCATAATAGATCCTTGCTTCTATTGGGCCCCATGCATTCACAATTCATCCCTGGCTCTTTTACAACCCCTGGTGTCAAATGGGATCCTGGGATTATTAGCCTCCATTGCGTCACAATGGATCCTTGCTTCTGTTACCCCTGTGGTGTCACAATGCATCCCATGCCCTTTTAGGCCACTTGATGTCACAATGAATCATTTGATTCTTGGCCTCCATGGTGGCATAATAGATCCTTGCTTCTATTGGTCCCCGTGCTGTAACAATCCATCACTGGGCCTTTTTATACCCCCTGGTGCCACAATGGATCATTAGATTGTTAGCCTGCATTGGGTCACAATGGTTCTTTGCTTCTCTTAACCTCTGTGGTGTCACAATGCATTCCAAGCCCTTTTAGGCCACTTGGGGTTACAATGAATCATTTGATTCTTGGCCTTCATGGTGTCATAATGGTTCCTTGCTTCTATCGGTTCCCATGCTGTCACTGTTCTTCCGTGGTCCTTTTGCGCCTCCTGCTGTCAAAAGGGATTCGTAGATTGTTAGACTGCATTGGGTCACAATGGATCCCTGCTTCTCTTAACCCCTGTGGTGTCAGAATGCATCCCATGACCTTTTAGGCCACTTGATGTCACAATGAATCATTTGATTCTTGGCCTCCATGGTGTCATAATGGTTCCTTGTTTCTATTGGGCCCCATGCATTCACAATTCATCCCTGGCTCTTTTACAACCCCTGGTGTCAAATGGGATCCTGGGATTATTAGCCTCCATTGCGTCACAATGGATCCTTGCTTCTCTTACCCCTGTGGTGTCACAATGCATCCCATGCCCTTTTAGGCCACTTGATGTCACAATGAATCATTTGATTCTTGGCCTCCATGGTGGCGAAATTGCACCAGGTTTTAATTGGGCCCCATGCTTTCAGAATTCATCCCTGGCCCTATTGGTCCCACTGGTGTCAAAAGGGATCCTGGGATTATTAGCCTCCATTGGGTCACAATGGATCCTTGCTTCTCTTACCCCCTGTGGTGTCACAATGCATTCCAAGCCCTTTTAGGCCACTTGATGTCACAATGAATCATTTGATTCTTGGCCTCCATGGTGGCATAATAGATCCTTGCTTCTATTGGTCCCCGTGCTGTAACAATCCATCCCTGGCCCTTTTTATACCCCCTGGTGCCACAAGGGATCATTAGATTGTTAGTCTGCATTGGGTCACAATGGTTCTTTGCTTCTCTTAACCTCTGTGGTGTCACAATGCATTCCAAGCCCTTTTAGGCCACTTGGTCTTACAATGAACCATTTGATTCTTGGCCTTCATGGTGTCATAATGGTTCCTTGCTTCTATCGGTCCCCATGCTGTCACTGTTCATCCCTGGCTCTTTTACAACCCCTGGTGTCAAATGGGATCTTGGGATTATTAGCCTCCATTGGGTCACAATGGTTCCTTGCTTCTCTTTACCCCTGCGGTGTCACAATGCATCCCATGCCCTTTTAGGCCACTTGGTGTTACAATGAATCATTTGATTCTTGGCCTCTATGGTGTCATAATATTTCCATGTTTTTATTGTGCCCCATGCATTCACAATCCATACCTGGCCCTTTTTATACCCCCTGGTGTCAAAAGGGATCATTAGATTGTTAGCCTACATTGGGTCACAATGGTTCCTTGCTTCTCTTAACCTCTGTGGTGTCACAATGCATTCAAAGCCCTTTTAGGCCACTTGGTCTTAAAATGAACCATTTGATTCTTGGCCTTCATGGTGTCATAATGGTTCCTTGCTTCTATCGGTCCCCATGCTGTCACAATTCATCCCTGGCCCTTTTGCACCTCCTGCTGTCAAAAGGGATCATTAGATTGTTAGCCTGCATTGGGTCACAATGGTTCCTTGCTTCTCTTAACCCCTGTGGTGTCAGAATGCATCCCATGCCCTTTTAGGCCACTTGATGTCACAATGAATCATTTGATTCTTGGCCTCCATGGTTGCATAATAGATCCTTGCTTCTATTGGTCCCCGTGCTGTAACAATCCATCCCTGGCCCTTTTTATACCCCCTGGTGCCACAAGAGATCATTAGATTGTTAGCCTGCATTGGGTCACAATGGATCCTTCCTTCTCTTAACCCCATGTGGTGTCACAATGCATCCCATGCCCTTTTAGGCCACACGATGTCACAATGAATTATTTGATTCTTGGCCTCCATGGTGGCATAATAGATCCTTGTTTCTATTGGTCCCCGTGCTGTAACAATTCATCCCTGGACCTTTTAGGCCCATTGGTGAAACAAGGGATCATTAGATTGTTAGCCTGCATTGGGTCACAATGGATCCTTGCTTCTCTTAACCCCTGTGGTGTCACAATGCATCCCATGCCCTTTTAGGCCACTTGATGTCACAATGAATCCTTTGATTCTTGGCCCCTATGGTGTCATAATGTTTCCATGTTTTTATTGTGCCCCATGCTGTAACAATTCATCCCTGGCCCTTTTACAGCACCTTGTGTCACAAGGGATCATTAGATTGTTAGCCCCCCTTGGGTCACAATGGATCCTTGCTTCTCTTAACCCCTGTGGTGTCACAATGCATCCCATGCCCTTTTAGGCCACTTGATGTCATAATGAATCATTTGATTCTTGGCCTCCATGGTGTCATAATGGTTCCTTGTTTCTATTGGGCCCCATGCATTCACGATTCATCCCTGGCTCTTTTACAACCCCTGGTGTCAAATGGGATCCTGGGATTATTAGCCTCCATTGGGTCACAATGGATCCTTGCTTCTCTTACCCCTGTGGTGTCACAATGCATCCCATGCCCTTTTAGGCCACTTGATGTCACAATGAATCATTTGATTCTGGGCCTCCATGGTGGCATAATAGATCCTTGCTTCTATTGGTCCCCGTGCTGTAACAATCCATCCCTGGCCCTTTTTATACCGCCTGGTGCCACAAGCGATCATTAGATTGTTAGCCTGCAGTGGGTCACAATGGTTCCTTGCTTCTCTTAACCTCTGTGGTGTCACAATGCATCCCATGCCCTTTTAGGCCACTTGATGTCACAATGAATCATTTGATTCTTGGCCTCCATGGTGTCATAATATTTCCATGTTTTTACTGTGCCCCATGCATTCACAATTCATCCCTGGCCCTATTACAACCCCTGGTGCCACAATGGATCATTAGATTGTTAGCCTCCCTTGGGTCACAATGGTTCCTTGCTTCTCTTAACCTCTGTGGTGTCACAATGCATTCCAAGCCCTTTTAGGCCACTTGATGTCACAATGAATCATTTGATTCTTGGCCTCCATGGTGGCATAATAGATCCTTGCTTCTATTGGTCCCCGTGCTGTAACAATCCATCCCTGGGCCTTTTTATACCCCCTGGTGCCACAAGCGATCATTAGATTGTTAGCCTGCATTTGGTCACAATGGTTCCTTGCTTCTCTTACCCTCTGTGGTGTCACAATGCATCCCATGCCCTTTTAGGCCACTTGATGTCACAATGAATCATTTGAGTCTTGGCCTCTATGGTGTCATAATATTTCCATGTTTTTATTGTGCCCCATGCATTCACAATTCATCCCTGGCCCTATTACAACCCCTGGTGCCACAATGGATCATTAGATTGTTAGCCTGCATTTGGTCACAATGGTTCTTTGCTTCTCTTAAGCTCTGTGGTGTCACAATGCATTCCAATCCCTTTTAGGACCCTTGGTCTTACAATGAACCATTTGATTCTTGGCCTTCCTGGTGTCATAATGGTTCCTTGCTTCTATCCGTCCCCATGCTGTCACTGTTCATCCGTGGTCCTTTTGCGCCCCAAGGTGTCAAAAAGGATTCTTAGATTGTTAGCCTGCATTGGGTCACAATGGTTCCTTGCTTCTCTTAACCCCTGTGGTGTCACAATGCATCCCATGCCCTTTTAGGCCACTTGATGTCACAATGAATCATTTGATTCTTTGCCTCCATGGTGGCATAATAGATCCTTGCTTCTATTGGTCCCCGAGCTGTAACAATCCATCCCTGGCCCTTTTTATACCCCCTGGTGCCACAAGGGATCATTAGATTGTTAGCCTGCATTGGGTCACAATGGTTCCTTGCTTCTCTTAACCTCTGTGGTGCCACAATGCATTCCAAGCCCTTTTAGGCCACTTGGTCTTACAATGAACCATTTGATTCTTGGCCTTCATGGTGTCATAATGGTTCCTTGCTTCTATCGGTCCCCATGCTGTCCCAGTTCTTCCGTGGTCCTTTTGCACCTCCTGCTGTCAAAAGGGATTCTAAGATTGTTAGCCTGCATTGGGTCACAATGGTTCCTTGCTTCTCTTAACCTCTGTGGTGTCACAATGCATCCCATGCCCTTTTAGGCCACTTGATGTCACAATGAATCATTTGATTCTTGGCCTCCATGGTGTCATAATGTTTCCTTGTTTCTATTGGGCCCTATGCTGTCACAATTCGTTCCTGGGCCTTTTACGCCCCCTGGTCTCAAAAGGGATCCTGGGATTATTAGCCTCCATTGGGTCACAATGGATCCTTCCTTCTCTTAACCCCATGTGGTGTCACAATGCATCCCATGCCCTTTTAGGCCACACGATTTCACAATGAATTATTTGATTCTTGGCCTCCATGGTGGCATAATAGATCCTTGCTTCTATTTGTCCCCGTGCTGTAACAATTCATCCCTGGACCTTTTAGGCCCATTGGTGAAACAAGGGATCATTAGATTGTTAGCCTGCATTGGGTCACAATGGATCCTTGCTTCTCTTAACCCCTGTGGTGTCACAAAGCATCCCATGCCCTTTTAGGCCACTTGATGTCATAATGAATCATTTGATTCTTGGCCTCCATGGTGTCATAATGGTTCCTTGTTTCTATTGAGCCCCATGCATTCACAATTCATCCCTGGCTCTTTTACAACCCATGGTGTCAAATGGGATTCTTAGATTGTTAGCCTCCCTTGGGTCACAATGGATCCTTGCTTCTCTTACCCCTGTGGTGTCACAAATGCATCCCATGCCCTTTTAGGCCACTTGATGTCACAATGAATCATTTGATTCTTGGCCTCCATGGTGGCATAATAGATCCTTGCTTCTATTGGTCCCCGTGCTGTAACAATCCATCACTGGCCCTTTTTATACCCCCTGGTGCCACAAGGGATCATTAGATTGTTAGCCTCCCTTGGGTCACAATGGTTCCTTGCTTCTCTTAACCTCTGTGGTGTCACAATGCATCCCATGCCCTTTTAGGCCACTTGATGTCACAATGAATCATTTGATTCTTGGCCTCCATGGTGTCATAATGGTTCCTTGTTTCTATTGGTCCCCGTGCTGTAACAATCCATCCCTGGCCCTTTTTATACCCCCTTTTGTCAAAAGCGATTCTTAGATTGTTAGCCTCCCTTGGGTCACAATGGTTCCTTGCTTCTCTTAACCTCTGTGGTGTCACAATGCATTCCAAGCCCTTTTAGGCCACCTGATGTCACAATGAACCATTTGATTCTTGGCCCTCATGGTGTCATAATGGTTCCTTGCTTCTATAGGTCCCCATGCTGTCACAGTTCATCCGTGGTCCTTTTGCGCCCCCTGATGTCAAATGGGATCCTGGGATTATTAGCCTCCATTGGGTCACAAGGGATCCTTGCTTCTCTTAACCCCTGTGGTGTTACAATGCATCCCATGCCCTTGTAGGCCACTTGATGTCACAATGAATCATTTGATTCTTGGCCTCCATGGTGGCGAAATTGCACCAGGTTTTAATTGGGCCCCATGCTTTCAGAATTCATCCCTGGCCCTTTTGGGCCCACTGGTGTCAAATGGGATCCTGGGATTATTAGCCTCCATTGGGTCACACTGGATCCTTGCTTCTCTTATCCCCTGTGGTGTCACAATGCATCCCATGCCCTTTTAGGCCACTTGATGTCACAATGAATCATTTGATTCTTGGCCTCCATGGTGGCATAATAGATCCTTGCTTCTATTGGTCCCCGAGCTGTAACAATCCATCCCTGGCCCTTTTTATACCCCCTGGTGCCACAAGCGATCATTAGATTGTTAGCCTGCATAGGGTCACAATGGTTCCTTGCTTCTCTTAACCCCTGTGGTGTCACAATGCATCCCATGCCCTTTTAGGCCACTTGATGTCACAATGAATCATTTGATTCTTGGCCTCCATGGTGGCATAATAGATCCTTGCTTCTATTGGTCCCCGTGCTGTAACAATCCATCCCTGGCCCTTTTTATACCCCCTGGTGTCAAAAGGGATCATTAGATTGTTAGCCTGCATTGGGTCACAATGGTTCTTTGTTTCTCTTAACCTCTGTGGTGTCACAATGCATTCCAAGCCCTTTTAGGCCACTTGGTCTTACAATGAGCCATTTGATTCTTGGCCTTCATGGTGTCATAATGGTTCCTTGCTTCTATCGGTCCTCATGCTGTCACTGTTCATCCGTGGTCCTTTTGCGTCCCCTGGTGTCTGAAGGGATTCTTAGATTGTTAGCCTGCATTGCGTCACAATTGTTCCTTGCTTCTCTTAACCTCTGTGGTGTCACAATGCATCCCATGCCCTTTTAGGCCACTTGATGTCACAAAGAATCATTTGATTCTTGGCCTCCATGGTGGCATAATAGATCCTTGCTTCTATTGGTCCCCGTGCTGTAACAATCCATCCCTGGCCCTTTTTATACCCCCTGGTGTCAAAAGGGATCATTAGATTGTTAGCCTGCATTGGGTCACAATGGTTCTTTGTTTCTCTTAACCTCTGTGGTGTCACAATGCATTCCAAGCCCTTTTAGGCCACTTGGTCTTACAATGAACCATTTGATTCTTGGCCTTCATGGTGTCATAATGGTTCCTTGCTTCTATCGGTCCTCATGCTGTCACAGTTCATCCGTGGTCCTTTTGCGTCCCCTGGTGTCTTAAGGGATTCTTAGATTGTTAGCCTGCATTGGGTCACAATTGTTCCTTGCTTCTCTTAACCTCTGTGGTGTCACAATGCATCCCATGCCCTTTTAGGCCACTTGATGTCACAATGAATCATTTGATTCTTGGCATCCATGGTGGCGTAATTGCACCTAGATTTAATTGGGCCCCATGCTTTCAGAATTCATCCCTGGCGCTTTTGGGCCCACTGGTGTCAAATGGGATCCTGGGATTATTTGCCTCCATTGGGTCACAATGGATCCTTGCTTCTCTTAACCCCTGTGGTGTCACAATGCATCCCATGCCCTTTTAGGCCACTTGATGTCACAATGAATCATTTGATTCTTGGCCTCCATGGTGGCATAATAGATCCTTGCTTCTATTGGTCCCCGTGCTGTAACAATCCATCCCTGGCCCTTTTTATACCCCCTGGTGTCAAAAGGGATCATTAGATTGTTAGCCTGCATTGGGTCACAATGGTTCTTTGTTTCTCTTAACCTCTGTGGTGTCACAATGCATTCCAAGACATTTTAGGCCACTTGGTCTTACAATGAACCATTTGATTCTTGGCCTTCATGGTGTCATAATGGTTCCTTGCTTCTATAGGTCCCCATGCTGTCACAGTTCATCCGTGGTCCTTTTGCGCCTCCTGGTGTCAATAGGGATTCTTAGATTGTTAGCCTGCATTGGGTCACAATGTTTCCTTGATTCTCTTAACCCCTGTGGTGTCACAATGCATCCCATGCCCTTTTAGGCCACTTGATGTCACAATGAATCATTTGATTCTTGGCCTCCATAGTGGCATAATGGTTCCTTGTTTCTATTGGGCCCCATGCTGTCACAATTCATCCCTGGCCCTTTTACGCCCCCTGGTGTCAAATGGGATCCTGGGATTATTAGCCTCCATTGGGTCACAATGGTTCCTTGCTTCTCTTAACCTCTGTGGTGTCACAATGCATTCCAAGCCCTTTTAGGCCAATCGGTCTTTCAATGAATCATTTGATTCTTGGCCTCCATGGTGGCATAATAGATCCTTGCTTCTATTGGTCCCCATGCTGTAACAATCCATTACTGGGCCTTTTACAAGCCCTGGTGTCAAATGGGATCATTAGATTGTTAGCCTGCATTGGGTCACAATGGTTCCTTGCTTCTCTTAACCCCTGTGGTGTCACAATGCGTCCCATGTCCCTTTAGGCCACTTGGTGTTACAATGAATCATTTGATCCTTGGCCTCTATGGTGACATAATGTTTCCATGCTTTTCTTGGGCCCCATGCTGTAACAATTCATCCCTGGCCCTTTTACAACACCTTGTGTTACAAGGGATCATTAGATTGTTAGCCTCCCTTGGGTCACAATGGTTCCTTGCTTCTCTTAACCTCTGTGGTGTCACAATGCATCCCATGCCCTTTTTGGCCACTTGATGTCACAATGAATCATTTGATTCTGGGCCTCCATTGTGGCATAATGGTTCCTTGTTTCTATTGGGCCCCATGCTGTCACAATTCATCCCTGGCCCTATTACAACCCCTGGTGTCAAATGGGATCCTGGGATTATTAGCCTCCATTGGGTCACAATGGATCCTTGCTTCTCTTAACCCCTGTGGTGTCACAATGCATCCCATGCCCTTTTACCCCACTTGATGTCACAATGAATCATTTGATTCTTGGCCTCCATGGTGGCATAATAGATCCTTGCTTCTATTGGTCCCCGTGCTGTAACAATCCGTTACTGGGCCTTTTACAACCCCTGGTGTCAAAAGGGATCATTAGATTTTTAACCTGCTTTGGGTCACAATGGTTCCTTGCTTCTCTTGACCCCTGTGGTGTCACAATGCATCCCATGTCCCTTTAGGCCACTTGATGTTACAATGAATCATTTGATCCTTGGCCTCTATGGTGACATAATGTTTCCATGTTTTTCTTGGGCCACATGC
Organism: Cinclus cinclus; assembly: GCF_963662255.1. Classification (NCBI taxonomy): domain Eukaryota; kingdom Metazoa; phylum Chordata; class Aves; order Passeriformes; family Cinclidae; genus Cinclus; species Cinclus cinclus. The sequence continues at coordinate 939,060 of NW_026912246.1, read as the reverse complement.
TGTAACAATTCATCCCTGGCCCTTTTACGCCCCCTGGTGTCAAATGGGTTTCTGAGATTGTTAGGCTCCCTTGGGTCACAATGGTACCTTGCTTCTCTTAACCTCTGTGGTGTCACAATGCATTCCAAGCCCTTTTTGGACACTTGATGTCACAATGAATCACTTGATTCTTGGCCTCCATGGTGGCATAATAAATCCTTGCTTCTATTGGTCCCCGTGCTGTAAGAATCCATCACTGGGCCTTTTACAACCCCTGGTGTCAAACGGGATCATCAGATTGTTAGCCTGCATTGGGTCACAATGGATCCTTGCTTCTCTTACCCCTGTGGTGTCACAATGCTTCCCATGCCCTTTTAGGCCACTTGATGTCACAAGGAATCAATTGATTCTTGGCCTCCATGGTGTCATAATGGTTCCTTGTTTCTATTGGGCCCCATGCTGTCACAATTCATCCCTGGCCCTTTTACGCCCACTGGTGTCAAATGGGATCCTGGGATTATTAGCCTCCATTGGGTCACAATGGATCCTTCCTTCTCTGAACCCCTGTGGTGTCACAATGCATCCCATGCCCTTTTAGGCCACTTGATGTCACAATGAATCATTTGATTCTTGGCCTCCATGGTGGCATAATAGATCCTTGCTTCTATTGGTCCCCGTGCTGTAACAATTCATCCCTGGCCCTTTTTATACCCCTGGTGTCAAAAGGGATCATTAGATTGTTAGCCTGCATTGGGTCACAATGGTTCTTTGCTTCTCTTAACCTCTGTGGTGTCACAATGCATTCCAAGCCCTTTTAGGACACTTGGTCTTACAATGAACCATTTGATTCTTGGCCTTCATGGTGTCATAATGGTTCCTTGCTTCTATCGGTCCTCATGCTGTCACTGTTCATCCGTGGTCCTTTTGCGCCCCCTCGTGTCAAAAGGGATTCTTAGATTGTTAGCCTGCATTGGGTCACAATGGTTCCTTGCTTCTCTTAACCCCTGTGGTGTCACAATGCATCCCATGCCCTTTTAGGCCACTTGGTGTTACAATGAATCATTTGATTCTTTCCCTCCATGGTGGCATAATGGATCCTTGCTTCTATTGGTCCCCGAGCTGTAACAATCCATCCCTGGCCTTATTACAACCCCTGGTGCCACAATGGATCATTAGATTGTTAGCCTGCATTGGGTCACAATGGATCCTTGCTTCTCTTAACCTCTGTGGTGTCACAATGCATTCCAAGCCCTTTTAGGCCACTTGCTCTTACAATGAACCATTTGATTCTTGGCCTTCATGGTGTCATAATGGTTCCTTGCTTCTATAGGTCCCCATGCTGTCACAGTTCATCCGTGGTCCTTTTGCGCCTCCTGCTGTCAAAAGGGATCCTTAGATTGTTAGCCTGCATTGGGTCACAATGGTTCCTTGCTTCTCTTAACCCCTGTGGTGTCACAATGCATCCCATGCCCTTTTAGGCCACTTGATGTCACAATGAACCATTTGATTCTGGGCCTCCATTGTGGCATAATGGTTCCTTGTTTCTATAGGTGCCCATGCTGTCACAATTCATCCCTGGCCCTATTACAACCCCTGGTGTCAAATGGGATCCTGGGATTATTAGCCTCCATTGGGTCACAATGGATCCTTGCTTCTCTGAACCCGTGTGGTGTCACAAATGCATCCCATGCCCTTTTAGGCCACTTGATGTCACAATGAATCATTTGATTCTCGGCCTCCATGGTGTCATAATGTTTCCATGTTTTTATTGTGCCCCATGCTGTAACAATTCATCCCTTGCCCTTTTACACCACCTTGTGTTACAAGGGATCATTAGATTGTTAGCCTCCCTTGGGTCACAATGGTTCTTTGCTTCTCTTAACCTCTGTTGTGTCACAATGCATCCTATGCCCTTTTAGGCCACTTGACGTCACAATGAATCATTTGATTCTTGGCCTTCATGGTGTCATAATGGTTCCTTGTTTCTATTGGGCCCCATGCTGTCACAATTAATCCCTGGCCCTTTTGCGCCCCCTGGTGTCAAATGGGATTCTTCGATTGTTAGCCTGCATTGGGTCACAATGGTTCCTTGCTTCTCTTAACCCCTGTGGTGTCACAATGCATCCCATGCCCTTTTAGGCCACTTGATGTCACAATGAATCATTTGATTCTGGCCCTCCATTGTGGCATAATATTTCCATGTTTTTATTGTGCCCCTTGCATTCACAATTCATTCCTCGCCCTAATACAACCCCTGGTGCCACAATGGATCATTAGATTGTTAGCCTCCCTTGGGTCACAATGGTTCCTTGCTTCTCTTACCCCCTGTGGTGTCACAATGCATTCCAAGCCCTTTTAGGCCACTTGATGTCACAATGAATCATTTGATTCTTGGCCTCTATGGTGTCATAATATTTCCATGTTTTTATTGTGCCCCATGTATTCACAATTCTTCCCTGGCCCTTTTTATACCCCCTGGTGCCACAAGGGATCATTAGATTGTTAGCCTGCATTGGGTCACAATGGTTCCTTGCTTCTCTTAACCTCTGTGGTGTCACAATGCATTCCAAGCCCTTTTAGGCCACTTGGTCTTACAATGAACCATTTGATTCTTGGCCTTCATGGTGTCATAATGGTTCCTTGCTTCTATCGGTCCCCATGCTGTCACAGTTCTTCCGTGGTCCTTTTGCACCTCCTGCTGTCAAAAGGGATTCTAAGATTGTTAGCCTGCATTGGGTCACAATGGTTCCTTGCTTCTCTTAACCTCTGTGGTGTCACAATGCATCCCATGCCCTTTTAGGCCACACGATTTCACAATGAATTATTTGATTCTTGGCCTCCATGGTGGCATAATAGATCCTTGCTTCTATTTGTCCCCGTGCTGTAACAATCCATCACTGGGCCTTTAAAACCCCCTGTTGACACAAGGGATCATTAGATTGTTAGCCTGCATTGGGTCACAATGGTTCTTTGCTTCTCTTAACCTCTGTGGTGTCACAATGCATTCGAAGCCCTTTTAGGCCACTTGATGTCACAATGAATCATTTGATTCTTGGCCTCTATGGTGTCATAATATTTCCATGTTTTTATTGTGCCCCATGCATTCACAATTCATCCCTGGCTCTTTTACAACCCCGGGTGTCAAATGGGATCCTGGGATTATTAGCCTCCATTGCGTCACAATGGATCCTTGCTTCTCTTAACCTCTGTGGTGTCACAATGCATCCCATGCCCTTTTAGGCCACTTGATGTCACAATGAATCATTTGATTCTTGGCCTCCATGGTGTCATAATAGATCCTTGCTTCTATTGGGCCCCATGCATTCACAATTCATCCCTGGCTCTTTTACAACCCCTGGTGTCAAATGGGATCCTGGGATTATTAGCCTCCATTGCGTCACAATGGATCCTTGCTTCTGTTACCCCTGTGGTGTCACAATGCATCCCATGCCCTTTTAGGCCACTTGATGTCACAATGAATCATTTGATTCTTGGCCTCCATGGTGGCATAATAGATCCTTGCTTCTATTGGTCCCCGTGCTGTAACAATCCATCACTGGGCCTTTTTATACCCCCTGGTGCCACAATGGATCATTAGATTGTTAGCCTGCATTGGGTCACAATGGTTCTTTGCTTCTCTTAACCTCTGTGGTGTCACAATGCATTCCAAGCCCTTTTAGGCCACTTGGGGTTACAATGAATCATTTGATTCTTGGCCTTCATGGTGTCATAATGGTTCCTTGCTTCTATCGGTTCCCATGCTGTCACTGTTCTTCCGTGGTCCTTTTGCGCCTCCTGCTGTCAAAAGGGATTCGTAGATTGTTAGACTGCATTGGGTCACAATGGATCCCTGCTTCTCTTAACCCCTGTGGTGTCAGAATGCATCCCATGACCTTTTAGGCCACTTGATGTCACAATGAATCATTTGATTCTTGGCCTCCATGGTGTCATAATGGTTCCTTGTTTCTATTGGGCCCCATGCATTCACAATTCATCCCTGGCTCTTTTACAACCCCTGGTGTCAAATGGGATCCTGGGATTATTAGCCTCCATTGCGTCACAATGGATCCTTGCTTCTCTTACCCCTGTGGTGTCACAATGCATCCCATGCCCTTTTAGGCCACTTGATGTCACAATGAATCATTTGATTCTTGGCCTCCATGGTGGCGAAATTGCACCAGGTTTTAATTGGGCCCCATGCTTTCAGAATTCATCCCTGGCCCTATTGGTCCCACTGGTGTCAAAAGGGATCCTGGGATTATTAGCCTCCATTGGGTCACAATGGATCCTTGCTTCTCTTACCCCCTGTGGTGTCACAATGCATTCCAAGCCCTTTTAGGCCACTTGATGTCACAATGAATCATTTGATTCTTGGCCTCCATGGTGGCATAATAGATCCTTGCTTCTATTGGTCCCCGTGCTGTAACAATCCATCCCTGGCCCTTTTTATACCCCCTGGTGCCACAAGGGATCATTAGATTGTTAGTCTGCATTGGGTCACAATGGTTCTTTGCTTCTCTTAACCTCTGTGGTGTCACAATGCATTCCAAGCCCTTTTAGGCCACTTGGTCTTACAATGAACCATTTGATTCTTGGCCTTCATGGTGTCATAATGGTTCCTTGCTTCTATCGGTCCCCATGCTGTCACTGTTCATCCCTGGCTCTTTTACAACCCCTGGTGTCAAATGGGATCTTGGGATTATTAGCCTCCATTGGGTCACAATGGTTCCTTGCTTCTCTTTACCCCTGCGGTGTCACAATGCATCCCATGCCCTTTTAGGCCACTTGGTGTTACAATGAATCATTTGATTCTTGGCCTCTATGGTGTCATAATATTTCCATGTTTTTATTGTGCCCCATGCATTCACAATCCATACCTGGCCCTTTTTATACCCCCTGGTGCCGCAAGGGATCATTAGATTGTTAGCCTACATTGGGTCACAATGGTTCCTTGCTTCTCTTAACCTCTGTGGTGTCACAATGCATTCAAAGCCCTTTTAGGCCACTTGGTCTTAAAATGAACCATTTGATTCTTGGCCTTCATGGTGTCATAATGGTTCCTTGCTTCTATCGGTCCCCATGCTGTCACAATTCATCCCTGGCCCTTTTGCACCTCCTGCTGTCAAAAGGGATCATTAGATTGTTAGCCTGCATTGGGTCACAATGGTTCCTTGCTTCTCTTAACCCCTGTGGTGTCAGAATGCATCCCATGCCCTTTTAGGCCACTTGATGTCACAATGAATCATTTGATTCTTGGCCTCCATGGTTGCATAATAGATCCTTGCTTCTATTGGTCCCCGTGCTGTAACAATCCATCCCTGGCCCTTTTTATACCCCCTGGTGCCACAAGAGATCATTAGATTGTTAGCCTCCCTTGGGTCACAATGGATCCTTCCTTCTCTTAACCCCATGTGGTGTCACAATGCATCCCATGCCCTTTTAGGCCACACGATGTCACAATGAATTATTTGATTCTTGGCCTCCATGGTGGCATAATAGATCCTTGTTTCTATTGGTCCCCGTGCTGTAACAATTCATCCCTGGACCTTTTAGGCCCATTGGTGAAACAAGGCATCATTAGATTGTTAGCCTGCATTGGGTCACAATGGATCCTTGCTTCTCTTAACCCCTGTGGTGTCACAATGCATCCCATGCCCTTTTAGGCCACTTGATGTCACAATGAATCCTTTGATTCTTGGCCCCTATGGTGTCATAATGTTTCCATGTTTTTATTGTGCCCCATGCTGTAACAATTCATCCCTGGCCCTTTTACAGCACCTTGTGTCACAAGGGATCATTAGATTGTTAGCCCCCCTTGGGTCACAATGGATCCTTGCTTCTCTTAACCCCTGTGGTGTCACAATGCATCCCATGCCCTTTTAGGCCACTTGATGTCATAATGAATCATTTGATTCTTGGCCTCCATGGTGTCATAATGGTTCCTTGTTTCTATTGGGCCCCATGCATTCACGATTCATCCCTGGCTCTTTTACAACCCCTGGTGTCAAATGGGATCCTGGGATTATTAGCCTCCATTGGGTCACAATGGATCCTTGCTTCTCTTACCCCTGTGGTGTCACAATGCATCCCATGCCCTTTTAGGCCACTTGATGTCACAATGAATCATTTGATTCTGGGCCTCCATGGTGGCATAATAGATCCTTGCTTCTATTGGTCCCCGTGCTGTAACAATCCATCCCTGGCCCTTTTTATACCCCCTGGTGTCAAAAGGGATCATTAGATTGTTAGCCTGCATTGGGTCACAATGGTTCTTTGTTTCTCTTAACCTCTGTGGTGTCACAATGCATTCCAAGACATTTTAGGCCACTTGGTCTTACAATGAACCATTTGATTCTTGGCCTTCATGGTGTCATAATGGTTCCTTGCTTCTATAGGTCCCCATGCTGTCACAGTTCATCCGTGGTCCTTTTGCGCCTCCTGGTGTCAATAGGGATTCTTAGATTGTTAGCCTGCATTGGGTCACAATGTTTCCTTGATTCTCTTAACCCCTGTGGTGTCACAATGCATCCCATGCCCTTTTAGGCCACTTGATGTCACAATGAATCATTTGATTCTTGGCCTCCATAGTGGCATAATGGTTCCTTGTTTCTATTGGGCCCCATGCTGTCACAATTCATCCCTGGCCCTTTTACGCCCCCTGGTGTCAAATGGGATCCTGGGATTATTAGCCTCCATTGGGTCACAATGGTTCCTTGCTTCTCTTAACCTCTGTGGTGTCACAATGCATTCCAAGCCCTTTTAGGCCAATCGGTCTTTCAATGAATCATTTGATTCTTGGCCTCCATGGTGGCATAATAGATCCTTGCTTCTATTGGTCCCCGTGCTGTAACAATCCATTACTGGGCCTTTTACAAGCCCTGGTGTCAAAAGGGATCATTAGATTGTTAGCCTGCATTGGGTCACAATGGTTCCTTGCTTCTCTTAACCCCTGTGGTGTCACAATGCGTCCCATGTCCCTTTAGGCCACTTGGTGTTACAATGAATCATTTGATCCTTGGCCTCTATGGTGACATAATGTTTCCATGCTTTTCTTGGGCCCCATGCTGTAACAATTCATCCCTGGCCCTTTTACAACACCTTGTGTTACAAGGGATCATTAGATTGTTAGCCTCCCTTGGGTCACAATGGTTCCTTGCTTCTCTTAACCTCTGTGGTGTCACAATGCATCCCATGCCCTTTTTGGCCACTTGATGTCACAATGAATCATTTGATTCTGGGCCTCCATTGTGGCATAATGGTTCCTTGTTTCTATTGGGCCCCATGCTGTCACAATTCATCCCTGGCCCTATTACAACCCCTGGTGTCAAATGGGATCCTGGGATTATTAGCCTCCATTGGGTCACAATGGATCCTTGCTTCTCTTAACCCCTGTGGTGTCACAATGCATCCCATGCCCTTTTACCCCACTTGATGTCACAATGAATCATTTGATTCTTGGCCTCCATGGTGGCATAATAGATCCTTGCTTCTATTGGTCCCCGTGCTGTAACAATCCGTTACTGGGCCTTTTACAACCCCTGGTGTCAAAAGGGATCATTAGATTTTTAACCTGCTTTGGGTCACAATGGTTCCTTGCTTCTCTTGACCCCTGTGGTGTCACAATGCATCCCATGTCCCTTTAGGCCACTTGATGTTACAATGAATCATTTGATCCTTGGCCTCTATGGTGACATAATGTTTCCATGTTTTTCTTGGGCCACATGCTGTAACAATTCATCCCTGGCCCTTTTACGCCCCCTGGTGTCAAATGGGTTTCTGAGATTGTTAGGCTCCCTTGGGTCACAATGGTACCTTGCTTCTCTTAACCTCTGTGGTGTCACAATGCATTCCAAGCCCTTTTTGGACACTTGATGTCACAATGAATCACTTGATTCTTGGCCTCCATGGTGGCATAATAAATCCTTGCTTCTATTGGTCCCCGTGCTGTAAGAATCCATCACTGGGCCTTTTACAACCCCTGGTGTCAAACGGGATCATCAGATTGTTAGCCTGCATTGGGTCACAATGGATCCTTGCTTCTCTTACCCCTGTGGTGTCACAATGCTTCCCATGCCCTTTTAGGCCACTTGATGTCACAAGGAATCAATTGATTCTTGGCCTCCATGGTGTCATAATGGTTCCTTGTTTCTATTGGGCCCCATGCTGTCACAATTCATCCCTGGCCCTTTTACGCCCACTGGTGTCAAATGGGATCCTGGGATTATTAGCCTCCATTGGGTCACAATGGATCCTTCCTTCTCTGAACCCCTGTGGTGTCACAATGCATCCCATGCCCTTTTAGGCCACTTGATGTCACAATGAATCATTTGATTCTTGGCCTCCATGGTGGCATAATAGATCCTTGCTTCTATTGGTCCCCGTGCTGTAACAATTCATCCCTGGCCCTTTTTATACCCCTGGTGTCAAAAGGGATCATTAGATTGTTAGCCTGCATTGGGTCACAATGGTTCTTTGCTTCTCTTAACCTCTGTGGTGTCACAATGCATTCCAAGCCCTTTTAGGACACTTGGTCTTACAATGAACCATTTGATTCTTGGCCTTCATGGTGTCATAATGGTTCCTTGCTTCTATCGGTCCTCATGCTGTCACTGTTCATCCGTGGTCCTTTTGCGCCCCCTCGTGTCAAAAGGGATTCTTAGATTGTTAGCCTGCATTGGGTCACAATGGTTCCTTGCTTCTCTTAACCCCTGTGGTGTCACAATGCATCCCATGCCCTTTTAGGCCACTTGGTGTTACAATGAATCATTTGATTCTTTCCCTCCATGGTGGCATAATGGATCCTTGCTTCTATTGGTCCCCGAGCTGTAACAATCCATCCCTGGCCTTATTACAACCCCTGGTGCCACAATGGATCATTAGATTGTTAGCCTGCATTGGGTCACAATGGATCCTTGCTTCTCTTAACCTCTGTGGTGTCACAATGCATTCCAAGCCCTTTTAGGCCACTTGCTCTTACAATGAACCATTTGATTCTTGGCCTTCATGGTGTCATAATGGTTCCTTGCTTCTATAGGTCCCCATGCTGTCACAGTTCATCCGTGGTCCTTTTGCGCCTCCTGCTGTCAAAAGGGATCCTTAGATTGTTAGCCTGCATTGGGTCACAATGGTTCCTTGCTTCTCTTAACCCCTGTGGTGTCACAATGCATCCCATGCCCTTTTAGGCCACTTGATGTCACAATGAACCATTTGATTCTGGGCCTCCATTGTGGCATAATGGTTCCTTGTTTCTATAGGTGCCCATGCTGTCACAATTCATCCCTGGCCCTATTACAACCCCTGGTGTCAAATGGGATCCTGGGATTATTAGCCTCCATTGGGTCACAATGGATCCTTGCTTCTCTGAACCCGTGTGGTGTCACAAATGCATCCCATGCCCTTTTAGGCCACTTGATGTCACAATGAATCATTTGATTCTCGGCCTCCATGGTGTCATAATGTTTCCATGTTTTTATTGTGCCCCATGCTGTAACAATTCATCCCTTGCCCTTTTACACCACCTTGTGTTACAAGGGATCATTAGATTGTTAGCCTCCCTTGGGTCACAATGGTTCTTTGCTTCTCTTAACCTCTGTTGTGTCACAATGCATCCTATGCCCTTTTAGGCCACTTGACGTCACAATGAATCATTTGATTCTTGGCCTTCATGGTGTCATAATGGTTCCTTGTTTCTATTGGGCCCCATGCTGTCACAATTAATCCCTGGCCCTTTTGCGCCCCCTGGTGTCAAATGGGATTCTTCGATTGTTAGCCTGCATTGGGTCACAATGGTTCCTTGCTTCTCTTAACCCCTGTGGTGTCACAATGCATCCCATGCCCTTTTAGGCCACTTGATGTCACAATGAATCATTTGATTCTGGGCCTCCATTGTGGCATAATATTTCCATGTTTTTATTGTGCCCCTTGCATTCACAATTCATTCCTCGCCCTAATACAACCCCTGGTGCCACAATGGATCATTAGATTGTTAGCCTCCCTTGGGTCACAATGGTTCCTTGCTTCTCTTACCCCCTGTGGTGTCACAATGCATTCCAAGCCCTTTTAGGCCACTTGATGTCACAATGAATCATTTGATTCTTGGCCTCTATGGTGTCATAATATTTCCATGTTTTTATTGTGCCCCATGTATTCACAATTCTTCCCTGGCCCTTTTTATACCCCCTGGTGCCACAAGGGATCATTAGATTGTTAGCCTGCATTGGGTCACAATGGTTCCTTGCTTCTCTTAACCTCTGTGGTGTCACAATGCATTCCAAGCCCTTTTAGGCCACTTGGTCTTACAATGAACCATTTGATTCTTGGCCTTCATGGTGTCATAATGGTTCCTTGCTTCTATCGGTCCCCATGCTGTCACAGTTCTTCCGTGGTCCTTTTGCACCTCCTGCTGTCAAAAGGGATTCTAAGATTGTTAGCCTGCATTGGGTCACAATGGTTCCTTGCTTCTCTTAACCTCTGTGGTGTCACAATGCATCCCATGCCCTTTTAGGCCACACGATTTCACAATGAATTATTTGATTCTTGGCCTCCATGGTGGCATAATAGATCCTTGCTTCTATTTGTCCCCGTGCTGTAACAATCCATCACTGGGCCTTTAAAACCCCCTGTTGACACAAGGGATCATTAGATTGTTAGCCTGCATTGGGTCACAATGGTTCTTTGCTTCTCTTAACCTCTGTGGTGTCACAATGCATTCGAAGCCCTTTTAGGCCACTTGATGTCACAATGAATCATTTGATTCTTGGCCTCTATGGTGTCATAATATTTCCATGTTTTTATTGTGCCCCATGCATTCACAATTCATCCCTGGCTCTTTTACAACCCCGGGTGTCAAATGGGATCCTGGGATTATTAGCCTCCATTGCGTCACAATGGATCCTTGCTTCTCTTAACCTCTGTGGTGTCACAATGCATCCCATGCCCTTTTAGGCCACTTGATGTCACAATGAATCATTTGATTCTTGGCCTCCATGGTGTCATAATAGATCCTTGCTTCTATTGGGCCCCATGCATTCACAATTCATCCCTGGCTCTTTTACAACCCCTGGTGTCAAATGGGATCCTGGGATTATTAGCCTCCATTGCGTCACAATGGATCCTTGCTTCTGTTACCCCTGTGGTGTCACAATGCATCCCATGCCCTTTTAGGCCACTTGATGTCACAATGAATCATTTGATTCTTGGCCTCCATGGTGGCATAATAGATCCTTGCTTCTATTGGTCCCCGTGCTGTAACAATCCATCACTGGGCCTTTTTATACCCCCTGGTGCCACAATGGATCATTAGATTGTTAGCCTGCATTGGGTCACAATGGTTCTTTGCTTCTCTTAACCTCTGTGGTGTCACAATGCATTCCAAGCCCTTTTAGGCCACTTGGGGTTACAATGAATCATTTGATTCTTGGCCTTCATGGTGTCATAATGGTTCCTTGCTTCTATCGGTTCCCATGCTGTCACTGTTCTTCCGTGGTCCTTTTGCGCCTCCTGCTGTCAAAAGGGATTCGTAGATTGTTAGACTGCATTGGGTCACAATGGATCCCTGCTTCTCTTAACCCCTGTGGTGTCAGAATGCATCCCATGCCCTTTTAGGCCACTTGATGTCACAATGAATCATTTGATTCTTGGCCTCCATGGTGTCATAATGGTTCCTTGTTTCTATTGGGCCCCATGCATTCACAATTCATCCCTGGCTCTTTTACAACCCCTGGTGTCAAATGGGATCCTGGGATTATTAGCCTCCATTGCGTCACAATGGATCCTTGCTTCTCTTACCCCTGTGGTGTCACAATGCATCCCATGCCCTTTTAGGCCACTTGATGTCACAATGAATCATTTGATTCTTGGCCTCCATGGTGGCGAAATTGCACCAGGTTTTAATTGGGCCCCATGCTTTCAGAATTCATCCCTGGCCCTATTGGTCCCACTGGTGTCAAAAGGGATCCTGGGATTATTAGCCTCCATTGGGTCACAATGGATCCTTGCTTCTCTTACCCCCTGTGGTGTCACAATGCATTCCAAGCCCTTTTAGGCCACTTGATGTCACAATGAATCATTTGATTCTGGGCCTCCATGGTGGCATAATAGATCCTTGCTTCTATTGGTCCCCGTGCTGTAACAATCCATCCCTGGCCCTTTTTATACCGCCTGGTGCCACAAGCGATCATTAGATTGTTAGCCTGCAGTGGGTCACAATGGTTCCTTGCTTCTCTTAACCTCTGTGGTGTCACAATGCATCCCATGCCCTTTTAGGCCACTTGATGTCACAATGAATCATTTGATTCTTGGCCTCCATGGTGTCATAATATTTCCATGTTTTTACTGTGCCCCATGCATTCACAATTCATCCCTGGCCCTATTACAACCCCTGGTGCCACAATGGATCATTAGATTGTTAGCCTCCCTTGGGTCACAATGGTTCCTTGCTTCTCTTAACCTCTGTGGTGTCACAATGCATTCCAAGCCCTTTTAGGCCACTTGATGTCACAATGAATCATTTGATTCTTGGCCTCCATGGTGGCATAATAGATCCTTGCTTCTATTGGTCCCCGTGCTGTAACAATCCATCCCTGGGCCTTTTTATACCCCCTGGTGCCACAAGCGATCATTAGATTGTTAGCCTGCATTTGGTCACAATGGTTCCTTGCTTCTCTTACCCTCTGTGGTGTCACAATGCATCCCATGCCCTTTTAGGCCACTTGATGTCACAATGAATCATTTGAGTCTTGGCCTCTATGGTGTCATAATATTTCCATGTTTTTATTGTGCCCCATGCATTCACAATTCATCCCTGGCCCTATTACAACCCCTGGTGCCACAATGGATCATTAGATTGTTAGCCTGCATTTGGTCACAATGGTTCTTTGCTTCTCTTAAGCTCTGTGGTGTCACAATGCATTCCAAGCCCTTTTAGGACCCTTGGTCTTACAATGAACCATTTGATTCTTGGCCTTCCTGGTGTCATAATGGTTCCTTGCTTCTATCCGTCCCCATGCTGTCACTGTTCATCCGTGGTCCTTTTGCGCCCCAAGGTGTCAAAAAGGATTCTTAGATTGTTAGCCTGCATTGGGTCACAATGGTTCCTTGCTTCTCTTAACCCCTGTGGTGTCACAATGCATCCCATGCCCTTTTAGGCCACTTGATGTCACAATGAATCATTTGATTCTTTGCCTCCATGGTGGCATAATAGATCCTTGCTTCTATTGGTCCCCGAGCTGTAACAATCCATCCCTGGCCCTTTTTATACCCCCTGGTGCCACAAGGGATCATTAGATTGTTAGCCTGCATTGGGTCACAATGGTTCCTTGCTTCTCTTAACCTCTGTGGTGTCACAATGCATTCCAAGCCCTTTTAGGCCACTTGGTCTTACAATGAACCATTTGATTCTTGGCCTTCATGGTGTCATAATGGTTCCTTGCTTCTATCGGTCCCCATGCTGTCCCAGTTCTTCCGTGGTCCTTTTGCACCTCCTGCTGTCAAAAGGGATTCTAAGATTGTTAGCCTGCATTGGGTCACAATGGTTCCTTGCTTCTCTTAACCTCTGTGGTGTCACAATGCATCCCATGCCCTTTTAGGCCACTTGATGTCACAATGAATCATTTGATTCTTGGCCTCCATGGTGTCATAATGTTTCCTTGTTTCTATTGGGCCCTATGCTGTCACAATTCGTTCCTGGGCCTTTTACGCCCCCTGGTCTCAAAAGGGATCCTGGGATTATTAGCCTCCATTGGGTCACAATGGATCCTTCCTTCTCTTAACCCCATGTGGTGTCACAATGCATCCCATGCCCTTTTAGGCCACACGATTTCACAATGAATTATTTGATTCTTGGCCTCCATGGTGGCATAATAGATCCTTGCTTCTATTTGTCCCCGTGCTGTAACAATTCATCCCTGGACCTTTTAGGCCCATTGGTGAAACAAGGGATCATTAGATTGTTAGCCTGCATTGGGTCACAATGGATCCTTGCTTCTCTTAACCCCTGTGGTGTCACAAAGCATCCCATGCCCTTTTAGGCCACTTGATGTCATAATGAATCATTTGATTCTTGGCCTCCATGGTGTCATAATGGTTCCTTGTTTCTATTGAGCCCCATGCATTCACAATTCATCCCTGGCTCTTTTACAACCCATGGTGTCAAATGGGATTCTTAGATTGTTAGCCTCCCTTGGGTCACAATGGATCCTTGCTTCTCTTACCCCTGTGGTGTCACAAATGCATCCCATGCCCTTTTAGGCCACTTGATGTCACAATGAATCATTTGATTCTTGGCCTCCATGGTGGCATAATAGATCCTTGCTTCTATTGGTCCCCGTGCTGTAACAATCCATCACTGGCCCTTTTTATACCCCCTGGTGCCACAAGGGATCATTAGATTGTTAGCCTCCCTTGGGTCACAATGGTTCCTTGCTTCTCTTAACCTCTGTGGTGTCACAATGCATCCCATGCCCTTTTAGGCCACTTGATGTCACAATGAATCATTTGATTCTTGGCCTCCATGGTGTCATAATGGTTCCTTGTTTCTATTGGTCCCCGTGCTGTAACAATTCATCCCTGGACCTTTTAGGCCCATTGGTGAAACAAGGGATCATTAGATTGTTAGCCTGCATTGGGTCACAATGGATCCTTGCTTCTCTTAACCCCTGTGGTGTCACAATGCAGCCCATGCCCTTTTAGGCCACTTGATGTCACAATGAATCATTTGATTGTGGGCCTCCATGGTGTCATAATGGTTCCTTGTTTCTATTGGTCCCCGTGCTGTAACAATCCATCCCTGGCCCTTTTTATACCCCCTTTTGTCAAAAGCGATTCTTAGATTGTTAGCCTCCCTTGGGTCACAATGGTTCCTTGCTTCTCTTAACCTCTGTGGTGTCACAATGCATTCCAAGCCCTTTTAGGCCACCTGATGTCACAATGAACCATTTGATTCTTGGCCCTCATGGTGTCATAATGGTTCCTTGCTTCTATAGGTCCCCATGCTGTCACAGTTCATCCGTGGTCCTTTTGCGCCCCCTGATGTCAAATGGGATCCTGGGATTATTAGCCTCCATTGGGTCACAAGGGATCCTTGCTTCTCTTAACCCCTGTGGTGTTACAATGCATCCCATGCCCTTGTAGGCCACTTGATGTCACAATGAATCATTTGATTCTTGGCCTCCATGGTGGCGAAATTGCACCAGGTTTTAATTGGGCCCCATGCTTTCAGAATTCATCCCTGGCCCTTTTGGGCCCACTGGTGTCAAATGGGATCCTGGGATTATTAGCCTCCATTGGGTCACACTGGATCCTTGCTTCTCTTATCCCCTGTGGTGTCACAATGCATCCCATGCCCTTTTAGGCCACTTGATGTCACAATGAATCATTTGATTCTTGGCCTCCATGGTGGCATAATAGATCCTTGCTTCTATTGGTCCCCGAGCTGTAACAATCCATCCCTGGCCCTTTTTATACCCCCTGGTGCCACAAGCGATCATTAGATTGTTAGCCTGCATAGGGTCACAATGGTTCCTTGCTTCTCTTAACCTCTGTGGTGTCACAATGCATTCCAAGCCCTTTTTGGACACTTGATGTCACAATGAATCACTTGATTCTTGGCCTCCATGGTGGCATAATAAATCCTTGCTTCTATTGGTCCCCGTGCTGTAAGAATCCATCACTGGGCCTTTTACAACCCCTGGTGTCAAACGGGATCATCAGATTGTTAGCCTGCATTGGGTCACAATGGATCCTTGCTTCTCTTACCCCTGTGGTGTCACAATGCTTCCCATGCCCTTTTAGGCCACTTGATGTCACAAGGAATCATTTGATTCTTGGCCTCCATGGTGTCATAATGGTTCCTTGTTTCTATTGGGCCCCATGCTGTCACAATTCATCCCTGGCCCTTTTACGCCCACTGGTGTCAAATGGGATCCTGGGATTATTAGCCTCCATTGGGTCACAATGGATCCTTCCTTCTCTGAACCCCTGTGGTGTCACAATGCATCCCATGCCCTTTTAGGCCACTTGATGTCACAATGAATCATTTGATTCTTGGCCTCCATGGTGGCATAATAGATCCTTGCTTCTATTGGTCCCCGTGCTGTAACAATTCATCCCTGGCCCTTTTTATACCCCTGGTGTCAAAAGGGATCATTAGATTGTTAGCCTGCATTGGGTCACAATGGTTCTTTGCTTCTCTTAACCTCTGTGGTGTCACAATGCATTCCAAGCCCTTTTAGGAAACTTGGTCTTACAATGAACCATTTGATTCTTGGCCTTCATGGTGTCATAATGGTTCCTTGCTTCTATCGGTCCTCATGCTGTCACTGTTCATCCGTGGTCCTTTTGCGCCCCCTCGTGTCAAAAGGGATTCTTAGATTGTTAGCCTGCATTGGGTCACAATGGTTCCTTGCTTCTCTTAACCCCTGTGGTGTCACAATGCATCCCATGCCCTTTTAGGCCACTTGGTGTTACAATGAATCATTTGATTCTTTCCCTCCATGGTGGCATAATGGATCCTTGCTTCTATTGGTCCCCGAGCTGTAACAATCCATCCCTGGCCTTATTACAACCCCTGGTGCCACAATGGATCATTAGATTGTTAGCCTGCATTGGGTCACAATGGATCCTTGCTTCTCTTAACCTCTGTGGTGTCACAATGCATTCCAAGCCCTTTTAGGCCACTTGCTCTTACAATGAACCATTTGATTCTTGGCCTTCATGGTGTCATAATGGTTCCTTGCTTCTATAGGTCCCCATGCTGTCACAGTTCATCCGTGGTCCTTTTGCGCCTCCTGCTGTCAAAAGGGATCCTTAGATTGTTAGCCTGCACTGGGTCACAATGGTTCCTTGCTTCTCTTAACCCCTGTGGTGTCACAATGCATCCCATGCCCTTTTAGGCCACTTGATGTCACAATGAACCATTTGATTCTGGGCCTCCATTGTGGCATAATGGTTCCTTGTTTCTATAGGTGCCCATGCTGTCACAATTCATCCCTGGCCCTATTACAACCCCTGGTGTCAAATGGGATCCTGGGATTATTAGCCTCCATTGGGTCACAATGGATCCTTGCTTCTCTGAACCCGTGTGGTGTCACAAATGCATCCCATGCCCTTTTAGGCCACTTGATGTCACAATGAATCATTTGATTCTCGGCCTCCATGGTGTCATAATGTTTCCATGTTTTTATTGTGCCCCATGCTGTAACAATTCATCCCTTGCCCTTTTACACCACCTTGTGTTACAAGGGATCATTAGATTGTTAGCCTCCCTTGGGTCACAATGGTTCTTTGCTTCTCTTAACCTCTGTTGTGTCACAATGCATCCTATGCCCTTTTAGGCCACTTGACGTCACAATGAATCATTTGATTCTTGGCCTTCATGGTGTCATAATGGTTCCTTGTTTCTATTGGGCCCCATGCTGTCACAATTAATCCCTGGCCCTTTTGCGCCCCCTGGTGTCAAATGGGATTCTTCGATTGTTAGCCTGCATTGGGTCACAATGGTTCCTTGCTTCTCTTAACCCCTGTGGTGTCACAATGCATCCCATGCCCTTTTAGGCCACTTGATGTCACAATGAATCATTTGATTCTGGCCCTCCATTGTGGCATAATATTTCCATGTTTTTATTGTGCCCCTTGCATTCACAATTCATTCCTCGCCCTAATACAACCCCTGGTGCCACAATGGATCATTAGATTGTTAGCCTCCCTTGGGTCACAATGGTTCCTTGCTTCTCTTACCCCCTGTGGTGTCACAATGCATTCCAAGCCCTTTTAGGCCACTTGATGTCACAATGAATCATTTGATTCTTGGCCTCTATGGTGTCATAATATTTCCATGTTTTTATTGTGCCCCATGTATTCACAATTCTTCCCTGGCCCTTTTTATACCCCCTGGTGCCACAAGGGATCATTAGATTGTTAGCCTGCATTGGGTCACAATGGTTCCTTGCTTCTCTTAACCTCTGTGGTGTCACAATGCATTCCAAGCCCTTTTAGGCCACTTGGTCTTACAATGAACCATTTGATTCTTGGCCTTCATGGTGTCATAAT
The DNA here is from genome assembly GCF_963662255.1 of Cinclus cinclus. NCBI lineage: Eukaryota > Metazoa > Chordata > Aves > Passeriformes > Cinclidae > Cinclus > Cinclus cinclus. Next base: position 921,036 of record NW_026912246.1, on the reverse strand, counting down.
GGTTCCTTGCTTCTATCGGTCCCCATGCTGTCACAGTTCTTCCGTGGTCCTTTTGCACCTCCTGCTGTCAAAAGGGATTCTAAGATTGTTAGCCTGCATTGGGTCACAATGGTTCCTTGCTTCTCTTAACCTCTGTGGTGTCACAATGCATCCCATGCCCTTTTAGGCCACACGATTTCACAATGAATTATTTGATTCTTGGCCTCCATGGTGGCATAATAGATCCTTGCTTCTATTTGTCCCCGTGCTGTAACAATCCATCACTGGGCCTTTAAAACCCCCTGTTGACACAAGGGATCATTAGATTGTTAGCCTGCATTGGGTCACAATGGTTCTTTGCTTCTCTTAACCTCTGTGGTGTCACAATGCATTCGAAGCCCTTTTAGGCCACTTGATGTCACAATGAATCATTTGATTCTTGGCCTCTATGGTGTCATAATATTTCCATGTTTTTATTGTGCCCCATGCATTCACAATTCATCCCTGGCTCTTTTACAACCCCGGGTGTCAAATGGGATCCTGGGATTATTAGCCTCCATTGCGTCACAATGGATCCTTGCTTCTCTTAACCTCTGTGGTGTCACAATGCATCCCATGCCCTTTTAGGCCACTTGATGTCACAATGAATCATTTGATTCTTGGCCTCCATGGTGTCATAATAGATCCTTGCTTCTATTGGGCCCCATGCATTCACAATTCATCCCTGGCTCTTTTACAACCCCTGGTGTCAAATGGGATCCTGGGATTATTAGCCTCCATTGCGTCACAATGGATCCTTGCTTCTGTTACCCCTGTGGTGTCACAATGCATCCCATGCCCTTTTAGGCCACTTGATGTCACAATGAATCATTTGATTCTTGGCCTCCATGGTGGCATAATAGATCCTTGCTTCTATTGGTCCCCGTGCTGTAACAATCCATCACTGGGCCTTTTTATACCCCCTGGTGCCACAATGGATCATTAGATTGTTAGCCTGCATTGGGTCACAATGGTTCTTTGCTTCTCTTAACCTCTGTGGTGTCACAATGCATTCCAAGCCCTTTTAGGCCACTTGGGGTTACAATGAATCATTTGATTCTTGGCCTTCATGGTGTCATAATGGTTCCTTGCTTCTATCGGTTCCCATGCTGTCACTGTTCTTCCGTGGTCCTTTTGCGCCTCCTGCTGTCAAAAGGGATTCGTAGATTGTTAGACTGCATTGGGTCACAATGGATCCCTGCTTCTCTTAACCCCTGTGGTGTCAGAATGCATCCCATGACCTTTTAGGCCACTTGATGTCACAATGAATCATTTGATTCTTGGCCTCCATGGTGTCATAATGGTTCCTTGTTTCTATTGGGCCCCATGCATTCACAATTCATCCCTGGCTCTTTTACAACCCCTGGTGTCAAATGGGATCCTGGGATTATTAGCCTCCATTGCGTCACAATGGATCCTTGCTTCTCTTACCCCTGTGGTGTCACAATGCATCCCATGCCCTTTTAGGCCACTTGATGTCACAATGAATCATTTGATTCTTGGCCTCCATGGTGGCGAAATTGCACCAGGTTTTAATTGGGCCCCATGCTTTCAGAATTCATCCCTGGCCCTATTGGTCCCACTGGTGTCAAAAGGGATCCTGGGATTATTAGCCTCCATTGGGTCACAATGGATCCTTGCTTCTCTTACCCCCTGTGGTGTCACAATGCATTCCAAGCCCTTTTAGGCCACTTGATGTCACAATGAATCATTTGATTCTTGGCCTCCATGGTGGCATAATAGATCCTTGCTTCTATTGGTCCCCGTGCTGTAACAATCCATCCCTGGCCCTTTTTATACCCCCTGGTGCCACAAGGGATCATTAGATTGTTAGTCTGCATTGGGTCACAATGGTTCTTTGCTTCTCTTAACCTCTGTGGTGTCACAATGCATTCCAAGCCCTTTTAGGCCACTTGGTCTTACAATGAACCATTTGATTCTTGGCCTTCATGGTGTCATAATGGTTCCTTGCTTCTATCGGTCCCCATGCTGTCACTGTTCATCCCTGGCTCTTTTACAACCCCTGGTGTCAAATGGGATCTTGGGATTATTAGCCTCCATTGGGTCACAATGGTTCCTTGCTTCTCTTTACCCCTGCGGTGTCACAATGCATCCCATGCCCTTTTAGGCCACTTGGTGTTACAATGAATCATTTGATTCTTGGCCTCTATGGTGTCATAATATTTCCATATTTTTATTGTGCCCCATGCATTCACAATCCATACCTGGCCCTTTTTATACCCCCTGGTGCCGCAAGGGATCATTAGATTGTTAGCCTACATTGGGTCACAATGGTTCCTTGCTTCTCTTAACCTCTGTGGTGTCACAATGCATTCAAAGCCCTTTTAGGCCACTTGGTCTTAAAATGAACCATTTGATTCTTGGCCTTCATGGTGTCATAATGGTTCCTTGCTTCTATCGGTCCCCATGCTGTCACAATTCATCCCTGGCCCTTTTGCACCTCCTGCTGTCAAAAGGGATCATTAGATTGTTAGCCTGCATTGGGTCACAATGGTTCCTTGCTTCTCTTAACCCCTGTGGTGTCAGAATGCATCCCATGCCCTTTTAGGCCACTTGATGTCACAATGAATCATTTGATTCTTGGCCTCCATGGTTGCATAATAGATCCTTGCTTCTATTGGTCCCCGTGCTGTAACAATCCATCCCTGGCCCTTTTTATACCCCCTGGTGCCACAAGGGATCATTAGATTGTTAGCCTCCCTTGGGTCACAATGGATCCTTCCTTCTCTTAACCCCATGTGGTGTCACAATGCATCCCATGCCCTTTTAGGCCACACGATGTCACAATGAATTATTTGATTCTTGGCCTCCATGGTGGCATAATAGATCCTTGTTTCTATTGGTCCCCGTGCTGTAACAATTCATCCCTGGACCTTTTAGGCCCATTGGTGAAACAAGGGATCATTAGATTGTTAGCCTGCATTGGGTCACAATGGTTCCTTGCTTCTCTTAACCCCTGTGGTGTCACAATGCATCCCATGCCCTTTTAGGCCACTTGATGTCACAATGAATCCTTTGATTCTTGGCCTCTATGGTGTCATAATGTTTCCATGTTTTTATTGTGCCCCATGCTGTAACAATTCATCCCTGGCCCTTTTACAGCACCTTGTGTCACAAGGGATCATTAGATTGTTAGCCCCCCTTGGGTCACAATGGATCCTTGCTTCTCTTAACCCCTGTGGTGTCACAATGCATCCCATGCCCTTTTAGGCCACTTGATGTCATAATGAATCATTTGATTCTTGGCCTCCATGGTGTCATAATGGTTCCTTGTTTCTATTGGGCCCCATGCATTCACGATTCATCCCTGGCTCTTTTACAACCCCTGGTGTCAAATGGGATCCTGGGATTATTAGCCTCCATTGGGTCACAATGGATCCTTGCTTCTCTTACCCCTGTGGTGTCACAATGCATCCCATGCCCTTTTAGGCCACTTGATGTCACAATGAATCATTTGATTCTGGGCCTCCATGGTGGCATAATAGATCCTTGCTTCTATTGGTCCCCGTGCTGTAACAATCCATCCCTGGCCCTTTTTATACCCCCTGGTGCCACAAGCGATCATTAGATTGTTAGCCTGCAGTGGGTCACAATGGTTCCTTGCTTCTCTTAACCTCTGTGGTGTCACAATGCATTCCAAGCCCTTTTAGGCCACTTGATGTCACAATGAATCATTTGATTCTTGGCCTCCATGGTGGCATAATAGATCCTTGCTTCTATTGGTCCCCGTGCTGTAACAATCCATCCCTGGCCCTTTTTATACCCCCTGGTGCCACAAGCGATCATTAGATTGTTAGCCTGCATTTGGTCACAATGGTTCCTTGCTTCTCTTACCCTCTGTGGTGTCACAATGCATCCCATGCCCTTTTAGGCCACTTGATGTCACAATGAATCATTTGAGTCTTGGCCTCTATGGTGTCATAATATTTCCATGTTTTTATTGTGCCCCATGCATTCACAATTCATCCCTGGCCCTATTACAACCCCTGGTGCCACAATGGATCATTAGATTGTTAGCCTGCATTTGGTCACAATGGTTCTTTGCTTCTCTTAAGCTCTGTGGTGTCACAATGCATTCCAAGCCCTTTTAGGACCCTTGGTCTTACAATGAACCATTTGATTCTTGGCCTTCCTGGTGTCATAATGGTTCCTTGCTTCTATCCGTCCCCATGCTGTCACTGTTCATCCGTGGTCCTTTTGCGCCCCAAGGTGTCAAAAAGGATTCTTAGATTGTTAGCCTGCATTGGGTCACAATGGTTCCTTGCTTCTCTTAACCCCTGTGGTGTCACAATGCATCCCATGCCCTTTTAGGCCACTTGATGTCACAATGAATCATTTGATTCTTTGCCTCCATGGTGGCATAATAGATCCTTGCTTCTATTGGTCCCCGAGCTGTAACAATCCATCCCTGGCCCTTTTTATACCCCCTGGTGCCACAAGGGATCATTAGATTGTTAGCCTGCATTGGGTCACAATGGTTCCTTGCTTCTCTTAACCTCTGTGGTGTCACAATGCATTCCAAGCCCTTTTAGGCCACTTGGTCTTACAATGAACCATTTGATTCTTGGCCTTCATGGTGTCATAATGGTTCCTTGCTTCTATCGGTCCCCATGCTGTCCCAGTTCTTCCGTGGTCCTTTTGCACCTCCTGCTGTCAAAAGGGATTCTAAGATTGTTAGCCTGCATTGGGTCACAATGGTTCCTTGCTTCTCTTAACCTCTGTGGTGTCACAATGCATCCCATGCCCTTTTAGGCCACTTGATGTCACAATGAATCATTTGATTCTTGGCCTCCATGGTGTCATAATGTTTCCTTGTTTCTATTGGGCCCTATGCTGTCACAATTCGTTCCTGGGCCTTTTACGCCCCCTGGTCTCAAAAGGGATCCTGGGATTATTAGCCTCCATTGGGTCACAATGGATCCTTCCTTCTCTTAACCCCATGTGGTGTCACAATGCATCCCATGCCCTTTTAGGCCACACGATTTCACAATGAATTATTTGATTCTTGGCCTCCATGGTGGCATAATAGATCCTTGTTTCTATTGGTCCCCGTGCTGTCACAATTCATCCCTGGACCTTTTAGGCCCATTGGTGAAACAAGGGATCATTAGATTGTTAGCCTGCATTGGGTCACAATGGATCCTTGCTTCTCTTAACCCCTGTGGTGTCACAAAGCATCCCATGCCCTTTTAGGCCACTTGATGTCATAATGAATCATTTGATTCTTGGCCTCCATGGTGTCATAATGGTTCCTTGTTTCTATTGAGCCCCATGCATTCACAATTCATCCCTGGCTCTTTTACAACCCATGGTGTCAAATGGGATTCTTAGATTGTTAGCCTCCCTTGGGTCACAATGGATCCTTGCTTCTCTTACCCCTGTGGTGTCACAAATGCATCCCATGCCCTTTTAGGCCACTTGATGTCACAATGAATCATTTGATTCTTGGCCTCCATGGTGGCATAATAGATCCTTGCTTCTATTGGTCCCCGTGCTGTAACAATCCATCACTGGCCCTTTTTATACCCCCTGGTGCCACAAGGGATCATTAGATTGTTAGCCTCCCTTGGGTCACAATGGTTCCTTGCTTCTCTTAACCTCTGTGGTGTCACAATGCATCCCATGCCCTTTTAGGCCACTTGATGTCACAATGAATCATTTGATTCTTGGCCTCCATGGTGTCATAATGGTTCCTTGTTTCTATTGGTCCCCGTGCTGTAACAATTCATCCCTGGACCTTTTAGGCCCATTGGTGAAACAAGGGATCATTAGATTGTTAGCCTGCATTGGGTCACAATGGATCCTTGCTTCTCTTAACCCCTGTGGTGTCACAATGCAGCCCATGCCCTTTTAGGCCACTTGATGTCACAATGAATCATTTGATTGTGGGCCTCCATGGTGTCATAATGGTTCCTTGTTTCTATTGGTCCCCGTGCTGTAACAATCCATCCCTGGCCCTTTTTATACCCCCTTTTGTCAAAAGCGATTCTTAGATTGTTAGCCTCCCTTGGGTCACAATGGTTCCTTGCTTCTCTTAACCTCTGTGGTGTCACAATGCATTCCAAGCCCTTTTAGGCCACCTGATGTCACAATGAACCATTTGATTCTTGGCCCTCATGGTGTCATAATGGTTCCTTGCTTCTATAGGTCCCCATGCTGTCACAGTTCATCCGTGGTCCTTTTGCGCCCCCTGATGTCAAATGGGATCCTGGGATTATTAGCCTCCATTGGGTCACAAGGGATCCTTGCTTCTCTTAACCCCTGTGGTGTTACAATGCATCCCATGCCCTTGTAGGCCACTTGATGTCACAATGAATCATTTGATTCTTGGCCTCCATGGTGGCGAAATTGCACCAGGTTTTAATTGGGCCCCATGCTTTCAGAATTCATCCCTGGCCCTTTTGGGCCCACTGGTGTCAAATGGGATCCTGGGATTATTAGCCTCCATTGGGTCACACTGGATCCTTGCTTCTCTTATCCCCTGTGGTGTCACAATGCATCCCATGCCCTTTTAGGCCACTTGATGTCACAATGAATCATTTGATTCTTGGCCTCCATGGTGGCATAATAGATCCTTGCTTCTATTGGTCCCCGAGCTGTAACAATCCATCCCTGGCCCTTTTTATACCCCCTGGTGCCACAAGCGATCATTAGATTGTTAGCCTGCATTGGGTCACAATGGTTCCTTGCTTCTCTTAACCTCTGTGGCGTCACAATGCATTCCAAGCCCTTTTAGGCCACTTGGTCTTACAATGAGCCATTTGATACTTGGCCTTCATGGTGTCATAATGGTTCCTTGCTTCTATCGGTCCCCATGCTGTCACTGTTCATCCCTGGCTCTTTTACAACCCCTGGTGTCAAATGGGATCATTAGATTGTTAGCCTGCATTGGGTCACAATGGTTTCTTGCTTCTCTTAACCCCTGTGGTGTCACAAATGCATCCCATGCCCTTTTAGGCCACTTGATGTCACAAGGAATCATTTGATTCTGGGCCTCCATGGTGGCATAATAGATCCTTGCTTCTATTGGTCTCCGTGCTGTAACAGTCCATCTCTGGCCCTTTTTATACCCCCTGGTGCCACAAGGGATCATTAGATTGTTAGACTGCATTGGGTCACAATGGTTCCTTGCTTCTCTTAACCTCTGTGGTGTCACAATGCATCCCATGCCCTTTTAGGCCACTTGATGTCACAATGAATCATTTGATTCTTGGCCTCCATGGTGGCATAATGGATCCTTGCTTCTATTGGTCCCCGAGCTGTAACAATCCATCCCTGGCCCTTTTTGTACCCCCTGGTGCCACAAGGGATCATTAGATTGTTAGCCTGCATTGGGTCACAATGGTTCCTTGCTTCTCTTAACCCATGTGGTGTCACAATGCAGCCCACGCCCTTTTAGGCCACTTGATGTCACAATGAATCACTTGATTCTTGGCCTCCATGGTAGCATAATAGATCCTTGCTTCTATTGGTCCCCGTGCTGTAACAATCCATCCCTGGCCCTTTTTATACCCCCTGGTGCCACAAGGGATCATTAGATTGTTAGCCTGCATTGGGTCACAATCTTTCCTTGCTTCTCTTAACCCCTGTGGTGTCACAATGCATCCCATGCCCTTTTAGGCCACTTGATGTCACAATGAACCATTTGATTCTTGGCCTCCATGGTGGCGAAATTGCACCAGGTTTTAATTGGGCCCCATGCTTTCAGAATTCATCCCTGGCCCTTTTGGGCCCACTGGTGTCAAATGGGATCCTGGGATTATTATCCTCCATTGGGTCACAATGGATCCTTGCTTCTCTTAACCCCTGTGGTGTCACAATGCATCCCATGCCCTTTTAGGCCACTTGATGTCACAATGAATCATTTGATTCTTGTCCTCCATGGTGGCATAATGGATCCTTGCTTCTATTGGTCCCCGTGTTGTAACAATCCATCCCTGGCCCTTTTTATACCCCCTGGTGTCAAAAGAGATTCTTAGATTGTTAGCCTGCATGGGATCACAATTCTTCCTTGCTTCTCTTAATCACTTTGGTGTCACAATGCATTCCTAGCCCTTTTAGGCCAATTGGTCTTACAATGAACCATTTGATTCTTGGCCTTCATGGTGTCATAATGGTTCCTTGCTTCTATCGGTCCCCATGCTGTCACAGTTCTTCCGTGGTCCTTTTGCGCCTCCTGCTGTCAAAAGGCATACTTAGATTGTTAGCCTGCATTGGGTCACAATGGTTCCTTGCTTCTCTTAACCCCTGTGGTGTCAGAATGCATCCCATGCCCTTTTAGGCCGCTTGATGTCACAATGAATCATTTGATTCTTGGCCTCCATGGTGGCATAATAGATCCTTGCTTCTATTGGTCCCCGTGCTGTAACAATCCATCCCTGGCCCTTTTTATACCCCCTGTTGCCACAAGCGGTCATTAGATTGTTAGCCTGCATTGGGTCACAATGGTTCCTTGCTTCTCTTAACCTCTGTGGTGTCACAATGCATTCCAAGCCCTTTTAGGCCACTTGATCTTACAATGAACCATTTGATTCTTGGCCTTCAGGGTGTCATAATGCTTCCTTGCTTCTATCGGTCCCCATGCTGTCTCAGTTCTTCCGTGGTCCTTTTCGCCCCAAGGTGTCAAAAGGGATTCTTAGATTGTTAGCCTGCATTGGGTCACAATGGTTCCTTGCTTCTCTTAACCTCTGTGGTGTCACAATGCATCCCATGCCCTTTTAGGCCACTTGATGTCACAAGGAATCATTTGATTCTTGCCCTCCATGGTTGTATAATGGTTCCTTGTTTCTATTGGTCCCCATGCTGTAACAATCCATCCCTGGCCCTTTTTATACCCCCTGGTGCCACAAGGGATCATTAGATTGTTAGTTACCCTAGAGTCACAATGGTTCCTTGCTTCTCTTACCCTCTGTGGTGTCACAATGCATTCCAAGCCCTTTTAGGCCACTTGATGTCACAATGAACCATTTGATTCTTGGCCTCCATGGTGGCGTAATTGCACCAGGTTTTAATTGGGCCCCATGCTTTCAGAATTCATCCCTGGCCCTTTTGGGCCCACTGGTGTCAAATGGGATCCTGGGATTATTTGCCTCCATTGGGTCACAATGGATCCTTGCTTCTCTTAACCCCTGTGGTGTCACAATGCATCCCATGCCCTTTTAGGCCACTTGATGTCACAATGAATCATTTGATTCTTGGCCTCCATGGTGGCATAATAGATCCTTGCTTCTATTGGTCCCCGTGTTGTAACAATCCATCCCTGGCCCTTTTTATACCCCCTTTTGTCAAAAGGGATCATTAGATTGTTATTTACCCTGGGGTCACAATGGTTCCTTGCTTCTCTTAACCTCTGTGGTGTCACAATGCATTCCAAGCCCTTTTAGGCCACTTGCTCTTACAATGAACCATTTGATTCTTGGCCTTCATGGTGTCATAATGGTTCCTTGTTTCTATAGGTCCCCATGATGTCACAGTACATCCGTGGTACTTTTGCGCCCCCTGGTGTCAATAGGGATTCTTAGATTGTTAGCCTGCATTGGGTCACAATGGTTCCTTGCTTCTCTTAACCTCTGTGGTGTCACAATGCATCCCATACCCTTTTAGGCCACTTGATGTCACAATGAATCACTTGATTCTGGGCCTCCATGGTGTCATAATGGTTCCTTGTTTCTATTGGGGCCCATGCTGTCACAATTCATCCCTGGCCCTATTACGCCCCCTGGTGTCAAACGGGATCCTGGGATTATTGGCCTCCATTGGGTCACAATGGATCCTTGCTTCTCTTAACCCCTGTGCTGTCACAATGCATCCCATGCCCTTTTAGGCCACTTGATGTCACAATGAATCATTTGATTCTTGGCCTCCATGGTGGCATAATAGATCCTTGCTTCTATTGGTCCCCGTGTTGTAACAATCCATCCCTGGCCCTTTTTATACCCCCTGGTGTCAAAAGAGATTCTTAGATTGTTAGCCTGCATGGGATCACAATTCTTCCTTGCTTCTCTTAATCACTTTGGTGTCACAATGCATTCCTAGCCCTTTTAGGCCAATTGGTCTTACAATGAACCATTTGATTCTTGGCCTTCATGGTGTCATAATGGTTCCTTGCTTCTATCGGTCCCCATGCTGTCACAGTTCTTCCGTGGTCCTTTTGCGCCTCCTGCTGTCAAAAGGCATACTTAGATTGTTAGCCTGCATTGGGTCACAATGGTTCCTTGCTTCTCTTAACCCCTGTGGTGTCAGAATGCATCCCATGCCCTTTTAGGCCACTTGATGTCACAATGAATCATTTGATTCTTGGCCTCCATGGTGGCATAATAGATCCTTGCTTCTATTGGTCCCCGTGCTGTAACAATCCATCCCTGGCCCTTTTTATACCCCCTGGTGCCACAAGGGATCATTAGATTGTTAGCCTCCCTTGGGTCACAATGTTTCCTTGTTTCTCTTAACCCCTGTGGTGTCACAATGCATCCCATGCCCTTTTATGCCACTTGATGTCACAATGAATCATTTGATTCTTGGCCTCTATGGTGTCATAATGGTTCCTTGTTTCTATTGGGCCCCATGCTGTCACAATTCATCCCTGGACCTTTTGCGCCCCCTGGTGTCAAATGGGATCCTGGGATTATTAGCCTCCATTGGGTCACTATGGATCCTTGCTTCTCTTAACCCCTGTGGTGTCACAATGCATTCCAAGCCCTTTTAGGCCACTTGATGTCATAATGAATCATTTGATTTTTGGCCTCCATGGTGTCATAATGGTTCCTTGTTTCTATTGGGCCCCATGCTGTCACAATTCATCCCTGGCTCTTTTACAACCCCTGGTGTCAAAAGGGATCCTGGGATTATTAGCCTCCATTGGGTCACAATGGTTCCTTGCTTCTCTTAACCCCTGTGGTGTCACAATGCATCCCATGCCCTTTTAGGCCACTTGATGTCACAATGAATCATTTGATTCTTGGCCTCCATGGTGGCATAATAGATCCTTGCTTCTATTGGTCCCCGTGCTGTAACAATCCATCCCTGGCCCTTTTTATACCCCCTGTTGCCACAAGCGGTCATTAGATTGTTAGCCTGCATTGGGTCACAATGGTTCCTTGCTTCTCTTAACCCCTGTGGTGTCACAATGCATCCCATGCCCTTTTAGGCCACTTGATGTCACAATGAATCCTTTGATTCTTGGCCTCTATGGTGTCATAATGTTTCCATGTTTTTATTGTGCCCCATGCTGTAACAATTCATCCCTGGCCCTTTTACAGCACCTTGTGTCACAAGGGATCATTAGATTGTTAGCCCCCCTTGGGTCACAATGGATCCTTGCTTCTCTTAACCCCTGTGGTGTCACAATGCATCCCATGCCCTTTTAGGCCACTTGATGTCATAATGAATCATTTGATTCTTGGCCTCCATGGTGTCATAATGGTTCCTTGTTTCTATTGGGCCCCATGCATTCACGATTCATCCCTGGCTCTTTTACAACCCCTGGTGTCAAATGGGATCCTGGGATTATTAGCCTCCATTGGGTCACAATGGATCCTTGCTTCTCTTACCCCTGTGGTGTCACAATGCATCCCATGCCCTTTTAGGCCACTTGATGTCACAATGAATCATTTGATTCTGGGCCTCCATGGTGGCATAATAGATCCTTGCTTCTATTGGTCCCCGTGCTGTAACAATCCATCCCTGGCCCTTTTTATACCCCCTGGTGCCACAAGCGATCATTAGATTGTTAGCCTGCAGTGGGTCACAATGGTTCCTTGCTTCTCTTAACCTCTGTGGTGTCACAATGCATTCCAAGCCCTTTTAGGCCACTTGATGTCACAATGAATCATTTGATTCTTGGCCTCCATGGTGGCATAATAGATCCTTGCTTCTATTGGTCCCCGTGCTGTAACAATCCATCCCTGGCCCTTTTTATACCCCCTGGTGCCACAAGCGATCATTAGATTGTTAGCCTGCATTTGGTCACAATGGTTCCTTGCTTCTCTTACCCTCTGTGGTGTCACAATGCATCCCATGCCCTTTTAGGCCACTTGATGTCACAATGAATCATTTGAGTCTTGGCCTCTATGGTGTCATAATATTTCCATGTTTTTATTGTGCCCCATGCATTCACAATTCATCCCTGGCCCTATTACAACCCCTGGTGCCACAATGGATCATTAGATTGTTAGCCTGCATTTGGTCACAATGGTTCTTTGCTTCTCTTAAGCTCTGTGGTGTCACAATGCATTCCAAGCCCTTTTAGGACCCTTGGTCTTACAATGAACCATTTGATTCTTGGCCTTCCTGGTGTCATAATGGTTCCTTGCTTCTATCCGTCCCCATGCTGTCACTGTTCATCCGTGGTCCTTTTGCGCCCCAAGGTGTCAAAAAGGATTCTTAGATTGTTAGCCTGCATTGGGTCACAATGGTTCCTTGCTTCTCTTAACCCCTGTGGTGTCACAATGCATCCCATGCCCTTTTAGGCCACTTGATGTCACAATGAATCATTTGATTCTTTGCCTCCATGGTGGCATAATAGATCCTTGCTTCTATTGGTCCCCGAGCTGTAACAATCCATCCCTGGCCCTTTTTATACCCCCTGGTGCCACAAGGGATCATTAGATTGTTAGCCTGCATTGGGTCACAATGGTTCCTTGCTTCTCTTAACCTCTGTGGTGTCACAATGCATTCCAAGCCCTTTTAGGCCACTTGGTCTTACAATGAACCATTTGATTCTTGGCCTTCATGGTGTCATAATGGTTCCTTGCTTCTATCGGTCCCCATGCTGTCCCAGTTCTTCCGTGGTCCTTTTGCACCTCCTGCTGTCAAAAGGGATTCTAAGATTGTTAGCCTGCATTGGGTCACAATGGTTCCTTGCTTCTCTTAACCTCTGTGGTGTCACAATGCATCCCATGCCCTTTTAGGCCACTTGATGTCACAATGAATCATTTGATTCTTGGCCTCCATGGTGTCATAATGTTTCCTTGTTTCTATTGGGCCCTATGCTGTCACAATTCGTTCCTGGGCCTTTTACGCCCCCTGGTCTCAAAAGGGATCCTGGGATTATTAGCCTCCATTGGGTCACAATGGATCCTTCCTTCTCTTAACCCCATGTGGTGTCACAATGCATCCCATGCCCTTTTAGGCCACACGATTTCACAATGAATTATTTGATTCTTGGCCTCCATGGTGGCATAATAGATCCTTGTTTCTATTGGTCCCCGTGCTGTCACAATTCATCCCTGGACCTTTTAGGCCCATTGGTGAAACAAGGGATCATTAGATTGTTAGCCTGCATTGGGTCACAATGGATCCTTGCTTCTCTTAACCCCTGTGGTGTCACAAAGCATCCCATGCCCTTTTAGGCCACTTGATGTCATAATGAATCATTTGATTCTTGGCCTCCATGGTGTCATAATGGTTCCTTGTTTCTATTGAGCCCCATGCATTCACAATTCATCCCTGGCTCTTTTACAACCCAAGGTGTCAAATGGGATTCTTAGATTGTTAGCCTCCCTTGGGTCACAATGGATCCTTGCTTCTCTTACCCCTGTGGTGTCACAAATGCATCCCATGCCCTTTTAGGCCACTTGATGTCACAATGAATCATTTGATTCTTGGCCTCCATGGTGGCATAATAGATCCTTGCTTCTATTGGTCCCCGTGCTGTAACAATCCATCACTGGCCCTTTTTATACCCCCTGGTGCCACAAGGGATCATTAGATTGTTAGCCTCCCTTGGGTCACAATGGTTCCTTGCTTCTCTTAACCTCTGTGGTGTCACAATGCATCCCATGCCCTTTTAGGCCACTTGATGTCACAATGAATCATTTGATTCTTGGCCTCCATGGTGTCATAATGGTTCCTTGTTTCTATTGGTCCCCGTGCTGTAACAATTCATCCCTGGACCTTTTAGGCCCATTGGTGAAACAAGGGATCATTAGATTGTTAGCCTGCATTGGGTCACAATGGATCCTTGCTTCTCTTAACCCCTGTGGTGTCACAATGCAGCCCATGCCCTTTTAGGCCACTTGATGTCACAATGAATCATTTGATTGTGGGCCTCCATGGTGTCATAATGGTTCCTTGTTTCTATTGGTCCCCGTGCTGTAACAATCCATCCCTGGCCCTTTTTATACCCCCTTTTGTCAAAAGCGATTCTTAGATTGTTAGCCTCCCTTGGGTCACAATGGTTCCTTGCTTCTCTTAACCTCTGTGGTGTCACAATGCATTCCAAGCCCTTTTAGGCCACCTGATGTCACAATGAACCATTTGATTCTTGGCCCTCATGGTGTCATAATGGTTCCTTGCTTCTATAGGTCCCCATGCTGTCACAGTTCATCCGTGGTCCTTTTGCGCCCCCTGATGTCAAATGGGATCCTGGGATTATTAGCCTCCATTGGGTCACAAGGGATCCTTGCTTCTCTTAACCCCTGTGGTGTTACAATGCATCCCATGCCCTTGTAGGCCACTTGATGTCACAATGAATCATTTGATTCTTGGCCTCCATGGTGGCGAAATTGCACCAGGTTTTAATTGGGCCCCATGCTTTCAGAATTCATCCCTGGCCCTTTTGGGCCCACTGGTGTCAAATGGGATCCTGGGATTATTAGCCTCCATTGGGTCACACTGGATCCTTGCTTCTCTTATCCCCTGTGGTGTCACAATGCATCCCATGCCCTTTTAGGCCACTTGATGTCACAATGAATCATTTGATTCTTGGCCTCCATGGTGGCATAATAGATCCTTGCTTCTATTGGTCCCCGAGCTGTAACAATCCATCCCTGGCCCTTTTTATACCCCCTGGTGCCACAAGCGATCATTAGATTGTTAGCCTGCATTGGGTCACAATGGTTCCTTGCTTCTCTTAACCTCTGTGGCGTCACAATGCATTCCAAGCCCTTTTAGGCCACTTGGTCTTACAATGAGCCATTTGATACTTGGCCTTCATGGTGTCATAATGGTTCCTTGCTTCTATCGGTCCCCATGCTGTCACTGTTCATCCCTGGCTCTTTTACAACCCCTGGTGTCAAATGGGATCATTAGATTGTTAGCCTGCATTGGGTCACAATGGTTTCTTGCTTCTCTTAACCCCTGTGGTGTCACAAATGCATCCCATGCCCTTTTAGGCCACTTGATGTCACAAGGAATCATTTGATTCTGGGCCTCCATGGTGGCATAATAGATCCTTGCTTCTATTGGTCTCCGTGCTGTAACAGTCCATCTCTGGCCCTTTTTATACCCCCTGGTGCCACAAGGGATCATTAGATTGTTAGACTGCATTGGGTCACAATGGTTCCTTGCTTCTCTTAACCTCTGTGGTGTCACAATGCATCCCATGCCCTTTTAGGCCACTTGATGTCACAATGAATCATTTGATTCTTGGCCTCCATGGTGGCATAATGGATCCTTGCTTCTATTGGTCCCCGAGCTGTAACAATCCATCCCTGGCCCTTTTTGTACCCCCTGGTGCCACAAGGGATCATTAGATTGTTAGCCTGCATTGGGTCACAATGGTTCCTTGCTTCTCTTAACCCATGTGGTGTCACAATGCAGCCCACGCCCTTTTAGGCCACTTGATGTCACAATGAATCACTTGATTCTTGGCCTCCATGGTAGCATAATAGATCCTTGCTTCTATTGGTCCCCGTGCTGTAACAATCCATCCCTGGCCCTTTTTATACCCCCTGGTGCCACAAGGGATCATTAGATTGTTAGCCTGCATTGGGTCACAATCTTTCCTTGCTTCTCTTAACCCCTGTGGTGTCACAATGCATCCCATGCCCTTTTAGGCCACTTGATGTCACAATGAACCATTTGATTCTTGGCCTCCATGGTGGCGAAATTGCACCAGGTTTTAATTGGGCCCCATGCTTTCAGAATTCATCCCTGGCCCTTTTGGGCCCACTGGTGTCAAATGGGATCCTGGGATTATTATCCTCCATTGGGTCACAATGGATCCTTGCTTCTCTTAACCCCTGTGGTGTCACAATGCATCCCATGCCCTTTTAGGCCACTTGATGTCACAATGAATCATTTGATTCTTGTCCTCCATGGTGGCATAATGGATCCTTGCTTCTATTGGTCCCCGTGTTGTAACAATCCATCCCTGGCCCTTTTTATACCCCCTGGTGTCAAAAGAGATTCTTAGATTGTTAGCCTGCATGGGATCACAATTCTTCCTTGCTTCTCTTAATCACTTTGGTGTCACAATGCATTCCTAGCCCTTTTAGGCCAATTGGTCTTACAATGAACCATTTGATTCTTGGCCTTCATGGTGTCATAATGGTTCCTTGCTTCTATCGGTCCCCATGCTGTCACAGTTCTTCCGTGGTCCTTTTGCGCCTCCTGCTGTCAAAAGGCATACTTAGATTGTTAGCCTGCATTGGGTCACAATGGTTCCTTGCTTCTCTTAACCCCTGTGGTGTCAGAATGCATCCCATGCCCTTTTAGGCCGCTTGATGTCACAATGAATCATTTGATTCTTGGCCTCCATGGTGGCATAATAGATCCTTGCTTCTATTGGTCCCCGTGCTGTAACAATCCATCCCTGGCCCTTTTTATACCCCCTGTTGCCACAAGCGGTCATTAGATTGTTAGCCTGCATTGGGTCACAATGGTTCCTTGCTTCTCTTAACCTCTGTGGTGTCACAATGCATTCCAAGCCCTTTTAGGCCACTTGATCTTACAATGAACCATTTGATTCTTGGCCTTCAGGGTGTCATAATGCTTCCTTGCTTCTATCGGTCCCCATGCTGTCTCAGTTCTTCCGTGGTCCTTTTCGCCCCAAGGTGTCAAAAGGGATTCTTAGATTGTTAGCCTGCATTGGGTCACAATGGTTCCTTGCTTCTCTTAACCTCTGTGGTGTCACAATGCATCCCATGCCCTTTTAGGCCACTTGATGTCACAAGGAATCATTTGATTCTTGCCCTCCATGGTTGTATAATGGTTCCTTGTTTCTATTGGTCCCCATGCTGTAACAATCCATCCCTGGCCCTTTTTATACCCCCTGGTGCCACAAGGGATCATTAGATTGTTAGTTACCCTAGAGTCACAATGGTTCCTTGCTTCTCTTACCCTCTGTGGTGTCACAATGCATTCCAAGCCCTTTTAGGCCACTTGATGTCACAATGAACCATTTGATTCTTGGCCTCCATGGTGGCGTAATTGCACCAGGTTTTAATTGGGCCCCATGCTTTCAGAATTCATCCCTGGCCCTTTTGGGCCCACTGGTGTCAAATGGGATCCTGGGATTATTTGCCTCCATTGGGTCACAATGGATCCTTGCTTCTCTTAACCCCTGTGGTGTCACAATGCATCCCATGCCCTTTTAGGCCACTTGATGTCACAATGAATCATTTGATTCTTGGCCTCCATGGTGGCATAATAGATCCTTGCTTCTATTGGTCCCCGTGTTGTAACAATCCATCCCTGGCCCTTTTTATACCCCCTTTTGTCAAAAGGGATCATTAGATTGTTATTTACCCTGGGGTCACAATGGTTCCTTGCTTCTCTTAACCTCTGTGGTGTCACAATGCATTCCAAGCCCTTTTAGGCCACTTGCTCTTACAATGAACCATTTGATTCTTGGCCTTCATGGTGTCATAATGGTTCCTTGTTTCTATAGGTCCCCATGATGTCACAGTACATCCGTGGTACTTTTGCGCCCCCTGGTGTCAATAGGGATTCTTAGATTGTTAGCCTGCATTGGGTCACAATGGTTCCTTGCTTCTCTTAACCTCTGTGGTGTCACAATGCATCCCATACCCTTTTAGGCCACTTGATGTCACAATGAATCACTTGATTCTGGGCCTCCATGGTGTCATAATGGTTCCTTGTTTCTATTGGGGCCCATGCTGTCACAATTCATCCCTGGCCCTATTACGCCCCCTGGTGTCAAACGGGATCCTGGGATTATTGGCCTCCATTGGGTCACAATGGATCCTTGCTTCTCTTAACCCCTGTGCTGTCACAATGCATCCCATGCCCTTTTAGGCCACTTGATGTCACAATGAATCATTTGATTCTTGGCCTCCATGGTGGCATAATAGATCCTTGCTTCTATTGGTCCCCGTGTTGTAACAATCCATCCCTGGCCCTTTTTATACCCCCTGGTGTCAAAAGAGATTCTTAGATTGTTAGCCTGCATGGGATCACAATTCTTCCTTGCTTCTCTTAATCACTTTGGTGTCACAATGCATTCCTAGCCCTTTTAGGCCAATTGGTCTTACAATGAACCATTTGATTCTTGGCCTTCATGGTGTCATAATGGTTCCTTGCTTCTATCGGTCCCCATGCTGTCACAGTTCTTCCGTGGTCCTTTTGCGCCTCCTGCTGTCAAAAGGCATACTTAGATTGTTAGCCTGCATTGGGTCACAATGGTTCCTTGCTTCTCTTAACCCCTGTGGTGTCAGAATGCATCCCATGCCCTTTTAGGCCACTTGATGTCACAATGAATCATTTGATTCTTGGCCTCCATGGTGGCATAATAGATCCTTGCTTCTATTGGTCCCCGTGCTGTAACAATCCATCCCTGGCCCTTTTTATACCCCCTGGTGCCACAAGGGATCATTAGATTGTTAGCCTCCCTTGGGTCACAATGTTTCCTTGTTTCTCTTAACCCCTGTGGTGTCACAATGCATCCCATGCCCTTTTATGCCACTTGATGTCACAATGAATCATTTGATTCTTGGCCTCTATGGTGTCATAATGGTTCCTTGTTTCTATTGGGCCCCATGCTGTCACAATTCATCCCTGGACCTTTTGCGCCCCCTGGTGTCAAATGGGATCCTGGGATTATTAGCCTCCATTGGGTCACTATGGATCCTTGCTTCTCTTAACCCCTGTGGTGTCACAATGCATTCCAAGCCCTTTTAGGCCACTTGATGTCATAATGAATCATTTGATTTTTGGCCTCCATGGTGTCATAATGGTTCCTTGTTTCTATTGGGCCCCATGCTGTCACAATTCATCCCTGGCTCTTTTACAACCCCTGGTGTCAAAAGGGATCCTGGGATTATTAGCCTCCATTGGGTCACAATGGTTCCTTGCTTCTCTTAACCCCTGTGGTGTCACAATGCATCCCATGCCCTTTTAGGCCACTTGATGTCACAATGAATCATTTGATTCTTGGCCTCCATGGTGGCATAATAGATCCTTGCTTCTATTGGTCCCCGTGCTGTAACAATCCATCCCTGGCCCTTTTTATACCCCCTGTTGCCACAAGCGGTCATTAGATTGTTAGCCTGCATTGGGTCACAATGGTTCCTTGCTTCTCTTAACCTCTGTGGTGTCACAATGCATTCCAAGCCCTTTTAGGCCACTTGGTCTTACAATGAACCATTTGATTCTTGGCCTTCAGGGTGTCATAATGCTTCCTTGCTTCTATCGGTCCCGATGCTGTCTCAGTTCTTCCGTGGTCCTTTTCGCCCCCTGGTGTCAAAAGGGATTCTTAGATTGTTAGCCTGCATTGGGTCACAATGGTTCCTTGCTTCTCTTAACCCCTGTGGTGTCAGAATGCATCCCATGCCCTTTTAGGCCACTTGATGTCACAATGAATCATTTGATTCTGGGCCTCCATGGTGGCATAATAGATCCTTGCTTCTATTGGTCCCCGTGCTGTAACAATCCATCCCTGGCCCTTTTTATACCCCCTGGTGCCACAAGCGATCATTAGATTGTTAGCCTGCAGTGGGTCACAATGGTTCCTTGCTTCTCTTAACCTCTGTGGTGTCACAATGCATTCCAAACCCTTTTAAGACACTTGGTCTTACAATGCACCATTTGATTCTTGGCCTTCATGGTGTCATAATGGTTCCTTGTTTCTATAGGTCCCCATGATGTCACAGTACATCCGTGGTACTTTTTCGCCCCCTGGTGTCAATAGGGATTCTTAGATTGTTAGCCTGCATTGGGTCACAATGGTTCCTTGCTTCTCTTAACCACTGTGGTGTCACAATGCATCCCATACCCTTTTAGGCCACTTGATGTCACAATGAATCACTTGATTCTGGGCCTCCATGGTGTCATAATGGTTCCTTGTTTCTATTGGGGCCCATGCTGTCACAATTCATCCCTGGCCCTATTACGCCCCCTGGTGTCAAACGGGATCCTGGGATTATTGGCCTCCATTGGGTCACAATGGATCCTTGCTTCTCTTAACCCCTGTGCTGTCACAATGCATCCCATGCCCTTTTAGGCCACTTGATGTCACAATGAATCATTTGATTCTTGGCCTCCATGGTGGCATAATAGATCCTTGCTTCTATTGGTCCCCGTGTTGTAACAATCCATCCCTGGCCCTTTTTATACCCCCTGGTGTCAAAAGAGATTCTTAGATTGTTAGCCTGCATGGGATCACAATTCTTCCTTGCTTCTCTTAATCACTTTGGTGTCACAATGCATTCCTAGCCCTTTTAGGCCAATTGGTCTTACAATGAACCATTTGATTCTTGGCCTTCATGGTGTCATAATGGTTCCTTGCTTCTATCGGTCCCCATGCTGTCACAGTTCTTCCGTGGTCCTTTTGCGCCTCCTGCTGTCAAAAGGCATACTTAGATTGTTAGCCTGCATTGGGTCACAATGGTTCCTTGCTTCTCTTAACCCCTGTGGTGTCAGAATGCATCCCATGCACTTTTAGGCCACTTGATGTCACAATGAATCATTTGATTCTTGGCCTCCATGGTGGCATAATAGATCCTTGCTTCTATTGGTCCCCGTGCTGTAACAATCCATCCCTGGCCCTTTTTATACCCCCTGGTGCCACAAGGGATCATTAGATTGTTAGCCTCCCTTGGGTCACAATGTTTCCTTGTTTCTCTTAACCCCTGTGGTGTCACAATGCATCCCATGCCCTTTTATGCCACTTGATGTCACAATGAATCATTTGATTCTTGGCCTCTATGGTGTCATAATGGTTCCTTGTTTCTATTGGGCCCCATGCTGTCACAATTCATCCCTGGATCTTTTGCGCCCCCTGGTGTCAAATGGGATCCTGGGATTATTAGCCTCCATTGGGTCACAATGGATCCTTGCTTCTCTTAACCCCTGTGGTGTCACAATGCATTCCAAGCCCTTTTAGGCCACTTGATGTCATAATGAATCATTTGATTTTTGGCCTCCATGGTGTCATAATGGTTCCTTGTTTCTATTGGGCCCCATGCTGTCACAATTCATCCCTGGCTCTTTTACAACCCCTGGGGTCAAAGGGGATCCTGGGATTATTAGCCTGCATTGGGTCACAATGGTTCCTTGCTTCTCTTAACCCCTGTGGTGTCACAATGCATCCCATGCCCTTTTAGGCCACTTGATGTCACAATGAATCATTTGAGTCTTGGCCTCCATGGTGGCATAATAGATCCTTGCTTCTATTGGTCCCCGTGCTGTAACAATCCATCCCTGGCCCTTTTTATACCCCCTGTTGCCACAAGCGGTCATTAGATTGTTAGCCTGCATTGGGTCACAATGGTTCCTTGCTTCTCTTAACCTCTGTGGTGTCACAATGCATTCCAAGCCCTTTTAGGCCACTTGGTCTTACAATGAACCATTTGATTCTTGGCCTTCAGGGTGTCATAATGCTTCCTTGCTTCTATCGGTCCCGATGCTGTCTCAGTTCTTCCGTGGTCCTTTTCGCCCCAAGGTGTCAAAAGGGATTCTTAGATTGTTAGCCTGCATTGGGTCACAATGGTTCCTTGCTTCTCTTAACCCCTGTGGTGTCAGAATGCATCCCATGCCCTTTTAGGCCACTTGATGTCACAATGAATCATTTGATTCTGGGCCTCCATGGTGGCATAATAGATCCTTGCTTCTATTGGTCCCCGTGCTGTAACAATCCATCCCTGGCCCTTTTTATACCCCCTGGTGCCACAAGCGATCATTAGATTGTTAGCCTGCAGTGGGTCACAATGGTTCCTTGCTTCTCTTAACCTCTGTGGTGTCACAATGCATTCCAAACCCTTTTAAGACACTTGGTCTTACAATGCACCATTTGATTCTTGGCCTTCATGGTGTCATAATGGTTCCTTGCTTCTATCGGTCCCCATGCTGTCACTGTTCATCCGTGGTCCTTTTGCGCCCCAAGGTGTCAAAAGGGATCATTAGATTGTTAGCCTGCATTGGGTCACAATGGTTCCTTGCTTCTCTTAACCCCTGTGGTGTCACAATGCATCCCATGTCCCTTTAGGCCACTTGGTGTTACAATGAATCATTTGACCCTTGGCCTCTATGGTGACATAATGTTTCCATGTTTTTCCTGGGCCCCATGCTGTAACAATTCATCCCTGGCCCTTTTACAACACCTTGTGTTACAAGGGATCATTAGATTGTTAGCCTCCCATGGGTCACAATTGTTCCTTGCTTCTCTTGACCTCTGTGGTGTTACAATGCATCCCATGCCCTTTTAGGCCACTTGATGTCACAATGAATCATTTGATTCTTGGCCTCCATGGTGGCATAATAGATCCTTGCTTCTATTGGTCCCCGTGTTGTAACAATCCATCCCTGGCCCTTTTTATACCCCCTGGTGTCAAAAGAGATTCTTAGATTGTTAGCCTGCATGGGATCACAATTCTTCCTTGCTTCTCTTAATCACTTTGGTGTCACAATGCATTCCTAGCCCTTTTAGGCCAATTGGTCTTACAATGAACCATTTGATTCTTGGCCTTCATGGTGTCATAATGGTTCCTTGCTTCTATCGGTCCCCATGCTGTCACAGTTCTTCCGTGGTCCTTTTGCGCCTCCTGCTGTCAAAAGGCATACTTAGATTGTTAGCCTGCATTGGGTCACAATGGTTCCTTGCTTCTCTTAACCCCTGTGGTGTCAGAATGCATCCCATGCCCTTTTAGGCCACTTGATGTCACAATGAATCATTTGATTCTTGGCCTCCATGGTGGCATAATAGATCCTTGCTTCTATTGGTCCCCGTGCTGTAACAATCCATCCCTGGCCCTTTTTATACCCCCTGGTGCCACAAGGGATCATTAGATTGTTAGCCTCCCTTGGGTCACAATGTTTCCTTGTTTCTCTTAACCCCTGTGGTGTCACAATGCATCCCATGCCCTTTTATGCCACTTGATGTCACAATGAATCATTTGATTCTTGGCCTCTATGGTGTCATAATGGTTCCTTGTTTCTATTGGGCCCCATGCTGTCACAATTCATCCCTGGATCTTTTGCGCCCCCTGGTGTCAAATGGGATCCTGGGATTATTAGCCTCCATTGGGTCACAATGGATCCTTGCTTCTCTTAACCCCTGTGGTGTCACAATGCATTCCAAGCCCTTTTAGGCCACTTGATGTCATAATGAATCATTTGATTTTTGGCCTCCATGGTGTCATAATGGTTCCTTGTTTCTATTGGGCCCCATGCTGTCACAATTCATCCCTGGCTCTTTTACAACCCCTGGGGTCAAAGGGGATCCTGGGATTATTAGCCTGCATTGGGTCACAATGGTTCCTTGCTTCTCTTAACCCCTGTGGTGTCACAATGCATCCCATGCCCTTTTAGGCCACTTGATGTCACAATGAATCATTTGAGTCTTGGCCTCCATGGTGGCATAATAGATCCTTGCTTCTATTGGTCCCCGTGCTGTAACAATCCATCCCTGGCCCTTTTTATACCCCCTGTTGCCACAAGCGGTCATTAGATTGTTAGCCTGCATTGGGTCACAATGGTTCCTTGCTTCTCTTAACCTCTGTGGTGTCACAATGCATTCCAAGCCCTTTTAGGCCACTTGGTCTTACAATGAACCATTTGATTCTTGGCCTTCAGGGTGTCATAATGCTTCCTTGCTTCTATCGGTCCCGATGCTGTCTCAGTTCTTCCGTGGTCCTTTTCGCCCCAAGGTGTCAAAAGGGATTCTTAGATTGTTAGCCTGCATTGGGTCACAATGGTTCCTTGCTTCTCTTAACCCCTGTGGTGTCAGAATGCATCCCATGCCCTTTTAGGCCACTTGATGTCACAATGAATCATTTGATTCTGGGCCTCCATGGTGGCATAATAGATCCTTGCTTCTATTGGTCCCCGTGCTGTAACAATCCATCCCTGGCCCTTTTTATACCCCCTGGTGCCACAAGCGATCATTAGATTGTTAGCCTGCAGTGGGTCACAATGGTTCCTTGCTTCTCTTAACCTCTGTGGTGTCACAATGCATTCCAAACCCTTTTAAGACACTTGGTCTTACAATGCACCATTTGATTCTTGGCCTTCATGGTGTCATAATGGTTCCTTGCTTCTATCGGTCCCCATGCTGTCACTGTTCATCCGTGGTCCTTTTGCGCCCCAAGGTGTCAAAAGGGATCATTAGATTGTTAGCCTGCATTGGGTCACAATGGTTCCTTGCTTCTCTTAACCCCTGTGGTGTCACAATGCATCCCATGTCCCTTTAGGCCACTTGGTGTTACAATGAATCATTTGACCCTTGGCCTCTATGGTGACATAATGTTTCCATGTTTTTCCTGGGCCCCATGCTGTAACAATTCATCCCTGGCCCTTTTACAACACCTTGTGTTACAAGGGATCATTAGATTGTTAGCCTCCCATGGGTCACAATTGTTCCTTGCTTCTCTTGACCTCTGTGGTGTTACAATGCATCCCATGCCCTTTTAGGCCACTTGATGTCACAATGAATCACTTGATTCTTGGCCTCCATGGTGGCATAATAGATCCTTGCTTCTATTGGTCCCCGTGCTGTAACAATACATCACTGGGCCTTTTACAATCCCCGGTGTCAAAAGGGATCATTAGATTGTTAGCCTGCATTGGGTCACAATGGTTCCTTGCTTCTCTTAACCTCTGTGGTGTCACAATGCATCCCATGCCCTTTTAGGCCACTTGATGTCGCAATGAATCATTTGATTCTTGGCCTCCATGGTGTCATAATGGTTCCTTGTTTCTATTGGGCCCTATGCTGTCACAATTCATCCCTGGGCCTTTTACGCCCCCTGGTGTCAAAAGGGATCCTGGGATTATTAGCCTCCATTGGGTCACAATGGATCCTTCCTTCTCTTAACCCCATGTGGTGTCACAATGCATCCCATGCCCTTTTAGGCCTCTTGATGTCACAATGAATTATTTGATTCTTGGCCTCCATGGTGGCATAATAGATCCTTGTTTCTATTGGTCCCCGTGCTGTAACAATTCATCCCTGGACCTTTTAAGCCCATTGGTGAAAGAAAGGATAATTAGATTGTTAGCCTGCATTGGGTCACAATGGATCCTTGCTTCTCTTAACCCCTGTGGTGTCACAATGCATCCCATGCCCTTTTAGGCCACTTGATGTCACAATGAATCATTTAATTCTTGGCCTCCATGGTGGCATAATAGATCCTTGCCTCTATTGGTCCCCGTGCTGTAACAATCCATCCCTGGCCCTTTTTATACCCCCTGGTGCCACAAGCGGTCATTAGATGGTTAGCCTGCAGTGGGTCACAATGGTTCCTTGCTTCTCTTAACCTCTGTGGTGTCACAATGCATCCCATGCCCTTTTAGGCCACTTGATGTCACAATGAATCACTTGATTCTTGGCCTCCATGGTTGTATAATGGTTCCTTGTTTCTATTGGTCCCCATGCTGTAACAATCCATCCCTGGCCCTTTTTATACCCCCTGGTGCCACAAGGGATCATTAGATTGTTAGTTACCCTAGAGTCACAATGGTTCCTTGCTTCTCTTACCCTCTGTGGTGTCACAATGCATTCCAAGCCCTTTTAGGCCACTTGATGTCACAATGAACCATTTGATTCTTGGCCTCCATGGTGGCGTAATTGCACCAGGTTTTAATTGGGCCCCATGCTTTCAGAATTCATCCCTGGCCCTTTTGGGCCCACTGGTGTCAAATGGGATCCTGGGATTATTGGCCTCCATTGGGTCACAATGGATCCTTGCTTCTCTTAACCCCTGTGGTGTCACAATGCATCCCATGCCCTTTTAGGCCACTTGATGTCACAATGAATCATTTGATTCTTGGCCTCCATGGTGGCATAATAGATCCTTGCTTCTATTGGTCCCCGTGTTGTAACAATCCATCCCTGGCCCTTTTTATACCCCCTTTTGTCAAAAGGGATCATTAGATTGTTATTTACCCTGGGGTCACAATGGTTCCTTGCTTCTCTTAACCTCTGTGGTGTCACAATGCATTCCAAGCCCTTTTAGGCCACTTGCTCTTACAATGAACCATTTGATTCTTGGCCTTCATGGTGTCATAATGGTTCCTTGTTTCTATAGGTCCCCATGATGTCACAGTACATCCGTGGTACTTTTGCGCCCCCTGGTGTCAATAGGGATTCTTAGATTGTTAGCCTGCATTGGGTCACAATGGTTCCTTGCTTCTCTTAACCTCTGTGGTGTCACAATGCATCCCATACCCTTTTAGGCCACTTGATGTCACAATGAATCACTTGATTCTGGGCCTCCATGGTGTCATAATGGTTCCTTGTTTCTATTGGGGCCCATGCTGTCACAATTCATTCCTAGCCCTATTACGCCCCCTGGTGTCAAACGGGATCCTGGGATTATTGGCCTCCATTGGGTCACAATGGATCCTTGCTTCTCTTAACCCCTGTGCTGTCACAATGCATCCCATGCCCTTTTAGGCCACTTGATGTCACAATGAATCATTTGATTCTTGGCCTCCATGGTGGCATAATAGATCCTTGCTTCTATTAGTCCCCGTGCTGTAACAATCCATTACTGGGCCTTTTACAACCCCTGGTGTCAAAAGGGATCATTAGATTGTTATCCTGCATTGGGTCACAATGGATCCTTGCTTCTCTTAACCCCTGTGGTGTCACAATGCATCCCATGTCCCTTTAGGCCACTTGGTGTTACAATGAATCATTTGATACTTGGCCTCTATGGTGACATAATATTTCCATGTTTTTCTTGGGCCACAAGCTGTAACAATTCATCCCTGGCCCTTTTAGGCGCCCTGGTGTCAAATGGGATTCGTAGATTGTTAGGCTCCCTTGGGTCGCAATGGTTCCTTGCTTCTCTTACCCCCTGTGGTGTCACAATGCATCCCATGCCCTTTTAGGCCACTTGATGTCACAATGAATCATTTGATTCTTGGCCTCCATGGTGCCATAATAGATCCTTGCTTCTATTGGTCCCCGTGCTGTAACAATCCATTACTGGGCGTTTTACAACCCCTGGTGTCTAAGGGGATCATTAGATTGTTAGCCTGAATTGGGTCACAATGGTTCCTTGCTTCTCTTAACCCCTGTGGTGTCACAATGCATCCCATGTCCCTTTAGGCCACTTGGTGTTACAATGAATCATTTGATCCTTGGCCTCTATGGTGACATAATGTTTCCATGATTTTCTTGGGCCCCATGCTGTAACAATTCATCCCTGGCCCTTTTACAACACCTTGTGTTACAAGGGATCATTAGATTGTTAGCCTGCATTGGGTCACAATTGTTCCTTGCTTCTCTTAACCTCTGTGGTGTCACAATGCATCCAATGCCCTTTTAGGCCACTTGATGTCACAATGAATCACTTGATTCTTGGCCTCCATGGTGGCATAATAGATCCTTGCTTCTATTGGTCCCCGTGTTGTAACAATCCAACACTGGGCCTTTTACAACCCCTGGTGTCAAAAGGGATTATTAGATTGTTAGCCTGCATTGGTTCACAATGGTTCCTTGCTTCTCTTAGCCCCTGTGGTGTCACAATGCTTCCCATGCCCTTTTAGGCCACTTGGTGTCACAAGGAATCATTTGATTCTTGGCCTCCATGGTGTCATAATGGTTCCTTGTTTCTATTGGGCCCCATGCTGTCACAATTCATCCCTGGCCCATTTACGCCCCCTGGTGTCAAATGGGATCCTGGGATTATTCGCCTCCATTGGGTCACAATGGATCCTTGCTTCTCTGAACCCCTGTGGTGTCACAATGCAGCCCATGCCCTTTTAGGCCACTTGATGACACAATGAATCATTTGAGTCTTGGCCTCCATGGTGGCATAATAGATCCTTGCTTCTATTGGTCCCCGTGCTGTAACAATCCATCCCTGGCCCTTTTTATACCCCCTTTTGTCAAAAGGGATCATTAGATTGTTAGTTACCAGGGGGTCACAATGGTTCCTTGCTTCTCTTAACCTCTGTGGTGTCACAATGCATTCCAAGCCCTTTTAGGCCACTTGCCCTTACAATGAACCATTTGACTCTTGGCCTTCATGGTTTCATAATGGTTCCTTGCTTCTATAGGTCCCCATGCTGTCACAGTTCATCCGTGGTCCTTTTGCGCCTCCTGCTGTCAAAAGGGATTCTTAGATTGTTAGCCTGCATTGGGTCACAATGGATCCTTGCTTCTCTTAACCCCTGTGGTTTCACAATGCATCCCATGCCCTTTTAGGCCACTTGATGTCACAATGAATCATTTGATTCTGGGCCTCCATGGTGGCATAATAGATCCTTGCTTCTATTGTTCCCCGTGCTGTAACAATCCATCCCTGGCCCTTTTTATACCCCCTGGTGCCACAAGGGATCATTAGATTGTTAGCCTGCAGTGGGTCACAATGTTTCCTTGCTTCTCTTAACCTCTGTGGTGTCACAATGCATCCCATGCCCTTTTAGGCCACTTGATGTCACAATGAATCATTTGATTCTTGGCCTCTATGGTGTCTTAATATTTCCATGTTTTTATTGTGCCCCATGCATTCACAATTCATCCCTGGGCCTTTTACAACCTCTGGTGCCACAATGTATCATTATATTGTTAGCCTCCCTTGGGTCACAATGGTTCCTTGCTTCTCTTACCCCCTGTGGTGTCACAATGCATTCCAAGCCCTTTTAGGCCACTTGATGTCACAATGAATCATTTGATTCTTGGCCTCCATGGTGGCATAATAGATCCTTGCTTCTATTGGTCCCCGTGCTGTAACAATCCATCCCTGGCTTTTTTTATAACCCCTGGTGTCAAAAGGGATCATTAGATTGTTAGCCTGCATTGGGTCACAATGGTTCCTTGCTTCTCTTAACCTCTGTGGTGTCACAATGCATTCCAAGTCCTTTTAGGACACTTGGTGTTACAATGAACCATTTGATTCTTGGCCTTCAGGGTGTCATAATGCTTCCTTGCTTCTATCGGTCCCGATGCTGTCTCAGTTCTTCCGTGGTCCTTTTCGCCCCAAGGTGTCAAAAGGGATTCTTAGATTGTTAGCCTGCATTGGGTCACAATGGTTCCTTGCTTCTCTTAACCCCTGTGGTGTCAGAATGCATCCCATGCCCTTTTAGGCCACTTGATGTCACAATGAATCATTTGATTCTGGGCCTCCATGGTGGCATAATAGATCCTTGCTTCTATTGGTCCCCGTGCTGTAACAATCCATCCCTGGCCCTTTTTATACCCCCTGGTGCCACAAGCGATCATTAGATTGTTAGCCTGCAGTGGGTCACAATGGTTCCTTGCTTCTCTTAACCTCTGTGGTGTCACAATGCATTCCAAACCCTTTTAAGACACTTGGTCTTACAATGCACCATTTGATTCTTGGCCTTCATGGTGTCATAATGGTTCCTTGCTTCTATCGGTCCCCATGCTGTCACTGTTCATCCGTGGTCCTTTTGCGCCCCAAGGTGTCAAAAGGGATCATTAGATTGTTAGCCTGCATTGGGTCACAATGGTTCCTTGCTTCTCTTAACCCCTGTGGTGTCACAATGCATCCCATGTCCCTTTAGGCCACTTGGTGTTACAATGAATCATTTGACCCTTGGCCTCTATGGTGACATAATGTTTCCATGTTTTTCCTGGGCCCCATGCTGTAACAATTCATCCCTGGCCCTTTTACAACACCTTGTGTTACAAGGGATCATTAGATTGTTAGCCTCCCATGGGTCACAATTGTTCCTTGCTTCTCTTGACCTCTGTGGTGTTACAATGCATCCCATGCCCTTTTAGGCCACTTGATGTCACAATGAATCACTTGATTCTTGGCCTCCATGGTGGCATAATAGATCCTTGCTTCTATTGGTCCCCGTGCTGTAACAATCCATCACTGGGCCTTTTACAATCCCCGGTGTCAAAAGGGATCATTAGATTGTTAGCCTGCATTGGGTCACAATGGTTCCTTGCTTCTCTTAACCTCTGTGGTGTCACAATGCATCCCATGCCCTTTTAGGCCACTTGATGTCGCAATGAATCATTTGATTCTGGGCCTCCATGGTGTCATAATGGTTCCTTGTTTCTATTGGGCCCTATGCTGTCACAATTCATCCCTGGGCCTTTTACGCCCCCTGGTGTCAAAAGGGATCCTGGGATTATTAGCCTCCATTGGGTCACAATGGATCCTTCCTTCTCTTAACCCCATGTGGTGTCACAATGCATCCCATGCCCTTTTAGGCCTCTTGATGTCACAATGAATTATTTGATTCTTGGCCTCCATGGTGGCATAATAGATCCTTGTTTCTATTGGTCCCCGTGCTGTAACAATTCATCCCTGGACCTTTTAAGCCCATTGGTGAAAGAAAGGATAATTAGATTGTTAGCCTGCATTGGGTCACAATGGATCCTTGCTTCTCTTAACCCCTGTGGTGTCACAATGCATCCCATGCCCTTTTAGGCCACTTGATGTCACAATGAATCATTTGATTCTTGGCCTCCATGGTGGCATAATACATCCTTGCCTCTATTGGTCCCCGTGCTGTAACAATCCATCCCTGGCCCTTTTTATACCCCCTGGTGCCACAAGCGGTCATTAGATGGTTAGCCTGCAGTGGGTCACAATGGTTCCTTGCTTCTCTTAACCTCTGTGGTGTCACAATGCATCCCATGCCCTTTTAGGCCACTTGATGTCACAATGAATCACTTGATTCTTGGCCTCCATGGTTGTATAATGGTTCCTTGTTTCTATTGGTCCCCATGCTGTAACAATCCATCCCTGGCCCTTTTTATACCCCCTGGTGCCACAAGGGATCATTAGATTGTTAGTTACCCTAGAGTCACAATGGTTCCTTGCTTCTCTTACCCTCTGTGGTGTCACAATGCATTCCAAGCCCTTTTAGGCCACTTGATGTCACAATGAACCATTTGATTCTTGGCCTCCATGGTGGCGTAATTGCACCAGGTTTTAATTGGGCCCCATGCTTTCAGAATTCATCCCTGGCCCTTTTGGGCCCACTGGTGTCAAATGGGATCCTGGGATTATTTGCCTCCATTGGGTCACAATGGATCCTTGCTTCTCTTAACCCCTGTGGTGTCACAATGCATCCCATGCCCTTTTAGGCCACTTGATGTCACAATGAATCATTTGATTCTTGGCCTCCATGGTGGCATAATAGATCCTTGCTTCTATTGGTCCCCGTGTTGTAACAATCCATCCCTGGCCCTTTTTATACCCCCTTTTGTCAAAAGGGATCATTAGATTGTTATTTACCCTGGGGTCACAATGGTTCCTTGCTTCTCTTAACCTCTGTGGTGTCACAATGCATTCCAAGCCCTTTTAGGCCACTTGCTCTTACAATGAACCATTTGATTCTTGGCCTTCATGGTGTCATAATGGTTCCTTGTTTCTATAGGTCCCCATGATGTCACAGTACATCCGTGGTACTTTTGCGCCCCCTGGTGTCAATAGGGATTCTTAGATTGTTAGCCTGCATTGGGTCACAATGGTTCCTTGCTTCTCTTAACCTCTGTGGTGTCACAATGCATCCCATACCCTTTTAGGCCACTTGATGTCACAATGAATCACTTGATTCTGGGCCTCCATGGTGTCATAATGGTTCCTTGTTTCTATTGGGGCCCATGCTGTCACAATTCATTCCTAGCCCTATTACGCCCCCTGGTGTCAAACGGGATCCTGGGATTATTGGCCTCCATTGGGTCACAATGGATCCTTGCTTCTCTTAACCCCTGTGCTGTCACAATGCATCCCATGCCCTTTTAGGCCACTTGATGTCACAATGAATCATTTGATTCTTGGCCTCCATGGTGGCATAATAGATCCTTGCTTCTATTAGTCCCCGTGCTGTAACAATCCATTACTGGGCCTTTTACAACCCCTGGTGTCAAAAGGGATCATTAGATTGTTATCCTGCATTGGGTCACAATGGATCCTTGCTTCTCTTAACCCCTGTGGTATCACAATGCATCCCATGTCCCTTTAGGCCACTTGGTGTTACAATGAATCATTTGATACTTGGCCTCTATGGTGACATAATATTTCCATGTTTTTCTTGGGCCACAAGCTGTAACAATTCATCCCTGGCCCTTTTAGGCGCCCTGGTGTCAAATGGGATTCGTAGATTGTTAGGCTCCCTTGGGTCGCAATGGTTCCTTGCTTCTCTTACCCCCTGTGGTGTCACAATGCATCCCATGCCCTTTTAGGCCACTTGATGTCACAATGAATCATTTGATTCTAGGCCTCCATGGTGCCATAATAGATCCTTGCTTCTATTGGTCCCCGTGCTGTAACAATCCATTACTGGGCGTTTTACAACCCCTGGTGTCTAAGGGGATCATTAGATTGTTAGCCTGCATTGGGTCACAATGGTTCCTTGCTTCTCTTAACCCCTGTGGTGTCACAATGCATCCCATGTCCCTTTAGGCCACTTGGTGTTACAATGAATCATTTGATCCTTGGCCTCTATGGTGACATAATGTTTCCATGATTTTCTTGGGCCCCATGCTGTAACAATTCATCCCTGGCCCTTTTACAACACCTTGTGTTACAAGGGATCATTAGATTGTTAGCCTGCATTGGGTCACAATTGTTCCTTGCTTCTCTTAACCTCTGTGGTTTCACAATGCATCCAATGCCCATTTAGGCCACTTGATGTCACAATGAATCACTTGATTCTTGGCCTCCATGGTGGCATAATAGATCCTTGCTTCTATTGGTCCCCGTGTTGTAACAATCCAACACTGGGCCTTTTACAACCCCTGGTGTCAAAAGGGATTATTGGATTGTTAGCCTGCATTGGTTCACAATGGTTCCTTGCTTCTCTTAGCCCCTGTGGTGTCACAATGCTTCCCATGCCCTTTTAGGCCACTTGATGTCACAAGGAATCATTTGATTCTTGGCCTCCATGGTGTCATAATGGTTCCTTGTTTCTATTGGGCCCCATGCTGTCACAATTCATCCCTGGCCCATTTACGCCCCCTGGTGTCAAATGGGATCCTGGGATTATTCGCCTCCATTGGGTCACAATGGATCCTTGCTTCTCTGAACCCCTGTGGTGTCACAATGCAGCCCATGCCCTTTTAGGCCACTTGATGACACAATGAATCATTTGAGTCTTGGCCTCCATGGTGGCATAATAGATCCTTGCTTCTATTGGTCCCCGTGCTGTAACAATCCATCCCTGGCCCTTTTTATACCCCCTTTTGTCAAAAGGGATCATTAGATTGTTAGTTACCAGGGGGTCACAATGGTTCCTTGCTTCTCTTAACCTCTGTGGTGTCACAATGCATTCCAAGCCCTTTTAGGCCACTTGCCCTTACAATGAACCATTTGATTCTTGGCCTTCATGGTTTCATAATGGTTCCTTGCTTCTATAGGTCCCCATGCTGTCACAGTTCATCCGTGGTCCTTTTGCGCCTCCTGCTGTCAAAAGGGATTCTTAGATTGTTAGCCTGCATTGGGTCACAATGGATCCTTGCTTCTCTTAACCCCTGTGGTTTCACAATGCATCCCATGCCCTTTTAGGCCACTTGATGTCACAATGAATCATTTGATTCTGGGCCTCCATGGTGGCATAATAGATCCTTGCTTCTATTGTTCCCCGTGCTGTAACAATCCATCCCTGGCCCTTTTTATACCCCCTGGTGCCACAAGGGATCATTAGATTGTTAGCCTGCAGTGGGTCACAATGTTTCCTTGCTTCTCTTAACCTCTGTGGTGTCACAATGCATCCCATGCCCTTTTAGGCCACTTGATGTCACAATGAATCATTTGATTCTTGGCCTCTATGGTGTCTTAATATTTCCATGTTTTTATTGTGCCCCATGCATTCACAATTCATCCCTGGGCCTTTTACAACCTCTGGTGCCACAATGTATCATTATATTGTTAGCCTCCCTTGGGTCACAATGGTTCCTTGCTTCTCTTACCCCCTGTGGTGTCACAATGCATTCCAAGCCCTTTTAGGCCACTTGATGTCACAATGAATCATTTGATTCTTGGCCTCCATGGTGGCGTAATTGCACCTGGTTTTAATTGGGCCCCATGCTTTCAGAATTCATCCCTGGCACTTTTGGGCCCACTGGTGTCAAATGGGATCCTGGGATTATTAGCCTCCATTGGGTCACAATGGTTCCTTGCTTCTCTTAACCTCTGTGGTGTCACAATGCATCCCATGCCCTTTTAGGCCACTTGATGTCACAATGAATCATTTGATTCTTGGCCTCCATGGTGGCATAATATTTCCATGATTTTATTGTGCCCCATGCATTCACAATTCATCCCTGGCGCTATTACAACCCTTGGTGCCACAATGGATCATTAGATTGTTAGCCTCCCTTGGGTCACAATGGTTCCTTGCTTCTCTGAACCCCTGTGGTGTCACAATGCATTCCAAGCCCTTTTAGGCCACTTGATGTCACAATGAATCATTTGATTCTTGGCCTCCATGGTGGCATAATACATCCTTTATTCTATTGGACCCCGTGCTGTAACAATCCATCCCTGGCCCTTTTTATACCCCCTGGTGCCACAAGGGATCATTAGATTGTTAGCCTGCATTGGGTCACAATGCTTCTTTGCTTCTCTTAACCTCTGTGGTGTCACAATGCATTCCAAGCCCTTTTAGGCCACTTGGTCTTACAATGAACCATTTGATTCTTGGCCTTCATGGTGTCATAATGGTTCCTTGCTTCTATCGGTCCCCATGCTGTCACTGTACATCCGTGGTCCTTTTGCGCCCCAAGGTGTCAAAAGGGATTCTTAGATTGTTAGCCTGCATTGGGTCACAATAGTTCCTTGCTTCTCTTAACCCCTGTGGTGTCACAATGCATCCCATGCCCTTTTAGGCCACTTGATGTCACAATGAATCATTTGATTCTGGGCCTCCATGGTGTCATAATGTTTCCTTGTTTCTATTGGGCCCCATGCTGTCACAATTCATTCCTGGCCCTTTTACGACCCCTGGTGTCAAATGGGTCCTGGGATTATTAGCCTCCATAGGGTCACAATGGATCCTTGCTTCTCTTAACCCCTGTGGTGTCACAATGCATCCCATGCCCTTTTAGGCCACTTGATGTCACAATGAATCATTTGATTCTTGGCCTCCATGGTGGCATAATAGATCCTTGCTTCTATTGGACCCCGTGCTGTAACAATCCATCCCTGGCCCTTTTTATACCCCCTGGTACCACAAGGGATTATTAGATTGTTAGTTACCCTGGGGTCACAATGGTTCCTTGCTTCTCTTAACCTCTGTGGTGTCACAATGCATTCCAAGCCCTTTTAGGCCACTTGCTCTTATAATGAACCATTTGATTCTTGGCCTTCATGGTGTCATAATGGTTCCTTGCTTCTATAGGTTCCCATGCTGTCCCAGTTCATCCGTGGTCCTTTTGCGTCCCCTGGTGTCAAAAGGAAGTCTTAGATTGTTAGCCTGCATTGGGTCACAATGGTTCCTTGCTTCTCTTAACCCCTGTGGTGTCACAATGCATCCCATGTCCCTTTAGGCCACTTGGTGTTACAATGAATCATTTGACCCTTGGCCTCTATGGTGACATAATGTTTCCATGTTTTTCCTGGGCCCCATGCTGTAACAATTCATCCCTGGCCCTTTTACAACACCTTGTGTTACAAGGGATCATTAGATTGTTAGCCTCCCATGGGTCACAATTGTTCCTTGCTTCTCTTGACCTCTGTGGTGTTACAATGCATCCCATGCCCTTTTAGGCCACTTGATGTCACAATGAATCACTTGATTCTTGGC
This sequence comes from Cinclus cinclus, assembly GCF_963662255.1. Lineage (NCBI taxonomy): Eukaryota > Metazoa > Chordata > Aves > Passeriformes > Cinclidae > Cinclus > Cinclus cinclus. The sequence continues at coordinate 885,138 of NW_026912246.1, read as the reverse complement.
CTCCATGGTGGCATAATAGATCCTTGCTTCTATTGGTCCCCGTGCTGTAACAATCCATCACTGGGCCTTTTACAATCCCCGGTGTCAAAAGGGATCATTAGATTGTTAGCCTGCATTGGGTCACAATGGTTCCTTGCTTCTCTTAACCTCTGTGGTGTCACAATGCATCCCATGCCCTTTTAGGCCACTTGATGTCGCAATGAATCATTTGATTCTGGGCCTCCATGGTGTCATAATGGTTCCTTGTTTCTATTGGGCCCTATGCTGTCACAATTCATCCCTGGGCCTTTTACGCCCCCTGGTGTCAAAAGGGATCCTGGGATTATTAGCCTCCATTGGGTCACAATGGATCCTTCCTTCTCTTAACCCCATGTGGTGTCACAATGCATCCCATGCCCTTTTAGGCCTCTTGATGTCACAATGAATTATTTGATTCTTGGCCTCCATGGTGGCATAATAGATCCTTGTTTCTATTGGTCCCCGTGCTGTAACAATTCATCCCTGGACCTTTTAAGCCCATTGGTGAAAGAAAGGATAATTAGATTGTTAGCCTGCATTGGGTCACAATGGATCCTTGCTTCTCTTAACCCCTGTGGTGTCACAATGCATCCCATGCCCTTTTAGGCCACTTGATGTCACAATGAATCATTTGATTCTTGGCCTCCATGGTGGCATAATACATCCTTGCCTCTATTGGTCCCCGTGCTGTAACAATCCATCCCTGGCCCTTTTTATACCCCCTGGTGCCACAAGCGGTCATTAGATGGTTAGCCTGCAGTGGGTCACAATGGTTCCTTGCTTCTCTTAACCTCTGTGGTGTCACAATGCATCCCATGCCCTTTTAGGCCACTTGATGTCACAATGAATCACTTGATTCTTGGCCTCCATGGTTGTATAATGGTTCCTTGTTTCTATTGGTCCCCATGCTGTAACAATCCATCCCTGGCCCTTTTTATACCCCCTGGTGCCACAAGGGATCATTAGATTGTTAGTTACCCTAGAGTCACAATGGTTCCTTGCTTCTCTTACCCTCTGTGGTGTCACAATGCATTCCAAGCCCTTTTAGGCCACTTGATGTCACAATGAACCATTTGATTCTTGGCCTCCATGGTGGCGTAATTGCACCAGGTTTTAATTGGGCCCCATGCTTTCAGAATTCATCCCTGGCCCTTTTGGGCCCACTGGTGTCAAATGGGATCCTGGGATTATTTGCCTCCATTGGGTCACAATGGATCCTTGCTTCTCTTAACCCCTGTGGTGTCACAATGCATCCCATGCCCTTTTAGGCCACTTGATGTCACAATGAATCATTTGATTCTTGGCCTCCATGGTGGCATAATAGATCCTTGCTTCTATTGGTCCCCGTGTTGTAACAATCCATCCCTGGCCCTTTTTATACCCCCTTTTGTCAAAAGGGATCATTAGATTGTTATTTACCCTGGGGTCACAATGGTTCCTTGCTTCTCTTAACCTCTGTGGTGTCACAATGCATTCCAAGCCCTTTTAGGCCACTTGCTCTTACAATGAACCATTTGATTCTTGGCCTTCATGGTGTCATAATGGTTCCTTGTTTCTATAGGTCCCCATGATGTCACAGTACATCCGTGGTACTTTTGCGCCCCCTGGTGTCAATAGGGATTCTTAGATTGTTAGCCTGCATTGGGTCACAATGGTTCCTTGCTTCTCTTAACCTCTGTGGTGTCACAATGCATCCCATACCCTTTTAGGCCACTTGATGTCACAATGAATCACTTGATTCTGGGCCTCCATGGTGTCATAATGGTTCCTTGTTTCTATTGGGGCCCATGCTGTCACAATTCATTCCTAGCCCTATTACGCCCCCTGGTGTCAAACGGGATCCTGGGATTATTGGCCTCCATTGGGTCACAATGGATCCTTGCTTCTCTTAACCCCTGTGCTGTCACAATGCATCCCATGCCCTTTTAGGCCACTTGATGTCACAATGAATCATTTGATTCTTGGCCTCCATGGTGGCATAATAGATCCTTGCTTCTATTAGTCCCCGTGCTGTAACAATCCATTACTGGGCCTTTTACAACCCCTGGTGTCAAAAGGGATCATTAGATTGTTATCCTGCATTGGGTCACAATGGATCCTTGCTTCTCTTAACCCCTGTGGTATCACAATGCATCCCATGTCCCTTTAGGCCACTTGGTGTTACAATGAATCATTTGATACTTGGCCTCTATGGTGACATAATATTTCCATGTTTTTCTTGGGCCACAAGCTGTAACAATTCATCCCTGGCCCTTTTAGGCGCCCTGGTGTCAAATGGGATTCGTAGATTGTTAGGCTCCCTTGGGTCGCAATGGTTCCTTGCTTCTCTTACCCCCTGTGGTGTCACAATGCATCCCATGCCCTTTTAGGCCACTTGATGTCACAATGAATCATTTGATTCTAGGCCTCCATGGTGCCATAATAGATCCTTGCTTCTATTGGTCCCCGTGCTGTAACAATCCATTACTGGGCGTTTTACAACCCCTGGTGTCTAAGGGGATCATTAGATTGTTAGCCTGCATTGGGTCACAATGGTTCCTTGCTTCTCTTAACCCCTGTGGTGTCACAATGCATCCCATGTCCCTTTAGGCCACTTGGTGTTACAATGAATCATTTGATCCTTGGCCTCTATGGTGACATAATGTTTCCATGATTTTCTTGGGCCCCATGCTGTAACAATTCATCCCTGGCCCTTTTACAACACCTTGTGTTACAAGGGATCATTAGATTGTTAGCCTGCATTGGGTCACAATTGTTCCTTGCTTCTCTTAACCTCTGTGGTTTCACAATGCATCCAATGCCCTTTTAGGCCACTTGATGTCACAATGAATCACTTGATTCTTGGCCTCCATGGTGGCATAATAGATCCTTGCTTCTATTGGTCCCCGTGTTGTAACAATCCAACACTGGGCCTTTTACAACCCCTGGTGTCAAAAGGGATTATTGGATTGTTAGCCTGCATTGGTTCACAATGGTTCCTTGCTTCTCTTAGCCCCTGTGGTGTCACAATGCTTCCCATGCCCTTTTAGGCCACTTGATGTCACAAGGAATCATTTGATTCTTGGCCTCCATGGTGTCATAATGGTTCCTTGTTTCTATTGGGCCCCATGCTGTCACAATTCATCCCTGGCCCATTTACGCCCCCTGGTGTCAAATGGGATCCTGGGATTATTCGCCTCCATTGGGTCACAATGGATCCTTGCTTCTCTGAACCCCTGTGGTGTCACAATGCAGCCCATGCCCTTTTAGGCCACTTGATGACACAATGAATCATTTGAGTCTTGGCCTCCATGGTGGCATAATAGATCCTTGCTTCTATTGGTCCCCGTGCTGTAACAATCCATCCCTGGCCCTTTTTATACCCCCTTTTGTCAAAAGGGATCATTAGATTGTTAGTTACCAGGGGGTCACAATGGTTCCTTGCTTCTCTTAACCTCTGTGGTGTCACAATGCATTCCAAGCCCTTTTAGGCCACTTGCCCTTACAATGAACCATTTGATTCTTGGCCTTCATGGTTTCATAATGGTTCCTTGCTTCTATAGGTCCCCATGCTGTCACAGTTCATCCGTGGTCCTTTTGCGCCTCCTGCTGTCAAAAGGGATTCTTAGATTGTTAGCCTGCATTGGGTCACAATGGATCCTTGCTTCTCTTAACCCCTGTGGTTTCACAATGCATCCCATGCCCTTTTAGGCCACTTGATGTCACAATGAATCATTTGATTCTGGGCCTCCATGGTGGCATAATAGATCCTTGCTTCTATTGTTCCCCGTGCTGTAACAATCCATCCCTGGCCCTTTTTATACCCCCTGGTGCCACAAGGGATCATTAGATTGTTAGCCTGCAGTGGGTCACAATGTTTCCTTGCTTCTCTTAACCTCTGTGGTGTCACAATGCATCCCATGCCCTTTTAGGCCACTTGATGTCACAATGAATCATTTGATTCTTGGCCTCTATGGTGTCTTAATATTTCCATGTTTTTATTGTGCCCCATGCATTCACAATTCATCCCTGGGCCTTTTACAACCTCTGGTGCCACAATGTATCATTATATTGTTAGCCTCCCTTGGGTCACAATGGTTCCTTGCTTCTCTTACCCCCTGTGGTGTCACAATGCATTCCAAGCCCTTTTAGGCCACTTGATGTCACAATGAATCATTTGATTCTTGGCCTCCATGGTGGCGTAATTGCACCTGGTTTTAATTGGGCCCCATGCTTTCAGAATTCATCCCTGGCACTTTTGGGCCCACTGGTGTCAAATGGGATCCTGGGATTATTAGCCTCCATTGGGTCACAATGGTTCCTTGCTTCTCTTAACCTCTGTGGTGTCACAATGCATCCCATGCCCTTTTAGGCCACTTGATGTCACAATGAATCATTTGATTCTTGGCCTCCATGGTGGCATAATATTTCCATGATTTTATTGTGCCCCATGCATTCACAATTCATCCCTGGCGCTATTACAACCCTTGGTGCCACAATGGATCATTAGATTGTTAGCCTCCCTTGGGTCACAATGGTTCCTTGCTTCTCTGAACCCCTGTGGTGTCACAATGCATTCCAAGCCCTTTTAGGCCACTTGATGTCACAATGAATCATTTGATTCTTGGCCTCCATGGTGGCATAATACATCCTTTATTCTATTGGACCCCGTGCTGTAACAATCCATCCCTGGCCCTTTTTATACCCCCTGGTGCCACAAGGGATCATTAGATTGTTAGCCTGCATTGGGTCACAATGCTTCTTTGCTTCTCTTAACCTCTGTGGTGTCACAATGCATTCCAAGCCCTTTTAGGCCACTTGGTCTTACAATGAACCATTTGATTCTTGGCCTTCATGGTGTCATAATGGTTCCTTGCTTCTATCGGTCCCCATGCTGTCACTGTACATCCGTGGTCCTTTTGCGCCCCAAGGTGTCAAAAGGGATTCTTAGATTGTTAGCCTGCATTGGGTCACAATAGTTCCTTGCTTCTCTTAACCCCTGTGGTGTCACAATGCATCCCATGCCCTTTTAGGCCACTTGATGTCACAATGAATCATTTGATTCTGGGCCTCCATGGTGTCATAATGTTTCCTTGTTTCTATTGGGCCCCATGCTGTCACAATTCATTCCTGGCCCTTTTACGACCCCTGGTGTCAAATGGGTCCTGGGATTATTAGCCTCCATAGGGTCACAATGGATCCTTGCTTCTCTTAACCCCTGTGGTGTCACAATGCATCCCATGCCCTTTTAGGCCACTTGATGTCACAATGAATCATTTGATTCTTGGCCTCCATGGTGGCATAATAGATCCTTGCTTCTATTGGACCCCGTGCTGTAACAATCCATCCCTGGCCCTTTTTATACCCCCTGGTACCACAAGGGATCATTAGATTGTTAGTTACCCTGGGGTCACAATGGTTCCTTGCTTCTCTTAACCTCTGTGGTGTCACAATGCATTCCAAGCCCTTTTAGGCCACTTGCTCTTATAATGAACCATTTGATTCTTGGCCTTCATGGTGTCATAATGGTTCCTTGCTTCTATAGGTTCCCATGCTGTCCCAGTTCATCCGTGGTCCTTTTGCGTCCCCTGGTGTCAAAAGGAAGTCTTAGATTGTTAGCCTGCATTGGGTCACAATGGTTCCTTGCTTCTCTGAACCCCTGTGGTGTCACAATGCATTCCAAGCCCTTTTAGGCCACTTGATGTCTCAATGAATCATTTGATTCTTGGCCTCCATCGTGGCATAATTGTACCAGGATTTAGTTGGGCCCCATGCTTTCACAATTCATCCCTGGCGCTTTTCGGCCCCCTGGTGTCACAAGGGATCATTAGATTGTTAGTTACCCTGGGGTCACAATGGTTCCTTGCTTCTCTTAACCTCTGTGGTGTCACAATGCATTCCAAGCCCTTTTAGGCCACTTGGTCTTACAATGAACCATTTGATTCTTGGCCTTCATGGTGTCATAATGGTTCCTTGCTTCTATCGGTCCCCATGCTGTCACTGTACATCCGTGGTCCTTTTGCGCCCCAAGGTGTCAAAAGGGATTCTTAGATTGTTAGCCTGCATTGGGTCACAATAGTTCCTTGCTTCTCTTAACCCCTGTGGTGTCACAATGCATCCCATGCCCTTTTAGGCCACTTGATGTCACAATGAATCATTTGATTCTGGGCCTCCATGGTGTCATAATGTTTCCTTGTTTCTATTGGGCCCCATGCTGTCACAATTCATTCCTGGCCCTTTTACGACCCCTGGTGTCAAATGGGTCCTGGGATTATTAGCCTCCATTGGGTCACAATGGATCCTTGCTTCTCTTAACCCCTGTGGTGTCACAATGCATCCCATGCCCTTTTAGGCCACTTGATGTCACAATGAATCATTTGATTCTTGGCCTCCATGGTGGCATAATAGATCCTTGCTTCTATTGGACCCCGTGCTGTAACAATCCATCCCTGGCCCTTTTTATACCCCCTGGTGTCAAAAGGGATCATTAGACTGTTAGCCTGCATTCGGTCACAATGGTTCTTTGCTTCTCTTAACCTCTGTGGTGTCACAATGCATTCCAAGCCCTTTTAGGACACTTGGTCTTACAATGAACCATTTGATTCTTGGCCTTCATGGTGTCATAATGGTTCCTTGCTTCTATCGGTCCCCATGCTGTCACTGTACATCCGTGGTCCTTTTGCGCCCCCTCGTGTCAAAAGGGATTCTTAGATTGTTAGCCTGCATTGGGTCACAATGGTTCCTTGCTTCTCTTAACCCCTGTGGTGTCACAATGCATCCCATGCCCTTTTAGGCCACTTGATGTCACAATGAATCATTTGATTCTGGGCCTCCATGTTGTCATAATGTTTCCTTGTTTCTATTGGGCCCCATGCTGTCACAATTCATTCCTGGCCCTTTTACGACCCCTGGTGTCAAATGGGTCCTGGGATTATTAGCCTCCATAGGGTCACAATGGATCCTTGCTTCTCTTAACCCCTGTGGTGTCACAATGCATCCCATGCCCTTTTAGGCCACTTGATGTCACAATGAATCATTTGATTCTTGGCCTCCATGGTGGCATAATAGATCCTTGCTTCTATTGGACCCCGTGCTGTAACAATCCATCCCTGGCCCTTTTTATACCCCCTGGTACCACAAGGGATCATTAGATTGTTAGTTACCCTGGGGTCACAATGGTTCCTTGCTTCTCTTAACCTCTGTGGTGTCACAATGCATTCCAAGCCCTTTTAGGCCACTTGCTCTTATAATGAACCATTTGATTCTTGGCCTTCATGGTGTCATAATGGTTCCTTGCTTCTATAGGTTCCCATGCTGTCCCAGTTCATCCGTGGTCCTTTTGCGTCCCCTGGTGTCAAAAGGAAGTCTTAGATTGTTAGCCTGCATTGGGTCACAATGGTTCCTTGCTTCTCTGAACCCCTGTGGTGTCACAATGCATTCCAAGCCCTTTTAGGCCACTTGATGTCTCAATGAATCATTTGATTCTTGGCCTCCATCGTGGCATAATTGTACCAGGATTTAGTTGGGCCCCATGCTTTCACAATTCATCCCTGGCGCTTTTCGGCCCCCTGGTGTCACAAGGGATCATTAGATTGTTAGTTACCCTGGGGTCACAATGGTTCCTTGCTTCTCTTAACCTCTGTGGTGTCACAATGCATTCCAAGCCCTTTTAGGCCACTTGGTGTTACAATGAATCGTTTGAGTCTTGGCCTCTATGGTGTCATAATTTTTCCATGTTTTTCTTGGGCCCCATGCTGTAACAATTCATCCCTGGACCTTTTACAACACCTTGTGTCACAAGGGATCATTAGATTGTTAGCCTCCCTTGGGTCACAATGGATCCTTGCTTCTCTTAACCTCTGTGGTGTCACAATGCATCCCATGCCCTTTTATGCCACTTGATGTCACAATGAATCATTTGATTCTTGGCCTCCATGGTGGCATAATAGATCCTTGCTTCTATCGGTCCCCGTGCTGTAACAATCCATCCCTGGCCCTTTTTATACCCCCTGGTGCCACAAGGGATCATTAGATTGTTAGCCTGCGTTGGGTCACAATGGTTCTTTGCTTCTCTTAACCTCTGTGGTGTCACAATGCATTCCAAGACATTTTAGGACACTTGGTCTTACAATGAACCATTTGATTCTTGGCCTTCATGGTGTCATGATGGTTCCTTGCTTCTATCGGTCCTCATGCTGTCACTGTTCATCCCTGGCTCTTTTACAACCCCTGTTGTCAAATGGGATCCTGGGATTATTAGCCTCCATTGGGTCACAATGGATCCTTGCTTCTCTGAACCCCTGTGGTGTCACAATGCAGCCCATGCCCTTTTAGGCCACTTGATGTCACAATGAATCATTTGATTCTTGGTCTCCATGGTGGCATAATAGATCCTTGCTTCTATTGGTCCCCGTGCTCTAACAATCCATCCCTGGCCCTTTTTATACGCCCTGGTGCCACAAGCGATCATTAGATTGATAGCCTGCAGTGGGTCACAATGGTTCCTTGCTTCTCTTACCCTCTGTGGTGTCACAATGCATCCCATGCCCTTTTAGGCCACTTGGGGTTACAATGAACCCTTTGATTCTTGGCCTCTATGGTGTCATAATATTTCCATGTTTTATTGTGCCCCACGCATTCACAATTCATCCCTGGCCCTATTACAACCCCTGGTGCCACAATGGATCATTAGATTGTTAGCCTCCCTTGGGTCACAATGTTTCCTTGCTTCTCTGAACCCCTGTGGTGTCACAATGCATTCCAAGCCCTTTTAGGCCACTTGATGTCACAATGAATCATTTGATTCTTGGCTTCCATGGTGGCATAATAGATCCTTGCTTCTATTGGTCCCCGTGCTGTAACAATCCATCCCTGGCCCTTTTTATACCCCCTGGTGCCAATAGGGATCATTAGACTGTTAGTTACCCTGGGGTCACAATGGTTCCTTGCTTCTCTTAACCTCTGTGGTGTCACAATGCATTCCAAGCCCTTTTAGGCCACTTGATGTCACAATGAACCATTTGATTCTTGGCCTTCATGGTGTCATAATGGTTCCTTGATTCTAGAGGTCCCCATGCTGTCACAGTTCATCCGTGGTCCTTTTGCGCCCCAAGGTGTCAAAAGGGATTCTTAGATTGTTAGCCTGCATTGGGTCACAATGGTTCCTTGCTTCTCTTAACCCCTGTGGTGTCACAATGCATCCCATGCCCTTTTAGGCCACTTGATGTCACAATGAATCATTTGATTCTTGGCCTCCATGGTGGCATAATAGATCCTTGCTTCTATTGGTCCCCGTGCTGTAACAATCCATCCCTGGCCCTTTTTATACCCCCTGGTGTCAAAAGGGATCATTAGATTGTTAGCCTGCATTGGGTCACAATGGTTCTTTGTTTCTCTTAACCTCTGTGGTGTCACAATGCATTCCAAGCCCTTTTAGGCCACTTGGTCTTACAATGAGCCATTTGATTCTTGGCCTTCATGGTGTCATAATGGTTCCTTGCTTCTATCGGTCCTCATGCTGTCACTGTTCATCCGTGGTCGTTTTGCGTCCCCTGGTGTCACAAGGGATTCTTAGATTGTTAGCCTGCATTGGGTCACAATTGTTCCTTGCTTCTCTGAACCCGTGTGGTGTCACAAATGCATCCCATGCCCTTTTAGGCCACTTGATGTCACAATGAATCATTTGATTCTTGGCCTCCATGGTGGCATAATAGATCCTTGCTTCTATTGGTCCCCGTGCTGTAACAATCCATCCCTGGCCCTTTTTATACCCCCTGGTGCCACAAGGGATCATTAGATTGTTAGCCTGCATTGGGTCACAATGGTTCTTTGCTTCTCTTAACCTCTGTGGTGTCACAATGCATTCCAAGACATTTTAGGACACTTGGTCTTACAATGAACCATTTGATTCTTGGCCTTCATGGTGTCATGATGGTTCCTTGCTTCTATCGGTCCCCATGCTGTCACTGTTCATCCCTGGGTCTATTACAACCCCTGTTGTCAAATGGGATCCTGGGATTATTAGCCTCCCTTGGGTCACAATTGTTCCTTGCTTCTCTTAACCTCTGTGGTGTCACAATGCATCCCATGCCCTTTTAGCCCACTTGATGTCACAATGAATCACTTGATTCTTGGCCTCCATGGTGGCATAATAGATCCTTTCTTCTATTGGTCCCCGTGCTGTAAGAGTCCATCACTGGGCCTTTTACAACACCTGGTGCCACAAGGGATCATTAGATTGTTAGTTACCCTGGGGTCACAATGGTTCCTTGCTTCTCTTAACCTCTGTGGTGTCACAATGCATTCCAAGCCCTTTTAGGCCATGTGTTCTTACAATGAACCATTTGATTCTTGGCCTTCATGGTGTCCTAATGGTTCCTCGTTTCTATAGGTCCCCATGCTGTCACTGTTCATCCGTGGTCCTTTTGCGCCCCCTGGTGTCAATAGGGATTCTTAGATTGTTAGCCTGCATTGGGTCACAATGGTTCCTTGCTTCTCTTAAACCCTGGGGTGTCACAATGCATCCCATGCCCTTTTAGGCCACTTGATGTCACAATGAATCAATCGATTCTTGGCCTCCATGGTGGCGAAATTGCACCAGGTTTATATTGGGCCCCATGCTTTCAGAATTCATCCCTGGCCCTTTTGGGCCCACTGGTGTCAAATGGGATCCTGGGATTATTAGCCTCCATTGGGTCACAATGGATCCTTGCTTCTCTGAACCCCTGTGGTGTCACAATGCATCCCATGCCCTTTTAGGCCACTTGGTGTCACAATGAATCATTTGATTCTTGGCCTCCATGGTGGCATAATAGATCCTTGCTTCTATTGGTCCCCGTGCTGTAACAATCCATCCCTGGCTCTTTTTATACCCCCTTTTGTCAAAAGGGATGATTAGATTGTTAGCCTCCCTTGGGTCACAATGGTTCTTTGCTTCTCTTAACCTCTGTGGTGTCACAATGCATTCCAAGCCCTTTTAGGCCACTTGGTCTTACAATGAACCATTTGATTCTTGGCCTTCATGGTGTCATAATGGTTCCTTGTTTCTATAGGTCCCCATGCTGTCACAATACATCCGTGGTCCTTTTGCGCCCCCTGGTGTCAATAGAGATTCTTAGATTGTTAGCCTGCATTGGGTCACAATGGTTCCTTGCTTCTCTTAACCCCTGTGGTGTCACAATGCATCCCATGCCCTTTTAGGCCACTTGATGTCACAATGAATCATTTGATTCTGGGCCTCAATGGTGTCATAATGGTTCCTTGTTTCTATTGGGCCCCATGCTGTCACAATTCATCCCTGGCCCTTTTACGCCCCCTGGTGTCAAATGGGTCCTGGGATTATTAGCCTCCATTGGGTCACAATGGATCCTTGCTTCTCTTAACCCCTGTGGTGTCACAATGCATCCCATGCCCTTTTAGGCCACTTGATGTCACAATGAATCATTTGATTCTTGGCCTCCATTGTGGCATAATAGATCCTTGCTTCTATTGGTCCCCGTGCGGTAACAATCCATCCCTGGCCCTTTTTATAGCCCCTGGTGCCACAAGGGATCATTAGATTGTTAGTTACCCTTGGGTGACAATGGTTCCTTGCTTCTCTAAACCTGTGTGGTGTCACAATGCATTCCAAGCCCTTTTAGGCCATGTGTTCTTACAATGAACCATTTGATTCTTGGCCTTCATGGTGTCATAATGGTTCCTTGTTTCTATAGGTCCCCATGCTGTCACAGTTCATCCGTGGTCCTTTTGCGCCCCCTGGTGTCAATAGGGATTCTTAGATTGTTAGCCTGCATTGGGTCACAATGGTTCCTTGCTTCTCTTAACCCCTGTGGTGTCACAATGCATCCCATGCCCTTTTAGGCCACTTGATGTCACAATGAATCATTTGGTTCTTGTCCTCCATGGTGTCATAATGGTTCCTTGTTTCTATTGGGCCCCAAGCTGTCACAATTCATCCCTGGCCCTTTTACGCCCCCTGGTGTGAAATGGGATCCTGGGATTATTAGCCTCCATTGGGTCACAATGGTTCCTTGCTTCTCTTAACCCCTGTGGTGTCACAATGCAGCCCATGCCCTTTTAGGCCACTTGATGTCACAATGAATCATTTGATTCTTGGCCTCCATGGTGGCATAATAGATACTTGCTTCTATTGGTCCCGGTGCTCTAACAATCCATTACTGGGCCCTTTACAACCCCTGGTGTCAAAAGGGATCATTAGATTGTTAACCTGCTTTGGTGCACAATGGTTCCTTGCTTCTCTTAACCCCTGTGGTGTCACAATGCATCCCATGTCCCTTTAGGCCACTTGATGTTACAATGAATCATTTGATCCTTGGCCTCTATGGTGACATAATGTTTCCATGTTTTTCTTGGGCCACATGCTGTAACAATTCATCCCTGGCCCTTTTACGCCCCCTGTTGGCAAATGGGATTCTTAGATTGTTAGCCTCCCTTGGGTCACAATGGTTCCTTGCTTCTCTTAAACTCTGTGGTGTCACAATGCATTCCAAGCCCTTTTAGGACACTTGGTCTTACAATGAATCATTTGATTCTTGGCCTCCATGGTGTCATAATGGTTCCTTGTTTCTATTGGGCCCCATGCTGTCACAATCCATCCCTGTCCCTTTTACGCCACCTGGTGTCAAATGGGATCCTGGGATTATTAGCCTCCATTGGGTCACAATGGTTCCTTGCTTCTCTTAACCCCTGTGGTGTCACAATGCAGCCCATGCCCTTTTAGCCCACTTGATGTCACAATGAATCATTAGATTCTTGGCCTCCATGGTGGCATAATAGATACTTGCTTCTATTGGTCCCGGTGCTGTAACAATCCATTACTGGGCCCTTTACAACCCCTGGTGTCAAAAGGGATCATTAGATAGTTAACCTGCTTTGGGTCACAATGGTTCCTTGCTTCTCTTAACCCCTGTGGTGTCACAATGCATCCCATGTCCCTTTAGGCCACTTGATGTTACAATGAATCATTTGATCCTGGGCCTCTATGGTGACATAATGTTTCCATGTTTTTCTTGGGCCACATGCTGTAACAATTCATCCCTGGCCCTTTTACGCCCCCTGGTGTCAAATGGGTTTCTGAGATTGTTAGGCCCCCTTGGGTCACAATGGTACCTTGCTTCTCTGAACCTCTGTGGTGTCACAATGCATTCCAAGCCCTTTTAGGACACTTGGTCTTACAATGAATCATTTGATTCTTGGCCACCATGGTGTCATAATGATTCCTTGTTTCTACTGGGTCCCATGCTTTCACAATCCATCCCTGGCCCTTTTACGCCCCCTGGTGTTAAATGGGATCCTGGGATTATTGGCCTCCATTGGGTCACAATGGATCCTTGCTTCTCTTAACCCCTGTGGTGTCACAATGCATCCCATGCCCTTTTAGGCCACTTGATGTCACAATGAATCATTTGATTCTTGGCCTCCATGGTGGCATAATAGATCCTTGCTTCTATTGGTCCCCGTGCTGTAACAATCCATTACTGGGCGTTTTACAACCCCTGGTGTCAAAAGGGATCATTAGATTGTTAGCCTGCATTGGGTCACAATGGTTCCTTGCTTCTCTTAACCCCTGTGGTGTCACAATGCATCCCATGTCCCTTTAGGCCACTTGGTGTTACAATGAATCATTTGATCCTTGGCCTCTATGGTGACATAATGTTTCCATGTTTTTCTTGGGCCCCATGCTGTAACAATTCATCCGTGGCCCTTTTACAACACCTTGTGTTACAAGGGATCATTAGATTGTTAACCTCCCTTGGGTCACAATTGTTCCTTGCTTCTCTTAACCTCTGTGGTGTCACAATGCATCCCATGCCCTTTTAGCCCACTTGATGTCACAATGAATCACTTGATTCTTGGCCTCCATGGTGGCATAATAGATCCTTTCTTCTATTGGTCCCCGTGCTGTAAGAGTCCATCACTGGGCCTTTTACAACACCTGGTGCCACAAGGGATCATTAGATTGTTAGTTACCCTGGGGTCACAATGGTTCCTTGCTTCTCTTAACCTCTGTGGTGTCACAATGCATTCCAAGCCCTTTTAGGCCATGTGTTCTTACAATGAACCATTTGATTCTTGGCCTTCATGGTGTCCTAATGGTTCCTCGTTTCTATAGGTCCCCATGCTGTCACTGTTCATCCGTGGTCCTTTTGCGCCCCCTGGTGTCAATAGGGATTCTTAGATTGTTAGCCTGCATTGGGTCACAATGGTTCCTTGCTTCTCTTAAACCCTGGGGTGTCACAATGCATCCCATGCCCTTTTAGGCCACTTGATGTCACAATGAATCAATCGATTCTTGGCCTCCATGGTGGCGAAATTGCACCAGGTTTATATTGGGCCCCATGCTTTCAGAATTCATCCCTGGCCCTTTTGGGCCCACTGGTGTCAAATGGGATCCTGGGATTATTAGCCTCCATTGGGTCACAATGGATCCTTGCTTCTCTGAACCCCTGTGGTGTCACAATGCATCCCATGCCCTTTTAGGCCACTTGGTGTCACAATGAATCATTTGATTCTTGGCCTCCATGGTGGCATAATAGATCCTTGCTTCTATTGGTCCCCGTGCTGTAACAATCCATCCCTGGCCCTTTTTATACCCCCTTTTGTCAAAAGGGATGATTAGATTGTTAGCCTCCCTTGGGTCACAATGGTTCTTTGCTTCTCTTAACCTCTGTGGTGTCACAATGCATTCCAAGCCCTTTTAGGCCACTTGGTCTTACAATGAACCATTTGATTCTTGGCCTTCATGGTGTCATAATGGTTCCTTGTTTCTATAGGTCCCCATGCTGTCACAATACATCCGTGGTCCTTTTGCGCCCCCTGGTGTCAATAGAGATTCTTAGATTGTTAGCCTGCATTGGGTCACAATGGTTCCTTGCTTCTCTTAACCCCTGTGGTGTCACAATGCATCCCATGCCCTTTTAGGCCACTTGATGTCACAATGAATCATTTGATTCTGGGCCTCAATGGTGTCATAATGGTTCCTTGTTTCTATTGGGCCCCATGCTGTCACAATACATCCGTGGTCCTTTTGCGCCCCCTGGTGTCAATAGAGATTCTTAGATTGTTAGCCTGCATTGGGTCACAATGGTTCCTTGCTTCTCTTAACCCCTGTGGTGTCACAATGCATCCCATGTCCCTTTAGGCCACTTGATGTTACAATGAATCATTTGATCCTGGGCCTCTATGGTGACATAATGTTTCCATGTTTTTCTTGGGCCACATGCTGTAACAATTCATCCCTGGCCCTTTTACGCCCCCTGGTGTCAAATGGGTTTCTGAGATTGTTAGGCCCCCTTGGGTCACAATGGTACCTTGCTTCTCTGAACCTCTGTGGTGTCACAATGCATTCCAAGCCCTTTTAGGACACTTGGTCTTACAATGAATCATTTGATTCTTGGCCACCATGGTGTCATAATGATTCCTTGTTTCTACTGGGTCCCATGCTTTCACAATCCATCCCTGGCCCTTTTACGCCCCCTGGTGTTAAATGGGATCCTGGGATTATTGGCCTCCATTGGGTCACAATGGATCCTTGCTTCTCTTAACCCCTGTGGTGTCACAATGCATCCCATGCCCTTTTAGGCCACTTGATGTCACAATGAATCATTTGATTCTTGGCCTCCATGGTGGCATAATAGATCCTTGCTTCTATTGGTCCCCGTGCTGTAACAATCCATTACTGGGCGTTTTACAACCCCTGGTGTCAAAAGGGATCATTAGATTGTTAGCCTGCATTGGGTCACAATGGTTCCTTGCTTCTCTTAACCCCTGTGGTGTCACAATGCATCCCATGTCCCTTTAGGCCACTTGGTGTTACAATGAATCATTTGATCCTTGGCCTCTATGGTGACATAATGTTTCCATGTTTTTCTTGGGCCCCATGCTGTAACAATTCATCCGTGGCCCTTTTACAACACCTTGTGTTACAAGGGATCATTAGATTGTTAACCTCCCTTGGGTCACAATTGTTCCTTGCTTCTCTTAACCTCTGTGGTGTCACAATGCATCCCATGCCCTTTTAGCCCACTTGATGTCACAATGAATCACTTGATTCTTGGCCTCCATGGTGGCATAATAGATCCTTTCTTCTATTGGTCCCCGTGCTGTAAGAGTCCATCACTGGGCCTTTTACAACACCTGGTGCCACAAGGGATCATTAGATTGTTAGTTACCCTGGGGTCACAATGGTTCCTTGCTTCTCTTAACCTCTGTGGTGTCACAATGCATTCCAAGCCCTTTTAGGCCATGTGTTCTTACAATGAACCATTTGATTCTTGGCCTTCATGGTGTCCTAATGGTTCCTCGTTTCTATAGGTCCCCATGCTGTCACTGTTCATCCGTGGTCCTTTTGCGCCCCCTGGTGTCAATAGGGATTCTTAGATTGTTAGCCTGCATTGGGTCACAATGGTTCCTTGCTTCTCTTAAACCCTGGGGTGTCACAATGCATCCCATGCCCTTTTAGGCCACTTGATGTCACAATGAATCAATCGATTCTTGGCCTCCATGGTGGCGAAATTGCACCAGGTTTATATTGGGCCCCATGCTTTCAGAATTCATCCCTGGCCCTTTTGGGCCCACTGGTGTCAAATGGGATCCTGGGATTATTAGCCTCCATTGGGTCACAATGGATCCTTGCTTCTCTGAACCCCTGTGGTGTCACAATGCATCCCATGCCCTTTTAGGCCACTTGGTGTCACAATGAATCATTTGATTCTTGGCCTCCATGGTGGCATAATAGATCCTTGCTTCTATTGGTCCCCGTGCTGTAACAATCCATCCCTGGCTCTTTTTATACCCCCTTTTGTCAAAAGGGATGATTAGATTGTTAGCCTCCCTTGGGTCACAATGGTTCTTTGCTTCTCTTAACCTCTGTGGTGTCACAATGCATTCCAAGCCCTTTTAGGCCACTTGGTCTTACAATGAACCATTTGATTCTTGGCCTTCATGGTGTCATAATGGTTCCTTGTTTCTATAGGTCCCCATGCTGTCACAATACATCCGTGGTCCTTTTGCGCCCCCTGGTGTCAATAGAGATTCTTAGATTGTTAGCCTGCATTGGGTCACAATGGTTCCTTGCTTCTCTTAACCCCTGTGGTGTCACAATGCATCCCATGCCCTTTTAGGCCACTTGATGTCACAATGAATCATTTGATTCTGGGCCTCAATGGTGTCATAATGGTTCCTTGTTTCTATTGGGCCCCATGCTGTCACAATTCATCCCTGGCCCTTTTACGCCCCCTGGTGTCAAATGGGTCCTGGGATTATTAGCCTCCATTGGGTCACAATGGATCCTTGCTTCTCTTAACCCCTGTGGTGTCACAATGCATCCCATGCCCTTTTAGGCCACTTGATGTCACAATGAATCATTTGATTCTTGGCCTCCATTGTGGCATAATAGATCCTTGCTTCTATTGGTCCCCGTGCGGTAACAATCCATCCCTGGCCCTTTTTATACCCCCTGGTGCCACAAGGGATCATTAGATTGTTAGTTACCCTTGGGTGACAATGGTTCCTTGCTTCTCTAAACCTGTGTGGTGTCACAATGCATTCCAAGCCCTTTTAGGCCATGTGTTCTTACAATGAACCATTTGATTCTTGGCCTTCATGGTGTCATAATGGTTCCTTGTTTCTATAGGTCCCCATGCTGTCACAGTTCATCCGTGGTCCTTTTGCGCCCCCTGGTGTCAATAGGGATTCTTAGATTGTTAGCCTGCATTGGGTCACAATGGTTCCTTGCTTCTCTTAACCCCTGTGGTGTCACAATGCATCCCATGCCCTTTTAGGCCACTTGATGTCACAATGAATCATTTGGTTCTTGTCCTCCATGGTGTCATAATGGTTCCTTGTTTCTATTGGGCCCCAAGCTGTCACAATTCATCCCTGGCCCTTTTACGCCCCCTGGTGTGAAATGGGATCCTGGGATTATTAGCCTCCATTGGGTCACAATGGTTCCTTGCTTCTCTTAACCCCTGTGGTGTCACAATGCAGCCCATGCCCTTTTAGGCCACTTGATGTCACAATGAATCATTTGATTCTTGGCCTCCATGGTGGCATAATAGATACTTGCTTCTATTGGTCCCGGTGCTCTAACAATCCATTACTGGGCCCTTTACAACCCCTGGTGTCAAAAGGGATCATTAGATTGTTAACCTGCTTTGGTGCACAATGGTTCCTTGCTTCTCTTAACCCCTGTGGTGTCACAATGCATCCCATGTCCCTTTAGGCCACTTGATGTTACAATGAATCATTTGATCCTTGGCCTCTATGGTGACATAATGTTTCCATGTTTTTCTTGGGCCACATGCTGTAACAATTCATCCCTGGCCCTTTTACGCCCCCTGTTGGCAAATGGGATTCTTAGATTGTTAGCCTCCCTTGGGTCACAATGGTTCCTTGCTTCTCTTAAACTCTGTGGTGTCACAATGCATTCCAAGCCCTTTTAGGACACTTGGTCTTACAATGAATCATTTGATTCTTGGCCACCATGGTGTCATAATGATTCCTTGTTTCTACTGGGTCCCATGCTTTCACAATCCATCCCTGGCCCTTTTACGCCCCCTGGTGTTAAATGGGATCCTGGGATTATTGGCCTCCATTGGGTCACAATGGATCCTTGCTTCTCTTAACCCCTGTGGTGTCACAATGCATCCCATGCCCTTTTAGGCCACTTGATGTCACAATGAATCATTTGATTCTTGGCCTCCATGGTGGCATAATAGATCCTTGCTTCTATTGGTCCCCATGCTGTAACAATCCATTACTGGGCGTTTTACAACCCCTGGTGTCAAAAGGGATCATTAGATTGTTAGCCTGCATTGGGTCACAATGGTTCCTTGCTTCTCTTAACCCCTGTGGTGTCACAATGCATCCCATGTCCCTTTAGGCCACTTGGTGTTACAATGAATCATTTGATCCTTGGCCTCTATGGTGACATAATGTTTCCATGTTTTTCTTGGGCCCCATGCTGTAACAATTCATCCGTGGCCCTTTTACAACACCTTGTGTTACAAGGGATCATTAGATTGTTAACCTCCCTTGGGTCACAATTGTTCCTTGCTTCTCTTAACCTCTGTGGTGTCACAATGCATCCCATGCCCTTTTAGCCCACTTGATGTCACAATGAATCACTTGATTCTTGGCCTCCATGGTGGCATAATAGATCCTTTCTTCTATTGGTCCCCGTGCTGTAAGAGTCCATCACTGGGCCTTTTACAACACCTGGTGCCACAAGGGATCATTAGATTGTTAGTTACCCTGGGGTCACAATGGTTCCTTGCTTCTCTTAACCTCTGTGGTGTCACAATGCATTCCAAGCCCTTTTAGGCCATGTGTTCTTACAATGAACCATTTGATTCTTGGCCTTCATGGTGTCCTAATGGTTCCTCGTTTCTATAGGTCCCCATGCTGTCACTGTTCATCCGTGGTCCTTTTGCGCCCCCTGGTGTCAATAGGGATTCTTAGATTGTTAGCCTGCATTGGGTCACAATGGTTCCTTGCTTCTCTTAAACCCTGGGGTGTCACAATGCATCCCATGCCCTTTTAGGCCACTTGATGTCACAATGAATCAATCGATTCTTGGCCTCCATGGTGGCGAAATTGCACCAGGTTTATATTGGGCCCCATGCTTTCAGAATTCATCCCTGGCCCTTTTGGGCCCACTGGTGTCAAATGGGATCCTGGGATTATTAGCCTCCATTGGGTCACAATGGATCCTTGCTTCTCTGAACCCCTGTGGTGTCACAATGCATCCCATGCCCTTTTAGGCCACTTGGTGTCACAATGAATCATTTGATTCTTGGCCTCCATGGTGGCATAATAGATCCTTGCTTCTATTGGTCCCCGTGCTGTAACAATCCATCCCTGGCCCTTTTTATACCCCCTTTTGTCAAAAGGGATGATTAGATTGTTAGCCTCCCTTGGGTCACAATGGTTCTTTGCTTCTCTTAACCTCTGTGGTGTCACAATGCATTCCAAGCCCTTTTAGGCCACTTGGTCTTACAATGAACCATTTGATTCTTGGCCTTCATGGTGTCATAATGGTTCCTTGTTTCTATAGGTCCCCATGCTGTCACAATACATCCGTGGTCCTTTTGCGCCCCCTGGTGTCAATAGAGATTCTTAGATTGTTAGCCTGCATTGGGTCACAATGGTTCCTTGCTTCTCTTAACCCCTGTGGTGTCACAATGCATCCCATGCCCTTTTAGGCCACTTGATGTCACAATGAATCATTTGATTCTGGGCCTCAATGGTGTCATAATGGTTCCTTGTTTCTATTGGGCCCCATGCTGTCACAATACATCCGTGGTCCTTTTGCGCCCCCTGGTGTCAATAGAGATTCTTAGATTGTTAGCCTGCATTGGGTCACAATGGTTCCTTGCTTCTCTTAACCCCTGTGGTGTCACAATGCATCCCATGTCCCTTTAGGCCACTTGATGTTACAATGAATCATTTGATCCTGGGCCTCTATGGTGACATAATGTTTCCATGTTTTTCTTGGGCCACATGCTGTAACAATTCATCCCTGGCCCTTTTACGCCCCCTGGTGTCAAATGGGTTTCTGAGATTGTTAGGCCCCCTTGGGTCACAATGGTACCTTGCTTCTCTGAACCTCTGTGGTGTCACAATGCATTCCAAGCCCTTTTAGGACACTTGGTCTTACAATGAATCATTTGATTCTTGGCCACCATGGTGTCATAATGATTCCTTGTTTCTACTGGGTCCCATGCTTTCACAATCCATCCCTGGCCCTTTTACGCCCCCTGGTGTTAAATGGGATCCTGGGATTATTGGCCTCCATTGGGTCACAATGGATCCTTGCTTCTCTTAACCCCTGTGGTGTCACAATGCATCCCATGCCCTTTTAGGCCACTTGATGTCACAATGAATCATTTGATTCTTGGCCTCCATGGTGGCATAATAGATCCTTGCTTCTATTGGTCCCCGTGCTGTAACAATCCATTACTGGGCGTTTTACAACCCCTGGTGTCAAAAGGGATCATTAGATTGTTAGCCTGCATTGGGTCACAATGGTTCCTTGCTTCTCTTAACCCCTGTGGTGTCACAATGCATCCCATGTCCCTTTAGGCCACTTGGTGTTACAATGAATCATTTGATCCTTGGCCTCTATGGTGACATAATGTTTCCATGTTTTTCTTGGGCCCCATGCTGTAACAATTCATCCGTGGCCCTTTTACAACACCTTGTGTTACAAGGGATCATTAGATTGTTAACCTCCCTTGGGTCACAATTGTTCCTTGCTTCTCTTAACCTCTGTGGTGTCACAATGCATCCCATGCCCTTTTAGCCCACTTGATGTCACAATGAATCACTTGATTCTTGGCCTCCATGGTGGCATAATAGATCCTTTCTTCTATTGGTCCCCGTGCTGTAAGAGTCCATCACTGGGCCTTTTACAACACCTGGTGCCACAAGGGATCATTAGATTGTTAGTTACCCTGGGGTCACAATGGTTCCTTGCTTCTCTTAACCTCTGTGGTGTCACAATGCATTCCAAGCCCTTTTAGGCCATGTGTTCTTACAATGAACCATTTGATTCTTGGCCTTCATGGTGTCCTAATGGTTCCTCGTTTCTATAGGTCCCCATGCTGTCACTGTTCATCCGTGGTCCTTTTGCGCCCCCTGGTGTCAATAGGGATTCTTAGATTGTTAGCCTGCATTGGGTCACAATGGTTCCTTGCTTCTCTTAAACCCTGGGGTGTCACAATGCATCCCATGCCCTTTTAGGCCACTTGATGTCACAATGAATCAATCGATTCTTGGCCTCCATGGTGGCGAAATTGCACCAGGTTTATATTGGGCCCCATGCTTTCAGAATTCATCCCTGGCCCTTTTGGGCCCACTGGTGTCAAATGGGATCCTGGGATTATTAGCCTCCATTGGGTCACAATGGATCCTTGCTTCTCTGAACCCCTGTGGTGTCACAATGCATCCCATGCCCTTTTAGGCCACTTGGTGTCACAATGAATCATTTGATTCTTGGCCTCCATGGTGGCATAATAGATCCTTGCTTCTATTGGTCCCCGTGCTGTAACAATCCATCCCTGGCTCTTTTTATACCCCCTTTTGTCAAAAGGGATGATTAGATTGTTAGCCTCCCTTGGGTCACAATGGTTCTTTGCTTCTCTTAACCTCTGTGGTGTCACAATGCATTCCAAGCCCTTTTAGGCCACTTGGTCTTACAATGAACCATTTGATTCTTGGCCTTCATGGTGTCATAATGGTTCCTTGTTTCTATAGGTCCCCATGCTGTCACAATACATCCGTGGTCCTTTTGCGCCCCCTGGTGTCAATAGAGATTCTTAGATTGTTAGCCTGCATTGGGTCACAATGGTTCCTTGCTTCTCTTAACCCCTGTGGTGTCACAATGCATCCCATGCCCTTTTAGGCCACTTGATGTCACAATGAATCATTTGATTCTGGGCCTCAATGGTGTCATAATGGTTCCTTGTTTCTATTGGGCCCCATGCTGTCACAATTTATCCCTGGCCCTTTTACGCCCCCTGGTGTCAAATGGGTCCTGGGATTATTAGCCTCCATTGGGTCACAATGGATCCTTGCTTCTCTTAACCCCTGTGGTGTCACAATGCATCCCATGCCCTTTTAGGCCACTTGATGTCACAATGAATCATTTGATTCTTGGCCTCCATTGTGGCATAATAGATCCTTGCTTCTATTGGTCCCCGTGCGGTAACAATCCATCCCTGGCCCTTTTTATACCCCCTGGTGCCACAAGGGATCATTAGATTGTTAGTTACCCTTGGGTGACAATGGTTCCTTGCTTCTCTAAACCTGTGTGGTGTCACAATGCATTCCAAGCCCTTTTAGGCCATGTGTTCTTACAATGAACCATTTGATTCTTGGCCTTCATGGTGTCATAATGGTTCCTTGTTTCTATAGGTCCCCATGCTGTCACAGTTCATCCGTGGTCCTTTTGCGCCCCCTGGTGTCAATAGGGATTCTTAGATTGTTAGCCTGCATTGGGTCACAATGGTTCCTTGCTTCTCTTAACCCCTGTGGTGTCACAATGCATCCCATGCCCTTTTAGGCCACTTGATGTCACAATGAATCAATCGATTCTTGGCCTCCATGGTGGCGAAATTGCACCAGGTTTATATTGGGCCCCATGCTTTCAGAATTCATCCCTGGCCCTTTTGGGCCCACTGGTGTCAAATGGGATCCTGGGATTATTAGCCTCCATTGGGTCACAATGGATCCTTGCTTCTCTGAACCCCTGTGGTGTCACAATGCATCCCATGCCCTTTTAGGCCACTTGGTGTCACAATGAATCATTTGATTCTTGGCCTCCATGGTGGCATAATAGATCCTTGCTTCTATTGGTCCCCGTGCTGTAACAATCCATCCCTGGCTCTTTTTATACCCCCTTTTGTCAAAAGGGATGATTAGATTGTTAGCCTCCCTTGGGTCACAATGGTTCTTTGCTTCTCTTAACCTCTGTGGTGTCACAATGCATTCCAAGCCCTTTTAGGCCACTTGGTCTTACAATGAACCATTTGATTCTTGGCCTTCATGGTGTCATAATGGTTCCTTGTTTCTATAGGTCCCCATGCTGTCACAATACATCCGTGGTCCTTTTGCGCCCCCTGGTGTCAATAGAGATTCTTAGATTGTTAGCCTGCATTGGGTCACAATGGTTCCTTGCTTCTCTTAACCCCTGTGGTGTCACAATGCATCCCATGCCCTTTTAGGCCACTTGATGTCACAATGAATCATTTGATTCTGGGCCTCAATGGTGTCATAATGGTTCCTTGTTTCTATTGGGCCCCATGCTGTCACAATTTATCCCTGGCCCTTTTACGCTCCCTGGTGTCAAATGGGTCCTGGGATTATTAGCCTCCATTGGGTCACAATGGATCCTTGCTTCTCTTAACCCCTGTGGTGTCACAATGCATCCCATGCCCTTTTAGGCCACTTGATGTCACAATGAATCATTTGATTCTTGGCCTCCATTGTGGCATAATAGATCCTTGCTTCTATTGGTCCCCGTGCGGTAACAATCCATCCCTGGCCCTTTTTATACCCCCTGGTGCCACAAGGGATCATTAGATTGTTAGTTACCCTTGGGTGACAATGGTTCCTTGCTTCTCTAAACCTGTGTGGTGTCACAATGCATTCCAAGCCCTTTTAGGCCATGTGTTCTTACAATGAACCATTTGATTCTTGGCCTTCATGGTGTCATAATGGTTCCTTGTTTCTATAGGTCCCCATGCTGTCACAGTTCATCCGTGGTCCTTTTGCGCCCCCTGGTGTCAATAGGGATTCTTAGATTGTTAGCCTGCATTGGGTCACAATGGTTCCTTGCTTCTCTTAACCCCTGTGGTGTCACAATGCATCCCATGCCCTTTTAGGCCACTTGATGTCACAATGAATCATTTGGTTCTTGTCCTCCATGGTGTCATAATGGTTCCTTGTTTCTATTGGGCCCCAAGCTGTCACAATTCATCCCTGGCCCTTTTACGCCCCCTGGTGTGAAATGGGATCCTGGGATTATTAGCCTCCATTGGGTCACAATGGTTCCTTGCTTCTCTTAACCCCTGTGGTGTCACAATGCAGCCCATGCCCTTTTAGGCCACTTGATGTCACAATGAATCATTTGATTCTTGGCCTCCATGGTGGCATAATAGATACTTGCTTCTATTGGTCCCGGTGCTCTAACAATCCATTACTGGGCCCTTTACAACCCCTGGTGTCAAAAGGGATCATTAGATTGTTAACCTGCTTTGGTGCACAATGGTTCCTTGCTTCTCTTAACCCCTGTGGTGTCACAATGCATCCCATGTCCCTTTAGGCCACTTGATGTTACAATGAATCATTTGATCCTTGGCCTCTATGGTGACATAATGTTTCCATGTTTTTCTTGGGCCACATGCTGTAACAATTCATCCCTGGCCCTTTTACGCCCCCTGTTGGCAAATGGGATTCTTAGATTGTTAGCCTCCCTTGGGTCACAATGGTTCCTTGCTTCTCTTAAACTCTGTGGTGTCACAATGCATTCCAAGCCCTTTTAGGACACTTGGTCTTACAATGAATCATTTGATTCTTGGCCTCCATGGTGTCATAATGGTTCCTTGTTTCTATTGGGCCCCATGCTGTCACAATCCATCCCTGTCCCTTTTACGCCACCTGGTGTCAAATGGGATCCTGGGATTATTAGCCTCCATTGGGTCACAATGGTTCCTTGCTTCTCTTAACCCCTGTGGTGTCACAATGCAGCCCATGCCCTTTTAGCCCACTTGATGTCACAATGAATCATTAGATTCTTGGCCTCCATGGTGGCATAATAGATACTTGCTTCTATTGGTCCCGGTGCTGTAACAATCCATTACTGGGCCCTTTACAACCCCTGGTGTCAAAAGGGATCATTAGATTGTTAACCTGCTTTGGGTCACAATGGTTCCTTGCTTCTCTTAACCCCTGTGGTGTCACAATGCATCCCATGTCCCTTTAGGCCACCTGATGTTACAATGAATCATTTGATCCTTGGCCTCTATGGTGTCATAATGTTTCCATGTTTTTATTGTGCCCCATGCTGTAACAATTCATCCCTTGCCCTTTTACAACACCTTGTGTTACAAGGGATAATTAGATTGTTAGCCTCCCTTGGGTCACAATGGTTCTTTGCTTCTCTTAACCTCTGTTGTGTCACAATGCATCCCATGCCCTTTTAGGCCACTTGATGTCTCAATGAATCACTTGATTCTTGGCCTCCATGGTGGCATAATAGATCCTTTCTTCTATTGGTCCCCATGCTGTAAGAATCCATCACTGGGCCTTTTACAACCCCTGGTGTCAAAAGGGATCATTAGATTGTTAGCCTCCCTTGGGTCACAATGGTTCCTTGCTTCTCTTAGCCCCTGTGGTGTCACACTGCTCCCCATGCCCTTTTAGGCCACTTGATGTCACAATGAATCACTTGATTCTTGGCCTCCATGGTGTCATAATGGTTCCTTGTTTCTATTGGGCCCCATGCTGTCACAATTCATTCCTGGCCCTTTTACGCCCCCTGGTGTCAAATGGGTCCTGGGATTATTAGCCTCCATTGGGGCACAATGGATCCTTGCTTCTCTGAACCCCTGTGGTGTCACAATGCATCCCATGCCCTTTTAGCCCACTTGATGTCACAATGAATCATTTGATTCTTGGCCTCCATGGTGGCATAATAGATCCTTGCTTCTATTGGTCCCCGTGCTGTAACAATCCATCCCTGGCTCTTTTTATACCCCCTGGTGCCACAAGGGATCATTAGATTGTTAGTTACGCTGGGGTCACAATGGTTCCTTGCTTCTCTTAATCTCTCTGGTGTCACAATGCATTCCAAGCCCTTTTAGGCCAATTGGTCTTACAATGAACCATTTGATTCTTGGCCTTCATGGTGTCATAATGGTTCCTTGTTTCTATTGGGCCCCATGCTGTCACAGTTCATCCGTGGTCCTTTAGCGCCTCCTGCTGTCAAAAGGGATTCTTAGATTGTTAGCCTGCATTGGGTCACAATGTTTTCTTGCTTCTCTTAAACCCTGTGGTGTCACAATGCATCCCATGCCCTTTTAGGCCACTTGATGTCACAATGAATTATTTGATTCTTGGCCTCCATGGTGGCATAATTGCACCTGGTTTTAATTGGGCCCTATGCTTTCAGAATTCATCCCTGGCCCTTTTGGGCCCACTGGTGTCAAATGGGATCCTGGGATCATTAGCCTCCATTGGGTCACAATGGTTCCTTGCTTCTCTAAACCTCTGTGGTGTCACAATGCGTTCCAAGCCCTTTTAGGCCACGTGTTCTTACAATGACCATGTGATTCTTGGCCTTCATGGTGTCATAATGGTTCCTTGTTTCTATAGGTCCCCATGCTGTCACAGTACATCCGTGGTCCTTTTGCGCCCCCTGGTGTCAATAGGGATTCTTAGATTGTTAGCCTGCATTGGGTCACAATGGTTCCTTGCTTCTCCTAACCCCTGTGGTGTCACAATGCAGCCCATGCCGTTTTAGGCCACTTGATGTCACAATGAATCATTTGATTCTTGGCCTCCATGGTGGCATAATAGATCCTTGCTTCTATTGGTCCCGGTGCTGTCACAATCCATTACTGGGCCCTTTACAACCCCTGGTGTCAAAACGGATCATTAGATTGTTAACCTGCTTTGGGTCACAATGGTTCCTTGCTTCTCTTAACCCCTGTGGTGTCACAATGCATCCCATGTCCCTTTAGGCCACTTGATGTTACAATGAATCATTTGATCCTTGGCCTCCATGGTGACATAATGTTTCCATGTTTTTCTTGGGCCCCATGCTGTCACAATTCATCCCTGGCCCTTTCCGCCCCCTGGTGTCAAATGGGATCCTGGGATTATTGGCCTCCATTGGGTCACAATGGATCCTTGCTTCTCTTAACCCCTGTGGAGTCACAATGCATCCCATGCCCTTTTAGGCCACTTGATGTCACAATGAATCATTTGATTCTTGGCCTCCATGGTGGCATAATAGATCCTTGATTCTAATGGTCCCCGTGCTGTAACAATCCATCCCTGGCCCTTTTTATATCGCCTGGTGCCACAAGGGATCATTAGATTGTTAGACTGCATTGGGTCACAATGGTTCCTTGCTTCTCTTAACCCCTGTGGTGTCACAATGCATCCCATGCCCTTTTAGGCCACTTGGTGTTACAATGAATCATTTGATTCTTGGACTCTATGGTGTCATAATGTTTCCATGTTTTTATTGTGCCCCATGCTGTAACAATTCATCCCTTGCCCTTTTAAAACACCTTGTGTTACAAGGGATCATTAGATTGTTAGCCTCCCTTGGGTCACAATGGTTCTTTGCTTCTCTTAACCTCTGTGGTGTCACAATGCATCCCATGCCCTTTTAGGCCACTTGATGTCACAATGAATCATTTGATTCTTGGCCTCAATGGTGTCATAATGGTTCCTTATTTCTATTGGGCCCCATGCTGTCACAATTCATCCCTGGCCCTTTTGCGCCCCCTTGTGTCAAATGGGATTCTTCGATTGTTAGCCTGCATTTGGTCACAATGGTTCCTTGCTTCTCTTAACCCCTGTGGTGTCACAATGCATCCCATGCCCTTTTAGGCCACTTGATGTCACAATAAATCATTTGATTCTTGGCCTCCATGGTGGCATAATAGATCCTTGATTCTATTGGTCCCCGTGCTGTAACAATCCATCCCTGGCCCTTTTTATACCCCCTGGTGCCACAAGGGATCATTAGATTGTTAGCCTGCATTGGGTCACAATGGTTCCTTGCTTCTCTTAACCCCTGTGGTGTCACAATGCATCCCATGCCCTTTTAGGCCACTTGGTGTTACAATGAATCATTTGATTCTTGGACTCTATGGTGTCATAATGTTTCCATGTTTTTATTGTGCCCCATGCTGTAACAATTCATCCCTTGCCCTTTTAAAACACCTTGTGTTACAAGGGATCATTAGATTGTTAGCCTCCCTTGGGTCACAATGGTTCTTTGCTTCTCTTAACCTCTGTGGTGTCACAATGCATCCCATGCCCTTTTAGGCCACTTGATGTCACAATGAATCATTTGATTCTTGGCCTCAATGGTGTCATAATGGTTCCTTATTTCTATTGGGCCCCATGCTGTCACAATTCATCCCTGGCCCTTCTGCGCCCCCTGGTGTCAAATGGGATTCTTCGATTGTTAGCCTGCATTTGGTCACAATGGTTCCTTGCTTCTCTTAACCCCTGTGGTGTCACAATGCATCCCATGCCCTTTTAGGCCACTTGATGTCACAATAAATCATTTGATTCTTGGCCTCCATGGTGGCATAATAGATCCTTGATTCTATTGGACCCCGTGCTGTAACAATCCATCCCTGGCCCTTTTTATACCCCCTGGTGCCACAAGGGATCATTAGATTGTTAGCCTGCATTGGGTCACAATGGTTCCTTGCTTCTCTTAACCCCTGTGGTGTCACAATGCATCCCATGCCCTTTTAGGCCACTTGGTGTTACAATGAATCATTTGATTCTTGGACTCTATGGTGTCATAATGTTTCCATGTTTTTATTGTGCCCCATGCTGTAACAATTCATCCCTTGCCCTTTTACAACACCTTGTGTTACAAGGGATCATTAGATTGTTAGCCTCCCTTGGGTCACAATGGTTCTTTGCTTCTCTTAACCTCTGTGGTGTCACAATGCATCCCATGCCCTTTTAGGCCACTTGATGTCACAATGAATCATTTGATTCTTGGCCTCAATGGTGTCATAATGGTTCCTTATTTCTATTGGGCCCCATGCTGTCACAATTCATCCCTGGCCCTTTTGCGCCCCCTGGTGTCAAATGGGATTCTTCGATTGTTAGCCTGCATTTGGTCACAATGGTTCCTTGCTTCTCTTAACCCCTGTGGTGTCACAATGCATCCCATGCCCTTTTAGGCCACTTGATGTCACAATAAATCATTTGATTCTTGGCCTCCATGGTGGCATAATAGATCCTTGATTCTATTGGTCCCCGTGCTGTAACAATCCATCCCTGGCCCTTTTTATACCCCCTGGTGCCACAAGGGATCATTAGATTGTTAGCCTGCATTGGGTCACAATGATTCCTTGCTTCTCTTAACGTCTGTGGTGTCACAATGCATCCCATGCCCTTTTAGGCCACTTGATGTCACAATGAATCATTTGATTCTTGGCCTCGATGTTGGCATAATAGATCCTTGCTTCTATTGGTCCCCGTGCTGTAAGAATCCATCACTGGGCCTTTTACAACCCCTGGTGTCAAAAGGGATCATTAGATTGTTAGCCTGCATTGGGTGACAATGGTTCCTTGCTTCTCTTAGCACCTGTGGTGTCACAATGCTTCCCATGCCCTTTTAGGCCACTTGATGTCACAAGGAATCATTTGATTCTTGGCCTCCATGGTGTCATAATGGTTCCTTGTTTCTATTGGGCCCCATGCTGTCACAATTCATCCCTGGCCCTTTTACGCCCCCTGGTGTCAAATGGGATCCTGGGATTATTAGCCTCCATTGGGGCACAATGGATCCTTGCTTCTCTGAACCCCTGTGGAGTCACAATGCAGACCATGCCCTTTTAGGCCACTTGATGTCACAATGAATCATTTGATTCTTGGCCTCCATGGTGGCATAATAGATCCTTGCTTCTATTGGTCCCCGTGCTGTAACAATCCATCCCTGGCCCTTTTTATACCCCCTGGTGCCACAAGGGATCATTAGATTGTTAGTTACCCTGGGGTCACAATGGTTCCTTGCTTCTCTTAACCTCTGTGGTGTCACAATGCATTCCAAGCCCTTTTAGGCCACTTGCTCTTAAAATGAACCATTTGATTCTTGGCCTTCATGGTGTCATAATGGTTCCTTGTTTCTATAGGTCCCCATGCTGTCACAGTTCATCCGTGGTCCTTTTCGCCCCCTGGTGTCAATAGGGATTCTTAGATTGTTAGCCTCCATTGGGTCACAATGGTTCCTTGCTTCTCTTAACCCCTGTGGTGTCACAATGCATCCCATGCCCTTTTAGGCCACTTGATGTCACAATGAATCATTTGATTCTGGGCCTCCATGGTGTCATAATGGTTCCTTGTTTCTATTGGGCCCCATGCTGTCACAATTCATCCCTGGCCCTTTTACGCCCCCTGGTGCCATATGGCATCATGGGATTATTAGCCTGCATTGGGTCACAATGGATCCTTGCTTCTCTGAACCCCTGTGGTGTCACAATGCAGCCCATGCCCTTTTAGGCCACTTGATGTCACAATGAATCATTTGATTCTTGGCCTCCATGGCGGCATAATAGATACATGCTTCTATTGGTCCCCGTGCTGGAACAATCCATTACTGGGCCTTTTACAACCCCTGGTGTCAAAAGGGATCATTACATTGTTAGCCTGGATTGGGTCACAATGGTTCCTTGCTTCTCTTAACCCCTGTGGTGTCACAATGCATCCCATGTGCCTTTAGGCCACCTGGCGTTACTTGGAATCATTTGATCCTTGGCCTCTATGGTGACATAATGTCTTCATGTTTTTATTGTGCCCCATGCTGTAACAATTCATCCCTGGCCCTATTACAACCCCTGGTGCCACAATGGATCATTAGATTGTTAGCCTGCATTGGGTCACAATGGTTCCTTGCTTCTCTTAACACCTGTGGTGTCACAATGCATCCCATGCCCTTTTAGGCCACTTGATGTCACAATGAATCATTTGATTCTTGGCCTCCATGGTGGCATAAGAGATCCTTACTTCTATTGGTCCCCGTGCTGTAACAATCCATCACTGGGCCTTTTACAACCCCTGGTGTCAAAAGGGATCATTAGATTGTTAGCCTGCATTGGGTCACAATGGTTCCTTGCTTCAGTTAGCCCCTGTGGTGTCACAATGCTTCCCATGCCCTTTTAGGCCACTTGATGTCACAATGAATCATTTGATTTTTGGCCTCCATGGTGTCATAATGGTTCCTTGTTTCTATTGGGCCCCATGCTGTCACAATTCATCCCTGGCCCTTTTACGCCCCCTGGTGTCAAATGGGATCCTGGGATTATTATCCTCCATTGGGTCACAATGGATCCTTGCTTCTCTGAACCCCTGTTCTGTCACAAATGCATCCCATGCCCTTTTAGGCCACTTGATGTCACAATGAATCATTTGATTCTTGGCCTCCATGGTGGCATAATAGATCCTTGCTTCTATTGGTCCCCGTGCTGTAACAATCCATCCCTGGCCCTTTTTATAACCCCTGGTGCCACAAGGGATCATTAGATTGTTAGCCTCCCTTGGGTCACAATGGTTCCTTGCTTTTCTTAACCTCTGTGGTGTCACAATGCATCCCATGCCCTTTTAGGCCACACGATGTCACTGTAATAAAAACAACATAAAAATTGTTCATTAAAATAGAAGGACTACCAAGAGTTCAATAAACTAACAAAGAATAAAACCAGATCTGAGAGGGCACAAGTCATGCACCCGTAGTCCATAAGAATGTCTTGATTAGTTTGAGCTGAGTTAATTAACCATACTTAAGTATCCATTGTTCAACGTGTAAAAAGGATCTACTGATAAGGCAGAGGTTCTGCCGGGAAGAGGAGTCTTCTTCATTGCAACGACCACCGGAGGGCAAAGTACGACCCCTATCAACAGGCAGCGCCAGCGGAGACACGATTGCAAAAGAGACACGTATAGCAAAAACAAGGGGTATAAAACCCAAAGGACTGAGAGAGGAAAGTGCGCGCCGCTGGTGGAGCGCTAACTCCCGGCCACCCAGCGCTGCTTTTGCTTGTTACCGCTTGCTTAATAAATTCCCCTTGTTGATGTTCAATTGGCTCTGAGTCAGTGTGTGTGAAACACTTATAACAAATTGGTGCCGTGACTCGGATAAGGGCAACCCGGTGGGAGACCTCCACCAGGGAGGCGCCCCGCTTTTAGCGGCCTTGGTGCTGCGTCCACCCTCCTGGACCCTTACCGACGAACCCTAAATTGGTAACAAGCAAAGGAAAACCGGTAACCCCATAATCTTTGTGCACGAAGCCCCGGGCGAAGACGCAGGAAGCGTAAGTATATTTGGGAATCCGCTCGGTTGGGGTTGGGTATCCCAGGACACAGCAAATGAGACGCCCAATGTGGGCGAAGTGAGTGCGGACCTCTGAGTAGTGCGGTTCCCAAATCCCGCGAGGGACTGGGCCACAAAAAGAGGGAAACGTGTGTGTGTGAGTGTTTGTTGGTGTTCTGGAAGATGGGACAGGGGAAAAGCAAGCCCTCTGATCCCATGGGTAAGGGGACCCCAGTAAAGCTCCCCCAGATACCCCCTGACAGTCCGTTAGGGATGATGATGATTAAATATTGGAATGATTATCCTTCTAGGAAAGGGAAGGATAAGGTCAAAATGATACATTATTGTATGGAGGTGTGGGGAGGGAAACAGATCCGTGGAGATAATCTGTTTTGGTCAGTATTCGGAAGTTCCAAAGATTGGATTTGCCAGGCATTAAATATTTATGTAAACTCTAAAGAACCTTTTTGCCTGGAAGAAAGTGAATATACTGCCCTTTGGATAGTGGGAGAAACTAGGACTGGATTGTTTGCCCTAAACACCTGGGGAGGAAAAAAAAAGAAATCTAAACGATCCGAGGAGGTCCCGACTGCTCCCCCCCCGCCATACATATCTCCTCCTCTCCCAGTTCCCCCACCTCCCCAGGCACAAGTCCTAGAGTCAGATCATGAAGAAGAATCCGGGGAACGAGAATTGGGGAACCACGAGTTAAGATCCGAAGTTAACTGAAGGATCAATCTCAGCCAGTCTAGGAGGGATAGAGAAGGTCCAACCCTGTATCCATTAAGAGAAGTGGGCCTGGGGATGATCCCTAATCCAAATGCTGGACAACAGGGGCAGCCTGCCCAAATACCGGGCATAGGCTATGTAGAAGTGCCCCTTAATTCTGGAGATGTTAGAGAATTCAAGAAAGAGATGGGACATTTGCTAGAAGATCCCCTTGGGGTGGCGGAAAGGGTTGATCAATTTTTGGGTCCCAATATATATACGTGGGATGAAATGCAGTCTATCATAGGAATTTTGTTCTCTTCTGAGGAGAGGAGAATGATCAGAACAGCGGGAATGAGGGTGTGGGACAGGGACCACCAGGCAGGTCCCCAAGCTGATGTGAAGTGGCCATTGCAATGCCCCAACTGGGATAAGCAAAATCCACAGCACCGAGCCCATATGGCAGATTTAAGAACTATCCTAATCCAAGGAATCCGGGAATCTGTCCCTCGGGGACAAAATGTAAATAAAGCCTTCTGTGAAAGCCAAAAGAAAGATGAAGACCCTACTGAATGGATAGAGAGGCTCCGAAGGTCATTTCAACTATATTCTGGAGTGAATCCTGATACTCCAGAAGGTCAAGTGTTATTAAAAACTCAATTTGTAGCAAAATCTTGGCCTGACATCAGGAAAAAGTTAGAGAAAATTGAAGATTGGCATGATCGTAGTTTAGATGAATTGTTGCAGGAAGCGCAGAAGGTGTATGTCCGGAGGGAGGAAGAAGGACACAGGAAGCAGGCTAAAGTAATGATGGCAGTAGTATGTGAGGGGCAACGGGTAACAGCTAGTCGATTCCCCTCGAAGGCGGGCCCTCCTAGAACCAGAAATGTGCCTAGAGAAAAGGAGGGTACCCAAGGGACTTGTTATTATTGTGGAAAGAGAGGGCATTTTCGGAGAGATTGTCAGAAAAGGATTGCAGATGAGAAAGAATTTAAGGAAGATTAGGGGGGTCAGGAGCTCTATTTGCTGGGGACCCGAGAAAGATCAGAGCCCCTGGTAAAGCTGAAAGTAGGTCCCCAGCAACAGGAAATAGAGTTTTTAATTGACACTGGAGCAGAAAGGTCCACAGTACAAAGCCTCCCTTTAGGATGTAAAATATCAAAAGAAAGAATCCAAGTTGTGGGAGCGAAGGGAGAACCTTTTAGTGTACCTGTGATTAAAGATGTAGCTTTTGAAAGCAGCTCAAAATTGGGTTTAGGAACCCTCCTGTTGGTACCTGAAGCTGATTACAATCTTTTAGGAAGAGATCTTATGGTAGAATTAGGAATTGAAATTAGTATAGAAAATAAACGATTAACAGTAAAATTATGTCCATTGCGAGTAGAGGATGAACAGGAAATAAACCCAGAAGTTTGGTATACCCCCGACACTGTGGGTCGATTGGAGATAGAACCGTTTGAAGTGACATTGAAAGACCCTGACATTCCAGTAAAGATTAAGCAATATCCAATTTCAGATGAAGGGAAAATGGGGATAAAACCCGAGGTTGAAAGACTTCTAAAACAAGGATTGTTGGAACCCTGCATGTCCCCTTTTAATACACCCATTCTCCCTGTTAAGAAACCTGATGGGAAATACCGGTTAGTACATGATTTACGGGAAATTAATAAAAGAACCTTGGAACGATTTCCCATAGTAGCAAACCCTTACACCCTGTTGAGCCAATTAGGACCTGATAATCAATGGTATAGTGTAATAGATTTAAAAGATGCTTTTTGGGCGTGCCCCTTGAAAGAGAATTGTAGGGATTATTTTGCATTTGAGTGGGAAGACCCAGATACTCATAGAAAACAGCAGCTTCGCTGGACGGTTCTTCCTCAAGGATTTACCGAGTCCCCCAATTTGTTCGGCCAAGCACTTGAACAATTACTAAGTGATTATAAGTTAGGAGAAGGGGCCGTGTTGATTCAATATGCGGATGACTTGTTGATTGCTGGCAAGGAGGAATGGGTGGTAAGGCAAGAGAGCATAAAGCTGTTGAACTTCCTTAGTTTAAAAGGACTGAAGGTATCAAAATCTAAACTCCAATTTGTAGAAGAAGAAGTAAAATACCTGGGATACAGGCTGAAGCAAGGAATGAAAAAAATAGATCCGGATAGGATAAAAGGGATCTTATCTATGCCAAGGCCACAAACAAAACGAGAGGTGAGACAATTACTGGGATTATTTGGATATTGTAGACAATGGATTGAGGGGTTTAGTGGGAAAGTAAAATTTTTATATGAAAAATTAACCAAGACTGGTTTACTTAAGTGGAATCAGTTAGATGAAGACAAATTACAAATTCTCAAGACAGAGTTGGTAAATGCACCTGTATTAAGCCTCCCAGATTTAAAAAGGCCTTTTTATCTCTTTGTAAACACAACAGAAGGAACAGCATATGGGGTGTTAGCCCAGGATTGGGCTGGTAGTAAAAAGCCTGTGGCCTACCTATCTAAATTACTAGATCCGGTATCAAGGGGTTGGCCAACATGTTTGCAGTCGATAGTGGCTGCTGCTCTGTTAGTAGAAGAAGCTGTAAAAATCACTTTCGGGGGAGAGTTGCATGTTTTGTCCCCTCACAACATAAGGGGGGGTCCTCCAACAGAAAGCAGACAAATGGATAACTGATGCTCGGCTTTTAAAATATGAAGGGATCCTTATATCTTCTCCTAAATTGAGCTTAGAGACTACCTCTCTCCAAAATCCCGCCCAATTTTTATATGGGGAACCGAGTGAAAACTTAAAGCATGATTGTTTAAGAGTAATAGAAGAACAAACAAAAATCAGACCAGACCTTGAAGAGGAAGAATTAGAATATGGGGAAAAACTGTTTGTGGATGGGTCTTCCCGAGTAGTTGAAGGAAGGAGAAAATCTGGTTATGCAGTAATTAATGGAAAGACCCTAGAGGTGATAGAATCAGGACCACTAAATTCTGTGTGGTCAGCGCAGGCTTGTGAATTGTATGCTGTATGGCGAGCATTGAAATTATTGAAAGGAAAAGCAGGAACAATCTTTACGGACTCAAAATATGCTTATGGGGTGGTGCATACCTTTGGAAAAATTTGGGAAGAGAGAGGTTTAATTAATTCTCAGGGAAAAGGATTAATTCATGAAGATTTAGTAAGGAAGGTTTTACAGGCTCTAAGGTGGCCCACTGAAATAGCTGTAGTCCATGTAAAAGGGCACCAGACTGGAGTAAACAATCGAGTGAGGGGAAATAACCTAGCAGATCACGAAGCAAAGGCCGCAGCCCTCAGGGTATTAAAAGAAAAGGCTGCAGGAGTTAAGAGAAATTGCTCCTTTTGTAAAAAAGATTTAAACAAATTACCTTGTATGCTTTGCTGGGAAGATTCCAAAATAGATAAGATGGAATGTGTCTGTTTGAATCCCACTAAGACGCATTGTTATTATCACGGGCCAATTCAAATACTCACATTCACTGAGAGAGAACAACAGAAATTGAATGAAATGGGGGTAGTGAAGAAGGGAAATAAACGAGAATTGCCAGACGGTCGCGAAGTTCTTCCAAAACCGGTAGCCCGAAGAATTTTGGAAGCCATCCACTCCAAAACTCACTGGGGTACACAAGCCTTGATAGATCAATTTGCTATTAAATATGTCTGTATTGGGATGTATAACTTAGCCAAACAGGTCACACAACAATGTTTAACCTGTCAAAAGGTGAATAAGAAGCAGTGGAGACAACGGGAAGCTGGGGGAAGGGATTTAGCGTACAGACCTTTTTCACACATTCAAATTGACTTTACTGATTTGCCTAAGGTAGGGAGATACAAACATTTGTAAGTGATAATTGACCATTTAACCCATTTTGTAGAAGCTTTTCCTACCTCTAGAGCAACTACACAAGCAGTGGTGAAAATTTTGCTAGAAGATATCATCCCTCGATATGGGTTAATAGAGGTGATAGATTCAGACAGGAGGGCACATTTTACATCTAAAATCGCTAAAGAAATTGTTTCAGCCTTGGGGACAAAATGGAAGTATCACACTCCTTGGCACCCACAGAGTTCGGGGAAAGTAGAAAGAATAAATAGAGAAATAAAGAAACAACTAACCAAGCTGATGTATGAAACACAATTATCTTAGGTAAAATGTTTACCTTTAGCTTTGCTAAATATACGCACTCAACCCCGGACTGATGTAGGGATTTCCCCCTTTGAAATGCTTTATGGAATGCCGTATAGTATGGATGCCGCAGCAGATCATCCCGAGATAAGTAATCAACAAATTAATCATTACATAATACAGCTGACACAAGCTCGTGATAAACTCAGAAAAGCTGGATTATTGGTACAAAGACCTCCTCTTGACTTAGCAATTCACAATATAAAAGTGGGTGATAAGGTTTTGGTTAAAACATGGAAAGAAAATACGTTAACTCCAACTTGGGAAGGTCCCTATGTTGTGTTACCACAGAAACTGCCATCAGAACTGCGGAAAAAGGCTGGACTCATGCAAGCAGGATAAAGGACCTATACACCCCTCCTCCGAGGAACCCTGGAAAGTAACCAGCGCTCCAGGAGATCTTAGAGTCACCCTAAAACGGACTTAAATGAACACTGTGAAGGTAGTTCGGGTACAATGAGACAGCGAAATTAAGTGTAACTACTTGATAACTGGATATTTCAAGACATATTGCTCGAACAAGGATTGTGGTTGTTATCCATTTGTATGTTTTGTTTGTAAAATTTGCCAAGAACGGTGGTGGGTCCATTGTTAGAGAGGAAGTCCACCTAGCAGTGTTTGTAAGAATTGCTATCAACTAAAACGGGAGCTTACTAAAAGGATTTTACATGAAGGGGAAGGGTATTCACAAGGGGGGGCAAAGTCAGAAAATTATTGCTTCCATCCTAATGAACCAGTTCCTTTCATAGCTAAAATCATTAAGGGAAATTGTAGAAAAGCAGTACCTGGGGTCTGGTGTTCTTCACCGCAAGTGAAGGATAAGAACTGGGAATCTTATAAAAAGAGGCAACAAAAAAACGACATGGCCCTCCTGAAGAATATCCTTGCTGCCGAGAAGATGGTTCCCCTCGCGGCTCGAAGCAACCGAGTCGGCGAGTGAGGCAGAGGGATAAGAAAAGGTGGAGGAGAGAACCCACAGACTGGAACAATTCAGAAATCTTCCGAGAACTGCCTCAAGGATTTTAAATCCCAGAAATCACTCATAGATCCAGAAGGGGGGGTGCAAAAAAAAAAAAAAAAAAAATTTTCACATTAAAACACAAAGGAATTGAAAATAAAAATCCACCAGGACCACACCCTTCTTGGCAGGTTATGGGAATTTTAGCTGTAATATATATACAAATCAGCCAAGTAGATGCTTATGCGAACAAGCATCAACCTTTCAAATGGTCTTTGATACAAATAGAAGACTCGATAGTTATAAACTCAACAATTACAACTGCAGCCCCAAGCTTCCAAACACATTTGAGCTCAATTATTCGAGCAGGGACTGATAACACATACAAAAGACAAGTACAATCTAAGGCCTTTTATATGTGCCCAAGCTCAAATCCAGGATGGGGTTATTGCAATTGGCCTGGACATTACTATTGTGCATATTGGGGATGCGAAACTATTGCCTCTGATTGGGAACCGGGGGCAGGCCAAGACAGATACCTTAGAGTCAGGTGAGGACAACCTGGATGTCAAATACCCAAACATGGATATGATGACACAGTGCAAGGGAGAAATCGAAATACCTGTTGGATGATTTACCTTAACATAACCAATCCACAGGATCCAGGGTGGAATACTGGGAAAATCTGGTGAATTCGATTTTGGGAACCTGGCACAGACCGAGGAAGATTAATACTAATAAAGAAAGAAATAGCTCCAAAAGACCTAGTGGGTGTCAGTCCTAACCCAGTGGTAAAAGAGACCCCAAAATTATATACCATCCAGAGGAATATGTATATCAAGCCCAAAATACCCCAGAACATCATTTTCAAAAAAGAGAACCCTTTACAGCCCTTACTGTGGCCCCACTTATGTTGGTGGGCACTGCGGGAGCTGGTACAGGAATAGCTTCCCTAGTGAGACAAACAACAGAGTTTAATACATTAAGGATAGCAGTAGATAAAGATTTAGCTGGAATAGAAGAATCAATCACAGCCTTAGAAAAATCTGTTCAATCTTTATCTAAGGTAGTATTACAAAACCGAAGGGGGCTAGATCTAATCTTCCCTCAGCAAGGAGGATTGTGCGCGGCACTTAAAGAAGAATGTTGCATTTATGCAGATCACACCGGGATTGTTAGAGATACAATGGCTAAACTGAGAGAAAGGCTAGAGCAAAGAAAGCAAGAAAGAGAAGCTCAACAGTCCTGGTATGAAACTTGGTTTAACAGTTCTCCCTGGCTTACTACTCTGCTATCTACAATTGCAGGTCCTTTGTTATTTCTGGTGTTCGGATTAACTTTCGGACCTTGCATCTTTAATAAGATCATAGAAATTGTAAAAA
The DNA here is from genome assembly GCF_963662255.1 of Cinclus cinclus. NCBI lineage: Eukaryota > Metazoa > Chordata > Aves > Passeriformes > Cinclidae > Cinclus > Cinclus cinclus. The sequence goes on along the minus strand of NW_026912246.1, from coordinate 845,311 downwards.
GGCGATTAGAAGCTGCTCACCTGATGTTAATTAAAGCGAAATATGAGCACATCTTAAATGATGAGGAGGTGGAAAAAGAGCTTGCATTGAGCTATCAAGAATTAAAAAGATTTAATGAACAAATTATGAAAAAAAAAAAGGAGGGATTGTAATAAAAACAACATAAAAATTGTTCATTAAAATAGAAGGACTACCAAGAGTTCAATAAAATAACAAAGAATAAAACCAGATCTGAGAGGGCACAAGTCATGCACCCGTAGTCCATAAGAATGTCTTGATTAGTTTGAGCTGAGTTAATTAACCATATTTAAGTATCCATTGTTCAACGTGTAAAAAGGATCTACTGATAAGGCAGAGGTTCTGCCGGGAAGAGGAGTCTTCTTCATTGCAACGACCACCGGAGGGCAAAGTACGACCCCTATCAACAGGCAGCGCCAGCGGAGACACGATTGCAAAAGAGACACGTATAGCAAAAACAAGGGGTATAAAACCCAAAGGACTGAGAGAGGAAAGTGCGCGCCGCTGGTGGAGCGCTAACTCCCGGCCACCCAGCGCTGCTTTTGCTTGTTACCGCTTGCTTAATAAATTCCCCTTGTTGATGTTCAATTGGCTCTGAGTCAGTGTGTGTGACAAACACTTATAACATCACAATGAATTATTTGATTCTTGGCCTCCATGGTGGCATAATAGATCCTTGCTTCTATTGGTCCCGGTGCTGTAACAATTCATCGCTGGAACTTTTAGGCCCATTGGTGAAACAAGGGATCATTAGATTGTTAGCCTGCATTGGGTCACAATGGATCCTTGCCTCTCTGAACCCCTGTGGTGTCACAATGCATCCCATGCCCTTTTAGGCCACATGATGCCACAATGAATCATTTGATTCTTGGCCTCTATGGTGGCATAAAAGATCCTTGCTTCTATTGGTCCCCGTGCTGTAACAATTCATCCCTGGACCTTTTAGGCCCATTGGTGTCACAAGGGATCATTAGATTGTTAGACTGCATTGGGTCACAATGGTTCCTTGCTTCTCTTAACCTCTGTGGTGTCACAATGCATCCCATGCCCTTTTAGGCCACTTGGTGTTACAATGAATCATTTGAGTCTTGGCCTCTATGGTGTCATAATGTTTCCATGTTTTTCTTGGACCCCATGCTGTAACAATTCATCCCTGGCCCTATTACAACCCCTGGTGTCACAATGGATCATTAGATTTATAGCCTACATTGGGTCACAATGGATCCTTGCTTCTCTTACCCCTGTGGTGTCACAATGCATCCCATGCCCTTTTAGGCCACTTGATGTCACAATGAATCATTTGATTCTTGGCCTCCATGGTGGCATAATAGATCCTTGGTTCTATTGGTCCCCGTGCTGTAACAATCCATCCCTGGGCCTTTTTATACCCCGTTTAGTCAAAAGGGATTCTTAGATTGTTAACCTACATTGGGTCACAATGGTTCCTTGCTTCTCTTAACCTCTGTGGTGTCACAATGCATTCCAAGCCCTTTTAGGCCACTTGATGTCACAATGAATCATTTTAGTCTTGGCCTTCATGGTGTCATAATGGTTCCTTGCTTCTATAGGTTTCCATTGTGTCAGAGTTCATCCGTGGTCCTTTTGCGCCCCCTGGTGTCGAAAGGGATTTTTAGATTGTTAGCCTGCATTGGGTCACAATGGTTCCTTGCTTCTCTTAACCCCTGTGGTGTCACAATGCATGCCATGCCCTTTTAGGCCACTTGATGTCACAATGAATCATTTGATTCTTGGCCTCCATGGTGGCGTAATTGTACCAGGGTTTAATTGGGCCCCATGCTGTAACAATTCATCCCTGGCACTTTTGGGCCCACTGGTGTCACAAGGGATCATTAGATTGTTAGCCTGCATTGGGTCACAATGGATCCTTGCTTCTCTTAACCCCTGTGGTGTCACAATGCATCCCATGCCCTTTTAGGCCACTTGATGTCACAATGAATTATTTGATTCTTGGCCTCCATGGTGGCATAATAGATCCTTGCTTCTATTGGTCCCCGGGCTGTAACAATTCATCCCTGGACCTTTTATGCCCATTGGTGAAACAAGGGATCATTAGATTGTTAGCCTGCATTGGGTCACAATCGTTCCTGGCTTCTCTTAACATCTGTGGTGTCACAATGCATCCCATGCCATTTTAGGCCACTTGGTGTTACAATGAATCATTTGATTCTTGGCCTCTATGGTGTCATAATATTAGCATGTTTTTATTGTGCCCCATGCTGTAACAATTCATCCCTGGCCCTATTACAACCCCTGGTGTCACAATGGATCATTAGATTGTTAGCCTCCCTGGGGTCAAAATGGTTCCTTGATTCTCTTAACCTCTGTGGTGTCACAATGCATTCCAAGCACTTTTAGGCCACTTGCTCTTACAAAGAACCATTTGATTCTTGGCCTTCATGGTGACATAATGGTTCCTTGCTTCTATAGGTCCCCATGCTGTCACAGTTCATCCGTGGTCCTTTTGCGTCCCCTGGTGTCAAAAGGAAGTCTTAGATTGTGAGCCTGCATTGGGTCACAATGGTTCCGAGCTTCTCTTAACCCCTGTGGTGTCACAATGCATTCCAAGCCCTTTTAGGCCACTTGATGTCACAATGAATCATTTGATTCTTGGCCTCCATCGTGGCATAATTGTACCAGGATTTAGTTGGGCCCCATGCTTTCACGATTCATCCCTGGCGTTTTTCGGCCCCCTGGTGTCACAAGGGATCATTAGATTGTTAGCCTCCCTTGGGTCACAATTGTTCCTTGCTTCTCTTAACCTCTGTGGTGTCACAATGCATCCCATGCCCTTTTAAGGCCACTTGATGTCACAATCAATCATTTGATTCTTTCCCTCCATGGTGGCATAATGGATCCTTGCTTCTATTGGTCCCCGAGCTGTAACAATCCATCCCTGGCCCTATTACAACCCCTGGTGCCACAATGGATCATTAGATTGTTAGCCTCCCTTGGGTCACAATGGTTCCTTGCTTCTCTTAACCCCTGTGGTGTCACAATGCATTCCAAGCCCTTTTAGGCCACTTGATGTCACAATGAATCATTTGATTCTTGGCCTCCATGGTGGCATAATAGATCCTTGGTTCTATTGGTCCCGGTGCTGTAACAATCCATTACTGGGCCTTTTACAACCCCTGGTGTCAAAAGGGATCATTAGATTGTTAACCTGCTTTGGGTCACAATGATTCCTTGCTTCTCTTAACCCCTGCGGTGTCACAATGCATCCCATGTCCCTTTAGGCCACATGATGTTACAATGAATCATTTGATTCTTTCCCTCCATGGTGGCATAATGTTTCCATGTTTCTCTTATGCCACATGCTGTAACAATTCATCCCTGGCCCTTTTACGGCCCCTGGTGTCAAACGGGATTCTTAGATTGTTAGGCTCCCTTGGGTCACAATGGTACCTTGCTTCTCTTAACCTCTGTGGTGCCACAATGCATTCCAAGCCCTTTTAGGACACTTGGTCTTACAATGAATCACTTGATTCTTGGCCTCCATGGTGTCATAATGGTTCCTTGTTTCTATTGGGACCCATGCTGTCACAATCCATCCCTGGCCTTTTACGCCCCCTCGTGTCAAATGGGATCCTGGGATTATTGGCCTCCATTGGGTCACAATGGATCCTTGATTCTCTTAACCCCTGTGGTGTCACAATGCATCCCATGCCCTTTTAGGCCACTTGATGTCACAATGAATCATTTGATTCTTGGCCTCCATGGTGGCATAATAGATCCTTGCTTCTATTGGTCCCCGTGCTGTAACAATCCATCCCTGGCCCTTTTTATACCCCCTGGTGCCACAAGGGATCATTAGATTGTTAGCCTGCATTTGGTCACAATGGTTCTTTGCTTCTCTTAACCTCTGTGGTGTCACAATGCATTCCAAGACCTTTTAGGCCACTTGGTCTTACAATGAACCATTTGATTCTTGTCCTCTATGGTGTCATAATAGTTCATTGTATCTATTGGGCCCCATGCTGTCAAAATTCATTCCTGGGCCTTTTACGCCCCCTGGTGTCAAATGGGATCCTGGGATTATTAGCCTCCATTGGGTCACAATGGATCCTTCCTTCTCTTAACCCCTGTGGTGTCACAATGCATCCCATGCCCTTTTAGGCCACTTGATGTCACAATGAATTATTTGATTCTTGGCCTCCATGGTGTCATAATATTTCCATGTTTTATTGTGCCCCATGCATTCACAATTCATCCCTGGCCCTATTACAACCCCTGGTGCCACAATGGATCATTAGATTGTTAGCCTCCCTTGGGTCACAATGGTTCCTTGCTTCTCTTAACCCCTGTGGTGTCACAATGCATCCCATGCCCTTTTAGGCCACTAGATGTCTCAATGAATCACTTGATTCTTGGCCTCGATGGTGGCATAATAGATCCTTTCTTCTATTGGTCCCCATGCTGTAAGAATCCATCACTGGGCCTTTTACAACCCCTGGTGTCAAAAGGGATCATTAGATTGTTAGCCTCCCTTGGGTCACAATGGTTCCTTGCTTCTCTTATCCCCTGTGGTGTCACAATGCTCCCCATGCCCTTTTAGGCCACTTGATGTCACAATGAATCATTTGATTCTTGGCCTCCGTGGTGTCATAATGGTTCCTTGTTTCTATTGGGCCCCATGCTGTCACAATTCATTCCTGGCCCTTTTACGCCCCCTGGTGTCAAATGGGTCCTGGGATTATTAGCCTCCATTGGGTCACAATGGATCCTTGCTTCTCTGAACCCCTGTGGTGTCACAATGCATCCCATGCCCTTTTAGGCCACTTGATGTCACAATGAATCATTTGATTCTTGGCCTCCATGGTGGCATAATAGATCCTTGCTTCTATTGGTCCCCGTGCTGTAACAATCCATCCCTGGCCCTTTTTATACCCCCTGGTGTCAAAAGGGATCATTAGATTGTTAGCCTGCATTGGGTCACAATGGATCCTTGCTTCTCTTAGCCCCTGTGGTGTCACAATGCTTCCCATGCCCTTTTAGGCCACTTGATGTCACAAGGAATCATTTGATTCTTGGCCTCCATGGTGTCATAATGGTTCCTTGTTTCTATTGGGCCCCATGCTGTCACAATTCATCCCTGGCCCTTTTTCGCCCCCTGGTGTCAAATGGGATCCTGGGATTATTAGCCTCCATTGGGTCACAATGGATCCTTGCTTCTCTGAACCCCTGTTCTGTCACAATGCAGCCCATGCCCTTTTAGGCCACTTGATGTCACAATGAATCATTTGATTCTTGGCCTCCATGGTGGCAAAATAGATCCTTGCTTCTATTGGTCCCCGTGCTGTAACAATCCATCCCTGGCCCTTTTTATACCCCCTGGTGACACAAGGGATCATTAGATTGTTAGTTACCCTGGGGTCACAATGGTTCCTTGCTTCTCTTAACCTCTGTGGTGTCACAATGCATTCCAAGCCCTTTTAGGACACTTGATGTCACAATGAACCATTTGATTCTTGGCCTTCATGGTGTCATAATGGTTCCTTGATTCTATCGGTCCCCATGCTGTCACAGTTCATCCGTGGTCCTTTTGCGACCCCTCGTGTCAAAAGGGATTCTGGGATTGTTAGCCTGCATTGGGTCACAATGGTTCCTTGCTTCTCTTAACCCCTGTGGTGTCACAATGCATCCCATGCCCTTTTAGGCCACTTGATGTCACAATGAATCATTTGATTCTTGGCCTCCATTGTGGCATAATGGTTCCTTGTTTCTATTGGACCCCGTGCTGTAACAATCCATCACTGGCACTTTTTATACCCCCTGGTGTCAAATGGGATCATTAGATTGTTAGCCTGCATTGGGTCACAATGGATCCTTGCTTCTCTTAACCCCTGTGGTGTCACAATGCATCCCATGCCCTTTTAGGCCATTTGGTGTTACAATGAATCATTTGATTCTTGGCCTCTATGGTGTCATAATGTTTCCATGTTTTTATTGTGCCCCATGCATTCACAATTCATCCCTTGCCCTTTTACAACACCTTGTGTTACAAGGGATCATTAGATTGTTAGCCTCCCTTGGGTCACAATGGTTCCTTGCTTCTCTTAACCCCTGTGGTGTCACAATGCATTCCATGCCCTTTTAGGCCACTTGATGTCACAATGAATCATTTGATTCTTGGCCTCCATGGTGGCATAATAGATCCTTGCTTCTATTGGTCCCCGTGCTGTAACAATCCATCCCTGGCCCTTTTTATACCCCCTGGTGCCACAAGAGATCATTAGATTGTTAGCCTGCATTTGGTCACAATGGTTCTTTGCTTCTCTTAACCTCTGTGGTGTCACAATGCATTCCAAGACATTTTAGGACACTTGGTCTTACAATGAACCATTTGATTCTTGGCCTTCATGGTGCCATGATGGTTCCTTGCTTCTATCGGTCCCCATGCTGTCACTGTTCATCCCTGGGTCTTTTACAACCCCTGTTGTCAAATGGGATCCTGGGATTATTAGACTCCATTAGGTCACAGTGGATCCTTGCTTATCTGAACCCCAGTGGTGTCACAATGCAGCCCATGCCCTTTTAGGCCACTTGATGTCACAAAGAATCATTTGATTCTTGGCTTCCATGGTGGCATAATAGATCCTTGCTTCTATTGGTCCCCGTGCTGTAACAATCCATCCCTGGCCATTTTTATACCCCCTGGTGCCACAAGGGATCATTAGATTGTTAGTTACCCTGGGGTCACAGTGGTTCCTTGCTTATCTTAACCTCTGTGGTGTCACAATGCATTCCAAGCCCTTTTAGGCCACTTGATGTCACAATGAACCATTTGATTCTTGGCCATCATGGTGTCATAATGGTTCCTTGCTTCTATCGGTCCTCATGCTGTCACTGTTCATCCGTGGTCCTTTTGCGTCCCCTGGTGTCAGAAGGGATTCTTAGATTGTTAGCCTGCATTGGGTCACAATTGTTCCTTGCTTCTCTTAACCTCTGTGGTGTCACAATGCATCCCATGCCCTTTTAGGCCACTTGATGTCACAATGAATCACTTGATTCTTGGCCTCCATGGTGGCATAATAGATCCTTGCTTCTATTGGTCCCCGTGCTGTAAGAATTCATCACTGGGCCTTTTGCAACCCCTTTTGTCAAACGGGATCATTAGATTGTTAGCCTGCATTGGGTCACAATGGATCCTTGCTTCTCTTAGCCCCTGTGGTGTCACAATGCTTCCCATGCCCTTTTAGGCCACTTGATGTCACAATGAATCATTTGATTCTTGGCCTTCATGTTGGCATAATAGATCCTTGCTTCTATTGGTCCCCGTGCTGTAACAATCCATTACTGGGCCTTTTACAACCCGTGGTGTCAAAAGGGATCATTAGATTGTTAGCCTGCATTGGGTCACAATGGTTCCTTGCTTCTCTTCCCCTCTGTGGTGTCACAATGCATCCCATGTCCCTTTAGGCCACTTGGTGTTACAATGAATCATTTGATCCTTGGCCTTCATGGTGGCATAATAGATCCTTTCTTCTATTGGTCCCCGTGCTGCATGAATCCATCACTGGGCCTTTTACAACCCCTGGTGTCAAAAGGGATCATTAGATTGTTAGCCTGCATTGGGTCACAATGGTTCCTTGCTTCTCTTAACCCCTGTGGTGTCACAATGCATCCCATGTCCCTTTAGGCCACTTGATGTTACAATGAATCATTTGATCCTTGGCCTCTATGGTGACATAATGTTTCCATGTTTGCCTTGGGCCCCATGCTGTAACAATTCATCCCTGGCCCTTTTTCAACACCTTGTGTTACAAGGGATTCTTAGATTGTTAGGCTCCCTTGGGTCACAATGGTTCCTTGCTTCTCTTACCCCCTGTGGTGTCACAATGCATTCCAAGCCCTTTTAGGCCACTTGATGTCCCAATGAATCATTTGATTCTTGGCCTTCATGGAGTCATAATGGTTCCTTAATTCTATCTGTCCTCATGCTGTCACTGTTCATCCGTGGTCCTTTTGCACCCCAAGGTGTCAAAAGGGATTCTTAGATTGTTAGCCTGCATTGGGTCACAATGTTTCCTTGCTTCTCTTAACCCCTGTGGTGTCACAATGCATCCCATGATCTTTTAGGCCACTTGAGGTCACAATGAATCATTTGATTCTTTCCCTGCATGGTGGCATAATGGATCCTTGCTTCTATTGGTCCCCGAGCTGTAACAATCCATCCCTGGCCCTATTACAACCTCTGGTGCCACAATGGATCATTAGATTGTTAGCCTGCATTGGGTCACAATGGTTCCTTGCTTCTCTTAACCCCTGTGGTGTCACAATGCATTCCAAGCCCTTTTAGGCCGCTTGATGTCACAATGAATCATTTGATTCTGGGCCTCCATGGTGGCATAATGATTCCTTGTTTCTATTGGGCCCCATGCTGTCACAATTCATCCCTGGCCCTATTACAACCCCTGGTGTCAAAAGTGATCATTAGATTGTTAACCTGCTTTGGGTCACAATGGTTCCTTGCTTCTCTTAACCCCTGTCGTGTCACAATGCATCCCATGTCCCTTTAGGCCACTTCATGTCACAAGGAATCATTTGATCCTTGGCCTCTATGGTGACATAATGTTTCCATGTTTTTCTTGGGCCACATGCTGTAACAATTGATCCCTGGCCCTTTTACGCCCCCTGGTGTCAAATGGGATCCAGGGATTATTGGCCTCCATTGGGTCACAATGGATCCTTGCTTCTCTGAACCCCTGTGGTGTCACAATGCATCCCATGACCTTTTAGGCCACTTGATGTCACAATGAATCATTTGATTCTTGGCCTCCATGGTGGCATAATAGATCCTTGCTTCTATTGGTCCCCGTGCTGTAACAATCCATCCCTGGCCCTTTTTATAACCCCTGGTGCCACAAGGGATCTTTAGATTGTTAGTTACCCTGGGGTCACAATGGTTCCTTGCTTCTCTAAACCTCTGTGGTGTCACAATGCATTCCAAGCCCTTTTAGGCCACGTGTTCTTACAATGACCACTTGATTCTTGGCCTTCATGGTGTCATAATGGTTCCTGGTTCCTATAGGTCCCCATGCTGTCACAGTACATCCGTGGTCCTTTTGCGCCCCCTGGTGTCAATAGGGATTCTTCGATTTTTAGCCTGCATTGGGTCACAATGGATCCTTGCTTCTCTTAACCCCTGTGGTGTCACAATGCATCCCATGCCCTTTTAGGCCACTTGATGTCACAATGAATCATTTGATTCTGGGCCTCCATGGTGGCATAATAGATCCTTGCTTCTATTGGTCCCCGTGCTGTAACAATCCATTACTGGGCCTTTTACAACCCCTGGTGTCAAAAGGGATCATTAGATTGTTAACCTGCTTTGGGTCACAATGGTTGCTTGCTTCTCTTAACCCCTGTGGTGTCACAATGCATCCCATGTCCCTTTAGGCCACTTGTTGTTACAATGAGTCATTTGATCCTTGGCCTCTATGGTGTCATAATGTTTCCATGTTTTTCTTGGGCCACATGCTGTAACAATTCATCCCTGGCCCTTTTACGCCCCCTGTTGTCAAATGGGATACTTAGATTGTTAGGCTCCCTTGGGTCACAATGGTTCCTTGCTTCTCTTAACCTCTGTGGTGTCACAATGCATTCCAAGCCCTTTTAGGACACTTGGTCTTACAATGAATCATTTGATTCTTGGCCTCCAAGGTGTCATAATGGTTCCTTGTTTCTATTGGGCCCCATGCTGTCACAATCCTTCCCTGGCCCTTTTACGCCCCCTGGTGTCAAATGGGATACTGGGATTATTGGCCTCCATTGGGTCACAATGAATCCTTGCTTCTCTTAACCCCTGTGGTGTCACAATGCATCCCATGCCCTTTTAGGCCACTTGATGTCACAATGAATCATTTGATTCTTGGCCTCCATGGTGGCATAATAGATCCTTGATTCTATTGGTCCCCGTGCTGTAACAATCCATCCCTGGCCCTTTTTATACCGCCTGGTGCCACAAGGGATCATTAGATTGTTAGACTGCATTGGGTCACAATGGTTCCTTGCTTCTCTTAACCCCTGTGGTGTCACTATGCATCCCATGCCCTCTTAGGCCACTTGGTGTTACAATGAATCATTTGATTCTTGGCCTCTATGGTGTCATAATGTTTCCATGTTTTAATTGTGCCCCATGCTGTAACAATTCATCCCTGGCCCTTTTACAACACCTTGTGTTACAAGGGATCCTGGGATTATTAGCCTCCCTTGGGTCACAATGGTTCTTTGCTTCTCTTAACCTCTGTTGTGTCACAATGCATCCTATGCCCTTTTAGGCCACTTGATGTTACAATGAATCATTTGATTCTTGGCCTCAATGGTGTCATAAGGGTTCCTTGTTTCTATTGGGCCCCATGCTGTCACAATTCATCCCTGGCCCTTTTGCGCCCCCTGGTGTCAAATGGGTCCTGGGATTATTAGCCTCCATTGGGTCACAATGGATCCTTGCTTCTCTGAACCCCTGTGGTGTCACAATGCATCCCATGCCCTTTTAGGCCAGTTGATGTCACAATGAATCATTTGATTCTTGGCCTCCATGGTGGCATAATAGATCCTTGCTTCTATTGGTCCCCGTGCTGTAACAATCCATCCCTGGCCCTTTTTATACACCCTTTTGTCAAAAGGGATTCTTAGATTGTTAGCCTGCATTGGGTCACAATGGTTCCTTGCTTCTCTTAACCTCTGTGGTGTCAGAATGCATTCCAAGCCCTTTTAGGCCACTTACACTTACAATGAACCATTTGATTCTGGGCCTCAATGGTGACATAATGTTTCCATGTTTTTCTTGGGCCACATGCTTTAACAATTCATCCCTGGCCCTTTTACGGCCCCTGGTGTCAAATGGGATTCTTAGATTGTTAGGCTCCCTTGGGTCACAATAATTCCTTGCTCCTCTTAACCTCTGTGGTGTCACAATGCATTCCAAGCCCTTTTAGGACACTTGGTCTTACAATGAATCATTTGATTCTTGGCCTTCATGGTGTCATAATGGTTCCTTGTTTCTATTGGGCCCCATGCTGTCACAGTTCATCCGTGGTGCTTTTGCGCCTCCTGCTGTCAAAAGGGATTCTTAGATTGTTAGCCTGCATTGGGTCACAATGTTTTCTTGCTTCTCTTAACCCCTGTGGTGTCACAATGCATCCCATGCCCTTTTAGGACACTTGATGTCACAATGAATCATTTGATTCTTGGCCTCCATGGTGGCATAATTGCACCTGGTTTTAATTGGGCCCCATGCTTTCAGAATTCATCCCTGGTCCTTTTGGGCCCACTGGTGTCAAATGGGATGCTGGGATCATTAGCCCCCATTGGGTCACAATGGATCCTTGCTTCTCTTAACCCCTGTGGTGTCACAAATGCATCCCATGACCTTTTAGGCCACTTGATATCACAATGAATCATTTGATTCTTGGCCTCCATGGTGGCATAATAGATCCTTGCTTCTATTGGTCCCCGTGCTGTAACAATCCATCCCTGGCCCTTTTTATACCCCCTGGTGCCACAAGGGATCATTAGATTGTTAGCCTGCATTTGGTCACAATGTTTCTTTCCTTCTCTTAACCTCTGTGGTGTCACAATGCATTCCAAGACCTTTTAGGCCACTTGGTCTTACAATGAACCATTTGATTCTTGGCCTTCATGGTGTCATAATGGTTCCTTGCTTCTATCGCTCCCCATGTTGTCACTGTTCATCCCTGGCTCTTTTACAACCCCTGGTGTCAAATGTCATCCTGGGATTATTAGCCTCCACTGGGTCACAATGGTTCCTTGCTTCTCTTAACCCCTGTGGTGTCACAATGCATCCCATGCCCTTTTAGGCCACTTGATGTCACAATGAATCATTTGATTCTGGGCCTCCAGGGTGGCATAATAGATCCTTGCTTCTATTGGTCCCCGTGCTGTAACAATCCATCCCTGGCCCTTTTTATACCCCCTGGTGCCACAAGGGATCATTAGATTGTTAGCCTGCATTGGGTCACAATGGTTCCTTGCTTCTCTTACCCTCTGTGGTGTCACAATGCATCCCATGCCCTTTTAGGCCACTTGGGGTTACAATGAATCATTTGATTGTTGGCCTCTATGGTGGCATAATATTTCCATGTTTTTATTGTGCCCCATGCATTCACAATTCATCCCTGGCCCTATTACAACCCCTGGTGCCACAATGGATCATTAGATGGTTAGCCTGCATTGGGTCACAATGGTTCCTTGCTTCTCTTACCCCCTGTGGTGTCACAATGCATTCCAAGCCCTTTTAGGCCACTTGATGTCACAATGAATCATTTGATTCTTGGCCTCCATGGTGGCATAATAGATCCTTGCTTCTATTGGTCCCCGTGCTGTAACAATCCATCCCTGGCCCTTTTTATACCCCCTGGTGTCAAAAGGGATCATTAGATTGTTAGCCTGCATTGGGTCACAATGGTTCTTTGCTTCACTTAACCTCTGTGGTGTCACAATGCATTCCAAGCCCTTTTAGGACACCTGGTCCTACAACGAACCATTTGATTCTTGGTCTTCATGGTGTCATAATGGTTCCTTGATTCTATCGGTCCTCATGCTGTCACTGTTCATCCGTGGTCATTTTGCGCCCCAAGGTGTCAAAAGGGATTCTTAGATTGTTAGCCTGCATTGGGTCACAATGGATGCTTGCTTCTCTTAACCCCTGTGGTGTCACAATGCATCCCATGCACTTTTAGGCCACTTGGTGTTACAATGAATCATTTGATTTTTGGCCTCTATGGTGTCATAATGTTTCCATGTTTTTATTGTGCCCCATGCTGTAACAATTGATCCCTTACCCTTTTACAACACCTTGTGTTACAAGGGATCATTAGATTGTTAGCCTCCCTTGGGTCACAATGGTTCTTTGCTTCTCTTAACCTCTGTTGTGTCACAATGCATCCTATGCCCTTTTAGGCCATTTGACGTCACAATGAATCATTTGATTCTGGGCCTCCATGGTGGAATAATAGATCCTTGCTTCTATTGGTCCCCGTGCTGTAAAAATCCATCCCTGGCCCTTTTTGGCCCCCTGGTGTTACAAGGGACCATTAGATTGTTAGCCTGCATTGGGTCACAATGGTTCCTTGCTTCTCTTAACCCCTGTGGTGTCACAATGCATCCCATGCCCTTTTAGGCCACTTGAGGTCACATGGAATCATTTGATTCTTTCCCTGCATGGTGGCATAATGGATCCTTGCTTCTATTGGTCCCCGAGCTGTAACAATTCATCCCTGGCCCTATTACAACCCCTGGTGTCAAATGTGATCATTAGATTGTTAACCTGCTTTGGGTCACAATGTTTCCTTACTTCTCTTAACCCCTGTGCTGTCACAATGCATCCCATGTCCCTTTAGGCCACTTGATGTTACAATGAATCATTTGATCCTTGGCCTCTACGGTGACATAATGTTTCCATGTTTTTCTTGGGCCCCATGCTGTAACAATTGATCCCTGGCCCTTTTACGCCCCCTGGTGTCAAATGGGATTCTTAGATTGTTAGGCTCCTTTGGGTCACAATGGTACCTTGCTTCTCTTAACCCCTGTGGTGTCACAATGCATTCTATGCCCTTTTAGGACACTTGATGACACAAGGAATCATTTGATTCTTGGCCTCCATGGTGTCATAATGGTTCCTTGTTTCTATTGGGCCCCATGCTGTCACAATCCATCCCTGGCCCTTTTACGCCCCCTGGTGTCAAATGGGATCCTGGGATTATTGGCCTCCATTGGGTCACAATGGATCCTTGCTTCTCTTAACCCCTGTGGTGTCACAATGCATTCCAAGCCCTTTTAGGCCAGTTGATGTCACAATGAATCATTTGATTCTTGGCCTCCATGGTGGCATAATAGATCCTTGCTTCTATTGGTCCCCGTGCTGTAACAATCCATTACTGGCCCTTTTACAACCCCTGGTGTCAAAAGGGATTCTTAGATTGTTAGCCTGCATTGGGTCACAATGGTTCCTTGCTTCTCTTAACCCATGTGGTGTCACAATGCATCCCATGTCCCTTTAGGCCACTTGGTGTTACAATGAATCATTTGATCCTCGGCCTCTATGGTGACATTATGTTTCCATGTTTTTCTTGGGCCCCATGCTGTAACAATTCATCCGTGGCCCTTTTACAACACCTTGTGTTACAAGGGATCATTAGATTGTTAGCCTCCCTTGGGTCACAATTGTTCCTTGCTTCTCTTAACCTCTGTGGTGTCACAATGCATTCCATGCCCTTTTAGCCCACTTGATGTCACAATGAATCACTTGATTCTTGGCCTCCATGGTGGCATAATAGATCCTTTCTTCTATTGGTCCCCGTGCTGTAAGAGTCCATCACTGGGCCTTTTACAACCCCTGGTGTCAAACGGGATCATTAGATTGTTAGTTACCCTGGGGTCACAATGGTTCCTTGCTTCTCTTAACCTCTGTGGTGTCACAATGCATTCCAAGCCCTTTTAGGCCACTTGATGTCACAATGAACCATTTGATTCTTGGCCTTCATGGTGTCATAATGGTTCCTTGCTTCTATAGGTCCCCATGCTTTCACAGTTCATCCGTGGTCCTTTTGCGCCCCCTCGTGTCAAAAGGGATTCTTAGATTGTTAGCCTGCATTGGGTCACAATGGTTCCTTGCTTCTCTTAACCCCTGTGGTGTCACAATGCATCCCATGCCCTTTTACGCCACTTGATGTCACAATGAATCATTTGATTCTGGGCCTCAATGGTGTCATAATGGTTCCTTGTTTCTATTGGGCCCCATGCTGTCACAATTCATTCCTGGCCCTTTTACGCCCCCTGGTGTCAAATGGGTCCTGGGATTATTAGCCTCCATTGGGTCACAATGGATCCTTGCTTCTCTTAACCCCTGTGGTGTCACAATGCATCCCATGCCCTTTTAGGCCACTTGATGTCACAATGAATCATTTGATTCTTGGCCTCCATGGTGGCATAATAGATCCTTGCTTCTATTGGTCCCCGTGCTCTAACAATCCATCCCTGGCCCTTTTTATACCCCCTGGTGCCACAAGGGATCATTAGATTGTTAGTTACCCTTGGGTCACAATGGTTCCTTGCTTCTCTTAACCCCTGTGGTGTCACAATGCATTCCAAGCCCTTTTAGGCCATGTGTTCTTACAATGAACCATTTGATTCTTGGCCTTCATGTTGGCATAATAGATCCTTGCTTCTATTGGTACCGGTGCTGTAACAATCCATTACTGGGCCTTTTACATCCCCCGGTGTCAAAAGGGATCATTAGTTTGTTAACCTGCATTGGGTCACAATGGTTCCTTGCTTCTCTTAACCCCTGTGGTGTCACAATGCATCCCATGTCCCTTTAGGCCACTTGATGTCACAATGAACCATTCGATTCTTGGCCTTCATGGTGTCATAATGGTTCCTTGCTTCTATAGGTCCCCATGCTGTCACAGTTCATCCGTGGTCCTTTTGCGCCCCCTCCTGTCAAAAGGGATTCTTAGATTGTTAGCCTGCATTGGGTCACAATGGTTCCTTGCTTCTCTTAAACCCTGGGGTGTCACAATGCATTCCAAGCCCTTTTAGGCCACTTGATGTCACAATGAATCATTTGATTCTTGGCCTCCATGGTGGCGAAATTGCACCAGGTTTAAATTGGGCCCCATGCTTTCAGAATTCATCCCTGGCCCTTTTGGGCCCACTGGTGTCAAATGGGATCCTGGGATTATTAGCCTCCATTGGGTCACAATGGATCCTTGCTTCTCTGAACCCCTGTGGTGTCACAATGCATCCCATGCACTTTTAGGCCACTTGGTGTCACAATGAATCATTTGATTCTGGGCCTCCATGGTGGCATAATGGATCCTTGCTTCTATTGGTCCCCGTGCTGTAACAATCCATCCCTGGCCCTTTTTATACCCCCTTTTGTCAAAAGGGATGATTAGATTGTTAGCCTCCCTTGGGTCACAATGGTTCCTTGCTTCTCTTAACCTCTGTGGTGTCACAATGCATTCCAAGCCCTTTTAGGCCACTTGATGTCACAATGAACCATTTGATTCTTGGCCTTCATGGTGTCATAATGGTTCCTTGTTTCTATAGGTCCCCATGCTGTCAGAATACATCCGTGGTCCTTTTGCGCCCCCTGGTGTCAATAGGGATTCTTAGATTGTTAGCCTGCATTGGGTCACAATGGTTCCTTGCTTCTCTTAACCCCTGTGGTGTCACAATGCATCCCATGCCCTTTTACGCCACTTGATGTCACAATGAATCATTTGATTCTGGGCCTCAATGGTGTCATAATGGTTCCTTGTTTCTATTGGGCCCCATGCTGTCACAATTCATTCCTGGCCCTTTTACGCCCCCTGGTGTCAAATGGGTCCTGGGATTATTAGCCTCCATTGGGTCACAATGGATCCTTGCTTCTCTTAACCCCTGTGGTGTCACAATGCATCCCATGCCCTTTTAAGCCACTTGATGTCACAATGAATCATTTGATTCTTGGCCTCCATGGTGGCATAATATATCCTTGCTTCTATTGGTCCCCGTGCTCTAACAATCCATCCCTGGCCCTTTTTATACCCCCTGGTGCCACAAGGGATCATTAGATTGTTAGTTACCCTTGGGTCACAATGGTTCCTTGCTTCTCTAAACCTCTGTGGTGTCACAATGCATTCCAAGCCCTTTTAGGCCATGTGTTCTTACAATGAACTATTTGATTCTTGGCCTTCATGTTGGCATAATAGATCCTTGCTTCTATTGGTACCGGTGCTGTAACAATCCATTACTGGGCCTTTTACAACCCCTGGTGTCAAAAGGGATCATTAGATTGTTAACCTGCATTGGGTCACAATGGTTCCTTGCTTCTCTTAACCCCTGTGGTGTCACAATTCATCCCATGTCCCTTTAGGCCACTTGATGTCACAATGAATCATTTGATTCTTGGCCTCCATGTTGGCATAATAGATCCTTGCTTCTATTGGTCCCGGTGCTGTAACAATCCATTACTGGGCCTTTTACAACCCCTAGTGTCAAAAGGGATCATTAGATTGTTAACCTGCATTGGGTCACAATGGTTCCTTGCTTCTCTTAACCCCTGTGGTGTCACAATGCATCCCATGTCCCTTTAGGCCACTTGATGTCACAATGAATCATTTGATCCTTGGCCTCTATGGTGACATAATGTTTCCATGTTTTTCTTGGGCCCCATGCTGTAACAATTCTTCCCTGGCCCTTTTACAACACCTTGTGTTACAAGGGATCATTAGATTGTTAGCCTCCCTTGGGTCACAATGGATCCTTGCTTCTCTTAACCTCTGTGGTGTCACAATGCATCCCATGCCCTTTTAGGCCACTTGATGTCACAATGAATCACTTGATTCTTGGCCTCCATGGTGGCATAATAGATCCTTTCTTCTATTGGTCCCCGTGCTGTAAGAATCCATCACTGGGCCTTTTACAACCCCTGGTGTCAAACGGGATCATTAGATTGTTAGCCTCCATTGGGTCACAATGGATCCTTGATTCTCTTAGCCCCTGTGGTGTCAAAATGCTTCCCATGCCCTTTTAGGCCACTTGATGTCACATGGAATCATTTGATTCTTGACCTCCATGGTGTCATAATGGTTCCTTGTTTCTCTTGGGCCCCATGCTGTCACAATTCATCCCTGGCCCTTTTCGCCCCCTGGTGTCAAATGGGATTCTGGGATTATTAGCCTCCATTGGGTCACAATGGATCCTTGCTTCTCTTAACCCCTGTGGTGTCACAATGAAGCCCATGTCCTTTTAGGCCACTTGATGTCAAAATGAATCATTTGATTCTTGGCCTCCATGGTGGCATAATAGATCCTTGCTTCTATTGGTCCCCGTGCTGTAACAATCCATTCCTGTCCCTTTTTATAACCCCTGGTGCCACAAGGGATCATTAGATTGTTAGTTACCCTGGGGTCACAATTGTTCCTTGCTTCTCTTAACCTCTGTGGTGTCACAATGCATTCCATGCCCTTTTAGGCCACTTGATGTCACAATGAACCATTTGGTTCTTGGCCTTCATGGTGTCATAATGTTTCCTTGATTCTATAGGTCCCCATGCTGTCACAGTACATCCGTGGTCCTTTTGCGCCCCCTGGTGTCAAAAGGGATTCTTAGATTGTTAGCCTGCATTGGGTCACAATGGTTCCTTGCTTCTCTTACCCCTGTGGTGTCACAATGCATCCCATGCCCTTTTAGGCCACTTGATGTCACAATGAATCATTTGATTCTTTGCCTCCATGGTGGCATAATGGATCCTTGCTTCTATTGGTCCCCGAGCTGTAAAATCCATCCCTGACCCTTTTTATACCCCCTGGTGCCACAAGGGATCATTAGATTGTTAGCCTGCATTGGGTCACAATGGTTCCTTGCTTCTCTTACCCTCTGTGGTGTCACAATGCATTCCATGCCCTTTTAGGCCACTTGGTCTTGCAATGAACCTTTTGATTCTTGGCCTTCATGGTGTCATAATGGTTCCTTGCTTCCATAGGTCGCCATGCTGTCACAGTTCATCTGTGGTCGTTTTGCGACCCCTGGTGTCGAAAGGGATTCTTAAATTGTTAGCCTGCATTGAGTCACAATGGTTCCTAGCTTCTCTTAACCCCTGTGGTGTCACAATGCATGCCATGCCCTTTTAGGCCACTTGATGTCACAATGAATTATTTGATTCTTGGCCTCCATGGTGGCGTAATTGTACCAGGTTTTAATTGGGCCCCATGCTTTCACAATTCATCCCTGGCCCTTATGGGCCCCCTGGTGTCACAAGGGACCAGTAGATTGTTAGCCTGCATTGGGTCACAATGGATCCTTGCTTCTCTTACCCCCTGTGGTGTCACAATGCATCCCATGCCCTTTTAGGCCACACGATGTCACAATGAATTATTTGATTCTTGGCCTCCATGGTGGCATAATAAATCCTTGCTTCTATTGGTCCCCGGGCTGTAACAATTCATCCCTGGACCTTTTAGGCCCATTGGTGAAACAAGGAATCATTAGATTGTTAGCCTGCATTGGGTCATAATGGTTCCTTGCTTCTCTTAACCTCTGTGGTGTCACAATGCATTCCAAGCCCTTTTAGGACACTTGGTCTTACAATGAACCATTTGATTCTTGGCCTTCATGGTGTCATAATGGTTCCTTGCTTCTATCGGTCCTAATGCTGTCACTGTTCATCCATGGTCCTTTTGCGCCCCATGGTGTCAAAAGGGATTCTTAGATTGTTAGCCTGCAGTGGGTCACAATGGTTCCTTGCTTCTCTTAACCCCTGTGGTGTCACAATGCATCCCATGCCCTTTTAGGCCACTTGATGTCACAATGAATCATTTGATTCTGGGCCTCCATTGTGGCATAATGGTTCCTTGTTTCTATTGGGCCCCATGCTGTCACAATTCATCCCTGGCCCTATTACAACCCCTGGTGTCAAATGGGATCCTGGGATTATTAGCCTCCATTGGGTCACAATGGATCCTTGCTTCTCTTAACCCCTGTGGTGTCACAATGCATCCCATGCCCTTTTAGGCCACTTGGTGTTACAATGAATCACTTGATTCTTGGCCTCCATGGTGGCATAATAGATCCTTTCTTCTATTGGTCCCCGTGCTGTTAGAATCCATCACTGGGCCTTTTACAACCCCTGGTGTCAAACGGGATCATTAGATTGTTAGCCTCCATTGGGTCACAATGGATCCTTGATTCTCTTAGCCCCTGTGGTGTCAAAATGCTTCCCATGCCCTTTTAGGCCACTTGATGTCACATGGAATCATTTGATTCTTGACCTCCATGGTGTCATAATGGTTCCTTGTTTCTCTTGGGCCCCATGCTGTCACAATTCATCCCTGGCCCTTTTCGCCCCCTGGTGTCAAATGGGATTCTGGGATTATTAGCCTCCATTGGGTCACAATGGATCCTTGCTTCTCTTAACCCCTGTGGTGTCACAATGAAGCCCATGTCCTTTTAGGCCACTTGATGTCAAAATGAATCATTTGATTCTTGGCCTCCATGGTGGCATAATAGATCCTTGCTTCTATTGGTCCCCGTGCTGTAACAATCCATTCCTGTCCCTTTTTATAACCCCTGGTGCCACAAGGGATCATTAGATTGTTAGTTACCCTGGGGTCACAATTGTTCCTTGCTTCTCTTAACCTCTGTGGTGTCACAATGCATTCCATGCCCTTTTAGGCCACTTGATGTCACAATGAACCATTTGGTTCTTGGCCTTCATGGTGTCATAATGTTTCCTTGATTCTATAGGTCCCCATGCTGTCACAGTACATCCGTGGTCCTTTTGCGCCCCCTGGTGTCAAAAGGGATTCTTAGATTGTTAGCCTGCATTGGGTCACAATGGTTCCTTGCTTCTCTTACCCCTGTGGTGTCACAATGCATCCCATGCCCTTTTAGGCCACTTGATGTCACAATGAATCATTTGATTCTTTGCCTCCATGGTGGCATAATGGATCCTTGCTTCTATTGGTCCCCGAGCTGTAAAATCCATCCCTGACCCTTTTTATACCCCCTGGTGCCACAAGGGATCATTAGATTGTTAGCCTGCATTGGGTCACAATGGTTCCTTGCTTCTCTTACCCTCTGTGGTGTCACAATGCATTCCATGCCCTTTTAGGCCACTTGGTCTTGCAATGAACCTTTTGATTCTTGGCCTTCATGGTGTCATAATGGTTCCTTGCTTCCATAGGTCGCCATGCTGTCACAGTTCATCTGTGGTCGTTTTGCGACCCCTGGTGTCGAAAGGGATTCTTAAATTGTTAGCCTGCATTGAGTCACAATGGTTCCTAGCTTCTCTTAACCCCTGTGGTGTCACAATGCATGCCATGCCCTTTTAGGCCACTTGATGTCACAATGAATTATTTGATTCTTGGCCTCCATGGTGGCGTAATTGTACCAGGTTTTAATTGGGCCCCATGCTTTCACAATTCATCCCTGGCCCTTATGGGCCCCCTGGTGTCACAAGGGACCAGTAGATTGTTAGCCTGCATTGGGTCACAATGGATCCTTGCTTCTCTTACCCCCTGTGGTGTCACAATGCATCCCATGCCCTTTTAGGCCACACGATGTCACAATGAATTATTTGATTCTTGGCCTCCATGGTGGCATAATAAATCCTTGCTTCTATTGGTCCCCGGGCTGTAACAATTCATCCCTGGACCTTTTAGGCCCATTGGTGAAACAAGGAATCATTAGATTGTTAGCCTGCATTGGGTCATAATGGTTCCTTGCTTCTCTTAACCTCTGTGGTGTCACAATGCATTCCAAGCCCTTTTAGGACACTTGGTCTTACAATGAACCATTTGATTCTTGGCCTTCATGGTGTCATAATGGTTCCTTGCTTCTATCGGTCCTAATGCTGTCACTGTTCATCCATGGTCCTTTTGCGCCCCATGGTGTCAAAAGGGATTCTTAGATTGTTAGCCTGCAGTGGGTCACAATGGTTCCTTGCTTCTCTTAACCCCTGTGGTGTCACAATGCATCCCATGCCCTTTTAGGCCACTTGATGTCACAATGAATCATTTGATTCTGGGCCTCCATTGTGGCATAATGGTTCCTTGTTTCTATTGGGCCCCATGCTGTCACAATTCATCCCTGGCCCTATTACAACCCCTGGTGTCAAATGGGATCCTGGGATTATTAGCCTCCATTGGGTCACAATGGATCCTTGCTTCTCTTAACCCCTGTGGTGTCACAATGCATCCCATGCCCTTTTAGGCCACTTGGTGTTACAATGAATCACTTGATTCTTGGCCTCCATGGTGGCATAATAGATCCTTTCTTCTATTGGTCCCCGTGCTGTAAGAATCCATCACTGGGCCTTTTACAACCCCTGGTGTCAAACGGGATCATTAGATTGTTAGCCTCCATTGGGTCACAATGGATCCTTGATTCTCTTAGCCCCTGTGGTGTCAAAATGCTTCCCATGCCCTTTTAGGCCACTTGATGTCACATGGAATCATTTGATTCTTGACCTCCATGGTGTCATAATGGTTCCTTGTTTCTCTTGGGCCCCATGCTGTCACAATTCATCCCTGGCCCTTTTCGCCCCCTGGTGTCAAATGGGATTCTGGGATTATTAGCCTCCATTGGGTCACAATGGATCCTTGCTTCTCTTAACCCCTGTGGTGTCACAATGAAGCCCATGTCCTTTTAGGCCACTTGATGTCAAAATGAATCATTTGATTCTTGGCCTCCATGGTGGCATAATAGATCCTTGCTTCTATTGGTCCCTGTGCTGTAACAATCCATTCCTGTCCCTTTTTATAACCCCTGGTGCCACAAGGGATCATTAGATTGTTAGTTACCCTGGGGTCACAATTGTTCCTTGCTTCTCTTAACCTCTGTGGTGTCACAATGCATTCCATGCCCTTTTAGGCCACTTGATGTCACAATGAACCATTTGGTTCTTGGCCTTCATGGTGTCATAATGTTTCCTTGATTCTATAGGTCCCCATGCTGTCACAGTACATCCGTGGTCCTTTTGCGCCCCCTGGTGTCAAAAGGGATTCTTAGATTGTTAGCCTGCATTGGGTCACAATGGTTCCTTGCTTCTCTTACCCCTGTGGTGTCACAATGCATCCCATGCCCTTTTAGGCCACTTGATGTCACAATGAATCATTTGATTCTTTGCCTCCATGGTGGCATAATGGATCCTTGCTTCTATTGGTCCCCGAGCTGTAAAATCCATCCCTGACCCTTTTTATACCCCCTGGTGCCACAAGGGATCATTAGATTGTTAGCCTGCATTGGGTCACAATGGTTCCTTGCTTCTCTTACCCTCTGTGGTGTCACAATGCATTCCATGCCCTTTTAGGCCACTTGGTCTTGCAATGAACCTTTTGATTCTTGGCCTTCATGGTGTCATAATGGTTCCTTGCTTCCATAGGTCGCCATGCTGTCACAGTTCATCTGTGGTCGTTTTGCGACCCCTGGTGTCGAAAGGGATTCTTAAATTGTTAGCCTGCATTGAGTCACAATGGTTCCTAGCTTCTCTTAACCCCTGTGGTGTCACAATGCATGCCATGCCCTTTTAGGCCACTTGATGTCACAATGAATTATTTGATTCTTGGCCTCCATGGTGGCGTAATTGTACCAGGTTTTAATTGGGCCCCATGCTTTCACAATTAATCCCTGGCCCTTATGGGCCCCCTGGTGTCACAAGGGACCAGTAGATTGTTAGCCTGCATTGGGTCACAATGGATCCTTGCTTCTCTTACCCCCTGTGGTGTCACAATGCATCCCATGCCCTTTTAGGCCACACGATGTCACAATGAATTATTTGATTCTTGGCCTCCATGGTGGCATAATAAATCCTTGCTTCTATTGGTCCCCGGGCTGTAACAATTCATCCCTGGACCTTTTAGGCCCATTGGTGAAACAAGGAATCATTAGATTGTTAGCCTGCATTGGGTCATAATGGTTCCTTGCTTCTCTTAACCTCTGTGGTGTCACAATGCATTCCAAGCCCTTTTAGGACACTTGGTCTTACAATGAACCATTTGATTCTTGGCCTTCATGGTGTCATAATGGTTCCTTGCTTCTATCGGTCCTAATGCTGTCACTGTTCATCCATGGTCCTTTTGCGCCCCATGGTGTCAAAAGGGATTCTTAGATTGTTAGCCTGCAGTGGGTCACAATGGTTCCTTGCTTCTCTTAACCCCTGTGGTGTCACAATGCATCCCATGCCCTTTTAGGCCACTTGATGTCACAATGAATCATTTGATTCTGGGCCTCCATTGTGGCATAATGGTTCCTTGTTTCTATTGGGCCCCATGCTGTCACAATTCATCCCTGGCCCTATTACAACCCCTGGTGTCAAATGGGATCCTGGGATTATTAGCCTCCATTGGGTCACAATGGATCCTTGCTTCTCTTAACCCCTGTGGTGTCACAATGCATCCCATGCCCTTTTAGGCCACTTGGTGTTACAATGAATCATTTGATTCTTGGCCTCTATGGGGTCATAATGTTTCCATGTTTTTATTTTGCCCCATGCTGTAACAATTCATCCCTTGCCCTTTTACAACACCTTGTGTTACAAGGGATCATTAGATTATTAGCCTCCCTTGGGTCACAATGGTTCCTTGCTTCTCTTAACCTCTGTGGTGTCACAATGCATCCCATGCCCTTTTAGGCCACTTGATGTCACAATGAATCATTTGATTCTTGGCCTCCATGGTGGCATAATATTTCCATGTTTTTATTGTGCCCCATGCATTCACAATTCATCCCTGGCCCTATTACAACCCCTGGTGCCACAATGGATCATTAGATTGTTAGCCTCCCTTGGGTCACAATGGTTCCTTGCTTCTCTTACCCCCTGTGGTGTCACAATGCATTCCAAGCCCTTTTAGGCCACTTGATGTCACAATGAATCATTTGATTCTTGGCCTCCATGGTGGCATAATAGATCCTTGCTTCTATTGGTCCCCGTGCTGTAACAATCCATCCCTGGCCCTTTTTATACCCCCTGGTGCCACAAGGGATCATTAGATTGTTAGCCTGCATTTGGTCACAATGGTTCTTTGCTTCTCTTAACCTCTGTGGTGTCACAATGCATTCCAAGACATTTTAGGACACTTGGTCTTACAATGAACCATTTGATTCTTGGCCTTCATGGTGTCATAATGGTTCCTTGCTTCTATCGGTCCCCATGTTGTCACTGTTCATCCCTGGCTCTTTTACAACCCCTGGTGTCAAATGTCATCCTGGGATTATTAGCCTCCCTTGGGTCACAATGGTTCCTTGCTTCTCTTACCCCCTGTGGTGTCACAATGCATTCCAAGCCCTTTTAGGCCACTTGATGTCACAATGAATCATTTGATTCTTGGCCTCCATGGTGGCATAATAGATCCTTGCTTCTATTGGTCCCCGTGCTGTAACAATCCATCCCTGGCCCTTTTTATACCCCCTGGTGCCACAAGGGATCATTAGATTGTTAGCCTGCATTTGGTCACAATGGTTCTTTGCTTCTCTTAACCTCTGTGGTGTCACAATGCATTCCAAGACCTTTTAGGCCACTTGGTCTTACAATGAACCATTTGATTCTTGGCCTTCATGGTGTCATAATGGTTCCTTGCTTCTATCGGTCCCCATGTTGTCACTGTTCATCCCTGGCTCTTTTACAAACCCTGGTGTCAAATGTCATCCTGGGATTATTAGCCTCCACTGGGTCACAATGGATCCTTGCTTCTCTTAACCCCTGTGGTGTCACAATGAATCCCATGCCCTTTTAGGCCACTTGATGTCACATTGAATCATTTGATTCTGGGCCTCCAGGGTGGCATAATAGATCCTTTCTTCTATTGGTCCCCGTGCTGTAACAATCCATCCCTGGCCCTTTTTATACCCCCTGGTGCCACAAGGGATCATTAGATTGTTAGCCTGCATTGGGTCACAATGGTTCCTTGCTTCTCTTACCCTCTGTGGTGTCACAATGCATCCCATGCCCTTTTAGGCCACTTGGGGTTACAATGAATCATTTGATTGTTGGCCTCTATGGTGGCATAATATTTCCATGTTTTTATTGTGCCCCATGCATTCACAATTCATCCCTGGCCCTATTACAACCCCTGGTGCCACAATGGATCATTAGATTGTTAGCCTGCATTGGGTCACAATGGTTCCTTGCTTCTCTTACCCCCTGTGGTGTCACAATGCATTCCAAGCCCTTTTAGGACACCTGGTCCTACAACGAACCATTTGATTCTTGGTCTTCATGGTGTCATAATGGTTCCTTGATTCTATCGGTCCTCATGCTGTCACTGTTCATCCGTGGTCATTTTGCGCCCCAAGGTGTCAAAAGGGATTCTTAGATTGTTAGCCTGCATTGGGTCACAATGGATGCTTGCTTCTCTTAACCCCTGTGGTGTCACAATGCATCCCATGCACTTTTAGGCCACTTGGTGTTACAATGAATCATTTGATTCTTGGCCTCTATGGTGTCATAATGTTTCCATGTTTTTATTGTGCCCCATGCTGTAACAATTGATCCCTTACCCTTTTACAACACCTTGTGTTACAAGGGATCATTAGATTGTTAGCCTCCCTTGGGTCACAATGGTTCTTTGCTTCTCTTAACCTCTGTTGTGTCACAATGCATCCTATGCCTTTTTAGGCCACTTGGTGTTACAATGAATCATTTGATTCTGGGCCTCCATGGTGGAATAATAGATCCTTGCTTCGATTGGTCCCCGAGCTGTAACAATCCATCCCTGGCCCTATTACAACCCCTGGTGCCACAAGGGAT
The DNA here is from genome assembly GCF_963662255.1 of Cinclus cinclus. NCBI lineage: Eukaryota > Metazoa > Chordata > Aves > Passeriformes > Cinclidae > Cinclus > Cinclus cinclus. The sequence goes on along the minus strand of NW_026912246.1, from coordinate 819,015 downwards.
CATTAGATTGTTAGCCTCCCTTGGGTCACAATGGTTCCTTGCTTCTCTTAACCCCTGTGGTGTCACAATGCATTCCAAGCCCTTTTAGGCCACTTGATGTCACAATGAATCCTTTGATTCTTGGCCTCCATGGTGGCATAATAGATCCTTGCTTCTATTGGTCCCGGTGCTGTAACAATCTATTACTGGGCCTTTTACAACCCCTGGTGTCAAAAGGGATCATTAGATTGTTAACCTGCTTTGGGTCACAATGTTTCCTTGCTTCTCTTAACCCCTGTGCTGTCACAATGCATCCCATGTCCCTTTAGGCCACTTGACGTTACAATGAATCATTTGATCCTTGGACTCTATGGTGACATAATGTTTCCATGTTTGTCTTGGGCCCCATGCTGTAACAATTCATCCCTGCCCCTTTTACAACACCTTGTGTTACAAGGGATTCTTAGGTTGTTAGGCTCCCTTGGGTCACAATGGTTCCTTGCTTCTCTTACCCCCTGTGGTGTCACAATGCATTCCAAGCCCTTTTAGGCCACTTGATGTCACAATGAATCATTTGATTCTTGGCCTTCATGGGGTCATAATGGTTCCTTACTTCTATCTGTCCTCATGCTGTCACTGTTCATCCGTGGTCCTTTTGCGCCCCAAGGTGTCAAAAGGGATTCTTAGATTGTTAGCCTGCATTGGGTCACAATGGTTCCTTGCTTCTCTTAACCCCTGTGGTGTCACAATGCATCCCATGCCCTTTTAGGCCACTTGAGGTCACATGGAATCATTTGATTCTTTCCCTGCATGGTGGCATAATGGATCCTTGCTTCTATTGGTCCCCGAGCTGTAACAATTCATCCCTGGCCCTATTACAACCCCTGGTGTCTAATGGGATCATTAGATTGTTAACCTGCTTTGGGTCACAATGTTTCCTTGCTTCTCTTAACCCCTGTGCTGTCACAATGCATCCCATGTCCCTTTAGGCCACTTGATGTTACAATGAATCATTTGATCCTTGGCCTCTACGGTGACATAATGTTTCCATGTTTTTCTTGGGCCCCATGCTGTAACAATTGATCACTGGCCCTTTTACGCCCCCTGGTGTCAAATGGGATTCTTAGATTGTTAGGCTCCCTTGGGTCACAATGGTACCTTGCTTCTCTTAACCCCTGTGGTGTCACAATGCATTCCAAGCCCTTTTAGGACACTTGATGACACAAGGAATCATTTGATTCTTGGCCTTCATGGTGTCATAATGGTTCCTTGTTTCTATTGGGCCCCATGCTGTCACAATCCATCCCTGGCCCTTTTGCGCCCCCTGGTGTCAAATGGGATCCTGGGATTATTGGCCTCCATTGGGTCACAATGGATCCTTGCTTCTCTTAACCCCTGTGGTGTCACAATGCATTCCAAGCCCTTTTAGGCCAGTTGATGTCACAAGGAATCATTTGATTCTTGGCCTCCATGGTGGCATAATAGATCCTTGCTTCTATTGGTCCCCGTGCTGTAACAATCCATTACTGGGCCTTTTACAACCCCTGGTGTCAAAAGGGATTCTTAGATTGTTAGCCTGCATTGGGTCACAATGGTTCCTTGCTTCTCTTAACCCCTGTGGTGTCACAATGCATCCCATGTCCCTTTAGGCCACTTGGTGTTACAATGAATCATTTGATCCTTGGCCTCTATGGTGACATAATGTTTCCATGTTTTTCTTGGGCCCCATGCTGTAACAATTCATCCGTGGCCCTTTTACAACACCTTGTGTTACAAGGGATCATTAGATTGTTAGCCTCCCTTGGGTCACAAATGTTCCTTGCTTCTCTTAACCTCTGTGGTGTCACAATGCATCCCATGCCCTTTTAGGCCACTTGATGTCACAATGAATCATTTGATTCTTGGCCTCCATGGTGGCATAATAGATCCTTGCTTCTATTGGTCCCCGTGCTCTAACAATCCATCCCTGGCCCTTTTTATACCCCCTGGTGCCACAAGGGATCATTAGATTGTTAGTTACCCTTGGGTCACAATGGTTCCTTGCTTCTCTAAACCTGTGTGGTGTCACAATGCATTCCAAGCCCTTTTAGGCCATGTGTTCTTACAATGAACCATTTGATTCTTGGCCTTCATGTTGGCATAATAGATCCTTGCTTCTATTGGTCCCGGTGCTGTAACAATCCATTACTGGGCCTTTTACAACCCCTGGTGTCAAAAGGGATCATTAGATTGTTAACCTGCATTGGGTCACAATGGTTCCTTGCTTCTCTTAAGCCCTGTGGTGTCACAATGCATCCCATGTCCCTTTAGGCCACTTGATGTCACAATGAATCATTTGATTCTTGGCCTCCATGTTGGCATAATAGATCCTTGCTTCTATTGGTCCCGGTGCTGTAACAATCCATTACTGGGCCTTTTACAACCCCTGGTGTCAAAAGGGATCATTAGATTGTTAACCTGCATTGGGTCACAATGGTTCCTTGCTTCTCTTAACCCCAGTGGTGTCACAATGCATCCCATGTCCCTTTAGGCCACTTGATGTCACAATGAATCATTTGATTCTGGGCCTCCATTGTGGCATAATGTTTCCATGTTTTTCTTGGGCCCCATGCTGTAACAATTCTTCCCTGGCCCTTTTACAACACCTTGTGTTACAAGGGATCATTAGATTGTTAGCCTCCCTTGGGTCACAATGGATCCTTGCTTCTCTTAACCTCTGTGGTGTCACAATGCATCCCATGCCCTTTTAGGCCACTTGATGTCACAATGAATCACTTGATTCTTGGCCTCCATGGTGGCATAATAGATCCTTTCTTCTATTGGTCCCCGTGCTGTAAGAATCCATCACTGGGCCTTTTACAACCCCTGGTGTCAAACGGGATCATTAGATTGTTAGCCTCCATTGGGTCACAATGGATCCTTGATTCTCTTAGCCCCTGTGGTGTCAAAATGCTTCCCATGCCCTTTTAGGCCACTTGATGTCACATGGAATCATTTGATTCTTGACCTCCATGGTGTCATAATGGTTCCTTGTTTCTCTTGGGCCCCATGCTGTCACAATTCATCCCTGGCCCTTTTCGCCCCCTGGTGTCAAATGGGATTCTGGGATTATTAGCCTCCATTGGGTCACAATGGATCCTTGCTTCTCTTAACCCCTGTGGTGTCACAATGAAGCCCATGTCCTTTTAGGCCACTTGATGTCAAAATGAATCATTTGATTCTTGGCCTCCATGGTGGCATAATAGATCCTTGCTTCTATTGGTCCCCGTGCTGTAACAATCCATTCCTGTCCCTTTTTATAACCCCTGGTGCCACAAGGGATCATTAGATTGTTAGTTACCCTGGGGTCACAATTGTTCCTTGCTTCTCTTAACCTCTGTGGTGTCACAATGCATTCCATGCCCTTTTAGGCCACTTGATGTCACAATGAACCATTTGGTTCTTGGCCTTCATGGTGTCATAATGTTTCCTTGATTCTATAGGTCCCCATGCTGTCACAGTACATCCGTGGTCCTTTTGCGCCCCCTGGTGTCAAAAGGGATTCTTAGATTGTTAGCCTGCATTGGGTCACAATGGTTCCTTGCTTCTCTTACCCCTGTGGTGTCACAATGCATCCCATGCCCTTTTAGGCCACTTGATGTCACAATGAATCATTTGATTCTTTGCCTCCATGGTGGCATAATGGATCCTTGCTTCTATTGGTCCCCGAGCTGTAAAATCCATCCCTGACCCTTTTTATACCCCCTGGTGCCACAAGGGATCATTAGATTGTTAGCCTGCATTGGGTCACAATGGTTCCTTGCTTCTCTTACCCTCTGTGGTGTCACAATGCATTCCATGCCCTTTTAGGCCACTTGGTCTTGCAATGAACCTTTTGATTCTTGGCCTTCATGGTGTCATAATGGTTCCTTGCTTCCATAGGTCGCCATGCTGTCACAGTTCATCTGTGGTCGTTTTGCGACCCCTGGTGTCGAAAGGGATTCTTAAATTGTTAGCCTGCATTGAGTCACAATGGTTCCTAGCTTCTCTTAACCCCTGTGGTGTCACAATGCATCCCATGCCCTTTTAGGCCACTTGATGTCACAATGAATTATTTGATTCTTGGCCTCCATGGTGGCGTAATTGTACCAGGTTTTAATTGGGCCCCATGCTTTCACAATTCATCCCTGGCCCTTATGGGCCCCCTGGTGTCACAAGGGACCAGTAGATTGTTAGCCTGCATTGGGTCACAATGGATCCTTGCTTCTCTTACCCCCTGTGGTGTCACAATGCATCCCATGCCCTTTTAGGCCACACGATGTCACAATGAATTATTTGATTCTAGGCCTCCATGGTGGCATAATAAATCCTTGCTTCTATTGGTCCCCGGGCTGTAACAATTCATCCCTGGACCTTTTAGGCCCATTGGTGAAACAAGGAATCATTAGATTGTTAGCCTGCATTGGGTCATAATGGTTCCTTGCTTCTCTTAACCTCTGTGGTGTCACAATGCATTCCAAGCCCTTTTAGGACACTTGGTCTTACAATGAACCATTTGATTCTTGGCCTTCATGGTGTCATAATGGTTCCTTGCTTCTATCGGTCCTAATGCTGTCACTGTTCATCCATGGTCCTTTTGCGCCCCATGGTGTCAAAAGGGATTCTTAGATTGTTAGCCTGCAGTGGGTCACAATGGTTCCTTGCTTCTCTTAACCCCTGTGGTGTCACAATGCATCCCATGCCCTTTTAGGCCACTTGATGTCACAATGAATCATTTGATTCTGGGCCTCCATTGTGGCATAATGGTTCCTTGTTTCTATTGGGCCCCATGCTGTCACAATTCATCCCTGGCCCTATTACAACCCCTGGTGTCAAATGGGATCCTGGGATTATTAGCCTCCATTGGGTCACAATGGATCCTTGCTTCTCTTAACCCCTGTGGTGTCACAATGCATCCCATGCCCTTTTAGGCCACTTGGTGTTACAATGAATCACTTGATTCTTGGCCTCCATGGTGGCATAATAGATCCTTTCTTCTATTGGTCCCCGTGCTGTAAGAATCCATCACTGGGCCTTTTACAACCCCTGGTGTCAAACGGGATCATTAGATTGTTAGCCTCCATTGGGTCACAATGGATCCTTGATTCTCTTAGCCCCTGTGGTGTCAAAATGCTTCCCATGCCCTTTTAGGCCACTTGATGTCACATGGAATCATTTGATTCTTGACCTCCATGGTGTCATAATGGTTCCTTGTTTCTCTTGGGCCCCATGCTGTCACAATTCATCCCTGGCCCTTTTCGCCCCCTGGTGTCAAATGGGATTCTGGGATTATTAGCCTCCATTGGGTCACAATGGATCCTTGCTTCTCTTAACCCCTGTGGTGTCACAATGAAGCCCATGTCCTTTTAGGCCACTTGATGTCAAAATGAATCATTTGATTCTTGGCCTCCATGGTGGCATAATAGATCCTTGCTTCTATTGGTCCCCGTGCTGTAACAATCCATTCCTGTCCCTTTTTATAACCCCTGGTGCCACAAGGGATCATTAGATTGTTAGTTACCCTGGGGTCACAATTGTTCCTTGCTTCTCTTAACCTCTGTGGTGTCACAATGCATTCCATGCCCTTTTAGGCCACTTGATGTCACAATGAACCATTTGGTTCTTGGCCTTCATGGTGTCATAATGTTTCCTTGATTCTATAGGTCCCCATGCTGTCACAGTACATCCGTGGTCCTTTTGCGCCCCCTGGTGTCAAAAGGGATTCTTAGATTGTTAGCCTGCATTGGGTCACAATGGTTCCTTGCTTCTCTTACCCCTGTGGTGTCACAATGCATCCCATGCCCTTTTAGGCCACTTGATGTCACAATGAATCATTTGATTCTTTGCCTCCATGGTGGCATAATGGATCCTTGCTTCTATTGGTCCCCGAGCTGTAAAATCCATCCCTGACCCTTTTTATACCCCCTGGTGCCACAAGGGATCATTAGATTGTTAGCCTGCATTGGGTCACAATGGTTCCTTGCTTCTCTTACCCTCTGTGGTGTCACAATGCATTCCATGCCCTTTTAGGCCACTGGGTCTTACAATGAATCATTTGATTCTTGGCCTCCATGGCGGCATAATGGATCCTTGCTTCTATTGGTCCCCGAGCTGTAACAATTCATCCCTGGCCCTATTACAACCCCTGGTGTCTAATGGGATCATTAGATTGTTAACCTGCTTTGGGTCACAATGTTTCCTTGCTTCTCTTAACCCCTGTGCTGTCACAATGCATCCCATGTCCCTTTAGGCCACTTGATGTTACAATGAATCATTTGATCCTTGGCCTCTACGGTGACATAATGTTTCCATGTTTTTCTTGGGCCCCATGCTGTAACAATTGATCACTGGCCCTTTTACGCCCCCTGGTGTCAAATGGGATTCTTAGATTGTTAGGCTCCCTTGGGTCACAATGGTACCTTGCTTCTCTTAACCCCTGTGGTGTCACAATGCATTCCAAGCCCTTTTAGGACACTTGATGACACAAGGAATCATTTGATTCTTGGCCTTCATGGTGTCATAATGGTTCCTTGTTTCTATTGGGCCCCATGCTGTCACAATCCATCCCTGGCCCTTTTGCGCCCCCTGGTGTCAAATGGGATCCTGGGATTATTGGCCTCCATTGGGTCACAATGGATCCTTGCTTCTCTTAACCCCTGTGGTGTCACAATGCATTCCAAGCCCTTTTAGGCCAGTTGATGTCACAAGGAATCATTTGATTCTTGGCCTCCATGGTGGCATAATAGATCCTTGCTTCTATTGGTCCCCGTGCTGTAACAATCCATTACTGGGCCTTTTACAACCCCTGGTGTCAAAAGGGATTCTTAGATTGTTAGCCTGCATTGGGTCACAATGGTTCCTTGCTTCTCTTAACCCCTGTGGTGTCACAATGCATCCCATGTCCCTTTAGGCCACTTGGTGTTACAATGAATCATTTGATCCTTGGCCTCTATGGTGACATAATGTTTCCATGTTTTTCTTGGGCCCCATGCTGTAACAATTCATCCGTGGCCCTTTTACAACACCTTGTGTTACAAGGGATCATTAGATTGTTAGCCTCCCTTGGGTCACAAATGTTCCTTGCTTCTCTTAACCTCTGTGGTGTCACAATGCATCCCATGCCCTTTTAGGCCACTTGATGTCACAATGAATCATTTGATTCTTGGCCTCCATGGTGGCATAATAGATCCTTGCTTCTATTGGTCCCCGTGCTCTAACAATCCATCCCTGGCCCTTTTTATACCCCCTGGTGCCACAAGGGATCATTAGATTGTTAGTTACCCTTGGGTCACAATGGTTCCTTGCTTCTCTAAACCTGTGTGGTGTCACAATGCATTCCAAGCCCTTTTAGGCCATGTGTTCTTACAATGAACCATTTGATTCTTGGCCTTCATGTTGGCATAATAGATCCTTGCTTCTATTGGTCCCGGTGCTGTAACAATCCATTACTGGGCCTTTTACAACCCCTGGTGTCAAAAGGGATCATTAGATTGTTAACCTGCATTGGGTCACAATGGTTCCTTGCTTCTCTTAAGCCCTGTGGTGTCACAATGCATCCCATGTCCCTTTAGGCCACTTGATGTCACAATGAATCATTTGATTCTTGGCCTCCATGTTGGCATAATAGATCCTTGCTTCTATTGGTCCCGGTGCTGTAACAATCCATTACTGGGCCTTTTACAACCCCTGGTGTCAAAAGGGATCATTAGATTGTTAACCTGCATTGGGTCACAATGGTTCCTTGCTTCTCTTAACCCCTGTGGTGTCACAATGCCTCCCATGTCCCTTTAGGCCACTTGATGTCACAATGAATCATTTGATCCTTGGCCTCTATGGTGACATAATGTTTCCATGTTTTTCTTGGGCCCCATGCTGTAACAATTCTTCCCTGGCCCTTTTACAACACCTTGTGTTACAAGGGATCATTAGATTGTTAGCCTCCCTTGGGTCACAATGGATCCTTGCTTCTCTTAACCTCTGTGGTGTCACAATGCATCCCATGCCCTTTTAGGCCACTTGATGTCACAATGAATCACTTGATTCTTGGCCTCCATGGTGGCATAATAGATCCTTTCTTCTATTGGTCCCCGTGCTGTAAGAATCCATCACTGGGCCTTTTACAACCCCTGGTGTCAAACGGGATCATTAGATTGTTAGCCTCCATTGGGTCACAATGGATCCTTGATTCTCTTAGCCCCTGTGGTGTCAAAATGCTTCCCATGCCCTTTTAGGCCACTTGATGTCACATGGAATCATTTGATTCTTGACCTCCATGGTGTCATAATGGTTCCTTGTTTCTCTTGGGCCCCATGCTGTCACAATTCATCCCTGGCCCTTTTCGCCCCCTGGTGTCAAATGGGATTCTGGGATTATTAGCCTCCATTGGGTCACAATGGATCCTTGCTTCTCTTAACCCCTGTGGTGTCACAATGAAGCCCATGTCCTTTTAGGCCACTTGATGTCAAAATGAATCATTTGATTCTTGGCCTCCATGGTGGCATAATAGATCCTTGCTTCTATTGGTCCCCGTGCTGTAACAATCCATTCCTGTCCCTTTTTATAACCCCTGGTGCCACAAGGGATCATTAGATTGTTAGTTACCCTGGGGTCACAATTGTTCCTTGCTTCTCTTAACCTCTGTGGTGTCACAATGCATTCCATGCCCTTTTAGGCCACTTGATGTCACAATGAACCATTTGGTTCTTGGCCTTCATGGTGTCATAATGTTTCCTTGATTCTATAGGTCCCCATGCTGTCACAGTACATCCGTGGTCCTTTTGCGCCCCTTGGTGTCAAAAGGGATTCTTAGATTGTTAGCCTGCATTGGGTCACAATGGTTCCTTGCTTCTCTTACCCCTGTGGTGTCACAATGCATCCCATGCCCTTTTAGGCCACTTGATGTCACAATGAATCATTTGATTCTTTGCCTCCATGGTGGCATAATGGATCCTTGCTTCTATTGGTCCCCGAGCTGTAAAATCCATCCCTGACCCTTTTTATACCCCCTGGTGCCACAAGGGATCATTAGATTGTTAGCCTGCATTGGGTCACAATGGTTCCTTGCTTCTCTTACCCTCTGTGGTGTCACAATGCATTCCATGCCCTTTTAGGCCACTTGGTCTTGCAATGAACCTTTTGATTCTTGGCCTTCATGGTGTCATAATGGTTCCTTGCTTCCATAGGTCGCCATGCTGTCACAGTTCATCTGTGGTCGTTTTGCGACCCCTGGTGTCGAAAGGGATTCTTAAATTGTTAGCCTGCATTGAGTCACAATGGTTCCTAGCTTCTCTTAACCCCTGTGGTGTCACAATGCATCCCATGCCCTTTTAGGCCACTTGATGTCACAATGAATTATTTGATTCTTGGCCTCCATGGTGGCGTAATTGTACCAGGTTTTAATTGGGCCCCATGCTTTCACAATTCATCCCTGGCCCTTATGGGCCCCCTGGTGTCACAAGGGACCAGTAGATTGTTAGCCTGCATTGGGTCACAATGGATCCTTGCTTCTCTTACCCCCTGTGGTGTCACAATGCATCCCATGCCCTTTTAGGCCACACGATGTCACAATGAATTATTTGATTCTAGGCCTCCATGGTGGCATAATAAATCCTTGCTTCTATTGGTCCCCGGGCTGTAACAATTCATCCCTGGACCTTTTAGGCCCATTGGTGAAACAAGGAATCATTAGATTGTTAGCCTGCATTGGGTCATAATGGTTCCTTGCTTCTCTTAACCTCTGTGGTGTCACAATGCATTCCAAGCCCTTTTAGGACACTTGGTCTTACAATGAACCATTTGATTCTTGGCCTTCATGGTGTCATAATGGTTCCTTGCTTCTATCGGTCCTAATGCTGTCACTGTTCATCCATGGTCCTTTTGCGCCCCATGGTGTCAAAAGGGATTCTTAGATTGTTAGCCTGCAGTGGGTCACAATGGTTCCTTGCTTCTCTTAACCCCTGTGGTGTCACAATGCATCCCATGCCCTTTTAGGCCACTTGATGTCACAATGAATCATTTGATTCTGGGCCTCCATTGTGGCATAATGGTTCCTTGTTTCTATTGGGCCCCATGCTGTCACAATTCATCCCTGGCCCTATTACAACCCCTGGTGTCAAATGGGATCCTGGGATTATTAGCCTCCATTGGGTCACAATGGATCCTTGCTTCTCTTAACCCCTGTGGTGTCACAATGCATCCCATGCCCTTTTAGGCCACTTGGTGTTACAATGAATCACTTGATTCTTGGCCTCCATGGTGGCATAATAGATCCTTTCTTCTATTGGTCCCCGTGCTGTAAGAATCCATCACTGGGCCTTTTACAACCCCTGGTGTCAAACGGGATCATTAGATTGTTAGCCTCCATTGGGTCACAATGGATCCTTGATTCTCTTAGCCCCTGTGGTGTCAAAATGCTTCCCATGCCCTTTTAGGCCACTTGATGTCACATGGAATCATTTGATTCTTGACCTCCATGGTGTCATAATGGTTCCTTGTTTCTCTTGGGCCCCATGCTGTCACAATTCATCCCTGGCCCTTTTCGCCCCCTGGTGTCAAATGGGATTCTGGGATTATTAGCCTCCATTGGGTCACAATGGATCCTTGCTTCTCTTAACCCCTGTGGTGTCACAATGAAGCCCATGTCCTTTTAGGCCACTTGATGTCAAAATGAATCATTTGATTCTTGGCCTCCATGGTGGCATAATAGATCCTTGCTTCTATTGGTCCCCGTGCTGTAACAATCCATTCCTGTCCCTTTTTATAACCCCTGGTGCCACAAGGGATCATTAGATTGTTAGTTACCCTGGGGTCACAATTGTTCCTTGCTTCTCTTAACCTCTGTGGTGTCACAATGCATTCCATGCCCTTTTAGGCCACTTGATGTCACAATGAACCATTTGGTTCTTGGCCTTCATGGTGTCATAATGTTTCCTTGATTCTATAGGTCCCCATGCTGTCACAGTACATCCGTGGTCCTTTTGCGCCCCCTGGTGTCAAAAGGGATTCTTAGATTGTTAGCCTGCATTGGGTCACAATGGTTCCTTGCTTCTCTTACCCCTGTGGTGTCACAATGCATCCCATGCCCTTTTAGGCCACTTGATGTCACAATGAATCATTTGATTCTTTGCCTCCATGGTGGCATAATGGATCCTTGCTTCTATTGGTCCCCGAGCTGTAAAATCCATCCCTGACCCTTTTTATACCCCCTGGTGCCACAAGGGATCATTAGATTGTTAGCCTGCATTGGGTCACAATGGTTCCTTGCTTCTCTTACCCTCTGTGGTGTCACAATGCATTCCATGCCCTTTTAGGCCACTTGGTCTTGCAATGAACCTTTTGATTCTTGGCCTTCATGGTGTCATAATGGTTCCTTGCTTCCATAGGTCGCCATGCTGTCACAGTTCATCTGTGGTCGTTTTGCGACCCCTGGTGTCGAAAGGGATTCTTAAATTGTTAGCCTGCATTGAGTCACAATGGTTCCTAGTTTCTCTTAACCCCTGTGGTGTCACAATGCATCCCATGCCCTTTTAGGCCACTTGATGTCACAATGAATTATTTGATTCTTGGCCTCCATGGTGGCGTAATTGTACCAGGTTTTAATTGGGCCCCATGCTTTCACAATTCATCCCTGGCCCTTATGGGCCCCCTGGTGTCACAAGGGACCAGTAGATTGTTAGCCTGCATTGGGTCACAATGGATCCTTGCTTCTCTTACCCCCTGTGGTGTCACAATGCATCCCATGCCCTTTTAGGCCACACGATGTCACAATGAATTATTTGATTCTAGGCCTCCATGGTGGCATAATAAATCCTTGCTTCTATTGGTCCCCGGGCTGTAACAATTCATCCCTGGACCTTTTAGGCCCATTGGTGAAACAAGGAATCATTAGATTGTTAGCCTGCATTGGGTCATAATGGTTCCTTGCTTCTCTTAACCTCTGTGGTGTCACAATGCATTCCAAGCCCTTTTAGGACACTTGGTCTTACAATGAACCATTTGATTCTTGGCCTTCATGGTGTCATAATGGTTCCTTGCTTCTATCGGTCCTAATGCTGTCACTGTTCATCCATGGTCCTTTTGCGCCCCCTGGTGTCAAAAGGGATTCTTAGATTGTTAGCCTGCAGTGGGTCACAATGGTTCCTTGCTTCTCTTAACCCCTGTGGTGTCACAATGCATCCCATGCCCTTTTAGGCCACTTGATGTCACAATGAATCATTTGATTCTGGGCCTCCATTGTGGCATAATGGTTCCTTGTTTCTATTGGGCCCCATGCTGTCACAATTCATCCCTGGCCCTATTACAACCCCTGGTGTCAAATGGGATCCTGGGATTATTAGCCTCCCTTGGGTCACAATGGATCCTTGCTTCTCTTAACCCCTGTGGTGTCACAATGCATCCCATGCCCTTTTAGGCCACTTGGTGTTACAATGAATCACTTGATTCTTGGCCTCCATGGTGGCATAATAGATCCTTTCTTCTATTGGTCCCCGTGCTGTAAGAATCCATCACTGGGCCTTTTACAACCCCTGGTGTCAAACGGGATCATTAGATTGTTAGCCTCCATTGGGTCACAATGGATCCTTGATTCTCTTAGCCCCTGTGGTGTCAAAATGCTTCCCATGCCCTTTTAGGCCACTTGATGTCACATGGAATCATTTGATTCTTGACCTCCATGGTGTCATAATGGTTCCTTGTTTCTCTTGGGCCCCATGCTGTCACAATTCATCCCTGGCCCTTTTCGCCCCCTGGTGTCAAATGGGATTCTGGGATTATTAGCCTCCATTGGGTCACAATGGATCCTTGCTTCTCTTAACCCCTGTGGTGTCACAATGAAGCCCATGTCCTTTTAGGCCACTTGATGTCAAAATGAATCATTTGATTCTTGGCCTCCATGGTGGCATAATAGATCCTTGCTTCTATTGGTCCCCGTGCTGTAACAATCCATTCCTGTCCCTTTTTATAACCCCTGGTGCCACAAGGGATCATTAGATTGTTAGTTACCCTGGGGTCACAATTGTTCCTTGCTTCTCTTAACCTCTGTGGTGTCACAATGCATTCCATGCCCTTTTAGGCCACTTGATGTCACAATGAACCATTTGGTTCTTGGCCTTCATGGTGTCATAATGTTTCCTTGATTCTATAGGTCCCCATGCTGTCACAGTACATCCGTGGTCCTTTTGCGCCCCCTGGTGTCAAAAGGGATTCTTAGATTGTTAGCCTGCATTGGGTCACAATGGTTCCTTGCTTCTCTTACCCCTGTGGTGTCACAATGCATCCCATGCCCTTTTAGGCCACTTGATGTCACAATGAATCATTTGATTCTTTGCCTCCATGGTGGCATAATGGATCCTTGCTTCTATTGGTCCCCGAGCTGTAAAATCCATCCCTGACCCTTTTTATACCCCCTGGTGCCACAAGGGATCATTAGATTGTTAGCCTGCATTGGGTCACAATGGTTCCTTGCTTCTCTTACCCTCTGTGGTGTCACAATGCATTCCATGCCCTTTTAGGCCACTTGGTCTTGCAATGAACCTTTTGATTCTTGGCCTTCATGGTGTCATAATGGTTCCTTGCTTCCATAGGTCGCCATGCTGTCACAGTTCATCTGTGGTCGTTTTGCGACCCCTGGTGTCGAAAGGGATTCTTAAATTGTTAGCCTGCATTGAGTCACAATGGTTCCTAGCTTCTCTTAACCCCTGTGGTGTCACAATGCATCCCATGCCCTTTTAGGCCACTTGATGTCACAATGAATTATTTGATTCTTGGCCTCCATGGTGGCGTAATTGTACCAGGTTTTAATTGGGCCCCATGCTTTCACAATTCATCCCTGGCCCTTATGGGCCCCCTGGTGTCACAAGGGACCAGTAGATTGTTAGCCTGCATTGGGTCACAATGGATCCTTGCTTCTCTTACCCCCTGTGGTGTCACAATGCATCCCATGCCCTTTTAGGCCACACGATGTCACAATGAATTATTTGATTCTTGGCCTCCATGGTGGCATAATAAATCCTTGCTTCTATTGGTCCCCGGGCTGTAACAATTCATCCCTGGACCTTTTAGGCCCATTGGTGAAACAAGGAATCATTAGATTGTTAGCCTGCATTGGGTCATAATGGTTCCTTGCTTCTCTTAACCTCTGTGGTGTCACAATGCATTCCAAGCCCTTTTAGGACACTTGGTCTTACAATGAACCATTTGATTCTTGGCCTTCATGGTGTCATAATGGTTCCTTGCTTCTATCGGTCCTAATGCTGTCACTGTTCATCCATGGTCCTTTTGCGCCCCATGGTGTCAAAAGGGATTCTTAGATTGTTAGCCTGCAGTGGGTCACAATGGTTCCTTGCTTCTCTTAACCCCTGTGGTGTCACAATGCATCCCATGCCCTTTTAGGCCACTTGATGTCACAATGAATCATTTGATTCTGGGCCTCCATTGTGGCATAATGGTTCCTTGTTTCTATTGGGCCCCATGCTGTCACAATTCATCCCTGGCCCTATTACAACCCCTGGTGTCAAATGGGATCCTGGGATTATTAGCCTCCATTGGGTCACAATGGATCCTTGCTTCTCTTAACCCCTGTGGTGTCACAATGCATCCCATGTCCCTTTAGGCCACTTGGTGTTACAATGAATCATTTGATTCTTGGCCTCTATGGGGTCATAATGTTTCCATGTTTTTATTGTGCCCCATGCTGTAACAATTCATCCCTTGCCCTTTTACAACACCTTGTGTTACAAGGGATCATTAGATTATTAGCCTCCCTTGGGTCACAATGGTTCCTTGCTTCTCTTAACCTCTGTGGTGTCACAATGCATCCCATGCCCTTTTAGGCCACTTGATGTCACAATGAATCATTTGATTCTTGGCCTCCATGGTGGCATAATATTTCCATATTTTTATTGTGCCCCATGCATTCACAATTCATCCCTGGCCCTATTACAACCCCTGGTGCCACAATGGATCATTAGATTGTTAGCCTCCCTTGGGTCACAATGGTTCCTTGCTTCTCTTACCCCCTGTGGTGTCACAATGCATTCCAAGCCCTTTTAGGCCACTTGATGTCACAATGAATCATTTGATTCTTGGCCTCCATGGTGGCATAATAGATCCTTGCTTCTATTGGTCCCCGTGCTGTAACAATCCATCCCTGGCCCTTTTTATACCCCCTGGTGCCACAAGGGATCATTAGATTGTTAGCCTGCATTTGGTCACAATGGTTCTTTGCTTCTCTTAACCTCTGTGGTGTCACAATGCATTCCAAGACATTTTAGGACACTTGGTCTTACAATGAACCATTTGATTCTTGGCCTTCATGGTGTCATAATGGTTCCTTGCTTCTATCGGTCCCCATGTTGTCACTGTTCATCCCTGGCTCTTTTACAACCCCTGGTGTCAAATTTCATCCTGGGATTATTAGCCTCCCTTGGGTCACAATGGTTCCTTGCTTCTCTTACCCCCTGTGGTGTCACAATGCATTCCAAGCCCTTTTAGGCCACTTGATGTCACAATGAATCATTTGATTCTTGGCCTCCATGGTGGCATAATAGATCCTTGCTTCTATTGGTCCCCGTGCTGTAACAATCCATCCCTGGCCCTTTTTATACCCCCTGGTGACACAAGGGATCATTAGATTGTTAGCCTGCATTTGGTCACAATGGTTCTTTGCTTCTCTTAACCTCTGTGGTGTCACAATGCATTCCAAGACCTTTTAGGCCACTTGGTCTTACAATGAACCATTTGATTCTTGGCCTTCATGGTGTCATAATGGTTCCTTGCTTCTATCGGTCCCCATGTTGTCACTGTTCATCCCTGGCTCTTTTACAACCCCTGGTGTCAAATGTCATCCTGGGATTATTAGCCTCCACTGGGTCACAATGGATCCTTGCTTCTCTTAACCCCTGTGGTGTCACAATGCATCCCATGCCCTTTTAGGCCACTTGATGTCACAATGAATCATTTGATTCTGGGCCTCCACGGTGCCATAATAGATCCTTGCTTCTATTGGTCCCCGTGCTGTAACAATCCATCCCTGGCCCTTTTTATACCCCCTGGTGCCACAAGGGATTATTAGATTGTTAGCCTGCATTGGGTCACAATGGTTCCTTGCTTCTCTTACCCTCTGTGGTGTCACAATGCATCCCATGCCCTTTTAGGCCACTTGGGGTTACAATGAATCATTTGATTGTTGGCCTCTATGGTGGCATAATATTTCCATGTTTTTATTGTGCCCCATGCATTCACAATTCATCCCTGGCCCTATTACAACCCCTGGTGCCACAATGGATCATTAGATTGTTAGCCTGCATTGGGTCACAATGGTTCCTTGCTTCTCTTACCCCCTGTGGTGTCACAATGCATTCCAAGCCCTTTTAGGACACCTGGTCCTACAACGAACCATTTGATTCTTGGTCTTCATGGTGTCATAATGGTTCCTTGATTCTATCGGTCCTCATGCTGTCACTGTTCATCCGTGGTCATTTTGCGCCCCAAGGTGTCAAAAGGGATTCTTAGATTGTTAGCCTGCATTGGGTCACAATGGATGCTTGCTTCTCTTAACCCCTGTGGTGTCACAATGCATCCCATGCACTTTTAGGCCACTTGGTGTTACAATGAATCATTTGATTCTTGGCCTCTATGGTGTCATAATGTTTCCATGTTTTTATTGTGCCCCATGCTGTAACAATTGATCCCTTACCCTTTTACAACACCTTGTGTTACAAGGGATCATTAGATTGTTAGCCTCCCTTGGGTCACAATGGTTCTTTGCTTCTCTTAACCTCTGTTGTGTCACAATGCATCCTATGCCTTTTTAGGCCACTTGGTGTTACAATGAATCATTTGATTCTGGGCCTCCATGGTGGAATAATAGATCCTTGCTTCTATTGGTCCCCGAGCTGTAACAATCCATCCCTGGCCCTATTACAACCCCTGGTGCCACAAGGGATCATTAGATTGTTAGCCTCCCTTGGGTCACAATGGTTCCTTGCTTCTCTTAACCCCTGTGGTGTCACAATGCATTCCAAGCCCTTTTAGGCCACTTGATGTCACAATGAATCCTTTGATTCTTGGCCTCCATGGTGGCATAATAGATCCTTGCTTCTATTGGTCCCGGTGCTGTAACAATCTATTACTGGGCATTTTACAATCCCTGGTGTCAAAAGGGATCATTAGATTGTTAACCTGCTTTGGGTCACAATGTTTCCTTGCTTCTCTTAACCCCTGTGCTGTCACAATGCATCCCATGACCCTTTAGGCCACTTGACGTTACAATGAATCATTTGATCCTTGGACTCTATGGTGACATAATGTTTCCATGTTTGTCTTGGGCCCCATGCTGTAACAATTCATCCCTGCCCCTTTTACAACACCTTGTGTTACAAGGGATTCTTAGGTTGTTAGGCTCCCTTGGGTCACAATGGTTCCTTGCTTCTCTTACCCCCTGTGGTGTCACAATGCATTCCAAGCCCTTTTAGGCCACTTGATGTCACAATGAATCATTTGATTCTTGGCCTTCATGGGGTCATAATGGTTCCTTACTTCTATCTGTCCTCATGCTGTCACTGTTCATCCGTGGTCCTTTTGCGCCCCAAGGTGTCAAAAGGGATTCTTAGATTGTTAGCCTGCATTGGGTCACAATGGTTCCTTGCTTCTCTTAACCCCTGTGGTGTCACAATGCATCCCATGCCCTTTTAGGCCACTTGAGGTCACATGGAATCATTTGATTCTTTCCCTGCATGGTGGCATAATGGATCCTTGCTTCTATTGGTCCCCGAGCTGTAACAATTCATCCCTGGCCCTATTACAACCCCTGGTGTCTAATGGGATCATTAGATTGTTAACCTGCTTTGGGTCACAATGTTTCCTTGCTTCTCTTAACCCCTGTGGTGTCACAATGCATCCCATGTCCCTTTAGGCCACTTGATGTTACAGTGAATCATTTGATCCTTGGCCTCTACGGTGACATAATGTTTCCATGTTTTTCTTGGGCCCCATGCTGTAACAATTCATCCGTGGCCCTTTTACAACACCTTGTGTTACAAGGGATCATTAGATTGTTAGCCTCCCTTGGGTCACAAATGTTCCTTGCTTCTCTTAACCTCTGTGGTGTCACAATGCATCCCATGCCCTTTTAGCCCACTTGATGTCACAATGAATCACTTGATTCTTGGCCTCCATGGTGGCATAATAGATCCTTTCTTCTATTGGTCCCCGTGCTGTAAGAGTCCATCACTGGGCCTTTTACAACCCCTGGTGTCAAACGGGATCATTAGATTGTTAGTTACCCTGGGGTCACAATGGTTCCTTGCTTCTATAGGTCCCCATGCTGTCACAGTTCATCCGTGGTCCTTTTGCGCCCCCTCGTGTCAAAAGGGATTCTTAGATTGTTAGCCTGCATTGGGTCACAATGGTTCCTTGCTTCTCTTAAACCCTGGGGTGTCACAATGCATTCCAAGCCCTTTTAGGCCACTTGATGTCACAATGAATCATTTGATTCTTGGCCTCCATGGTGGCGAAATTGCACCAGGTTTAAATTGGGCCCCATGCTTTCAGAATTCATCCCTGGCCCTTTTGGGTCCACTGGTGTCAAATGGGATCCTGGGATTATTAGCCTCCATTGGGTCACAATGGATCCTTGCTTCTCTGAACCCCTGTGGTGTCACAATGCATCCCATGCCCTTTTAGGCCACTTGGTGTCACAATGAATCATTTGATTCTTGGCCTCCATGGTGGCATAATAGATCCTTGCTTCTATTGGTCCCCGTGCTGTAACAATCCATCCCTGGCCCTTTTTATACCCCCTTTTGTCAAAAGGGATGATTAGATTGTTAGCCTCCCTTGGGTCACAATGGTTCCTTGCTTCTCTTAACCTCTGTGGTGTCACAATGCATTCCAAGCCCTTTTAGGCCATTTGATGTCACAATGAACCATTTGATTCTTGGCCTTCATGGTGTCATAATGGTTCCTTGTTTCTATAGGTCCCCATGCTGTCACAATACATCCGTGGTCCTTTTGCGCCCCCTGGTGTCAATAGGGATTCTTAGATTGTTAGCCTGCATTGGGTCACAATGGTTCCTTGCTTCTCTTAACCCCTGTGGTGTCACAATGCATCCCATGCCCTTTTACGCCACTTGATGTCACAATGAATCATTTGATTCTGGGCCTCAATGGTGTCATAATGGTTCCTTGTTTCTATTGGGCCCCATGCTGTCACAATTCATTCCCGGCCCTTTTACGCCCCCTGGTGTCAAATGGGTCCTGGGATTATTAGCCTCCATTGGGTCACAATGGATCCTTGCTTCTCTTAACCCCTGTGGTGTCACAATGCATCCCATGCCCTTTTAGGCCACTTGATGTCACAATGAATCATTTGATTCTTGGCCTCCATGGTGGCATAATAGATCCTTGCTTCTATTGGTCCCCGTGCTGTAACAATCCATCCCTGGCCCTTTTTATACCCCCTGGTGCCACAAGGGATCATTAGATTGTTAGTTACCCTTGGGTCACAATGGTTCCTTGCTTCTCTAAACCTGTGTGGTGTCACAATGCATTCCAAGCCCTTTTAGGCCATGTGTTCTTACAATGAACCATTTGATTCTTGGCCTTCATGGTGTCATAACGGTTCCTTGTTTCTATAGGTCCCCATGCTGTCACAGTTCATCCGTGGTCCTTTTGCGCCCCCTGGTGTCAATAGGGATTCTTAGATTGTTGGCCTCCCTTGGGTCACAATGGTTCCTTGCTTCTCTTAACCTCTGTGGTGTCACAATGCATCCCATGCCATTTTAGGCCACTTGATGTCACAATGAATCATTTGATTCTTGGCCTCCATGTTGGCATAATAGATCCTTGCTTCTATTGGTCCCGGTGCTGTAACAATCCATTACTGGGCATTTTACAACCCCTGGTGTCAAAAGGGATCATTAGATTGTTAACCTGCATTGGGTCACAATGGTTCCTTGCTTCTCTTAACCCCTGTGGTGTCACAATGCATCCCATGTCCCTTTAGGCCACTTGATGTCACAATGAATCATTTGATCCTTGGCCTCTATGGTGACATAATGTTTCCATGTTTTTCTTGGGCCCCATGCTGTAACAATTCTTCCCTGGCCCTTTTACAACACCTTGTGTTACAAGGGATCATTAGATTGTTAGCCTCCCTTGGGTCACAATGGATCCTTGCTTCTCTTAACCTCTGTGGTGTCACAATGCATCCCATGCCCTTTTAGGCCACTTGATGTCACAATGAATCACTTGATTCTTGGCCTCCATGGTGGCATAATAGATCCTTTCTTCTATTGGTCCCCGTGCTGTAAGAATCCATCACTGGGCCTTTTACAACCCCTGGTGTCAAACGGGATCATTAGATTGTTAGCCTCCATTGGGTCACAATGGATCCTTGATTCTCTTAGCCCCTGTGGTGTCAAAATGCTTCCCATGCCCTTTTAGGCCACTTGATGTCACATGGAATCATTTGATTCTTGACCTCCATGGTGTCATAATGGTTCCTTGTTTCTCTTGGGCCCCATGCTGTCACAATTCATCCCTGGCCCTTTTCGCCCCCTGGTGTCAAATGGGATTCTGGGATTATTAGCCTCCATTGGGTCACAATGGATCCTTGCTTCTCTTAACCCCTGTGGTGTCACAATGAAGCCCATGTCCTTTTAGGCCACTTGATGTCAAAATGAATCATTTGATTCTTGGCCTCCATGGTGGCATAATAGATCCTTGCTTCTATTGGTCCCCGTGCTGTAACAATCCATTCCTGTCCCTTTTTATAACCCCTGGTGCCACAAGGGATCATTAGATTGTTAGTTACCCTGGGGTCACAATTGTTCCTTGCTTCTCTTAACCTCTGTGGTGTCACAATGCATTCCATGCCCTTTTAGGCCACTTGATGTCACAATGAACCATTTGGTTCTTGGCCTTCATGGTGTCATAATGTTTCCTTGATTCTATAGGTCCCCATGCTGTCACAGTTCATCCGTGGTCCTTTTGCGCCCCCTGGTGTCAAAAGGGATTCTTAGATTGTTAGCCTGCATTGGGTCACAATGGTTCCTTGCTTCTCTTACCCCTGTGGTGTCACAATGCATCCCATGCCCTTTTAGGCCACTTGATGTCACAATGAATCATTTGATTCTTTGCCTCCATGGTGGCATAATGGATCCTTGCTTCTATTGGTCCCCGAGCTGTAAAATCCATCCCTGACCCTTTTTATACCCCCTGGTGCCACAAGGGATCATTAGATTGTTAGCCTGCATTGGGTCACAATGGTTCCTTGCTTCTCTTACCCTCTGTGGTGTCACAATGCATTCCATGCCATTTTAGGCCACTTGGTCTTGCAATGAACCTTTTGATTCTTGGCCTTCATGGTGTCATAATGGTTCCTTGCTTCCATAGGTCGCCATGCTGTCACAGTGCATCTGTGGTCGTTTTGCGACCCCTGGTGTCGAAAGGGATTCTTAAATTGTTAGCCTGCATTGAGTCACAATGGTTCCTAGCTTCTCTTAACCCCTGTGGTGTCACAATGCATCCCATGCCCTTTTAGGCCACTTGATGTCACAATGAATCATTTGATTCTTGGACTCCATGGTGGCGTAATTGTACCAGGTTTTAATTGGGCCCCATGCTTTCACAATTCATCCCTGGTCCTTTTAGGCCCATTGGTGTCCCAGGGGATCATTAGATTGTTAGCCTCCATTGGGTCACAATGGATCCTTGCTTCTCTTAACCCCTGTGGTGTCACAATGCAGCCCATGCCCTTTTAGGCCACTTGGTGTTACAATGAATCATTTGAGTCTTGGCCTCTATGGTGACATAATATTTCCATGTTTTTCTTGGGCCCCATGCTGTAACAATTCATCCCTGGCCCTTTTACAACAGCTTGTGCCACAAGCGATCATTAGATTGTTAGTTACCCTGGGGTCACAATGGTTCCTTGCTTCTCTTAACCTCTGTGGTGTCACAATGCATCCCATGCCCTTTTATGCCACTTGATGTCACTATGAATCATTTGATTCTTGGCCTCCATGGTGTCATAATAGTTCCTTGTTTCTATTGGGCCCCATACTGTCACAATTCATCCCTGGCGCTTTTACGGCC
The DNA here is from genome assembly GCF_963662255.1 of Cinclus cinclus. Lineage (NCBI taxonomy): Eukaryota > Metazoa > Chordata > Aves > Passeriformes > Cinclidae > Cinclus > Cinclus cinclus. The sequence goes on along the minus strand of NW_026912246.1, from coordinate 796,923 downwards.
CCTGGTGTCAAATGGGATCCTGGGATTATTAGCCTCCATTGGGTCACAATGGATCCTTGCTTCTCTTAACCCCTGTGGTGTCACAATGCATCCCATGCCCTTTTAGGCCACTTGATGTCACAATGAATCATTTGATTCTAGGCCTCCATGGTGGCATAATAGATCCTTGCTTCTATTGGTCCCCGTGCTGTAACAATCCATCCCTTGCCCTTTTACGCCCCCTGGTGTCAAAAGGGATTCTTAGATTGTTAGCCTGCATTGGGTCACAATGGTTCCTTGCTTCTCTTAACCCCTGTGGTGTCACAATGCATACCATGCCCTTTTAGGCCACTTGATGTCACAATGAATCATTTGATTCTTGGCCTCCATGGTGGTGTAATTGTACCAGGTTTTAATTGGCCGCAATGCTTTCACAATTCATCCCTGGCCCTTTTAGGCCCATTAGTGTCACAAGGGATCATTAAATTGTTAGCCTGCATTGGGTCACAATGGATCCTTGTTTCTCTTACCCCCTGTGGTGTCACAATGCATTCCAAGCCCTTTTAGGCCACTTGGTCTTACAATGAACCATTTGATTCTTGGCCTTCATGGTGTCATAATGGTTACTTGATTCTATAGCTCCCCATGCTGTCACAGTTCCTCCGTGGTCCTTTTGCGCCCCCTGGTGTCAAAAGGGATTTTTAGATTGTTAGACTGCATTGGGTCACAAAGGTTCCTTGCTTCTCTTAACCCCTGTGGTGTCACAATGCATTCCAAGCCCTTTCAGGCCACTTGATGTCACAATGAATCATTTGATTCTTGGCCTCCACGGTGGCATAATGCTTCTTTGTTTTTATTGTGCCCCATGCTGTAACAATTCATCCCTGGCCCTATTACAACCCCTGGTGCCACAATGGATCATTAGATTGTTAGCCTGCATTGGGTCACAATGGTTCCTTGCTTCTCTTACCCCCTGTGGTGTCACAATGCATTCCAAGCCCTTTTAGGCCACTTGATGTCACAATGAATCATTTGATTCTTGGCCTCCATGGTGGCATAATAGATCCTTGCTTCTATTGGTCCCCGTGCTGTAACAATCCATCCCTGGCCCTTTTTATACCCCCTGGTGTCAAAAGGGATCATTAGATTGTTAGCCTGCATAGGGTCACAATGGTTCTTTGCTTCACTTAACCTCTGTGGTGTCACAATGCATTCCAAGCCCTTTTAGGACACCTGGTCCTACAACGAACCATTTGATTCTTGGTCTTCATGGTGTCATAATGGTTCCTTGATTCTATCGGTCCTCATGCTGTCACTGTTCATCCGTGGTCATTTTGCGCCCCAAGGTGTCAAAAGGGATTCTTAGATTGTTAGCCTGCATTGGGTCACAATGGATGCTTGCTTCTCTTAACCCCTGTGGTGTCACAATGCATCCCATGCACTTTTAGGCCACTTGGTGTTACAATGAATCATTTGATTCTTGGCCTCTATGGTGTCATAATGTTTCCATGTTTTTATTGTGCCCCATGCTGTAACAATTGATCCCTTACCCTTTTACAACACCTTGTGTTACAAGGGATCATTAGATTGTTAGCCTCCCTTGGGTCACAATGGTTCTTTGCTTCTCTTAACCTCTGTTGTGTCACAATGCATCCTATGCCCTTTTAGGACACTTGACGTCACAATGAATCATTTGATTCTGGGCCTCCATGGTGGAATAATAGATCCTTGCTTCTATTGGTCCCCGAGCTGTAACAATCCATCCCTGGCCCTATTACAACCCCTGGTGCCACAAGGGATCATTAGATTGTTAGCCTCCCTTGGGTCACAATGGTTCCTTGCTTCTCTTAACCCCTGTGCTGTCACAATGCATCCCATGACCCTTTAGGCCACTTGACGTTACAATGAATCATTTGATCCTTGGACTCTATGGTGACATAATGTTTCCATGTTTGTCTTGGGCCCCATGCTGTAACAATTCATCCCTGCCCCTTTTACAACACCTTGTGTTACAAGGGATTCTTAGGTTGTTAGGCTCCCTTGGGTCACAATGGTTCCTTGCTTCTCTTACCCCCTGTGGTGTCACAATGCATTCCAAGCCCTTTTAGGCCACTTGATGTCACAATGAATCATTTGATTCTTGGCCTTCATGGGGTCATAATGGTTCCTTACTTCTATCTGTCCTCATGCTGTCACTGTTCATCCGTGGTCCTTTTGCGCCCCAAGGTGTCAAAAGGGATTCTTAGATTGTTAGCCTGCATTGGGTCACAATGGTTCCTTGCTTCTCTTAACCCCTGTGGTGTCACAATGCATCCCATGCCCTTTTAGGCCACTTGAGGTCACATGGAATCATTTGATTCTTTCCCTGCATGGTGGCATAATGGATCCTTGCTTCTATTGGTCCCCGAGCTGTAACAATTCATCCCTGGCCCTATTACAACCCCTGGTGTCTAATGGGATCATTAGATTGTTAACCTGCTTTGGGTCACAATGTTTCCTTGCTTCTCTTAACCCCTGTGCTGTCACAATGCATCCCATGTCCCTTTAGGCCACTTGATGTTACAATGAATCATTTGATCCTTGGCCTCTACGGTGACATAATGTTTCCATGTTTTTCTTGGGCCCCATGCTGTAACAATTGATCACTGGCCCTTTTACGCCCCCTGGTGTCAAATGGGATTCTTAGATTGTTAGGCTCCCTTGGGTCACAATGGTACCTTGCTTCTCTTAACCCCTGTGGTGTCACAATGCATTCCAAGCCCTTTTAGGACACTTGATGACACAAGGAATCATTTGATTCTTGGCCTTCATGGTGTCATAATGGTTCCTTGTTTCTATTGGGCCCCATGCTGTCACAATCCATCCCTGGCACTTTTGCGCCCCCTGGTGTCAAATGGGATCCTGGGATTATTGGCCTCCATTGGGTCACAATGGATCCTTGCTTCTCTTAACCCCTGTGGTGTCACAATGCATTCCAAGCCCTTTTAGGCCAGTTGATGTCACAATGAATCATTTGATTCTTGGCCTCCATGGTGGCATAATAGATCCTTGCTTCTATTGGTCCCCGTGCTGTAACAATCCATTACTGGGCCTTTTACAACCCCTGGTGTCAAAAGGGATTCTTAGATTGTTAGCCTGCATTGGGTCACAATGGTTCCTTGCTTCTCTTAACCCCTGTGGTGTCACAATGCATCCCATGTCCCTTTAGGCCACTTGGTGTTACAATGAATCATTTGATCCTTGGCCTCTATGGTGACATAATGTTTCTATGTTTTTCTTGGGCCCCATGCTGTAACAATTCATCCGTGGCCCTTTTACAACACCTTGTGTTACAAGGGATCATTAGATTGTTAGCCTCCCTTGGGTCACAAATGTTCCTTGCTTCTCTTAACCTCTGTGGTGTCACAATGCATCCCATGCCCTTTTAGCCCACTTGATGTCACAATGAATCACTTGATTCTTGGCCTCCATGGTGGCATAATAGATCCTTTCTTCTATTGGTCCCCGTGCTGTAAGAGTCCATCACTGGGCCTTTTACAACCCCTGGTGTCAAACGGGATCATTAGATTGTTAGTTACCCTGGGGTCACAATGGTTCCTTGCTTCTCTTAACCCCTGTGGTGTCACAATGCATTCCAAGCCCTTTTAGGCCACTTGATGTCACAATGAACCATTTGATTCTTGGCCTTCATGGTGTCATAATGGTTCCTTGCTTCTATAGGTCCCCATGCTGTCACAGTTCATCCGTGGTCCTTTTGCGCCCCCTCGTGTCAAAAGGGATTCTTAGATTGTTAGCCTGCATTGGGTCACAATGGTTCCTTGCTTCTCTTAAACCCTGGGGTGTCACAATGCATTCCAAGCCCTTTTAGGCCACTTGATGTCACAATGAATCATTTGATTCTTGGCCTCCATGGTGGCGATATTGCACCAGGTTTAAATTGGGCCCCATGCTTTCAGAATTCATCCCTGGCCCTTTTGGGCCCACTGGTGTCAAATGGGATCCTGGGATTATTAGCCTCCATTGGGTCACAATGGATCCTTGCTTCTCTGAACCCCTGTGGTGTCACAATGCATCCCATGCACTTTTAGGCCACTTGGTGTCACAATGAATCATTTGATTCTTGGCCTCCATGGTGGCATAATAGATCCTTGCTTCTATTGGTCCCCGTGCTGTAACAATCCATCCCTGGCCCTTTTTATACCCCCTTTTTTCAAAAGGGATGATTAGATTGTTAGCCTCCCTTGGGTCACAATGGTTCCTTGCTTCTCTTAACCTCTGTGGTGTCACAATGCATTCCAAGCCCTTTTAGGCCACTTGATGTCACAATGAACCATTTGATTCTTGGCCTTCATGGTGTCATAATGGTTCCTTGTTTCTATAGGTCCCCATGCTGTCACAATACATCCGTGGTCCTTTTGCGCCCCCTGGTGTCAATAGGGATTCTTAGATTGTTAGCCTGCATTGGGTCACAATGGTTCCTTGCTTCTCTTAACCCCTGTGGTGTCACAATGCATCCCATGCCCTTTTACGCCACTTGATGTCACAATGAATCATTTGATTCTGGGCCTCAATGGTGTCATAATGGTTCCTTGTTTCTATTGGGCCCCATGCTGTCACAATTCATTCCCGGCCCTTTTACGCCCCCTGGTGTCAAATGGGTCCTGGGATTATTAGCCTCCATTGGGTCACAATGGATCCTTGCTTCTCTTAACCCCTGTGGTGTCACAATGCATCCCATGTCCCTTTAGGCCACTTGATGTCACAATGAATCATTTGATTCTTGGCCTCCATGGTGGCATAATAGATCCTTGCTTCTATTGGTCCCCGTGCTGTAACAATCCATCCCTGGCCCTTTTTATACCCCCTGGTGACACAAGGGATCATTAGATTGTTAGTTACCCTTGGGTCACAATGGTTCCTTGCTTCTCTAAACCTGTGTGGTGTCACAATGCATTCCAAGCCCTTTTAGGCCACGTGTTCTTACAATGAACCATTTGATTCTTGGCCTTCATGGTGTCATAACGGTTCCTTGTTTCTATAGGTCCCCATGCTGTCACAGTTCATCCGTGGTCCTTTTGCGCCCCCTGGTGTCAATAGGGATTCTTAGATTGTTGGCCTCCCTTGGGTCACAATGGTTCCTTGCTTCTCTTAACCTCTGTGGTGTCACAATGCATCCCATGCCATTTTAGGCCACTTGATGTCACAATGAATCATTTGATTCTTGGCCTCCATGGTGGCATAATAGATCCTTGCTTCTATTGGTCCCGGGGCTGTAACAATCCATTACTGGGCCTTTTACAACCCCTGGTGTCAAAAGGGATCATTAGATTGTTAACCTGCATTGGGTCACAATGGTTCCTTGCTTCTCTTAACCCCTGTGGTGTCACAATGCATCCCATGTCCCTTTAGGCCACTTGATGTCACAATGAATCATTTGATCCTTGGCCTCTATGGTGACATAATGTTTCCATGTTTTTCTTGGGCCCCATGCTGTAACAATTCTTCCCTGGCCCTTTTACAACACCTTGTGTTACAAGGGATCATTAGATTGTTAGCCTCCCTTGGGTCACAATGGATCCTTGCTTCTCTTAACCTCTGTGGTGTCACAATGCATCCCATGCCCTTTTAGGCCACTTGATGTCACAATGAATCACTTGATTCTTGGCCTCCATGGTGGCATAATAGATCCTTTCTTCTATTGGTCCCCGTGCTGTAAGAATCCATCACTGGGCCTTTTACAACCCCTGGTGTCAAACGGGATCATTAGATTGTTAGCCTCCATTGGGTCACAATGGATCCTTGATTCTCTTAGCCCCTGTGGTGTCAAAATGCTTCCCATGCCCTTTTAGGCCACTTGATGTCACATGGAATCATTTGATTCTTGACCTCCATGGTGTCATAATGGTTCCTTGTTTCTCTTGGGCCCCATGCTGTCACAATTCATCCCTGGCCCTTTTCGCCCCCTGGTGTCAAATGGGATTCTGGGATTATTAGCCTCCATTGGGTCACAATGGATCCTTGCTTCTCTTAACCCCTGTGGTGTCACAATGAAGCCCATGTCCTTTTAGGCCACTTGATGTCAAAATGAATCATTTGATTCTTGGCCTCCATGGTGGCATAATAGATCCTTGCTTCTATTGGTCCCCGTGCTGTAACAATCCATTCCTGTCCCTTTTTATAACCCCTGGTGCCACAAGGGATCATTAGATTGTTAGTTACCCTGGGGTCACAATTGTTCCTTGCTTCTCTTAACCTCTGTGGTGTCACAATGCATTCCATGCCCTTTTAGGCCACTTGATGTCACAATGAACCATTTGGTTCTTGGCCTTCATGGTGTCATAATGTTTCCTTGATTCTATAGGTCCCCATGCTGTCACAGTTCATCCGTGGTCCTTTTGCGCCCCCTGGTGTCAAAAGGGATTCTTAGATTGTTAGCCTGCATTGGGTCACAATGGTTCCTTGCTTCTCTTACCCCTGTGGTGTCACAATGCATCCCATGCCCTTTTAGGCCACTTGATGTCACAATGAATCATTTGATTCTTTGCCTCCATGGTGGCATAATGGATCCTTGCTTCTATTGGTCCCCGAGCTGTAAAATCCATCCCTGACCCTTTTTATACCCCCTGGTGCCACAAGGGATCATTAAATTGTTAGCCTGCATTGGGTCACAATGGATCCTTGCTTCTCTTACCCTCTGTGGTGTCACAATGCATTCCATGCACTTTTAGGCCACTTGGTCTTGCAATGAACCTTTTGATTCTTGGCCTTCATGGTGTCATAATGGTTCCTTGCTTCCATAGGTCGCCATGCTGTCACAGTTCATCTGTGGTCGTTTTGCGACCCCTGGTGTCGAAAGGGATTCTTAAATTGTTAGCCTGCATTGAGTCACAATGGTTCCTAGCTTCTCTTAACCCCTGTGGTGTCACAATGCATCCCATGCCCTTTTAGGCCACTTGATGTCACAATGAATCATTTGATTCTTGGACTCCATGGTGGCGTAATTGTACCAGGTTTTAATTGGGCCCCATGCTTTCACAATTCATCCCTGGTCCTTTTAGGCCCATTGGTGTCCCAAGGGATCATTAGATTGTTAGCCTCCATTGGGTCACAATGGATCCTTGCTTCTCTTAACCCCTGTGGTGTCACAATGCAGCCCATGCCCTTTTAGGCCACTTGGTGTTACAATGAATCATTTGAGTCTTGGCCTCTATGGTGACATAATATTTCCATGTTTTTCTTGGGCCCCATGCTGTAACAATTCATCCCTGGCCCTTTTACAACAGCTTGTGCCACAAGCGATCATTAGATTGTTAGTTACCCTGGGGTCACAATGGTTCCTTGCTTCTCTTAACCTCTGTGGTGTCACAATGCATCCCATGCCCTTTTAGGCCACTTGATGTCACTATGAATCATTTGATTCTTGGCCTCCATGGTGTCATAATAGTTCCTTGTTTCTATTGGGCCCCATACTGTCACAATTCATCCCTGGCGCTTTTACGGCCCCTGGTGTCAAATGGGATCCTGGGATTATTAGCCTGCATTGGGTCACAATGGATCCTTGCTTCTCTTAACCCCTGTGGTGTCACAATGCATCCCATGCCCTTTTAGGCCACTTGATGTCACAATGAATCATTTGATTCTAGGCCTCCATGGTGGCATAATAGATCCTTGCTTCTATTGGTCCCCGTGCTGTAACAATCCATCCCTGGCCCTTTTACACCCCCTGGTGTCAAAAGGGATTCTTAGATTGTTAGCCTGCATTGGGTCACAATGGTTCCTTGCTTCTCTTAACCCCTGTGGTGTCACAATGCATACCATGCCCTTTTAGGCCACTTGATGTCACAATGAATCATTTGATTCTTGGCCTCCATGGTGGCGTAATTGTACCAGGTTTTAATTGGCCGCAATGCTTTCACAATTCATCCCTGGCCCTTTTAGGCCCATTAGTGTCACAAGGGATCATTAAATTGTTAGCCTGCATTGGGTCACAATGGATCCTTGTTTCTCTTAACCTCTGTGGTGTCACAATGCATTCCAAGCCCTTTTAGGCCACTTGGTCTTACAATGAACCATTTGATTCTTGGCCTTCATGGTGTCATAATGGTTACTTGATTCTATAGGTCCCCATGCTGTCACAGTTCATCCGTGGTCCTTTTTCGCCCCCTGGTGCCAAAAGGGATTTATAGATTGTTAGTCTGCATTGGGACACAATGGTTCCGTGATTCTCTTAGCCCCTGGGGTGTCACAATGCATCCCATGCCCTTTTCGGCCACTTGATGTCACAATGAATCATTTGATCCTTGGCCTCTATTTTGACATAATATTTCCATGATTTATTGTGCCCCATGCATTCACAATTCATCCCTGGCCCTATTACAACCCCTGGTGTCACAATGGATCATTAGATTGTTAGCCTCCATTGGGTCACAATGGTTCCTTGCTTCTCTTAACCTCTGTGGTGTCACAATGCATGCCATGCCCTTTTAGGCCACTTGATGTCACAATGAATTATTTGATTCTTGGCCTCCATCGTGGCGTAATTGTACCAGGTTTTAATTGGGCCCCATGCTTTCACAATTCATCCCTGGCCCTTATGGGCCCACTGGTGTCACAAGGGATCAGTAGATTGTTAGCCTGCATTGGGTCACAATGGATCCTTGCTTCTCTTACCCCCTGTGGTGTCACAATGCATCCCATGCCCTTTTAGGCCACACGATGTCACAATGAATTATTTGATTCTTGGCCTCCATGGTGGCATAATAAATCCTTGCTTCTATTGGTCCCCGGGCTGTAACAATTCATCCCTGGACCTTTTAGGCCCATTGGTGAAACAAGGAATCATTAGATTGTTAGCCTGCATTGGGTCATAATGGTTCCTTGCTTCTCTTAACCTCTGTGGTGTCACAATGCATTCCAAGCCCTTTTAGGCCACTTGATGTCACAATGAATCATTTTAGTCTTGGCCTTCATGGTGTCATAATGGTTCCTTGCTTCTATAGGTCCCCAGTGTGTCAGAGTTCATCCGTGGTCCTTTTGCGCCCCCTGGTGTCGAAAGGGATTTTTAGATTGTTAGTCTGCATTGGGTCACAATGGTTCCTTGCTTCTCTTAACCTCTGTGGTGTCACAATGCATCCCATGCCCTTTTAGGCCACTTGGTGTTACAATGAATCATTTGATTCTGGGCCTCTATGGTGTCATAATATTAACATATTTTTATTGTGCCCCATGATGTAACTATTCATCCCTGGCCCTATTACAACCCCTGGTGTCACAATGGATCATTAGATTGTTAGCCTCCCTGGGGTCACAATGGTTCCTTGATTCTCTTAACCTCTGTGGTGTCACAATGCATTCCAAGCACTTTTAGGCCACTTGCTCTTACAATGAACCATTTGATTCTTGGCCTTCATGGTGTCATAATGGTTCCTTGTTTCTATAGGTCCCCATGCTGTCACAGTTCATCCGTGGTCCTTTTGCGTCCCCTGGTGTCAAAAGGAAGTCTTAGATTGTTAGCCTGCATTGGGTCACAATGATTCCTTGCTTCTCTTAACCCCTGTGGTGTCACAATGCATTCCAAGTCCTTTTAGGCCACTTGATGTCTCAATGAATCATTTGATTTTTGGCCTCCATCGTGGCATAATTGTATCAGGACTTAGTTGGGCCCCATGCTTTCACAATTCATCCCTGGCGCTTTTCGGCACCCTGGTGTCACAATGGATCATTAGATTGTTAGCCTGCAGTGGGTCACAATGGATCCTTCCTTCTCTGAACCCCTGTGGTGTCACAATGCATCCCATGCCCTTTTAGGCCACTTGGTGTTACAATGAATCGTTTGAGTCTTGGCCTCTATGGTGTCATAATTTTTCCATGATTTTCTTGGGCCCCATGCTGTAACAATTTATCCCTGAACCTTTTACAACACCTTGTGTCACAAGGGATCATTAGATTGTTAGCCTCCCTTGGGTCACAATGGATCCTTGCTTCTCTTAACCTCTGTGGTGTCACAATGCATTCCAAGCCCTTTTGGGCCACTTGGTGTTACAATGAACCATTTGATTCTTGCCCTTCATGGTGTCATAATGGTTCCTTGATTCTATAGCTCCCCATGCTGTCACAGTTCATCCGTGGTCCTTTGGCGCTCTCTGGTGTCAAAAGGGATACTTAGATTGTTAGCTTGCATTGGGTCACTATGGTTCCTTACTTCTCTTAACCCCTGAGTTGTCACAATGCATCCCATGCCCTTTTAGGCCACTTGATGTCACAATGAATCATTTGATTCTTGGCCTCCATGGTGGCGTAATTGTACCAGGTTTTAATTGGGCCCCAAGCTTTGGTAATTCATCCCTGGCCCTTTTTATACCCCCTGGTGCCACAAGGGATCATTAGATTGTTAGCCTCCATTGGGTCACAATGAATCCGTGCTTCTCTTTACCCCTGTCGTGTCACAATGCATCCCATGCCCTTTTAGGCTACATGATGCCACAATGAATCATTTGATTCTTGGCCTCTATGGTGGCATAAAAGATCCTTGCTTCTATTGGTCCCCGTGCTGTAACAATCCATCGCTGGCCCTTTTTATACCCCGTTTAGTCAAAAGGGATTCTTAGATTGTTAACCTACATTGGGTCACAATGGTTCCTTGCTTCTCTTAACCCCTGTGGTGTCACAATGCATCCCATGCCCTTTTAGGCCACTTGATGTCACAATGAATCATTTGATTCTTGGCCTCCATGGTGGCATAATAGATCCTTGCTTCTATTGGTCCCCGTTCTCTAACAATCCATCCCTGGCCCTTTTTATACCCCCTGGTGCCACAAGCGATCATTAGATTGTTAGCCTCCCTTGGGTCACAATGGTTCCTTGCTTCTCTTACCCTCTGTGGTGTCACAATGCATCCCATGCCCTTTTAGGCCACTTGGGGTTACAATGAATCATTTGATTCTTGGCCTCTATGGTGTCATAATATTTCCATGTTTTATTGTGCCCCATCCATTCACAATTCATCCCTGGCCCTATTACAACCCCTGGTCCCACAAGCGATCATTAGATTGTTAGCCTCCCTTGGGTCACAATGGTTCCTTGCTTCTCTTAACCCCTGTGGTGTCACAATGCATCCCATGCCCTTTTAGGCCACTTGATGTCTCAATGAATCACTTGATTCTTGGCCTCGATGGTGGCATAATAGATCCTTTCTTCTATTGGTCCCCATGCTGTTAGAATCCATCACTGGGCCTTTTACAATCCCTGGTGTCAAAAGGGATCATTAGATTGTTAGGCTCCCTTGGGTCACAATGGTTCCTTGCTTCTCTTAGCCCCTGTGGTGTCACAATGCTCCCCATGCCCTTTTAGGCCACTTGATGTCACAATGAATCATTTGATTCTTGGCCTCCATGGTGGCATAATGGTTCCTTGTTTCTATTGGGCCCCATACTGTCACAATTCATTCCTGGCCCTTTTACGCCCCCTGGTGTCAAATGGGTCCTGGGATTATTAGCCTCCTTTGGGTCACAATGGATCCTTGCTTCTCTGAACCCCTGTGGTGTCACAATGCATCCCATGCCCTTTTAGGCCACTTGATGTCACAATGAATCATTTGATTCTTGGCCTCCATGGTGGCATAATAGGTCCTTGCTTCTATTGGTCCCCGTGCTGTAACAATCCATCCCTGGCCCTTTTTATACCCCCTTTTGTCAAATGGGATTCTTAGATTGTTAGCCTGCATTGGGTCACAATGGTTCCTTGCTTCTCTTAACCTCTGTGGTGTCAGAATGCATTCCAAGCCCTTTTAGGCCACTTACACTTACAATGAACCATTTGATTCTGGGCCTCAATGGTGTCATAATGGTTCCTTGTTTCTATCGGTCCCCATGCTGTCACAGTACATCCGTGGTCCTTTTGCGCCCCCTGGTGTCAATAGGGATTCTTAGATTGTTAGCCTGCATTGGGTCACAATGGTTCCTTGCTTCTCTTAACCCCTGTGGTGTCACAATGCAGCCCATGCCCTTTTAGGCCACTTGATGTCACAATGAATCATTTGATTCTGGGCCTCCATGGTGGCATAATAGATCCTTGCTTCTATTGGCCCCGGTGCTGTAACAATCCATTACTGGGCCTTTTACAACCCCTGGTGTCAAAAGGGATCATTAGATTGTTAACCTGCTTTGGGTCACAATGGTTCCTTGCTTCTCTTAACCCCTGTGGTGTCACAATGCATCCCATGTCCCTTTAGGCCACTTGATGTTACAAGGAATCATTTGATCCTTGGCCAGTATGGTGATATAATGTTTCCATGTTTTTCTTGGGCCACATGCTGTAACAATTCATCCCTGGCCCTTTTACGGCCCCTGGTGTCAAATGGGATTCTTAGATTGTTAGGCTCCCTTGGGTCACAATAGTTCCTTGCTTCTCTTAACCTCTGTGGTGTCACAATGCATTCCAAGCCCTTTTAGGACACTTGGTCTTAAAATGAATCATTTGATTCTTGGCCTCCATGGTGTCATAATGGTTCCTTGTTTCTATTGGGACCCATGCTGTCACAATCCATCCCTGGCCCTTTTACGCCCCCTGGTGTCAAATGGGATCCTGGGATTATTAGCCTCCATTGGGTCACAATGGATCCTTGCTTCTCTGAACCCCTGTGGTGTCACAATGCATCCCATGCCCTTTTAGGCCACTTGATGTCACAATGAATCATTTGATTCTGGGCCTCAATGGTGTCATAATGGTTCCTTGTTTCTATTGGGCCCCATGCTTTCACAATTCATCCCTGGCCCTTTTACGCCCCCTGGTGTCAAATGGGATCCTGGGATTATTGGCCTCCATTGGGTCACAATGGATCCTTGCTTCTCTTAACCCCTGTGGTGTCACAAATGCATCCCATGCCCTTTTAGGCCACTTGATATCACAATGAATCATTTGATTCTTGGCCTCCATGGTGGCATAATAGATCCTTGCTTCTATTGGTCCCCGTGCTGTAACAATCCATCCCTGGCCCTTTTTATACCCCCTGGTGCCAATAGGGATCATTAGACTGTTAGTTACCCTGGGGTCACAATGGTTCCTTGCTTCTCTTAACCTCTGTGGTGTCACAATGCATTCCAAGCCCTTTTAGGCCACTTGATGTCACAATGAACCATTTGATTCTTGGCCTTCATGGTGTCATAATGGTTCCTTGCTTCTATAGCTCCCCATGCTGTCACAGTTCATCCGTGGTCCTTTGGCGCTCTCTGGTGTCAAAAGGGATACTTAGATTGTTAGCTTGCATTGGGTCACTATGGTTCCTTACTTCTCTTAACCCCTGAGTTGTCACAATGCATCCCATGCCCTTTTAGGCCACTTGATGTCACAATGAATCATTTGATTCTTGGCCTCCATGGTGGCGTAATTGTACCAGGTTTTAATTGGGCCCCAAGCTTTGGTAATTCATCCCTGGCCCTTTTTATACCCCCTGGTGCCACAAGGGATCATTAGATTGTTAGCCTCCATTGGGTCACAATGAATCCGTGCTTCTCTTTACCCCTGTCGTGTCACAATGCATCCCATGCCCTTTTAGGCTACATGATGCCACAATGAATCATTTGATTCTTGGCCTCTATGGTGGCATAAAAGATCCTTGCTTCTATTGGTCCCCGTGCTGTAACAATCCATCGCTGGCCCTTTTTATACCCCGTTTAGTCAAAAGGGATTCTTAGATTGTTAACCTACATTGGGTCACAATGGTTCCTTGCTTCTCTTAACCCCTGTGGTGTCACAATGCATCCCATGCCCTTTTAGGCCACTTGATGTCACAATGAATCATTTGATTCTTGGCCTCCATGGTGGCATAATAGATCCTTGCTTCTATTGGTCCCCGTTCTCTAACAATCCATCCCTGGCCCTTTTTATACCCCCTGGTGCCACAAGCGATCATTAGATTGTTAGCCTCCCTTGGGTCACAATGGTTCCTTGCTTCTCTTACCCTCTGTGGTGTCACAATGCATCCCATGCCCTTTTAGGCCACTTGGGGTTACAATGAATCATTTGATTCTTGGCCTCTATGGTGTCATAATATTTCCATGTTTTATTGTGCCCCATCCATTCACAATTCATCCCTGGCCCTATTACAACCCCTGGTCCCACAAGCGATCATTAGATTGTTAGCCTCCCTTGGGTCACAATGGTTCCTTGCTTCTCTTAACCCCTGTGGTGTCACAATGCATCCCATGCCCTTTTAGGCCACTTGATGTCTCAATGAATCACTTGATTCTTGGCCTCGATGGTGGCATAATAGATCCTTTCTTCTATTGGTCCCCATGCTGTTAGAATCCATCACTGGGCCTTTTACAATCCCTGGTGTCAAAAGGGATCATTAGATTGTTAGGCTCCCTTGGGTCACAATGGTTCCTTGCTTCTCTTAGCCCCTGTGGTGTCACAATGCTCCCCATGCCCTTTTAGGCCACTTGATGTCACAATGAATCATTTGATTCTTGGCCTCCATGGTGGCATAATGGTTCCTTGTTTCTATTGGGCCCCATACTGTCACAATTCATTCCTGGCCCTTTTACGCCCCCTGGTGTCAAATGGGTCCTGGGATTATTAGCCTCCTTTGGGTCACAATGGATCCTTGCTTCTCTGAACCCCTGTGGTGTCACAATGCATCCCATGCCCTTTTAGGCCACTTGATGTCACAATGAATCATTTGATTCTTGGCCTCCATGGTGGCATAATAGGTCCTTGCTTCTATTGGTCCCCGTGCTGTAACAATCCATCCCTGGCCCTTTTTATACCCCCTTTTGTCAAATGGGATTCTTAGATTGTTAGCCTGCATTGGGTCACAATGGTTCCTTGCTTCTCTTAACCTCTGTGGTGTCAGAATGCATTCCAAGCCCTTTTAGGCCACTTACACTTACAATGAACCATTTGATTCTGGGCCTCAATGGTGTCATAATGGTTCCTTGTTTCTATCGGTCCCCATGCTGTCACAGTACATCCGTGGTCCTTTTGCGCCCCCTGGTGTCAATAGGGATTCTTAGATTGTTAGCCTGCATTGGGTCACAATGGTTCCTTGCTTCTCTTAACCCCTGTGGTGTCACAATGCAGCCCATGCCCTTTTAGGCCACTTGATGTCACAATGAATCATTTGATTCTGGGCCTCCATGGTGGCATAATAGATCCTTGCTTCTATTGGCCCCGGTGCTGTAACAATCCATTACTGGGCCTTTTACAACCCCTGGTGTCAAAAGGGATCATTAGATTGTTAACCTGCTTTGGGTCACAATGGTTCCTTGCTTCTCTTAACCCCTGTGGTGTCACAATGCATCCCATGTCCCTTTAGGCCACTTGATGTTACAAGGAATCATTTGATCCTTGGCCAGTATGGTGATATAATGTTTCCATGTTTTTCTTGGGCCACATGCTGTAACAATTCATCCCTGGCCCTTTTACGGCCCCTGGTGTCAAATGGGATTCTTAGATTGTTAGGCTCCCTTGGGTCACAATAGTTCCTTGCTTCTCTTAACCTCTGTGGTGTCACAATGCATTCCAAGCCCTTTTAGGACACTTGGTCTTAAAATGAATCATTTGATTCTTGGCCTCCATGGTGTCATAATGGTTCCTTGTTTCTATTGGGACCCATGCTGTCACAATCCATCCCTGGCCCTTTTACGCCCCCTGGTGTCAAATGGGATCCTGGGATTATTAGCCTCCATTGGGTCACAATGGATCCTTGCTTCTCTGAACCCCTGTGGTGTCACAATGCATCCCATGCCCTTTTAGGCCACTTGATGTCACAATGAATCATTTGATTCTGGGCCTCAATGGTGTCATAATGGTTCCTTGTTTCTATTGGGCCCCATGCTTTCACAATTCATCCCTGGCCCTTTTACGCCCCCTGGTGTCAAATGGGATCCTGGGATTATTGGCCTCCATTGGGTCACAATGGATCCTTGCTTCTCTTAACCCCTGTGGTGTCACAAATGCATCCCATGCCCTTTTAGGCCACTTGATATCACAATGAATCATTTGATTCTTGGCCTCCATGGTGGCATAATAGATCCTTGCTTCTATTGGTCCCCGTGCTGTAACAATCCATCCCTGGCCCTTTTTATACCCCCTGGTGCCAATAGGGATCATTAGACTGTTAGTTACCCTGGGGTCACAATGGTTCCTTGCTTCTCTTAACCTCTGTGGTGTCACAATGCATTCCAAGCCCTTTTAGGCCACTTGATGTCACAATGAACCATTTGATTCTTGGCCTTCATGGTGTCATAATGGTTCCTTGCTTCTATAGGTCCCCATGCTGTCACAGTTCATCCGTGGTCCTTTTGCGCCCCCTCGTGTCAAAAGGGATTCTTAGATTGTTAGCCTGCATTGGGTCGCAATGGTTCCTTGCTTCTCTTAACCCCTGTGGTGTCACAATGCATCCCATGCCCTTTTAGGCCACTTGATGTCACAATGAATCATTTGATTCTGGGCCTCCATGGTGTCATAATGGTTCCTTGTTTCTATTGGGCCCCGTGCTGTCACAATTCATCCCTGGCCCTTTTACGCCCCCTGGTGTCAAATGGGATACTGGGATTATTGGCCTCCATTGGGTCACAATGGATCCTTGCTTCTCTGAACCCCTGTGGTGTCACAATGCATCCCATGCCCTTTTAGGCCACTTGATGTCACAATGAATCATTTGATTCTGGGCCTCAATGTTGTCATAATGGTTACTTGATTCTATTGGGCCCCGTGCTGTCACAATTCATCCCTGGCCCTTTTACGCCCCCTGGTGTCAAATGGGTCCTGGGATTATTAGCCTCCATTGGGTCACAATGGATCCTTGCTTCTCTTAACCCCTGTGGTGTCACAATGCATCCCATGCCCTTTTAGCCCACTTGATGTCACAATGAATCATTTGATTCATGGCCTCCATGGTGGCATAATAGATCCTTGCTTCTATTGGTCCCCGTGCTGTAACAATCCATCCCTGGCCCTTTTTATACCCCCTGGTGCCACAAGGGATCATTAGATTGTTAGTTACCCTGGGGTCACAATGGTTCCTTGCTTCTCTAAACCTCTGTGGTGTCACAATGCATTCCAAGCCCTTTTAGGCCACGTGTTCTTACAATGACCATTTGATTCTTGGCCTTCATGGTGTCATAATGGTTCCTTGTTTCTATAGGTCCCCATGCTGTCACAGTACATCCGTGGTCCTTTTGCGCCCCCTGGTGTCAATAGGGATTCTTAGATTGTTAGCCTGCATTGGGTCACAATGGTTTCTTGCTTCTCTTAACCCCTGTGGTGTCACAATGCATCCCATGCCCTTTTAGGCCACTTGATGTTACAATAAATCATTTGATTCTTGGCCTCCATGGTGTCATAATGGTTCCTTGTTTCTATTGGGCCCCATGCTGTCACAATTCATCCCTGGCCCTTTTACGCCCCCTGGTGTCAAAAGGGATCCTGGGATTATTAGCCTCCCTTGGGACACAATGGTTCCTTGCTTTTCTTAACCTCTGTGGTGTCACAATGCATTCCAAGCCCTTTTAGGCCACTTGGTCTTACAATGAACCATTTGATTCTTGGCCTTCATGGTGTCATAATGGTTCCTTGTTTCTATAGGTCCCCATGCTGTCACAGTACATCCGTGGTCCTTTTGCGCCCCCTGGTGTCAATAGGGATTCTTAAATTGTTAGCCTGCATTGGGTCACAATGGTTCCTTGCTTCTCTTAACCCCTGTGGTGTCACAATGCATCCCATGCCCTTTTAGGCCACTTGATGTCACAATGAATCATTTGATTCTGGGCCTCCATGGTGGCATAATAGATCCTTGCTTCTATTGGTCCCGGTGCTGTAACAATCCATTACTGGGCCCTTTACAACCCCTGGTGTCAAAAGGGATCATTAGATTGTTAACCTGCTTTGGGTCACAATGGTTCCTTGCTTCTCTTAACCCCTGTGGTGTCACAATGCATCCCATGTCCCTTTAGGCCACTTGGTGTTACAATGAATCATTTGATCCTTGGCCTCTATGGTGACATAATGTTTCCATGTTTTTCTTGGGCCCCATGCTGTAACAATTCATCCCTGGCCCTTTTACAACACCTTGTGTTCCAAGGGATCATTAGATTGTTAGTTACCCTGGGGTCACAATTGTTCCTTGCCTCTCTTAACCTCTGTGGTGTCACAAGGCATCCCATGCCCTTTTAGGCCACTTGATGTCACAATGAATCACTTGATTCTTGGCCTCCATGGTGGCATAATAGATCCTTGCTTCTATTGGTCCCCGTGCTGTAACAATCCATCCCTGGCCCTTTTTATACCCCCTGGTGCCACAAGGGATCATTAGATTGTTAGTTACCCTGGGGTCACAATGGTTCCTTGCTTCTGTTAACCTCAGTGGTGTCACAATGCATTCCAAGCCCTTTTAGGCCACTTGGTCTTACAATGAACCATTTGATTCTTGGCCTTCATGGTGTCATAATGGTTCCTTGTTTCTATAGGTCACCATGCAGTCACAGTACATCCATGGTCCTTTTGCGCCCCCTGGTGTCAATAGGGATTCTTAGATTGTTAGCCTGCATTGGGTCACAATGGTTCCTTGCTTCTCTTAACCCCTGTGGTGTCACAATGCATCCCATGCCCTTTTAGGCCACTTGATGTCACAATGAATCATTTGATTCTTGGCCTCCATGGTGTCATAATGGTTCCTTGTTTCTATTGGGCCCCATGCTGTCACAATTCATCCCTGGCCCTTTTACGCCCCCTGGTGTCAAATGGGATCCTGGGATTATTAGCCTCCATTGGGTCACAATGGTTCCTTGCTTCTCTTAACCTCTGTGGTGTCACAATGCATTCCAAGCCCTTTTAGGCCACTTGGTCTTACAATGAATCATTTGATTCTTGGCCTCCATGGTGGCATAATAGATCCTTGCTTCTATTGGTCCCGGTGCTGTAACAATCCATTACTGGGCCTTTTACAACCCCTGGTGTCAAAAGGGATCATTAGATTGTTAGCCTGCATTGGGTCACAATGGTTCCTTGCTTCTCTTAAGCCCTGTGGTGTCACAATGCATCCCATGTCCCTTTAGGCCACTTGATGTTACAATGAATCATTTGATCCTTGGCCTCTATGGTGACATAATGTTTCCATGTTTTTCTTGGGCCCCATGCTGTAACAATTCATCCCTGGCCCTTTTACAACACCTTGTGTTACAAGGGATCAGTAGATTGTTATCCTCCATTGGGTCACAATGGATCCTTGCTTCTCTTAACCTCTGTGGTGTCACAATGCATCCCATGCCCTTTTATGCCACTTGATGTCATAATGAATCACTTGATTCTTGGCCTCCATGTTGGCATAATGGATCATTTCTTCTATTGGTCCCCGTGCTGTAAGAATCCATCACTGGGCCTTTTACAACCCCTGGTGTCAAACGGGATCATTAGATTGTTAGCCTCCATTGGGTCACAATGGTTCCTTGCTTCTCTTAGCCCCTGTGGTGTCACAATGCATCCCATGCCCTTTTAGGCCACTTGATGTCACAAGGAATCATTTGATTCTTGGCCTCCATGGTGTCATAATGGTTCCTTGTTTCTATTGGGCCCCATGCTGTCACAATTAATCCCTGGCCCTTTTACGCCCCCTGGTGTCAAATGGGATCCTGGGATTATTAGCCTCCATTGGGTCACAATGGTTCCTTGCTTTTCTTAACATCTGTGGTGTCACAATGCATTCCAAGCCCTTTTAGGCCACTTGGTCTTACAATGAACCATTTGATTCTTGGCCTTCATGGTGTCATAATGGTTCCTTGCTTCTATAGGTCCCAATGCTGTCACAGTTCAGCCGTGGTCCTTTTGCGCCCCCTGGTGTCAAAAGGGATTTTTAGATTGTTAGTCCGCATTGGGACACAATGGGTCCTTGCTTCTCTTAGCCCCTGGGGTGTCACAATGCATCCCATGCCCTTTTAGGCCATTTGTTGTCACAATCAATCATTTGAGTCTTGGCCTCTATGGTGTCATAATATTTCCATGTTTTTATTTTGCCCCATGCATTCACAATTCTTCCCTGGCCCTATTACAACCCCTGGTGTCACAATGGATCATTAGATTGTTAGCCTCCATTGGGTCACAATGGTTCCTTGCTTCTCTTAACCTCTGTGGTGTCACAATGCATGCCATGCCCTTTTAGGCCACTTGATGTCACTATGAATCATTTGATTCTTGGCCTCCATGGTGGCGTAATTGTACCAGGTTTTAATTGGGCCCCATGCTTTCACAATTCATCCCTGGCCCTTTTGGGCCCACTGGTGTCACAAGGGATCATTAGATTGTTAGCCTCCATTGGGTCACAATGGTTCCTTGCTTCTCTTAACCCCTGTGGTGTCACAATGCATCCCATGCCCTTTTAGGCCACTTGATGTCGCAATGAATTATTTGATTCTTGGCCTCCATGGTGGCATAATAGATCCTTGCTTCTATTGTTCCCCGGGCTGTAACAATTCATCCCTGGACCTTTTAGGCCCATTGGTGAAACAAGGGATCATTAGATTGTTAGCCTGCATTGGGTCACAATGGTTCCCTGCTTCTCTTAACCCCTGTGGTGTCACAATGCATCCCATGCCCTTTTAGGCCACTTGATGTCGCAATGAATTATTTGATTCTTGGCCTCCATGGTGGCATAATAGATCCTTGCTTCTATTGGTCCCCGGGCTGTAACAATTCATCCCTGGACCTTTTAGGCCCTTTGGTGAAACAAGGGATCATTAGATTGTTAGCCTGCATTGGGTCACAATGGTTCCCTGCTTCTCTTAACCTCTGTGGTGTCACAATGCATCCCATGACCTTTTAGGCCATTTGGTGTTACAATGAATCATTTGATCCTTGGCCTCCATGGTGTCATAATATTAGCATATTTTTATTGTGCCCCATGCTGTAACAATTCATCCCTGGCCCTATTACAACCCCTGGTGTCACAAGGTATCATTAGATTGTTAGCCTCCCTGGGGTCACAATGGTTCCTTGCTTCTCTTAACCTCTGTGTTGTCACAATTCATTCCAAGACCTTTTAGGCCACTTGGTCTTAAAATGAACCATTTGATTCTTGGCCTTCATGGTGTCATAATGGTTCCTTGCTTCTATAGGTCCCCATGCTGTCACAGTACATCCGTGGTCCTTTTGCGTCCCCTGGTGTCAAAAGGAAGTCTTAGATTGTTAGCCTGCATTGGGTCACAATGGTTCCTAGCTTCTCTTAACCCCTGTGGTGTCACAATGCATTCCAAGCCCTTATAGGCCACTTGATGTCTCAATGAATCATTTGATTCTTGGACTCCATCGTCGCATAATTGTGCCAGGATTTAGTTGGGCCCCATGCTTTCACAATTCATCCCTGGCGCTTTTCGGCCCCCTGGTGTCACAAGGGATCATTAGATTGTTAGCCTGCATTGGGTCACAATGGATCCTTGCTTCTCTTAACCCCTGTAGTGTCACAATGCATCCCATGCCCTTTTAGGCCACTTGGTGTTACAATGAATCATTTGAGTCTTGGCCTCTATGGTGTCATAATGTTTCCATGTTTTTCTTGGGCCCCATGCTGTAACAATTCATCCCTGTCCCTTTTACAACACCTTGTGTCACAAGGGATCATTAGATTGTTAGCCTCCCTTGGGTCACAATGGTTCCTTGCTTCTTTTAACCCCTGTTGTGTCACAATGCATGCCATGCCCTTTTAGGCCACTTGATGTCACAATGAATCATTTGATTCTGGGCCTCCATGGTGTCATAATGGTTCCTTGTTTCTATTGGGCCCCATGCTGTCACAATTAATCCCTGGCCCTTTTACGCCCCCTGGTGTCAAATGGGATCCTGGGATTATTAGCTTCCATTGGGTCACAATGGTTCCTTGCTTCTCTTAACCCCTGTGGTGTCACAATGCATTCCAAGCCCTTTTAGGCCACTGGGTCTTACAATGAATCATTTGATTCTTGGCCTCCATGGCGGCATAATAGATCCTTTCTTCTATTGGTCCCCATGCTGGAGCAATCCATTACTGGGCCTTTTACAACCCCTGGTGTCAAAAGGGATCATTAGATTGTTAGCCTGCATTGGGTCACAATGGTTCCTTGCTTCTCTTAAGCCCTGTGGTGTCACAATGCATCCCATGTGCCTTTAGGCCACTTGGTGTTACAATGAATCATTTGATCCTTGGCCTCTATGGTGTCATAATGTTTCCATGTTTTTCTTGGGCCACAAGCTGTAACAATTCATCCCTGGCCCTGTTACGCGCCCTGGTGTCTAATGGGATTCTTAGATTGTTAGGCTCCCTTGGGTCGCAATGGTTCCTTGCTTCTCTTAACCCCTGTGGTGTCACAATGCATCCCATGCCCTTTTAGGCCACTTGATGTCACAATGAATCATTTGATTCTTGGCCTCCATCGTGGCATAATAGATCCTTGCTTCTATTGGTCCCCGTGCTGTAACAATCCATCCCTGGCCCTTTTTATACCCCCTTTTGTCAAAAGGGATTCTTAGATTGTTAGCCTCCCTTGGGTCACAATGGTTCCTTGCTTCTCTTAACCTCTGTGGTGTCACAATTCATTCCAAGCCCTTTTAGGACACTTGGTCTTACTATGAATCATTTGATTGTTGGCCTCCATGGTGTCATAATGGTTCCTTGTTTCTATTGGGCCCCATGCTGTCACAATCCATCCCTGGACCTTTACGCCCCTTGACTTCAAATGGGATCCTGGGATTATTGGCCTCCATTTGGTCACAATGGATCCTTGTTTCTCTTAACCCCTGTGGTGTCACAATGCATCCCATGCCCTTTTAGGCCACTTGATGTCACAATGAATCACTTGATTCTTGGCCTCCATGGTGGCATAATAGATCCTTGCTTCTATTGGTCCCCGTGCTGTAAGAATCCATCCCTGGGCCTTTTACAACCCCTGGTGTCAAACGGGATCATTAGGTTGTTAGCCTGCATTGGGTCACAATGGATCCTTGCTTCTCTTAGCCCCTGTGGTGTCACAATGCTTCCCATGCCCTTTTAGGCCTCTTGATGTCACAAGGAATCATTTGATTCTTGGCCTCTATGGTGTCATAATGGTTCCTTGTTTCTATTGGGCCCCATGCTGTCACAATTCATCCCTGGCCCTTTTACGCCCTCTGGTGCCACAAGGGATCATTAGATTGTTAGTTACCCTGGGGTCACAATGGTTCCTTGCTTCTCTTAACCTCTGTGGTTTCACAATGCATTCCAAGCCCTTTTAGGCCACTTGATGTCACAATGAACCATTTGATTCTTGGCCTTCATGGTGTCATAATGGTTCCTTGTTTCTATAGGTCCCCATGCTGTCACAGTTCATCCTTGGTCCTTTTTCGCCCCCTGGTGTCAATAGGGATTCTTAGATTGTCAGCCTGCATTGGGTCACAATGGTTCCTTGCTTCTCTTAACCCCTGTGGTGTCACAATGCATCCCATGTCCCTTTAGGCCACTTGGTGTTACAATGAATCATTTGATCCTTGGCCTCTATGGTGACATAATGTTTCCATGTTTTTCTTGGGCCCCATGCTGTAACAATTCATCCCTGGCCCTTTTACAACACCTTGTGTTCCAAGGGATCATTAGATTGTTAGTTACCCTGGGGTCACAATTGTTCCTTGCCTCTCTTAACCTCTGTGGTGTCACAATGCATCCCATGCCCTTTTAGGCCACTTGATGTCACAATGAATCACTTGATTCTTGGCCTCCATGGTGGCATAATAGATCCTTGCTTCTATTGGTCCCCGTGCTGTAACAATCCATCCCTGGCCGTTTTTATACCCCCTGGTGCCACAAGGGATCATTAGATTGTTAGTTACCCTGGGGTCACAATGGTTCCTTGCTTCTGTTAACCTCTGTGGTGTCACAATGCATTCCAAGCCCTTTTAGGCCACTTGGTCTTACAATGAACCATTTGATTCTTGGCCTTCATGGTGTCATAATGGTTCCTTGTCTCTATAGGTCACCATGCAGTCACAGTACATCCATGGTCCTTTTGCGCCCCCTGGTGACAATAGGGATTCTTAGATTGTTAGCCTGCATTGGGTCACAATGGTTCCTTGCTTCTCTTAACCCCTGTGGTGTCACAATGCATCCCATGCCCTTTTAGGCCACTTGATGTCACAATGAATCATTTGATTCTGGGCCTCCATGGTGTCATAATGGTTCCTTGTTTCTATTGGGCCCCATGCTGTCACAATTCATCCCTGGCCCTTTTACGCCCCCTGATGTCAAATGGGATCCTGGGATTATTAGCCTCCATTGGGTCACAATGGTTCCTTGCTTCTCTTAACCTCTGTGGTGTCACAATGCATTCCAAGCACTTTTAGGCCACTTGGTCTTACAATGAATCATTTGATTCTTGGCCTCCATGGTGGCATAATAGATCCTTGCTTCTATTGGTCCCGGTGCTGTAACAATCCATTACTGGGCCTTTTACAACCCCTGGTGTCAAAAGGGATCATTAGATTGTTAGCCTGCATTGGGTCACAATGGTTCCTTGCTTCTCTTAAGCCCTGTGGTGTCACAATGCATCCCATGTCCCTTTAGGCCACTTGATGTTACAATGAATCATTTGATCCTTGGCCTCTATGGTGACATAATGTTTCCATGTTTTTCTTGGGCCCCATGCTGTAACAATTCATCCCTGGCCCTTTTAGAACACCTTGTGTGACAAGGGACCATTAGATTGTTATCCTCCATTGGGTCACAATGGATCCTTGCTTCTCTTAACCTCTGTGGTGTCACAATGCATCCCATGCCCTTTTATGCCACTTGATGTCATAATGAATCACTTGATTCTTGGCCTCCATGTTGGCATAATGGATCATTTCTTCTATTGGTCCCCGTGCTGTAAGAATCCATCACTGGGCCTTTTACAACCCCTGGTGTCAAACGGGATCATTAGATTGTTAGCCTCCATTGGGTCACAATGGTTCCTTGCTTCTCTTAGCCCCTGTGGTGTCACAATGCATCCCATGCCCTTTTAGGCCACTTGATGTCACAATGAATCATTTGATTCTTGGCCTCCATGGTGTCATAATGGTTCCTTGTTTCTATTGGGCCCCATGCTGTCACAATTAATCCCTGGCCCTTTTACGCCCCCTGGTGTCAAATGGGATCCTGGGATTATTAGCCTCCATTGGGTCACAATGGTTCCTTGCTTTTCTTAACCTCTGTGGTGTCACAATGCATTCCAAGCCCTTTTAGGCCACTTGGTCTTACAATGAACCATTTGATTCTTGGCCTTCATGGTGTCATAATGGTTCCTTGCTTCTATAGGTCCCCATGCTGTCACAGTTCAGCCGTGGTCCTTTTGCGCCCCCTGGTGTCAAAAGGGATTTTTAGATTGTTAGTCCGCATTGGGACACAATGGGTCCTTGCTTCTCTTAGCCCCTGGGGTGTCACAATGCATCCCATGCCCTTTTAGGCCACTTGGTGTTACAATGAATCATTTGAGTCTTGGCCTCTATGGTGTCATAATGTTTCCATGTTTTTCTTGGGCCCCATGCTGTAACAATTCATCCCTGTGCCTTTTACAACACCTTGTGTCACAAGGGATCATTAGATTGTTAGCCTCCCTTGGGTCACAATGGTTCCTTGCTTCTTTTAACCCCTGTTGTGTCACAATGCATCCCATGCCCTTTTAGGCCACTTGATGTCACAATGAATCATTTGATTCTGGGCCTCCATGGTGTCATAATGGTTCCTTGTTTCTATTGGGCCCCATGCTGTCACAATTAATCCATGGCCCTTTTACGCCCCCTGGTGTCAAATGGGATCCTGGGATTATTAGCCTCCATTGGGTCACAATGGTTCCTTGCTTCTCTTAACCCCTGTGGTGTCACAATGCATTCCAAGCCCTTTTAGGCCACTGGGTCTTACAATGAATCATTTGATTCTTGGCCTCCATGGCGGCATAATAGATCCTTTCTTCTATTGGTCCCCATGCTGGAGCAATCCATTACTGGGCCTTTTACAACCCCTGGTGTCAAAAGGGATCATTAGATTGTTAGCCTGCATTGGGTCACAATGGTTCCTTGCTTCTCTTAACCCCTGTGGTGTCACAATGCATTCCAAGCCCTTTTAGGCCACTGGGTCTTACAATGAATCATTTGATTCTTGGCCTCCATGGCGGCATAATAGATCCTTTCTTCTATTGGTCCCCATGCTGGAGCAATCCATTACTGGGCCTTTTACAACCCCTGGTGTCAAAAGGGATCATTAGATTGTTAGCCTGCATTGGGTCACAATGGTTCCTTGCTTCTCTTAAGCCCTGTGGTGTCACAATGCATCCCATGTGCCTTTAGGCCACTTGGTGTTACAATGAATCATTTGATCCTTGGCCTCTATGGTGTCATAATGTTTCCATGTTTTTCTTGGGCCACAAGCTGTAACAATTCATCCCTGGCCCTGTTACGCGCCCTGGTGTCTAATGGGATTCTTAGATTGTTAGGCTCCCTTGGGTCGCAATGGTTCCTTGCTTCTCTTAACCCCTGTGGTGTCACAATGCATCCCATGCCCTTTTAGGCCACTTGATGTCACAATGAATCATTTGATTCTTGGCCTCCATCGTGGCATAATAGATCCTTGCTTCTATTGGTCCCCGTGCTGTAACAATCCATCCCTGGCCCTTTTTATACCCCCTTTTGTCAAAAGGGATTCTTAGATTGTTAGCCTCCCTTGGGTCACAATGGTTCCTTGCTTCTCTTAACCTCTGTGGTGTCACAATTCATTCCAAGCCCTTTTAGGACACTTGGTCTTACTATGAATCATTTGATTGTTGGCCTCCATGGTGTCATAATGGTTCCTTGTTTCTATTGGGCCCCATGCTGTCACAATCCATCCCTGGACCTTTACGCCCCTTGACTTCAAATGGGATCCTGGGATTATTGGCCTCCATTTGGTCACAATGGATCCTTGTTTCTCTTAACCCCTGTGGTGTCACAATGCATCCCATGCCCTTTTAGGCCACTTGATGTCACAATGAATCACTTGATTCTTGGCCTCCATGGTGGCATAATAGATCCTTGCTTCTATTGGTCCCCGTGCTGTAAGAATCCATCCCTGGGCCTTTTACAACCCCTGGTGTCAAACGGGATCATTAGGTTGTTAGCCTGCATTGGGTCACAATGGATCCTTGCTTCTCTTAGCCCCTGTGGTGTCACAATGCTTCCCATGCCCTTTTAGGCCTCTTGATGTCACAAGGAATCATTTGATTCTTGGCCTCTATGGTGTCATAATGGTTCCTTGTTTCTATTGGGCCCCATGCTGTCACAATTCATCCCTGGCCCTTTTACGCCCTCTGGTGCCACAAGGGATCATTAGATTGTTAGTTACCCTGGGGTCACAATGGTTCCTTGCTTCTCTTAACCTCTGTGGTTTCACAATGCATTCCAAGCCCTTTTAGGCCACTTGATGTCACAATGAACCATTTGATTCTTGGCCTTCATGGTGTCATAATGGTTCCTTGTTTCTATAGGTCCCCATGCTGTCACAGTTCATCCTTGGTCCTTTTTCGCCCCCTGGTGTCAATAGGGATTCTTAGATTGTCAGCCTGCATTGGGTCACAATGGTTCCTTGCTTCTCTTAACCCCTGTGGTGTCACAATGCATCCCATGTCCCTTTAGGCCACTTGGTGTTACAATGAATCATTTGATCCTTGGCCTCTATGGTGACATAATGTTTCCATGTTTTTCTTGGGCCCCATGCTGTAACAATTCATCCCTGGCCCTTTTACAACACCTTGTGTTCCAAGGGATCATTAGATTGTTAGTTACCCTGGGGTCACAATTGTTCCTTGCCTCTCTTAACCTCTGTGGTGTCACAATGCATCCCATGCCCTTTTAGGCCACTTGATGTCACAATGAATCACTTGATTCTTGGCCTCCATGGTGGCATAATAGATCCTTGCTTCTATTGGTCCCCGTGCTGTAACAATCCATCCCTGGCCGTTTTTATACCCCCTGGTGCCACAAGGGATCATTAGATTGTTAGTTACCCTGGGGTCACAATGGTTCCTTGCTTCTGTTAACTTCTGTGGTGTCACAATGCATTCCAAGCCCTTTTAGGCCACTTGGTCTTACAATGAACCATTTGATTCTTGGCCTTCATGGTGTCATAATGGTTCCTTGTCTCTATAGGTCACCATGCAGTCACAGTACATCCATGGTCCTTTTGCGCCCCCTGGTGACAATAGGGATTCTTAGATTGTTAGCCTGCATTGGGTCACAATGGTTCCTTGCTTCTCTTAACCCCTGTGGTGTCACAATGCATCCCATGCCCTTTTAGGCCACTTGATGTCACAATGAATCATTTGATTCTGGGCCTCCATGGTGTCATAATGGTTCCTTGTTTCTATTGGGCCCCATGCTGTCACAATTCATCCCTGGCCCTTTTACGCCCCCTGATGTCAAATGGGATCCTGGGATTATTAGCCTCCATTGGGTCACAATGGTTCCTTGCTTCTCTTAACCTCTGTGGTGTCACAATGCATTCCAAGCACTTTTAGGCCACTTGGTCTTACAATGAATCATTTGATTCTTGGCCTCCATGGTGGCATAATAGATCCTTGCTTCTATTGGTCCCGGTGCTGTAACAATCCATTACTGGGCCTTTTACAACCCCTGGTGTCAAAAGGGATCATTAGATTGTTAGCCTGCATTGGGTCACAATGGTTCCTTGCTTCTCTTAAGCCCTGTGGTGTCACAATGCATCCCATGTCCCTTTAGGCCACTTGATGTTACAATGAATCATTTGATCCTTGGCCTCTATGGTGACATAATGTTTCCATGTTTTTCTTGGGCCCCATGCTGTAACAATTCATCCCTGGCCCTTTTAGAACACCTTGTGTGACAAGGGACCATTAGATTGTTATCCTCCATTGGGTCACAATGGATCCTTGCTTCTCTTAACCTCTGTGGTGTCACAATGCATCCCATGCCCTTTTATGCCACTTGATGTCATAATGAATCACTTGATTCTTGGCCTCCATGTTGGCATAATGGATCATTTCTTCTATTGGTCCCCGTGCTGTAAGAATCCATCACTGGGCCTTTTACAACCCCTGGTGTCAAACGGGATCATTAGATTGTTAGCCTCCATTGGGTCACAATGGTTCCTTGCTTCTCTTAGCCCCTGTGGTGTCACAATGCATCCCATGCCCTTTTAGGCCACTTGATGTCACAATGAATCATTTGATTCTTGGCCTCCATGGTGTCATAATGGTTCCTTGTTTCTATTGGGCCCCATGCTGTCACAATTAATCCCTGGCCCTTTTACGCCCCCTGGTGTCAAATGGGATCCTGGGATTATTAGCCTCCATTGGGTCACAATGGTTCCTTGCTTTTCTTAACCTCTGTGGTGTCACAATGCATTCCATGCCCTTTTAGGCCACTTGATGTCACAATGAACCATTTGGTTCTTGGCCTTCATGGTGTCATAATGTTTCCTTGATTCTATAGGTCCCCATGCTGTCACAGTTCATCCGTGGTCCTTTTGCGCCCCCTGGTGTCAAAAGGGATTCTTAGATTGTTAGCCTGCATTGGGTCACAATGGTTCCTTGCTTCTCTTACCCCTGTGGTGTCACAATGCATCCCATGCCCTTTTAGGCCACTTGATGTCACAATGAATCATTTGATTCTTTGCCTCCATGGTGGCATAATGGATCCTTGCTTCTATTGGTCCCCGAGCTGTAAAATCCATCCCTGACCCTTTTTATACCCCCTGGTGCCACAAGGGATCATTAAATTGTTAGCCTGCATTGGGTCACAATGGATCCTTGCTTCTCTTACCCTCTGTGGTGTCACAATGCATTCCATGCACTTTTAGGCCACTTGGTCTTGCAATGAACCTTTTGATTCTTGGCCTTCATGGTGTCATAATGGTTCCTTGCTTCCATAGGTCGCCATTCTGTCACAGTTCATCTGTGGTCGTTTTGCGACCCCTGGTGTCGAAAGGGATTCTTAAATTGTTAGCCTGCATTGAGTCACAATGGTTCCTAGCTTCTCTTAACCCCTGTGGTGTCACAATGCATCCCATGCCCTTTTAGGCCACTTGATGTCACAATGAATCATTTGATTCTTGGACTCCATGGTGGCGTAATTGTACCAGGTTTTAATTGGGCCCCATGCTTTCACAATTCATCCCTGGTCCTTTTAGGCCCATTGGTGTCCCAAGGGATCATTAGATTGTTAGCCTCCATTGGGTCACAATGGATCCTTGCTTCTCTTAACCCCTGTGGTGTCACAATGCAGCCCATGCCCTTTTAGGCCACTTGGTGTTACAATGAATCATTTGAGTCTTGGCCTCTATGGTGACATAATATTTCCATGTTTTTCTTGGGCCCCATGCTGTAACAATTCATCCCTGGCCCTTTTACAACAGCTTGTGCCACAAGCGATCATTAGATTGTTAGTTACCCTGGGGTCACAATGGTTCCTTGCTTCTCTTAACCTCTGTGGTGTCACAATGCATCCCATGCCCTTTTGGGCCACTTGATGTCACTATGAATCATTTGATTCTTGGCCTCCATGGTGTCATAATAGTTCCTTGTTTCTATTGGGCCCCATACTGTCACAATTCATCCCTGGCGCTTTTACGGCCCCTGGTGTCAAATGGGATCCTGGGATTATTAGCCTGCATTGGGTCACAATGGATCCTTGCTTCTCTTAACCCCTGTGGTGTCACAATGCATCCCATGCCCTTTTAGGCCACTTGATGTCACAATGAATCATTTGATTCTAGGCCTCCATGGTGGCATAATAGATCCTTGCTTCTATTGGTCCCCGTGCTGTAACAATCCATCCCTGGCCCTTTTACACCCCCTGGTGTCAAAAGGGATTCTTAGATTGTTAGCCTGCATTGGGTCACAATGGTTCCTTGCTTCTCTTAACCCCTGTGGTGTCACAATGCATACCATGCCCTTTTAGGCCACTTGATGTCACAATGAATCATTTGATTCTTGGCCTCCATGGTGGCGTAATTGTACCAGGTTTTAATTGGCCGCAATGCTTTCACAATTCATCCCTGGCCCTTTTAGGCCCATTAGTGTCACAAGGGATCATTAAATTGTTAGCCTGCATTGGGTCACAATGGATCCTTGTTTCTCTTAACCTCTGTGGTGTCACAATGCATTCCAAGCCCTTTTAGGCCACTTGGTCTTACAATGAACCATTTGATTCTTGGCCTTCATGGTGTCATAATGGTTACTTGATTCTATAGGTCCCCATGCTGTCACAGTTCATCCGTGGTCCTTTTTCGCCCCCTGGTGCCAAAAGGGATTTATAGATTGTTAGTCTGCATTGGGACACAATGGTTCCGTGATTCTCTTAGCCCCTGGGGTGTCACAATGCATCCCATGCCCTTTTCGGCCACTTGATGTCACAATGAATCATTTGATCCTTGGCCTCTATTTTGACATAATATTTCCATGATTTATTGTGCCCCATGCATTCACAATTCATCCCTGGCCCTATTACAACCCCTGGTGTCACAATGGATCATTAGATTGTTAGCCTCCATTGGGTCACAATGGTTCCTTGCTTCTCTTAACCTCTGTGGTGTCACAATGCATGCCATGCCCTTTTAGGCCACTTGATGTCACAATGAATTATTTGATTCTTGGCCTCCATCGTGGCGTAATTGTACCAGGTTTTAATTGGGCCCCATGCTTTCACAATTCATCCCTGGCCCTTATGGGCCCACTGGTGTCACAAGGGATCAGTAGATTGTTAGCCTGCATTGGGTCACAATGGATCCTTGCTTCTCTTACCCCCTGTGGTGTCACAATGCATCCCATGCCCTTTTAGGCCACACGATGTCACAATGAATTATTTGATTCTTGGCCTCCATGGTGGCATAATAAATCCTTGCTTCTATTGGTCCCCGGGCTGTAACAATTCATCCCTGGACCTTTTAGGCCCATTGGTGAAACAAGGAATCATTAGATTGTTAGCCTGCATTGGGTCATAATGGTTCCTTGCTTCTCTTAACCTCTGTGGTGTCACAATGCATTCCAAGCCCTTTTAGGCCACTTGATGTCACAATGAATCATTTTAGTCTTGGCCTTCATGGTGTCATAATGGTTCCTTGCTTCTATAGGTCCCCAGTGTGTCAGAGTTCATCCGTGGTCCTTTTGCGCCCCCTGGTGTCGAAAGGGATTTTTAGATTGTTAGTCTGCATTGGGTCACAATGGTTCCTTGCTTCTCTTAACCTCTGTGGTGTCACAATGCATCCCATGCCCTTTTAGGCCACTTGGTGTTACAATGAATCATTTGATTCTGGGCCTCTATGGTGTCATAATATTAACATATTTTTATTGTGCCCCATGATGTAACTATTCATCCCTGGCCCTATTACAACCCCTGGTGTCACAATGGATCATTAGATTGTTAGCCTCCCTGGGGTCACAATGGTTCCTTGATTCTCTTAACCTCTGTGGTGTCACAATGCATTCCAAGCACTTTTAGGCCACTTGCTCTTACAATGAACCATTTGATTCTTGGCCTTCATGGTGTCATAATGGTTCCTTGTTTCTATAGGTCCCCATGCTGTCACAGTTCATCCGTGGTCCTTTTGCGTCCCCTGGTGTCAAAAGGAAGTCTTAGATTGTTAGCCTGCATTGGGTCACAATGATTCCTTGCTTCTCTTAACCCCTGTGGTGTCACAATGCATTCCAAGTCCTTTTAGGCCACTTGATGTCTCAATGAATCATTTGATTTTTGGCCTCCATCGTGGCATAATTGTATCAGGACTTAGTTGGGCCCCATGCTTTCACAATTCATCCCTGGCGCTTTTCGGCACCCTGGTGTCACAATGGATCATTAGATTGTTAGCCTGCAGTGGGTCACAATGGATCCTTCCTTCTCTGAACCCCTGTGGTGTCACAATGCATCCCATGCCCTTTTAGGCCACTTGGTGTTACAATGAATCGTTTGAGTCTTGGCCTCTATGGTGTCATAATTTTTCCATGATTTTCTTGGGCCCCATGCTGTAACAATTTATCCCTGAACCTTTTACAACACCTTGTGTCACAAGGGATCATTAGATTGTTAGCCTCCCTTGGGTCACAATGGATCCTTGCTTCTCTTAACCTCTGTGGTGTCACAATGCATTCCAAGCCCTTTTGGGCCACTTGGTGTTACAATGAACCATTTGATTCTTGCCCTTCATGGTGTCATAATGGTTCCTTGATTCTATAGCTCCCCATGCTGTCACAGTTCATCCGTGGTCCTTTGGCGCTCTCTGGTGTCAAAAGGGATACTTAGATTGTTAGCTTGCATTGGGTCACTATGGTTCCTTACTTCTCTTAACCCCTGAGTTGTCACAATGCATCCCATGCCCTTTTAGGCCACTTGATGTCACAATGAATCATTTGATTCTTGGCCTCCATGGTGGCGTAATTGTACCAGGTTTTAATTGGGCCCCAAGCTTTGGTAATTCATCCCTGGCCCTTTTTATACCCCCTGGTGCCACAAGGGATCATTAGATTGTTAGCCTCCATTGGGTCACAATGAATCCGTGCTTCTCTTTACCCCTGTCGTGTCACAATGCATCCCATGCCCTTTTAGGCTACATGATGCCACAATGAATCATTTGATTCTTGGCCTCTATGGTGGCATAAAAGATCCTTGCTTCTATTGGTCCCCGTGCTGTAACAATCCATCGCTGGCCCTTTTTATACCCCGTTTAGTCAAAAGGGATTCTTAGATTGTTAACCTACATTGGGTCACAACGGTTCCTTGCTTCTCTTAACCCCTGTGGTGTCACAATGCATCCCATGCCCTTTTAGGCCACTTGATGTCACAATGAATCATTTGATTCTTGGCCTCCATGGTGGCATAATAGATCCTTGCTTCTATTGGTCCCCGTTCTCTAACAATCCATCCCTGGCCCTTTTTATACCCCCTGGTGCCACAAGCGATCATTAGATTGTTAGCCTCCCTTGGGTCACAATGGTTCCTTGCTTCTCTTACCCTCTGTGGTGTCACAATGCATCCCATGCCCTTTTAGGCCACTTGGGGTTACAATGAATCATTTGATTCTTGGCCTCTATGGTGTCATAATATTTCCATGTTTTATTGTGCCCCATCCATTCACAATTCATCCCTGGCCCTATTACAACCCCTGGTCCCACAAGCGATCATTAGATTGTTAGCCTCCCTTGGGTCACAATGGTTCCTTGCTTCTCTTAACCCCTGTGGTGTCACAATGCATCCCATGCCCTTTTAGGCCACTTGATGTCTCAATGAATCACTTGATTCTTGGCCTCGATGGTGGCATAATAGATCCTTTCTTCTATTGGTCCCCATGCTGTTAGAATCCATCACTGGGCCTTTTACAATCCCTGGTGTCAAAAGGGATCATTAGATTGTTAGGCTCCCTTGGGTCACAATGGTTCCTTGCTTCTCTTAGCCCCTGTGGTGTCACAATGCTCCCCATGCCCTTTTAGGCCACTTGATGTCACAATGAATCATTTGATTCTTGGCCTCCATGGTGGCATAATGGTTCCTTGTTTCTATTGGGCCCCATACTGTCACAATTCATTCCTGGCCCTTTTACGCCCCCTGGTGTCAAATGGGTCCTGGGATTATTAGCCTCCTTTGGGTCACAATGGATCCTTGCTTCTCTGAACCCCTGTGGTGTCACAATGCATCCCATGCCCTTTTAGGCCACTTGATGTCACAATGAATCATTTGATTCTTGGCCTCCATGGTGGCATAATAGGTCCTTGCTTCTATTGGTCCCCGTGCTGTAACAATCCATCCCTGGCCCTTTTTATACCCCCTTTTGTCAAATGGGATTCTTAGATTGTTAGCCTGCATTGGGTCACAATGGTTCCTTGCTTCTCTTAACCTCTGTGGTGTCAGAATGCATTCCAAGCCCTTTTAGGCCACTTACACTTACAATGAACCATTTGATTCTGGGCCTCAATGGTGTCATAATGGTTCCTTGTTTCTATAGGTCCCCATGCTGTCACAGTACATCCGTGGTCCTTTTGCGCCCCCTGGTGTCAATAGGGATTCTTAGATTGTTAGCCTGCATTGGGTCACAATGGTTCCTTGCTTCTCTTAACCCCTGTGGTGTCACAATGCAGCCCATGCCCTTTTAGGCCACTTGATGTCACAATGAATCATTTGATTCTGGGCCTCCATGGTGGCATAATAGATCCTTGCTTCTATTGGCCCCGGTGCTGTAACAATCCATTACTGGGCCTTTTACAACCCCTGGTGTCAAAAGGGATCATTAGATTGTTAACCTGCTTTGGGTCACAATGGTTCCTTGCTTCTCTTAACCCCTGTGGTGTCACAATGCATCCCATGTCCCTTTAGGCCACTTGATGTTACAAGGAATCATTTGATCCTTGGCCAGTATGGTGACATAATGTTTCCATGTTTTTCTTGGGCCACATGCTGTAACAATTCATCCCTGGCCCTTTTACGGCCCCTGGTGTCAAATGGGATTCTTAGATTGTTAGGCTCCCTTGGGTCACAATAGTTCCTTGCTTCTCTTAACCTCTGTGGTGTCACAATGCATTCCAAGCCCTTTTAGGACACTTGGTCTTAAAATGAATCATTTGATTCTTGGCCTCCATGGTGTCATAATGGTTCCTTGTTTCTATTGGGACCCATGCTGTCACAATCCATCCCTGGCCCTTTTACGCCCCCTGGTGTCAAATGGGATCCTGGGATTATTAGCCTCCATTGGGTCACAATGGATCCTTGCTTCTCTGAACCCCTGTGGTGTCACAATGCATCCCATGCCCTTTTAGGCCACTTGATGTCACAATGAATCATTTGATTCTGGGCCTCAATGGTGTCATAATGGTTCCTTGTTTCTATTGGGCCCCATGCTTTCACAATTCATCCCTGGCCCTTTTACGCCCCCTGGTGTCAAATGGGATCCTGGGATTATTGGCCTCCATTGGGTCACAATGGATCCTTGCTTCTCTTAACCCCTGTGGTGTCACAAATGCATCCCATGCCCTTTTAGGCCACTTGATATCACAATGAATCATTTGATTCTTGGCCTCCATGGTGGCATAATAGATCCTTGCTTCTATTGGTCCCCGTGCTGTAACAATCCATCCCTGGCCCTTTTTATACCCCCTGGTGCCAATAGGGATCATTAGACTGTTAGTTACCCTGGGGTCACAATGGTTCCTTGCTTCTCTTAACCTCTGTGGTGTCACAATGCATTCCAAGCCCTTTTAGGCCACTTGATGTCACAATGAACCATTTGATTCTTGGCCTTCATGGTGTCATAATGGTTCCTTGCTTCTATAGGTCCCCATGCTGTCACAGTTCATCCGTGGTCCTTTTGCGCCCCCTCGTGTCAAAAGGGATTCTTAGATTGTTAGCCTGCATTGGGTCGCAATGGTTCCTTGCTTCTCTTAACCCCTGTGGTGTCACAATGCATCCCATGCCCTTTTAGGCCACTTGATGTCACAATGAATCATTTGATTCTGGGCCTCCATGGTGTCATAATGGTTCCTTGTTTCTATTGGGCCCCGTGCTGTCACAATTCATCCCTGGCCCTTTTACGCCCCCTGGTGTCAAATGGGATACTGGGATTATTGGCCTCCATTGGGTCACAATGGATCCTTGCTTCTCTGAACCCCTGTGGTGTCACAATGCATCCCATGCCCTTTTAGGCCACTTGATGTCACAATGAATCATTTGATTCTGGGCCTCAATGTTGTCATAATGGTTACTTGATTCTATTGGGCCCCGTGCTGTCACAATTCATCCCTGGCCCTTTTACGCCCCCTGGTGTCAAATGGGTCCTGGGATTATTAGCCTCCATTGGGTCACAATGGATCCTTGCTTCTCTTAACCCCTGTGGTGTCACAATGCATCCCATGCCCTTTTAGCCCACTTGATGTCACAATGAATCATTTGATTCATGGCCTCCATGGTGGCATAATAGATCCTTGCTTCTATTGGTCCCCGTGCTGTAACAATCCATCCCTGGCCCTTTTTATACCCCCTGGTGCCACAAGGGATCATTAGATTGTTAGTTACCCTGGGGTCACAATGGTTCCTTGCTTCTCTAAACCTCTGTGGTGTCACAATGCATTCCAAGCCCTTTTAGGCCACGTGTTCTTACAATGACCATTTGATTCTTGGCCTTCATGGTGTCATAATGGTTCCTTGTTTCTATAGGTCCCCATGCTGTCACAGTACATCCGTGGTCCTTTTGCGCCCCCTGGTGTCAATAGGGATTCTTAGATTGTTAGCCTGCATTGGGTCACAATGGTTTCTTGCTTCTCTTAACCCCTGTGGTGTCACAATGCATCCCATGCCCTTTTAGGCCACTTGATGTTACAATAAATCATTTGATTCTTGGCCTCCATGGTGTCATAATGGTTCCTTGTTTCTATTGGGCCCCATGCTGTCACAATTCATCCCTGGCCCTTTTACGCCCCCTGGTGTCAAAAGGGATCCTGGGATTATTAGCCTCCCTTGGGACACAATGGTTCCTTGCTTTTCTTAACCTCTGTGGTGTCACAATGCATTCCAAGCCCTTTTAGGCCACTTGGTCTTACAATGAACCATTTGATTCTTGGCCTTCATGGTGTCATAATGGTTCCTTGTTTCTATAGGTCCCCATGCTGTCACAGTACATCCGTGGTCCTTTTGCGCCCCCTGGTGTCAATAGGGATTCTTAAATTGTTAGCCTGCATTGGGTCACAATGGTTCCTTGCTTCTCTTAACCCCTGTGGTGTCACAATGCATCCCATGCCCTTTTAGGCCACTTGATGTCACAATGAATCATTTGATTCTGGGCCTCCATGGTGGCATAATAGATCCTTGCTTCTATTGGTCCCGGTGCTGTAACAATCCATTACTGGGCCCTTTACAACCCCTGGTGTCAAAAGGGATCATTAGATTGTTAACCTGCTTTGGGTCACAATGGTTCCTTGCTTCTCTTAACCCCTGTGGTGTCACAATGCATCCCATGTCCCTTTAGGCCACTTGGTGTTACAATGAATCATTTGATCCTTGGCCTCTATGGTGACATAATGTTTCCATGTTTTTCTTGGGCCCCATGCTGTAACAATTCATCCCTGGCCCTTTTACAACACCTTGTGTTCCAAGGGATCATTAGATTGTTAGTTACCCTGGGGTCACAATTGTTCCTTGCCTCTCTTAACCTCTGTGGTGTCACAAGGCATCCCATGCCCTTTTAGGCCACTTGATGTCACAATGAATCACTTGATTCTTGGCCTCCATGGTGGCATAATAGATCCTTGCTTCTATTGGTCCCCGTGCTGTAACAATCCATCCCTGGCCCTTTTTATACCCCCTGGTGCCACAAGGGATCATTAGATTGTTAGTTACCCTGGGGTCACAATGGTTCCTTGCTTCTGTTAACCTCAGTGGTGTCACAATGCATTCCAAGCCCTTTTAGGCCACTTGGTCTTACAATGAACCATTTGATTCTTGGCCTTCATGGTGTCATAATGGTTCCTTGTTTCTATAGGTCACCATGCAGTCACAGTACATCCATGGTCCTTTTGCGCCCCCTGGTGTCAATAGGGATTCTTAGATTGTTAGCCTGCATTGGGTCACAATGGTTCCTTGCTTCTCTTAACCCCTGTGGTGTCACAATGCATCCCATGCCCTTTTAGGCCACTTGATGTCACAATGAATCATTTGATTCTTGGCCTCCATGGTGTCATAATGGTTCCTTGTTTCTATTGGGCCCCATGCTGTCACAATTCATCCCTGGCCCTTTTACGCCCCCTGGTGTCAAATGGGATCCTGGGATTATTAGCCTCCATTGGGTCACAATGGTTCCTTGCTTCTCTTAACCTCTGTGGTGTCACAATGCATTCCAAGCCCTTTTAGGCCACTTGGTCTTACAATGAATCATTTGATTCTTGGCCTCCATGGTGGCATAATAGATCCTTGCTTCTATTGGTCCCGGTGCTGTAACAATCCATTACTGGGCCTTTTACAACCCCTGGTGTCAAAAGGGATCATTAGATTGTTAGCCTGCATTGGGTCACAATGGTTCCTTGCTTCTCTTAAGCCCTGTGGTGTCACAATGCATCCCATGTCCCTTTAGGCCACTTGATGTTACAATGAATCATTTGATCCTTGGCCTCTATGGTGACATAATGTTTCCATGTTTTTCTTGGGCCCCATGCTGTAACAATTCATCCCTGGCCCTTTTACAACACCTTGTGTTACAAGGGATCAGTAGATTGTTATCCTCCATTGGGTCACAATGGATCCTTGCTTCTCTTAACCTCTGTGGTGTCACAATGCATCCCATGCCCTTTTATGCCACTTGATGTCATAATGAATCACTTGATTCTTGGCCTCCATGTTGGCATAATGGATCATTTCTTCTATTGGTCCCCGTGCTGTAAGAATCCATCACTGGGCCTTTTACAACCCCTGGTGTCAAACGGGATCATTAGATTGTTAGCCTCCATTGGGTCACAATGGTTCCTTGCTTCTCTTAGCCCCTGTGGTGTCACAATGCATCCCATGCCCTTTTAGGCCACTTGATGTCACAAGGAATCATTTGATTCTTGGCCTCCATGGTGTCATAATGGTTCCTTGTTTCTATTGGGCCCCATGCTGTCACAATTAATCCCTGGCCCTTTTACGCCCCCTGGTGTCAAATGGGATCCTGGGATTATTAGCCTCCATTGGGTCACAATGGTTCCTTGCTTTTCTTAACCTCTGTGGTGTCACAATGCATTCCAAGCCCTTTTAGGCCACTTGGTCTTACAATGAACCATTTGATTCTTGGCCTTCATGGTGTCATAATGGTTCCTTGCTTCTATAGGTCCCAATGCTGTCACAGTTCAGCCGTGGTCCTTTTGCGCCCCCTGGTGTCAAAAGGGATTTTTAGATTGTTAGT
The DNA here is from genome assembly GCF_963662255.1 of Cinclus cinclus. Taxonomy (NCBI): domain Eukaryota; kingdom Metazoa; phylum Chordata; class Aves; order Passeriformes; family Cinclidae; genus Cinclus; species Cinclus cinclus. The sequence continues at coordinate 757,058 of NW_026912246.1, read as the reverse complement.
CCGCATTGGGACACAATGGGTCCTTGCTTCTCTTAGCCCCTGGGGTGTCACAATGCATCCCATGCCCTTTTAGGCCATTTGTTGTCACAATCAATCATTTGAGTCTTGGCCTCTATGGTGTCATAATATTTCCATGTTTTTATTTTGCCCCATGCATTCACAATTCTTCCCTGGCCCTATTACAACCCCTGGTGTCACAATGGATCATTAGATTGTTAGCCTCCATTGGGTCACAATGGTTCCTTGCTTCTCTTAACCTCTGTGGTGTCACAATGCATGCCATGCCCTTTTAGGCCACTTGATGTCACTATGAATCATTTGATTCTTGGCCTCCATGGTGGCGTAATTGTACCAGGTTTTAATTGGGCCCCATGCTTTCACAATTCATCCCTGGCCCTTTTGGGCCCACTGGTGTCACAAGGGATCATTAGATTGTTAGCCTCCATTGGGTCACAATGGTTCCTTGCTTCTCTTAACCCCTGTGGTGTCACAATGCATCCCATGCCCTTTTAGGCCACTTGATGTCGCAATGAATTATTTGATTCTTGGCCTCCATGGTGGCATAATAGATCCTTGCTTCTATTGGTCCCCGGGCTGTAACAATTCATCCCTGGACCTTTTAGGCCCATTGGTGAAACAAGGGATCATTAGATTGTTAGCCTGCATTGGGTCACAATGGTTCCCTGCTTCTCTTAACCCCTGTGGTGTCACAATGCATCCCATGCCCTTTTAGGCCACTTGATGTCGCAATGAATTATTTGATTCTTGGCCTCCATGGTGGCATAATAGATCCTTGCTTCTATTGGTCCCCGGGCTGTAACAATTCATCCCTGGACCTTTTAGGCCCTTTGGTGAAACAAGGGATCATTAGATTGTTAGCCTGCATTGGGTCACAATGGTTCCCTGCTTCTCTTAACCTCTGTGGTGTCACAATGCATCCCATGACCTTTTAGGCCATTTGGTGTTACAATGAATCATTTGATCCTTGGCCTCCATGGTGTCATAATATTAGCATATTTTTATTGTGCCCCATGCTGTAACAATTCATCCCTGGCCCTATTACAACCCCTGGTGTCACAAGGTATCATTAGATTGTTAGCCTCCCTGGGGTCACAATGGTTCCTTGCTTCTCTTAACCTCTGTGTTGTCACAATTCATTCCAAGACCTTTTAGGCCACTTGGTCTTAAAATGAACCATTTGATTCTTGGCCTTCATGGTGTCATAATGGTTCCTTGCTTCTATAGGTCCCCATGCTGTCACAGTACATCCGTGGTCCTTTTGCGTCCCCTGGTGTCAAAAGGAAGTCTTAGATTGTTAGCCTGCATTGGGTCACAATGGTTCCTAGCTTCTCTTAACCCCTGTGGTGTCACAATGCATTCCAAGCCCTTATAGGCCACTTGATGTCTCAATGAATCATTTGATTCTTGGACTCCATCGTCGCATAATTGTGCCAGGATTTAGTTGGGCCCCATGCTTTCACAATTCATCCCTGGCGCTTTTCGGCCCCCTGGTGTCACAAGGGATCATTAGATTGTTAGCCTGCATTGGGTCACAATGGATCCTTGCTTCTCTTAACCCCTGTAGTGTCACAATGCATCCCATGCCCTTTTAGGCCACTTGGTGTTACAATGAATCATTTGAGTCTTGGCCTCTATGGTGTCATAATGTTTCCATGTTTTTCTTGGGCCCCATGCTGTAACAATTCATCCCTGTCCCTTTTACAACACCTTGTGTCACAAGGGATCATTAGATTGTTAGCCTCCCTTGGGTCACAATGGTTCCTTGCTTCTTTTAACCCCTGTTGTGTCACAATGCATGCCATGCCCTTTTAGGCCACTTGATGTCACAATGAATCATTTGATTCTGGGCCTCCATGGTGTCATAATGGTTCCTTGTTTCTATTGGGCCCCATGCTGTCACAATTAATCCCTGGCCCTTTTACGCCCCCTGGTGTCAAATGGGATCCTGGGATTATTAGCTTCCATTGGGTCACAATGGTTCCTTGCTTCTCTTAACCCCTGTGGTGTCACAATGCATTCCAAGCCCTTTTAGGCCACTGGGTCTTACAATGAATCATTTGATTCTTGGCCTCCATGGCGGCATAATAGATCCTTTCTTCTATTGGTCCCCATGCTGGAGCAATCCATTACTGGGCCTTTTACAACCCCTGGTGTCAAAAGGGATCATTAGATTGTTAGCCTGCATTGGGTCACAATGGTTCCTTGCTTCTCTTAAGCCCTGTGGTGTCACAATGCATCCCATGTGCCTTTAGGCCACTTGGTGTTACAATGAATCATTTGATCCTTGGCCTCTATGGTGTCATAATGTTTCCATGTTTTTCTTGGGCCACAAGCTGTAACAATTCATCCCTGGCCCTGTTACGCGCCCTGGTGTCTAATGGGATTCTTAGATTGTTAGGCTCCCTTGGGTCGCAATGGTTCCTTGCTTCTCTTAACCCCTGTGGTGTCACAATGCATCCCATGCCCTTTTAGGCCACTTGATGTCACAATGAATCATTTGATTCTTGGCCTCCATCGTGGCATAATAGATCCTTGCTTCTATTGGTCCCCGTGCTGTAACAATCCATCCCTGGCCCTTTTTATACCCCCTTTTGTCAAAAGGGATTCTTAGATTGTTAGCCTCCCTTGGGTCACAATGGTTCCTTGCTTCTCTTAACCTCTGTGGTGTCACAATTCATTCCAAGCCCTTTTAGGACACTTGGTCTTACTATGAATCATTTGATTGTTGGCCTCCATGGTGTCATAATGGTTCCTTGTTTCTATTGGGCCCCATGCTGTCACAATCCATCCCTGGACCTTTACGCCCCTTGACTTCAAATGGGATCCTGGGATTATTGGCCTCCATTTGGTCACAATGGATCCTTGTTTCTCTTAACCCCTGTGGTGTCACAATGCATCCCATGCCCTTTTAGGCCACTTGATGTCACAATGAATCACTTGATTCTTGGCCTCCATGGTGGCATAATAGATCCTTGCTTCTATTGGTCCCCGTGCTGTAAGAATCCATCCCTGGGCCTTTTACAACCCCTGGTGTCAAACGGGATCATTAGGTTGTTAGCCTGCATTGGGTCACAATGGATCCTTGCTTCTCTTAGCCCCTGTGGTGTCACAATGCTTCCCATGCCCTTTTAGGCCTCTTGATGTCACAAGGAATCATTTGATTCTTGGCCTCTATGGTGTCATAATGGTTCCTTGTTTCTATTGGGCCCCATGCTGTCACAATTCATCCCTGGCCCTTTTACGCCCTCTGGTGCCACAAGGGATCATTAGATTGTTAGTTACCCTGGGGTCACAATGGTTCCTTGCTTCTCTTAACCTCTGTGGTTTCACAATGCATTCCAAGCCCTTTTAGGCCACTTGATGTCACAATGAACCATTTGATTCTTGGCCTTCATGGTGTCATAATGGTTCCTTGTTTCTATAGGTCCCCATGCTGTCACAGTTCATCCTTGGTCCTTTTTCGCCCCCTGGTGTCAATAGGGATTCTTAGATTGTCAGCCTGCATTGGGTCACAATGGTTCCTTGCTTCTCTTAACCCCTGTGGTGTCACAATGCATCCCATGTCCCTTTAGGCCACTTGGTGTTACAATGAATCATTTGATCCTTGGCCTCTATGGTGACATAATGTTTCCATGTTTTTCTTGGGCCCCATGCTGTAACAATTCATCCCTGGCCCTTTTACAACACCTTGTGTTCCAAGGGATCATTAGATTGTTAGTTACCCTGGGGTCACAATTGTTCCTTGCCTCTCTTAACCTCTGTGGTGTCACAATGCATCCCATGCCCTTTTAGGCCACTTGATGTCACAATGAATCACTTGATTCTTGGCCTCCATGGTGGCATAATAGATCCTTGCTTCTATTGGTCCCCGTGCTGTAACAATCCATCCCTGGCCGTTTTTATACCCCCTGGTGCCACAAGGGATCATTAGATTGTTAGTTACCCTGGGGTCACAATGGTTCCTTGCTTCTGTTAACCTCTGTGGTGTCACAATGCATTCCAAGCCCTTTTAGGCCACTTGGTCTTACAATGAACCATTTGATTCTTGGCCTTCATGGTGTCATAATGGTTCCTTGTCTCTATAGGTCACCATGCAGTCACAGTACATCCATGGTCCTTTTGCGCCCCCTGGTGACAATAGGGATTCTTAGATTGTTAGCCTGCATTGGGTCACAATGGTTCCTTGCTTCTCTTAACCCCTGTGGTGTCACAATGCATCCCATGCCCTTTTAGGCCACTTGATGTCACAATGAATCATTTGATTCTGGGCCTCCATGGTGTCATAATGGTTCCTTGTTTCTATTGGGCCCCATGCTGTCACAATTCATCCCTGGCCCTTTTACGCCCCCTGATGTCAAATGGGATCCTGGGATTATTAGCCTCCATTGGGTCACAATGGTTCCTTGCTTCTCTTAACCTCTGTGGTGTCACAATGCATTCCAAGCACTTTTAGGCCACTTGGTCTTACAATGAATCATTTGATTCTTGGCCTCCATGGTGGCATAATAGATCCTTGCTTCTATTGGTCCCGGTGCTGTAACAATCCATTACTGGGCCTTTTACAACCCCTGGTGTCAAAAGGGATCATTAGATTGTTAGCCTGCATTGGGTCACAATGGTTCCTTGCTTCTCTTAAGCCCTGTGGTGTCACAATGCATCCCATGTCCCTTTAGGCCACTTGATGTTACAATGAATCATTTGATCCTTGGCCTCTATGGTGACATAATGTTTCCATGTTTTTCTTGGGCCCCATGCTGTAACAATTCATCCCTGGCCCTTTTAGAACACCTTGTGTGACAAGGGACCATTAGATTGTTATCCTCCATTGGGTCACAATGGATCCTTGCTTCTCTTAACCTCTGTGGTGTCACAATGCATCCCATGCCCTTTTATGCCACTTGATGTCATAATGAATCACTTGATTCTTGGCCTCCATGTTGGCATAATGGATCATTTCTTCTATTGGTCCCCGTGCTGTAAGAATCCATCACTGGGCCTTTTACAACCCCTGGTGTCAAACGGGATCATTAGATTGTTAGCCTCCATTGGGTCACAATGGTTCCTTGCTTCTCTTAGCCCCTGTGGTGTCACAATGCATCCCATGCCCTTTTAGGCCACTTGATGTCACAATGAATCATTTGATTCTTGGCCTCCATGGTGTCATAATGGTTCCTTGTTTCTATTGGGCCCCATGCTGTCACAATTAATCCCTGGCCCTTTTACGCCCCCTGGTGTCAAATGGGATCCTGGGATTATTAGCCTCCATTGGGTCACAATGGTTCCTTGCTTTTCTTAACCTCTGTGGTGTCACAATGCATTCCAAGCCCTTTTAGGCCACTTGGTCTTACAATGAACCATTTGATTCTTGGCCTTCATGGTGTCATAATGGTTCCTTGCTTCTATAGGTCCCCATGCTGTCACAGTTCAGCCGTGGTCCTTTTGCGCCCCCTGGTGTCAAAAGGGATTTTTAGATTGTTAGTCCGCATTGGGACACAATGGGTCCTTGCTTCTCTTAGCCCCTGGGGTGTCACAATGCATCCCATGCCCTTTTAGGCCACTTGGTGTTACAATGAATCATTTGAGTCTTGGCCTCTATGGTGTCATAATGTTTCCATGTTTTTCTTGGGCCCCATGCTGTAACAATTCATCCCTGTGCCTTTTACAACACCTTGTGTCACAAGGGATCATTAGATTGTTAGCCTCCCTTGGGTCACAATGGTTCCTTGCTTCTTTTAACCCCTGTTGTGTCACAATGCATCCCATGCCCTTTTAGGCCACTTGATGTCACAATGAATCATTTGATTCTGGGCCTCCATGGTGTCATAATGGTTCCTTGTTTCTATTGGGCCCCATGCTGTCACAATTAATCCATGGCCCTTTTACGCCCCCTGGTGTCAAATGGGATCCTGGGATTATTAGCCTCCATTGGGTCACAATGGTTCCTTGCTTCTCTTAACCCCTGTGGTGTCACAATGCATTCCAAGCCCTTTTAGGCCACTGGGTCTTACAATGAATCATTTGATTCTTGGCCTCCATGGCGGCATAATAGATCCTTTCTTCTATTGGTCCCCATGCTGGAGCAATCCATTACTGGGCCTTTTACAACCCCTGGTGTCAAAAGGGATCATTAGATTGTTAGCCTGCATTGGGTCACAATGGTTCCTTGCTTCTCTTAACCCCTGTGGTGTCACAATGCATTCCAAGCCCTTTTAGGCCACTGGGTCTTACAATGAATCATTTGATTCTTGGCCTCCATGGCGGCATAATAGATCCTTTCTTCTATTGGTCCCCATGCTGGAGCAATCCATTACTGGGCCTTTTACAACCCCTGGTGTCAAAAGGGATCATTAGATTGTTAGCCTGCATTGGGTCACAATGGTTCCTTGCTTCTCTTAAGCCCTGTGGTGTCACAATGCATCCCATGTGCCTTTAGGCCACTTGGTGTTACAATGAATCATTTGATCCTTGGCCTCTATGGTGTCATAATGTTTCCATGTTTTTCTTGGGCCACAAGCTGTAACAATTCATCCCTGGCCCTGTTACGCGCCCTGGTGTCTAATGGGATTCTTAGATTGTTAGGCTCCCTTGGGTCGCAATGGTTCCTTGCTTCTCTTAACCCCTGTGGTGTCACAATGCATTCCAAGCCCTTTTAGGCCACTGGGTCTTACAATGAATCATTTGATTCTTGGCCTCCATCGTGGCATAATAGATCCTTGCTTCTATTGGTCCCCGTGCTGTAACAATCCATCCCTGGCCCTTTTTATACCCCCTTTTGTCAAAAGGGATTCTTAGATTGTTAGCCTCCCTTGGGTCACAATGGTTCCTTGCTTCTCTTAACCTCTGTGGTGTCACAATTCATTCCAAGCCCTTTTAGGACACTTGGTCTTACTATGAATCATTTGATTGTTGGCCTCCATGGTGTCATAATGGTTCCTTGTTTCTATTGGGCCCCATGCTGTCACAATCCATCCCTGGACCTTTACGCCCCTTGACTTCAAATGGGATCCTGGGATTATTGGCCTCCATTTGGTCACAATGGATCCTTGTTTCTCTTAACCCCTGTGGTGTCACAATGCATCCCATGCCCTTTTAGGCCACTTGATGTCACAATGAATCACTTGATTCTTGGCCTCCATGGTGGCATAATAGATCCTTGCTTCTATTGGTCCCCGTGCTGTAAGAATCCATCCCTGGGCCTTTTACAACCCCTGGTGTCAAACGGGATCATTAGGTTGTTAGCCTGCATTGGGTCACAATGGATCCTTGCTTCTCTTAGCCCCTGTGGTGTCACAATGCTTCCCATGCCCTTTTAGGCCTCTTGATGTCACAAGGAATCATTTGATTCTTGGCCTCTATGGTGTCATAATGGTTCCTTGTTTCTATTGGGCCCCATGCTGTCACAATTCATCCCTGGCCCTTTTACGCCCTCTGGTGCCACAAGGGATCATTAGATTGTTAGTTACCCTGGGGTCACAATGGTTCCTTGCTTCTCTTAACCTCTGTGGTTTCACAATGCATTCCAAGCCCTTTTAGGCCACTTGATGTCACAATGAACCATTTGATTCTTGGCCTTCATGGTGTCATAATGGTTCCTTGTTTCTATAGGTCCCCATGCTGTCACAGTTCATCCTTGGTCCTTTTTCGCCCCCTGGTGTCAATAGGGATTCTTAGATTGTCAGCCTGCATTGGGTCACAATGGTTCCTTGCTTCTCTTAACCCCTGTGGTGTCACAATGCATCCCATGTCCCTTTAGGCCACTTGGTGTTACAATGAATCATTTGATCCTTGGCCTCTATGGTGACATAATGTTTCCATGTTTTTCTTGGGCCCCATGCTGTAACAATTCATCCCTGGCCCTTTTACAACACCTTGTGTTCCAAGGGATCATTAGATTGTTAGTTACCCTGGGGTCACAATTGTTCCTTGCCTCTCTTAACCTCTGTGGTGTCACAATGCATCCCATGCCCTTTTAGGCCACTTGATGTCACAATGAATCACTTGATTCTTGGCCTCCATGGTGGCATAATAGATCCTTGCTTCTATTGGTCCCCGTGCTGTAACAATCCATCCCTGGCCGTTTTTATACCCCCTGGTGCCACAAGGGATCATTAGATTGTTAGTTACCCTGGGGTCACAATGGTTCCTTGCTTCTGTTAACCTCTGTGGTGTCACAATGCATTCCAAGCCCTTTTAGGCCACTTGGTCTTACAATGAACCATTTGATTCTTGGCCTTCATGGTGTCATAATGGTTCCTTGTCTCTATAGGTCACCATGCAGTCACAGTACATCCATGGTCCTTTTGCGCCCCCTGGTGACAATAGGGATTCTTAGATTGTTAGCCTGCATTGGGTCACAATGGTTCCTTGCTTCTCTTAACCCCTGTGGTGTCACAATGCATCCCATGCCCTTTTAGGCCACTTGATGTCACAATGAATCATTTGATTCTGGGCCTCCATGGTGTCATAATGGTTCCTTGTTTCTATTGGGCCCCATGCTGTCACAATTCATCCCTGGCCCTTTTACGCCCCCTGATGTCAAATGGGATCCTGGGATTATTAGCCTCCATTGGGTCACAATGGTTCCTTGCTTCTCTTAACCTCTGTGGTGTCACAATGCATTCCAAGCACTTTTAGGCCACTTGGTCTTACAATGAATCATTTGATTCTTGGCCTCCATGGTGGCATAATAGATCCTTGCTTCTATTGGTCCCGGTGCTGTAACAATCCATTACTGGGCCTTTTACAACCCCTGGTGTCAAAAGGGATCATTAGATTGTTAGCCTGCATTGGGTCACAATGGTTCCTTGCTTCTCTTAAGCCCTGTGGTGTCACAATGCATCCCATGTCCCTTTAGGCCACTTGATGTTACAATGAATCATTTGATCCTTGGCCTCTATGGTGACATAATGTTTCCATGTTTTTCTTGGGCCCCATGCTGTAACAATTCATCCCTGGCCCTTTTAGAACACCTTGTGTGACAAGGGACCATTAGATTGTTATCCTCCATTGGGTCACAATGGATCCTTGCTTCTCTTAACCTCTGTGGTGTCACAATGCATCCCATGCCCTTTTATGCCACTTGATGTCATAATGAATCACTTGATTCTTGGCCTCCATGTTGGCATAATGGATCATTTCTTCTATTGGTCCCCGTGCTGTAAGAATCCATCACTGGGCCTTTTACAACCCCTGGTGTCAAACGGGATCATTAGATTGTTAGCCTCCATTGGGTCACAATGGTTCCTTGCTTCTCTTAGCCCCTGTGGTGTCACAATGCATCCCATGCCCTTTTAGGCCACTTGATGTCACAATGAATCATTTGATTCTTGGCCTCCATGGTGTCATAATGGTTCCTTGTTTCTATTGGGCCCCATGCTGTCACAATTAATCCCTGGCCCTTTTACGCCCCCTGGTGTCAAATGGGATCCTGGGATTATTAGCCTCCATTGGGTCACAATGGTTCCTTGCTTTTCTTAACCTCTGTGGTGTCACAATGCATTCCAAGCCCTTTTAGGCCACTTGGTCTTACAATGAACCATTTGATTCTTGGCCTTCATGGTGTCATAATGGTTCCTTGCTTCTATAGGTCCCCATGCTGTCACAGTTCAGCCGTGGTCCTTTTGCGCCCCCTGGTGTCAAAAGGGATTTTTAGATTGTTAGTCCGCATTGGGACACAATGGGTCCTTGCTTCTCTTAGCCCCTGGGGTGTCACAATGCATCCCATGCCCTTTTAGGCCACTTGGTGTTACAATGAATCATTTGAGTCTTGGCCTCTATGGTGTCATAATGTTTCCATGTTTTTCTTGGGCCCCATGCTGTAACAATTCATCCCTGTGCCTTTTACAACACCTTGTGTCACAAGGGATCATTAGATTGTTAGCCTCCCTTGGGTCACAATGGTTCCTTGCTTCTTTTAACCCCTGTTGTGTCACAATGCATCCCATGCCCTTTTAGGCCACTTGATGTCACAATGAATCATTTGATTCTGGGCCTCCATGGTGTCATAATGGTTCCTTGTTTCTATTGGGCCCCATGCTGTCACAATTAATCCATGGCCCTTTTACGCCCCCTGGTGTCAAATGGGATCCTGGGATTATTAGCCTCCATTGGGTCACAATGGTTCCTTGCTTCTCTTAACCCCTGTGGTGTCACAATGCATTCCAAGCCCTTTTAGGCCACTGGGTCTTACAATGAATCATTTGATTCTTGGCCTCCATGGCGGCATAATAGATCCTTTCTTCTATTGGTCCCCATGCTGGAGCAATCCATTACTGGGCCTTTTACAACCCCTGGTGTCAAAAGGGATCATTAGATTGTTAGCCTGCATTGGGTCACAATGGTTCCTTGCTTCTCTTAACCCCTGTGGTGTCACAATGCACTCCAAGCCCTTTTAGGCCACTTGGTCTTACAATGAATCATTTGATTCTTGGCCTCCATGGTGGCATAATAGATCCTTGCTTCTATTGGTCCCGGTGCTGTAACAATCCATTACTGGGCCTTTTACAACCCCTGGTGTCAAAAGGGATCATTAGATTGTTAGCCTGCATTGGGTCACAATGGTTCCTTGCTTCTCTTAAGCCCTGTGGTGTCACAATGCAGCCCATGTCCCTTTAGGCCACTTGATGTTACAATGAATCATTTGATCCTTGGCCTCTATGGTGACATAATGTTTCCATGTTTTTCTTGGGCCCCATGCTGTAACAATTCATCCCTGGCCCTTTTACAACACCTTGTGTTACAAGGGATCAGTAGATTGTTATCCTCCCTTGGGTCACAATGGATCCTTGCTTCTCTTAACCTCTGTGGTGTCACAATGCATCCCATGCCCTTTTATGCCACTTGATGTCACAATGAATCACTTGATTCTTGGCCTCCATGTTGGCATAATGGATCATTTCTTCTATTGGTCCCCGTGCTGTAAGAATCCATCACTGGGCCTTTTACAACCCCTGGTGTCAAACGGGATCATTAGATTGTTAGCCTCCATTGGGTCACAATGGTTCCTTGCTTCTCTTAACCTCTGTGGTGTCACAATGCATCCCATGAAATTTTAGGCCACTTGATGTCACAAGGAATCATTTGATTCTTGGCCTCCATGGTGGCGTAATTGTACCAGGTTTTAATTGGGCCCCATGCTTTCACAATTCATCCCTGGCCCTTTTGGGCCCACTGGTGTCACAAGGGATCATTAGATTGTTATCCTCCATTGGGTCACAATGGTTCCTTGCTTCTCTTAACCCCTGTGGTGTCACAATGCATCCCATGCCCTTTTAGGCCACTTGATGTCGCAATGAATTATTTGATTCTTGGCCTCCATGGTGGCATAATAGATCCTTGCTTCTATTCGTCCCCGGGCTGTAACAATTCATCCCTGGACCTTTAAGGCCCATTGGTGAAACAAGGGATCATTAGATTGTATAGCCTGCATTGGGTCACAATGGTTCCCTGCTTCTCTTAACCTCTGTGGTGTCACAATGCATCCCATGCCCTTTTGGGCCATTTGGTGTTACAATGAATCATTTGATTCTTGGACTCCATGGTGTCATAATATTAGCATATTTTTATTGTGCCCCATGCTGTAACAATTCATCCCTGGCCCTATTACAACCCCTGGTGTCACAAGGTATCATTAGATTGTTAACCTACATTGGGTCACAATGGTTCCTTGCTTCTCTTAACCTCTGTGGTGTCACAATGCATTCCAAGACCTTTTAGGCCACTTGGTCTTACAATGAACCATTTGATTCTTGGCCTTCATGGTGTCATAATGGTTCCTTGCTTCTATAGGTCCCCATGCTGTCACAGTACATCCGTGGTCCTTTTGCGTCCCCTGGTGTCAAAAGGAAGTCTTAGATTGTTAGCCTGCATTGGGTCACAATGGTTCCTAGCTTCTCTTAACCCCTGTGGTGTCACAATGCATTCCAAGCCCTTATAGGCCACTTGATGTCTCAATGAATCATTTGATTCTTGGACTCCATCGTCGCATAATTGTGCCAGGATTTAGTTGGGCCCCATGCTTTCACAATTCATCCCTGGCGCTTTTCGGCCCCCTGGTGTCACAAGGGATCATTAGATTGTTAGCCTGCATTGGGTCACAATGGATCCTTGCTTCTCTTAACCCCTGTAGTGTCACAATGCATCCCATGCCCTTTTAGGCCACTTGGTGTTACAATGAATCATTTGAGTCTTGGCCTCTATGGTGTCATAATGTTTCCATGTTTTTCTTGGGCCCCATGCTGTAACAATTCATCCCTGTCCCTTTTACAACACCTTGTGTCACAAGGGATCATTAGATTGTTAGCCTCCCTTGGGTCACAATGGTTCCTTGCTTCTTTTAACCCCTGTTGTGTCACAATGCATGCCATGCCCTTTTAGGCCACTTGATGTCACAATGAATCATTTGATTCTGGGCCTCCATGGTGTCATAATGGTTCCTTGTTTCTATTGGGCCCCATGCTGTCACAATTAATCCATGGCCCTTTTACGCCCCCTGGTGTCAAATGGGATCCTGGGATTATTAGCCTCCATTGGGTCACAATGGTTCCTTGCTTCTCTTAACCCCTGTGGTGTCACAATGCATTCCAAGCCCTTTTAGGCCACTGGGTCTTACAATGAATCATTTGATTCTTGGCCTCCATGGCGGCATAATAGATCCTTTCTTCTATTGGTCCCCATGCTGGAGCAATCCATTACTGGGCCTTTTACAACCCCTGGTGTCAAAAGGGATCATTAGATTGTTAGCCTGCATTGGGTCACAATGGTTCCTTGCTTCTCTTAACCCCTGTGGTGTCACAATGCACTCCAAGCCCTTTTAGGCCACTTGGTCTTACAATGAATCATTTGATTCTTGGCCTCCATGGTGGCATAATAGATCCTTGCTTCTATTGGTCCCGGTGCTGTAACAATCCATTACTGGGCCTTTTACAACCCCTGGTGTCAAAAGGGATCACTAGATTGTTAGCCTGCATTGGGTCACAATGGTTCCTTGCTTCTCTTAAGCCCTGTGGTGTCACAATGCATCCCATGTCCCTTTAGGCCACTTGATGTTACAATGAATCATTTGATCCTTGGCCTCTATGGTGACATAATGTTTCCATGTTTTTCTTGGGCCCCATGCTGTAACAATTCATCCCTGGTCCTTTTACAACACCTTGTGTTACAAGGGATCAGTAGATTGTTATCCTCCCTTGGGTCACAATGGATCCTTGCTTCTCTTAACCTCTGTGGTGTCACAATGCATCCCATGCCCTTTTATGCCACTTGATGTCACAATGAATCACTTGATTCTTGGCCTCCATGTTGGCATAATGGATCATTTCTTCTATTGGTCCCCGTGCTGTAAGAATCCATCACTGGGCCTTTTACAACCCCTGGTGTCAAACGGGATCATTAGATTGTTAGCCTCCATTGGGTCACAATGGTTCCTTGCTTCTCTTAGCCCCTGTGGTGTCACAATGCTTCCCATGCCCTTTTAGGCCACTTGATGTCACAAGGAATCATTTGATTCTTGGCCTCCATGGTGTCATAATGGTTCCTTGTTTCTATTGGGCCCCATGCTGTCACAATTCATCCCTGGCCCTTTTACGCCCCCTGGTGTCAAATGGGATCCTGGGATTATTAGCCTCCATTGGGTCACAATGGATCCTTGCTTCTCGTAACCCCTGTGGTGTCACAATGCATCCCATGCCCTTTTAGGCCACTTGATGTCACAATGAATCATTTGATTCTTGGCCTCCATGGTGGCATAATAGATCCTTCCTTCTATTGGTCCCCGAGCTGTAACAATTCATCCCTGGCCCTTTTTATACCCCCTTTAGTCAAAAGGGATTCTTAGATTGTTAACCTACATTGGGTCACAATGGTTCCTTGCTTCTCTTAACCTCTGTGGTGTCTCAATGCATTCCAAGACCTTTTAGGCCACTTGGTCTTACAATGAACCATTTGATTCTTGGCCTTCATGGTGTCATAATGGTTCCTTGCTTCTATAGGTCCCCATGCTGTCACAGTACATCCGTGGTCCTTTTGCGTCCCCTGGTGTCAAAAGGAAGTCTTAGATTGTTAGCCTGCATTGGGTCACAATGGTTCCTAGCTTCTCTTAACCCCTGTGGTGTCACAATGCATTCCAAGCCCTTATAGGCCACTTGATGTCTCAATGAATCATTTGATTCTTGGACTCCATCGTCGCATAATTGTGCCAGGATTTAGTTGGGCCCCATGCTTTCACAATTCATCCCTGGCGCTTTTCGGCCCCCTGGTGTCACAAGGGATCATTAGATTGTTAGCCTGCATTGGGTCACAATGGATCCTTGCTTCTCTTAACCCCTGTAGTGTCACAATGCATCCCATGCCCTTTTAGGCCACTTGGTGTTACAATGAATCATTTGAGTCTTGGCCTCTATGGTGTCATAATGTTTCCATGTTTTTCTTGGGCCCCATGCTGTAACAATTCATCCCTGTCCCTTTTACAACACCTTGTGTCACAAGGGATCATTAGATTGTTAGCCTCCCTTGGGTCACAATGGTTCCTTGCTTCTTTTAACCCCTGTTGTGTCACAATGCATGCCATGCCCTTTTAGGCCACTTGATGTCACAATGAATCATTTGATTCTGGGCCTCCATGGTGTCATAATGGTTCCTTGTTTCTATTGGGCCCCATGCTGTCACAATTAATCCATGGCCCTTTTACGCCCCCTGGTGTCAAATGGGATCCTGGGATTATTAGCCTCCATTGGGTCACAATGGTTCCTTGCTTCTCTTAACCCCTGTGGTGTCACAATGCATTCCAAGCCCTTTTAGGCCACTGGGTCTTACAATGAATCATTTGATTCTTGGCCTCCATGGCGGCATAATAGATCCTTTCTTCTATTGGTCCCCATGCTGGAGCAATCCATTACTGGGCCTTTTACAACCCCTGGTGTCAAAAGGGATCATTAGATTGTTAGCCTGCATTGGGTCACAATGGTTCCTTGCTTCTCTTAACCCCTGTGGTGTCACAATGCACTCCAAGCCCTTTTAGGCCACTTGGTCTTACAATGAATCATTTGATTCTTGGCCTCCATGGTGGCATAATAGATCCTTGCTTCTATTGGTCCCGGTGCTGTAACAATCCATTACTGGGCCTTTTACAACCCCTGGTGTCAAAAGGGATCATTAGATTGTTAGCCTGCATTGGGTCACAATGGTTCCTTGCTTCTCTTAAGCCCTGTGGTGTCACAATGCATCCCATGTCCCTTTAGGCCACTTGATGTTACAATGAATCATTTGATCCTTGGCCTCTATGGTGACATAATGTTTCCATGTTTTTCTTGGGCCCCATGCTGTAACAATTCATCCCTGGCCCTTTTACAACACCTTGTGTTACAAGGGATCAGTAGATTGTTATCCTCCCTTGGGTCACAATGGATCCTTGCTTCTCTTAACCTCTGTGGTGTCACAATGCATCCCATGCCCTTTTATGCCACTTGATGTCACAATGAATCACTTGATTCTTGGCCTCCATGTTGGCATAATGGATCATTTCTTCTATTGGTCCCCGTGCTGTAAGAATCCATCACTGGGCCTTTTACAACCCCTGGTGTCAAACGGGATCATTAGATTGTTAGCCTCCATTGGGTCACAATGGTTCCTTGCTTCTCTTAACCTCTGTGGTGTCACAATGCATCCCATGAAATTTTAGGCCACTTGATGTCACAAGGAATCATTTGATTCTTGGCCTCCATGGTGGCGTAATTGTACCAGGTTTTAATTGGGCCCCATGCTTTCACAATTCATCCCTGGCCCTTTTGGGCCCACTGGTGTCACAAGGGATCATTAGATTGTTAGCCTCCATTGGGTCACAATGGTTCCTTGCTTCTCTTAACCCCTGTGGTGTCACAATGCATCCCATGCCCTTTTAGGCCACTTGATGTCGCAATGAATTATTTGATTCTTGGCCTCCATGGTGGCATAATAGATCCTTGCTTCTATTCGTCCCCGGGCTGTAACAATTCATCCCTGGACCTTTAAGGCCCATTGGTGAAACAAGGGATCATTAGATTGTATAGCCTGCATTGGGTCACAATGGTTCCCAGCTTCTCTTAACCTCTGTGGTGTCACAATGCATCCCATGCCCTTTTGGGCAATTTGGTGTTACAATGAATCATTTGATTCTTGGACTCCATGGTGTCATAATATTAGCATATTTTTATTGTGCCCCATGCTGTAACAATTCATCCCTGGCCCTATTACAACCCCTGGTGTCACAAGGTATCATTAGATTGTTAGCCTCCCTGGGGTCACAATGGTTCCTTGCTTCTCTTAACCTCTGTGGTGTCACAATGCATTCCAAGACCTTTTAGGCCACTTGGTCTTACAAAGAACCATTTGATTCTTGGCCTTCATGGTGTCATAATGGTTCCTTGCTTCTATAGGTCCCCATGCTGTCACAGTACATCCGTGGTCCTTTTGCGTCCCCTGGTGTCAAAAGGAAGTCTTAGATTGTTAGCCTGCATTGGGTCACAATGGTTCCTAGCTTCTCTTAACCCCTGTGGTGTCACAATGCATTCCAAGCCCTTATAGGCCACTTGATGTCTCAATGAATCATTTGATTCTTGGACTCCATCGTCGCATAATTGTGCCAGGATTTAGTTGGGCCCCATGCTTTCACAATTCATCCCTGGCGTTTTTCGGCCCCCTGGTGTCACAAGGGATCATTAGATTGTTAGCCTGCATTGGGTCACAATGGATCCTTGCTTCTCTTAACCCCTGTGGTGTCACAATGCATCCCATGCCCTTTTAGGCCACTTGGTGTTACAATGAATCATTTGAGTCTTGGCCTCTATGGTGTCATAATGTTTCCATGTTTTTCTTGGGCCCCATGCTGTAACAATTCATCCCTGTGCCTTTTACAACACCTTGTGTCACAAGGGATCATTAGATTGTTAGCCTCCCTTGGGTCACAATGGTTCCTTGCTTCTTTTAACCCCTGTTGTGTCACAATGCATCCCATGCCCTTTTAGGCCACTTGATGTCACAATGAATCATTTGATTCTGGGCCTCCATGGTGTCATAATGGTTCCTTGTTTCTATTGGGCCCCATGCTGTCACAATTAATCCATGGCCCTTTTACGCCCCCTGGTGTCAAATGGGATCCTGGGATTATTAGCCTCCATTGGGTCACAATGGTTCCTTGCTTCTCTTAACCCCTGTGGTGTCACAATGCATTCCAAGCCCTTTTAGGCCACTGGGTCTTACAATGAATCATTTGATTCTTGGCCTCCATGGCGGCATAATAGATCCTTTCTTCTATTGGTCCCCATGCTGGAGCAATCCATTACTGGGCCTTTTACAACCCCTGGTGTCAAAAGGGATCATTAGATTGTTAGCCTGCATTGGGTCACAATGGTTCCTTGCTTCTCTTAACCCCTGTGGTGTCACAATGCACTCCAAGCCCTTTTAGGCCACTTGGTCTTACAATGAATCATTTGATTCTTGGCCTCCATGGTGGCATAATAGATCCTTGCTTCTATTGGTCCCGGTGCTGTAACAATCCATTACTGGGCCTTTTACAACCCCTGGTGTCAAAAGGGATCATTAGATTGTTAGCCTGCATTGGGTCACAATGGTTCCTTGCTTCTCTTAAGCCCTGTGGTGTCACAATGCATCCCATGTCCCTTTAGGCCACTTGATGTTACAATGAATCATTTGATTCTTGGCCTCTATGGTGACATAATGTTTCCATGTTTTTCTTGGTCCCCGTGCTGTAACAATTCATCCCTGGCCCTTTTACAACACCTTGTGTTACAAGGGATCAGTAGATTGTTATCCTCCCTTGGGTCACAATGGATCCTTGCTTCTCTTAACCTCTGTGGTGTCACAATGCATCCCATGCCCTTTTATGCCACTTGATGTCACAATGAATCACTTGATTCTTGGCCTCCATGTTGGCATAATGGATCATTTCTTCTATTGGTCCCCGTGCTGTAAGAATCCATCACTGGGCCTTTTACAACCCCTGGTGTCAAACGGGATCATTAGATTGTTAGCCTCCATTGGGTCACAATGGTTCCTTGCTTCTCTTAGCCCCTGTGGTGTCACAATGCTTCCCATGCCCTTTTAGGCCACTTGATGTCACAAGGAATCATTTGATTCTTGGCCTCCATGGTGTCATAATGGTTCCTTGTTTCTATTGGGCCCCATGCTGTCACAATTCATCCCTGGCCCTTTTACGCCCCCTGGTGTCAAATGGGATCCTGGGATTATTAGCCTCCATTGGGTCACAATGGATCCTTGCTTCTCTGTACCCCTGTGGTGTCACAATGCATCCCATGCCCTTTTAGGCCACTTGATGTCACAATGAATCATTTGATTCTTGGCCTCCATGGTGGCATAATAGATCCTTCCTTCTATTGGTCCCCGAGCTGTAACAATTCATCCCTGGCCCTTTTTATACCCCCTTTAGTTAAAAGGGATTCTTAGATTGTTAACCTACATTGGGTCACAATGGTTCCTTGCTTCTCTTAACCTCTGTGGTGTCACAATGCATTCCAAGACCTTTTAGGCCACTTGGTCTTACAATGAACCATTTGATTCTTGGCCTTCATGGTGTCATAATGGTTCCTTGCTTCTATAGGTCCCCATGCTGTCACAGTACATCCGTGGTCCTTTTGCGTCCCCTGGTGTCAAAAGGAAGTCTTAGATTGTTAGCCTGCATTGGGTCACAATGGTTCCTAGCTTCTCTTAACCCCTGTGGTGTCACAATGCATTCCAAGCCCTTATAGGCCACTTGATGTCTCAATGAATCATTTGATTCTTGGACTCCATCGTCGCATAATTGTGCCAGGATTTAGTTGGGCCCCATGCTTTCACAATTCATCCCTGGCGCTTTTCGGCCCCCTGGTGTCACAAGGGATCATTAGATTGTTAGCCTGCATTGGGTCACAATGGATCCTTGCTTCTCTTAACCCCTGTAGTGTCACAATGCATCCCATGCCCTTTTAGGCCACTTGGTGTTACAATGAATCATTTGAGTCTTGGCCTCTATGGTGTCATAATGTTTCCATGTTTTTCTTGGGCCCCATGCTGTAACAATTCATCCCTGTCCCTTTTACAACACCTTGTGTCACAAGGGATCATTAGATTGTTAGCCTCCCTTGGGTCACAATGGTTCCTTGCTTCTTTTAACCCCTGTTGTGTCACAATGCATGCCATGCCCTTTTAGGCCACTTGATGTCACAATGAATCATTTGATTCTGGGCCTCCATGGTGTCATAATGGTTCCTTGTTTCTATTGGGCCCCATGCTGTCACAATTAATCCATGGCCCTTTTACGCCCCCTGGTGTCAAATGGGATCCTGGGATTATTAGCCTCCATTGGGTCACAATGGTTCCTTGCTTCTCTTAACCCCTGTGGTGTCACAATGCATTCCAAGCCCTTTTAGGCCACTGGGTCTTACAATGAATCATTTGATTCTTGGCCTCCATGGCGGCATAATAGATCCTTTCTTCTATTGGTCCCCATGCTGGAGCAATCCATTACTGGGCCTTTTACAACCCCTGGTGTCAAAAGGGATCATTAGATTGTTAGCCTGCATTGGGTCACAATGGTTCCTTGCTTCTCTTAACCCCTGTGGTGTCACAATGCATCCCATGTGCCGTTAGGCCACCTGGTGTTACTTGGAATCATTTGATCCTTGGCCTCTATGGTGACATAATGTTTCCATGTTTTTCTTGGGCCCCATGCTGTAACAATTCATCCCTGGCCCTATTACAACCCCTGGTGTCACAATGGATTATTAGATTGTTAGCCTGCATTGGGTCACAATGGATCCTTGCTTCTCTTAACCTCTGTGGTGTCACAATGCATCCCATGCCCTTTTTGGCCACTTGATGTCACAATGAATCATTTGATTCTTGGCCTCCATGGTGGCATAAGAGATCCTTTCTTCTATTGGTCCCCGTGCTGTAACAATCCATCCCTGGGCCTTTTACAACCCCTGGTGTCAAAAGGGATCATTAGATTGTTAGCCTCCCTTGGGTCACAATGGTTCCTTGCTTCTTTTAACCCCTGTGGTGTCACAATGCATTCCAAGCCCTTATAGGCCACTTGATGTCTCAATGAATCATTTGATTCTTGGACTCCATCGTCGCATAATTGTGCCAGGATTTAGATGGGCCCCATGCTTTCACAATTCATCCCTGGCGTTTTTCGACCCCCTGGTGTCACAAGGGATCATTAGATTGTTAGCCTGCATTGGGTCACAATGGATCCTTGCTTCTCTTAACCCCTGTGGTGTCACAATGCATCCCATGCCCTTTTAGGCCACTTGGTGTTACAATGAATCATTTGAGTCTTGGCCTCTATGGTGTCATAATGTTTCCATGTTTTTCTTGGGCCCCATGCTGTAACAATTCATCCCTGTGCCTTTTACAACACCTTGTGTCACAAGGGATCATTAGATTGTTAGCCTCCCTTGGGTCACAATGGTTCCTTGCTTCTTTTAACCCCTGTTGTGTCACAATGCATCCCATGCCCTTTTAGGCCACTTGATGTCACAATGAATCATTTGATTCTGGGCCTTCATGGTGTCATAATGGTTCCTTGTTTCTATTGGGCCCCATGCTGCCACAATTAATCCATGGCCCTTTTACGCCCCCTGGTGTCAAATGGGATCCTGGGATTATTAGCCTCCATTGGGTCACAATGGTTCCTTGCTTCTCTTAACCCCTGTGGTGTCACAATGCATTCCAAGCCCTTTTAGGCCACTGGGTCTTACAATGAATCATTTGATTCTTGGCCTCCATGGCGGCATAATAGATCCTTTCTTCTATTGGTCCCCATGCTGGAGCAATCCATTACTGGGCCTTTTACAACCCCTGGTGTCAAAAGGGGTCATTAGATTGTTAGCCTGCATTGGGTCACAATGGTTCCTTGCTTCTCTTAAGCCCTGTGGTGTCACAATGCATCCCATGTCCCTTTAGGCCACTTGATGTTACAATGAATCATTTGATCCTTGGCCTCTATGGTGACATAATGTTTCCATGTTTTTCTTGGGCCCCATGCTGTAACAATTCATCCCTGGTTCTTTTACAACGCCTTGTGTTACAAGGGATCAGTAGATTGTTATCCTCCCTTGGGTCACAATGGATCCTTGCTTCTCTTAACCTCTGTGGTGTCACAATGCATCCCATGCCCTTTTATGCCACTTGATGTCACAATGAATCACTTGATTCTTGGCCTCCATGTTGGCATAATGGATCATTTCTTCTATTGGTCCCCGTGCTGTAAGAATCCATCACTGGGCCTTTTACAACCCCTGGTGTCAAACGGGATCATTAGATTGTTAGCCTCCATTGGGTCACAATGGTTCCTTGCTTCTCTTAGCCCCTGTGGTGTCACAATGCTTCCCATGCCCTTTTAGGCCACTTGATGTCACAAGGAATCATTTGATTCTTGGCCTCCATGGTGTCATAATGGTTCCTTGTTTCTATTGGGCCCCATGCTGTCACAATTCATCCCTGGCCCTTTTACGCCCCCTGGTGTCAAATGGGATCCTGGGATTATTAGCCTCCATTGGGTCACAATGGATCCTTGCTTCTCTGTACCCCTGTGGTGTCACAATGCATCCCATGCCCTTTTAGGCCACTTGATGTCACAATGAATCATTTGATTCTTGGCCTCCATGGTGGCATAATAGATCCTTCCTTCTATTGGTCCCCGAGCTGTAACAATTCATCCCTGGCCCTTTTTATACCCCCTTTAGTCAAAAGGGATTCTTAGATTGTTAGCCTGCATTGGGTCACAATGGATCCTTGCTTCTCTTAACCTCTGTGGTGTCACAATGCATTCCAAGACCGTTTAGGCCACTTGGTCTTACAAAGAACCATTTGATTCTTGGCCTCCATGGTGTCATAATGGTTCCTTGCTTCTATAGGTCCCCATGCTGTCACAGTACATCCGTGGTCCTTTTGCGTCCCCTGGTGTCAAAAGGAAGTCTTAGATTGTTAGCCTGCATTGGGTCACAATGGTTCCTAGCTTCTCTTAACCCCTGTGGTGTCACAATGCATTCCAAGCCCTTATAGGCCACTTGATGTCTCAATGAATCATTTGATTCTTGGACTCCATCGTCGCATAATTGTGCCAGGATTTAGTTGGGCCCCATGCTTTCACAATTCATCCCTGGCGCTTTTCGGCCCCCTGGTGTCACAAGGGATCATTAGATTGGTAGCCTGCATTGGGTCACAATGGATCCTTGCTTCTCTTAACCCCTGTGGTGTCACAATGCATCCCATGCCCTTTTAGGCCACTTGGTGTTACAATGAATCATTTGAGTCTTGGCCTCTATGGTGTCATAATGTTTCCATGTTTTTCTTGGGCCCCATGCTGTAACAATTCATCCCTGTCCCTTTTACAACACCTTGTGTCACAAGGGATCATTAGATTGTTAGCCTCCCTTGGGTCACAATGGTTCCTTGCTTCTTTTAACCCCTGTTGTGTCACAATGCATGCCATGCCCTTTTAGGCCACTTGATGTCACAATGAATCATTTGATTCTGGGCCTCCATGGTGTCATAATGGTTCCTTGTTTCTATTGGGCCCCATGCTGTCACAATTAATCCATGGCCCTTTTACGCCCCCTGGTGTCAAATGGGATCCTGGGATTATTAGCCTCCATTGGGTCACAATGGTTCCTTGCTTCTCTTAACCCCTGTGGTGTCACAATGCATTCCAAGCCCTTTTAGGCCACTGGGTCTTACAATGAATCATTTGATTCTTGGCCTCCATGGCGGCATAATAGATCCTTTCTTCTATTGGTCCCCATGCTGGAGCAATCCATTACTGGGCCTTTTACAACCCCTGGTGTCAAAAGGGATCATTAGATTGTTAGCCTGCATTGGGTCACAATGGTTCCTTGCTTCTCTTAACCCCTGTGGTGTCACAATGCACTCCAAGCCCTTTTAGGCCACTTGGTCTTACAATGAATCATTTGATTCTTGGCCTCCATGGTGGCATAATAGATCCTTGCTTCTATTGGTCCCGGTGCTGTAACAATCCATTACTGGGCCTTTTACAACCCCTGGTGTCAAAAGGGATCATTAGATTGTTAGCCTGCATTGGGTCACAATGGTTCCTTGCTTCTCTTAAGCCCTGTGGTGTCACAATGCATCCCATGTCCCTTTAGGCCACTTGATGTTACAATGAATCATTTGATCCTTGGCCTCTATGGTGACATAATGTTTCCATGTTTTTCTTGGGCCCCATGCTGTAACAATTCATCCCTGGCCCTTTTACAACACCTTGTGTTACAAGGGATCAGTAGATTGTTATCCTCCCTTGGGTCACAATGGATCCTTGCTTCTCTTAACCTCTGTGGTGTCACAATGCATCCCATGCCCTTTTATGCCACTTGATGTCACAATGAATCACTTGATTCTTGGCCTCCATGTTGGCATAATGGATCATTTCTTCTATTGGTCCCCGTGCTGTAAGAATCCATCACTGGGCCTTTTACAACCCCTGGTGTCAAACGGGATCATTAGATTGTTAGCCTCCATTGGGTCACAATGGTTCCTTGCTTCTCTTAGCCCCTGTGGTGTCACAATGCTTCCCATGCCCTTTTAGGCCACTTGATGTCACAAGGAATCATTTGATTCTTGGCCTCCATGGTGTCATAATGGTTCCTTGTTTCTATTGGGCCCCATGCTGTCACAATTCATCCCTGGCCCTTTTACGCCCCCTGGTGTCAAATGGGATCCTGGGATTATTAGCCTCCATTGGGTCACAATGGATCCTTGCTTCTCTTAACCCCTGTGGTGTCACAATGCATCCCATGCCCTTTTAGGCCACTTGATGTCACAATGAATCATTTGATTCTTGGCCTCCATGGTGGCATAATAGATCCTTCCTTCTATTGGTCCCCGAGCTGTAACAATTCATCCCTGGCCCTTTTTATACCCCCTTTAGTCAAAAGGGATTCTTAGATTGTTAACCTACATTGGGTCACAATGGTTCCTTGCTTCTCTTAACCTCTGTGGTGTCACAATGCATTCCAAGACCTTTTAGGCCACTTGGTCTTACAATGAACCATTTGATTCTTGGCCTTCATGGTGTCATAATGGTTCCTTGCTTCTATAGGTCCCCATGCTGTCACAGTACATCCGTGGTCCTTTTGCGTCCCCTGGTGTCAAAAGGAAGTCTTAGATTGTTAGCCTGCATTGGGTCACAATGGTTCCTAGCTTCTCTTAACCCCTGTGGTGTCACAATGCATTCCAAGCCCTTATAGGCCACTTGATGTCTCAATGAATCATTTGATTCTTGGACTCCATCGTCGCATAATTGTGCCAGGATTTAGTTGGGCCCCATGCTTTCACAATTCATCCCTGGCGCTTTTCGGCCCCCTGGTGTCACAAGGGATCATTAGATTGTTAGCCTGCATTGGGTCACAATGGATCCTTGCTTCTCTTAACCCCTGTAGTGTCACAATGCATCCCATGCCCTTTTAGGCCACTTGGTGTTACAATGAATCATTTGAGTCTTGGCCTCTATGGTGTCATAATGTTTCCATGTTTTTCTTGGGCCCCATGCTGTAACAATTCATCCCTGTCCCTTTTACAACACCTTGTGTCACAAGGGATCATTAGATTGTTAGCCTCCCTTGGGTCACAATGGTTCCTTGCTTCTTTTAACCCCTGTTGTGTCACAATGCATGCCATGCCCTTTTAGGCCACTTGATGTCACAATGAATCATTTGATTCTGGGCCTCCATGGTGTCATAATGGTTCCTTGTTTCTATTGGGCCCCATGCTGTCACAATTAATCCATGGCCCTTTTACGCCCCCTGGTGTCAAATGGGATCCTGGGATTATTAGCCTCCATTGGGTCACAATGGTTCCTTGCTTCTCTTAACCCCTGTGGTGTCACAATGCATTCCAAGCCCTTTTAGGCCACTGGGTCTTACAATGAATCATTTGATTCTTGGCCTCCATGGCGGCATAATAGATCCTTTCTTCTATTGGTCCCCATGCTGGAGCAATCCATTACTGGGCCTTTTACAACCCCTGGTGTCAAAAGGGATCATTAGATTGTTAGCCTGCATTGGGTCACAATGGTTCCTTGCTTCTCTTAACCCCTGTGGTGTCACAATGCACTCCAAGCCCTTTTAGGCCACTTGGTCTTACAATGAATCATTTGATTCTTGGCCTCCATGGTGGCATAATAGATCCTTGCTTCTATTGGTCCCGGTGCTGTAACAATCCATTACTGGGCCTTTTACAACCCCTGGTGTCAAAAGGGATCATTAGATTGTTAGCCTGCATTGGGTCACAATGGTTCCTTGCTTCTCTTAAGCCCTGTGGTGTCACAATGCATCCCATGTCCCTTTAGGCCACTTGATGTTACAATGAATCATTTGATCCTTGGCCTCTATGGTGACATAATGTTTCCATGTTTTTCTTGGGCCCCATGCTGTAACAATTCATCCCTGGCCCTTTTACAACACCTTGTGTTACAAGGGATCAGTAGATTGTTATCCTCCCTTGGGTCACAATGGATCCTTGCTTCTCTTAACCTCTGTGGTGTCACAATGCATCCCATGCCCTTTTATGCCACTTGATGTCACAATGAATCACTTGATTCTTGGCCTCCATGTTGGCATAATGGATCATTTCTTCTATTGGTCCCCGTGCTGTAAGAATCCATCACTGGGCCTTTTACAACCCCTGGTGTCAAACGGGATCATTAGATTGTTAGCCTCCATTGGGTCACAATGGTTCCTTGCTTCTCTTAGCCCCTGTGGTGTCACAATGCTTCCCATGCCCTTTTAGGCCACTTGATGTCACAAGGAATCATTTGATTCTTGGCCTCCATGGTGTCATAATGGTTCCTTGTTTCTATTGGGCCCCATGCTGTCACAATTCATCCCTGGCCCTTTTACGCCCCCTGGTGTCAAATGGGATCCTGGGATTATTAGCCTCCATTGGGTCACAATGGATCCTTGCTTCTCTTAACCCCTGTGGTGTCACAATGCATCCCATGCCCTTTTAGGCCACTTGATGTCACAATGAATCATTTGATTCTTGGCCTCCATGGTGGCATAATAGATCCTTCCTTCTATTGGTCCCCGAGCTGTAACAATTCATCCCTGGCCCTTTTTATACCCCCTTTAGTCAAAAGGGATTCTTAGATTGTTAACCTACATTGGGTCACAATGGTTCCTTGCTTCTCTTAACCTCTGTGGTGTCACAATGCATTCCAAGACCTTTTAGGCCACTTGGTCTTACAATGAACCATTTGATTCTTGGCCTTCATGGTGTCATAATGGTTCCTTGCTTCTATAGGTCCCCATGCTGTCACAGTACATCCGTGGTCCTTTTGCGTCCCCTGGTGTCAAAAGGAAGTCTTAGATTGTTAGCCTGCATTGGGTCACAATGGTTCCTAGCTTCTCTTAACCCCTGTGGTGTCACAATGCATTCCAAGCCCTTATAGGCCACTTGATGTCTCAATGAATCATTTGATTCTTGGACTCCATCGTCGCATAATTGTGCCAGGATTTAGTTGGGCCCCATGCTTTCACAATTCATCCCTGGCGCTTTTCGGCCCCCTGGTGTCACAAGGGATCATTAGATTGTTAGCCTGCATTGGGTCACAATGGATCCTTGCTTCTCTTAACCCCTGTAGTGTCACAATGCATCCCATGCCCTTTTAGGCCACTTGGTGTTACAATGAATCATTTGAGTCTTGGCCTCTATGGTGTCATAATGTTTCCATGTTTTTCTTGGGCCCCATGCTGTAACAATTCATCCCTGTCCCTTTTACAACACCTTGTGTCACAAGGGATCATTAGATTGTTAGCCTCCCTTGGGTCACAATGGTTCCTTGCTTCTTTTAACCCCTGTTGTGTCACAATGCATGCCATGCCCTTTTAGGCCACTTGATGTCACAATGAATCATTTGATTCTGGGCCTCCATGGTGTCATAATGGTTCCTTGTTTCTATTGGGCCCCATGCTGCCACAATTAATCCATGGCCCTTTTACGCCCCCTGGTGTCAAATGGGATCCTGGGATTATTAGCCTCCATTGGGTCACAATGGTTCCTTGCTTCTCTTAACCCCTGTGGTGTCACAATGCATTCCAAGCCCTTTTAGGCCACTGGGTCTTACAATGAATCATTTGATTCTTGGCCTCCATGGCGGCATAATAGATCCTTTCTTCTATTGGTCCCCATGCTGGAACAATCCATTACTGGGCCTTTTACAACCCCTGGTGTCAAAAGGGATCATTAGATTGTTAGCCTGCATTGGGTCACAATGGTTCCTTGCTTCTCTTAAGCCCTGTGGTGTCACAATGCATCCCATGTGCCTTTAGGCCACCTGGTGTTACTTGGAATCATTTGATCCTTGGCCTCTATGGTGACATAATGTTTCCATGTTTTTCTTGGGCCCCATGCTGTAACAATTCATCCCTGGCCCTATTACAACCCCTGGTGTCACAATGGATTATTAGATTGTTAGCCTGCATTGGGTCACAATGGTTCCTTGCTTCTCTTAAGCTCTGTGGTGTCACAATGCATCCCATGCCCTTTTTGGCCACTTGATGTCACAATGAATCATTTGATTCTTGGCCTCCATGGTGGCATAAGAGATCCTTTCTTCTATTGGTCCCCGTGCTGTAACAATCCATCACTGGGCCTTTTACAACCCCTGGTGTCAAAAGGGATCATTAGATTGTTAGCCTCCCTTGGGTCACAATGGTTCCTTGCTTCTTTTAACCCCTGTGGTGTCACAATGCTTCCCATGCCCTTTTAGGCCACTTGATGTCACAAGGAATCATTTGATTCTTGGCCTCCATGGTGTCATAATGGTTCCTTGTTTCTATTGGGCCCCATGCTGTCACAATTAATCCCTGGCCCTTTTACGCCCCCTGGTGTCAAATGGGATCCTGGGATTATTAGCCTCCATTGGGTCACAATGGATCCTTGCTTCTCTGTACCCCTGTGGTGTCACAATGCATCCCATGCCCTTTTAGGCCACTTGATGTCACAATGAATCATTTGATTCTGGGCCTCCATGGTGTCATAATGGTTCCTTGTTTCTATTTTCCCCATGCTGCCACAATTAATCCATGGCCCTTTTACGCCCCCTGGTGTCAAATGGGATCCTGGGATTATTAGCCTCCATTGGGTCACAATGGTTCCTTGCTTCTCTTAACCCCTGTGGTGTCACAATGCATTCCAAGCCCTTTTAGGCCACTGGGTCTTACAATGAATCATTTGATTCTTGGCCTCCATGGCGGCATAATAGATCCTTTCTTCTATTGGTCCCCATGCTGGAGCAATCCATTACTGGGCCTTTTACAACCCCTGGTGTCAAAAGGGATCATTAGATTGTTAGCCTGCATTGGGTCACAATGGTTCCTTGCTTCTCTTAAGCCCTGTGGTGTCACAATGCATCCCATGTCCCTTTTGGCCACTTGGTCTTACAATGAATCATTTGATCCTTGGCCTCTATGGTGACATAATGTTTCCATGTTTTTCTTGGGCCCCATGCTGTAACAATTCATCCCTGGCCCTTTTACAACACCTTGTGTTACAAGGGATCAGTAGATTGTTATCCTCCCTTGGGTCACAATGGATCCTTGCTTCTCTTAACCTCTGTGGTGTCACAATGCATCCCATGCCCTTTTATGCCACTTGATGTCACAATGAATCACTTGATTCTTGGCCTCCATGTTGGCATAATGGATCATTTCTTCTATTGGTCCCCGTGCTGTAAGGATCCATCACTGGGCCTTTTACAACCCCTGGTGTCAAACGGGATCATTAGATTGTTAGCCTCCATTGGGTCACAATGGTTCCTTGCTTCTCTTAGCCCCTGTGGTGTCACAATGCTTCCCATGCCCTTTTAGGCCACTTGATGTCACAAGGAATCAATTGATTCTTGGCCTCCATGGTGTCATAATGGTTCCTTGTTTCTATTGGGCCCCATGCTGTCACAATTAATCCCTGGCCCTTTTACGCCCCCTGGTGTCAAATGGGATCCTGGGATTATTAGCCTCCATTGGGTCACAATGGATCCTTGCTTCTCTTAACCCCTGTGGTGTCACAATGCATCCCATGCACTTTTAGGCCACTTGATGTCACAATGAATCATTTGATTCTTGGCCTCCATGGTGGCATAATAGATCCTTGCTTCTATTGGTCCCCGTGCTGTAACAATCCATCCCTGGCCCTTTTTATACCCCCTTTAGTCAAAAGGGATTCTTAGATTGTTAACCTACATTGGGTCACAATGGTTCCTTGCTTCTCTTAACCTCTGTGGTGTCACAATGCATTCCAAGCACTTTTAGGCCACTTGGTCTTACAATGAACAATTTGATTCTTGGCCTCCATGGTGCCATAATTGTACCAGGTTTTAATTGGGCCCCATGCTTTCACAATTCATCCCTGGCCCTTTTAGGCCCATTGGTGTCACAAGGGATCATTAGATTGTTAGCCTGCATTGGGTCACAATGGTTCCTTGCTTCTCTTAACCCCTGTGGTGTCACAATGCAAACCCATGCCCTTTTAGGCCACACGATGTCACAATGAATTATTTGTTTCTTGGCCTCCATGGTGGCATAATAGTTCCTTGCTTCTATTGGTCCCTGTGCTGTAACAATTCATCCCTGGATCTTTTAGGCCCATTGGTGAAACAAGGGATCATTAGATTGTTAGCCTGCAGTGGGTTACAATGGATCCTTGCTTCTCTTAACCTCCGTGGTGTCACAATGCATGCCATGCCCTTTTAGGCCACTTGATGTCACAATGAATCATTTGATTCTTGGCCTCCATGGTGGCATAATATATCCTTGCTTCTATTGGTGCCCGTGCTGTAACAATCCATCCCTGGCCCTTTTTATACCCCCTGGTGCCACAAGGGATCATTAGATTGTTAGCCTGCATTGGGTCACAATGGTTCCTTGCTTCTCTTAACTCCTGTGGTGTCACAATGCATTCCAAGCCCTTTTAGGCCACTTGGTGTTACAATGAATCATTTGATTCTTGGCCTCCATAGTGGCATAATAGATCCTTGCTTCTATAGGTCCCCGTGCTGTAACAATCCATCCCTGGCCCTTTTTATACCCCCTGGTGCCACAAGGGATCATTAGATTGTTAGCCTGCATTGGGTCACAATGGTTCCTTGCTTCTCTTAACCCCTGAGGTGTCACAATGCATCCCATGCCCTTTTAGGCCACTTGGTGCTACAATGAATCATTTGAGTCTTGGCCTCTATGGTGTCATAATATTTCCATGATTTATTGTGCCCCATGCTTTCACAATTCATCCCTGGCCCTATTACAACCCCTGGTGTCACGATGGATCTTTAGATTGTCAGCCTGCATTGTGTCACAAGGGTTCCTTGCTTCTCTTAACCTCTGTGGTGTCACAATGCATCCCATGCCCTTTTAGGCCACTTGATGTCAAAATCAATCATTTTATTCTTGGCCTCCATGGTGGCATAATGGTTCCTTGTTTCTATTGGGCCCCATGCTGTCACAATTCATTCCAGGATGTTTTACGCCCCCTGGTGTCAAGTGGGATCCTGGGATTATTAGTCTCCATTGGGTAACAATGGATCCTTGCTTCTCATAACCCCTGTGCTGTCAAAATGCATCCCATGCCTTTTTAGGCCACTTGATGTCACAATGAATCATTTGATTCTTGGCCTCCATGGTGGCATAAGAGATCCTTGCTTCTATTGGTCCCCGTGCTCTAACA
Source organism: Cinclus cinclus (assembly GCF_963662255.1). Classification (NCBI taxonomy): domain Eukaryota; kingdom Metazoa; phylum Chordata; class Aves; order Passeriformes; family Cinclidae; genus Cinclus; species Cinclus cinclus. Next base: position 726,305 of record NW_026912246.1, on the reverse strand, counting down.
GTCCATCACTGGCCCTTTTTATATCCCCTGGTGCCACAAGGGATCATTAGATTGTTAGCCTGCATTGGGTCACAATGGTTCCTTGTTTCTCTTAACCTCAGTGGTGTCACAATGCATCCCATGCCCTTTTAGGCCGCTTGGTGTTACAATGAATCATTTGATTCTGGGCCTCCATGGTGGCATAATATTTCCATGTTTTTATTGTGCCCCATGCTTTCACAATTCATCCCTGGCCCTATTACAACCCCTGGTGTTACAATGGATCATTAGATTGTTAGCCTCCATTGGGTCACAATGGTTCCTTGCTTCTCTTAACCCCTGTGGTGTCACAATGCATCCCATGCCCTTTTAGGCCACTTGATGTCACAATGAATTATTTGATTCTTGGCCTCCATGGTGGCATAATAGATCCTTGCTTCTATTGGTCCCCGTGCTGCAACAATCCATCCCTGGCAATTTTTATAACCCCTGGTGCCACAAGGGATCATTAGATTGTTAGCCTCCATTGGGTCACAATGTTTCCTTGATTCTCTTAACCTCTGTGGTGTCACAATGCATTCCAAGCCCTTTTAGGCCACTTGATGTCACAATGAATCATTTGATTCTTGGCCTCCATGGTGTCATAATAGATCCTTGCTTCTATAGGTCCCCATGCTGTCTCAGTTCATCCGTGGTCCTTTTGAGCCCCCTGGGGTCAAAAGGGATTCGTAGATTGTTAGCCAGCTTTTGGTCACAATGGTTACTTGCTTCTCTTAACCCCTGAGGTGCCACAATGCATCCCATGCCCTTTTAGGCCACTTGGTGTTACAATGAATCATTTGATTCTTGGCCTCCATGGTGGCATAATAGATCCTTGCTTCTATTGGTCCCCGTGCTGTAACAATCCATTACTGGGCCTTTTTATACCCTCTGGTGCCAGAAGGGGTCATTAGATTGTTAGCCTCCCTTGGGTAAACAATGGTTCCTTGATTCTCATAACCTCTGAGGTGGCACAATGCATCCCATGCCCTTTTAGGCCACTTGATGTCACAATGAATTATTTGATTCTTGGCCTCCATGGTGGCATAATAGATCCTTGCTTCTATTGGTCCCCGTGCTGTAACAATCCATCCTTGGCAATTTTTATAACCCCTGGTGCCACAAGGGATCATTAGATTGTTAGCCTCCATTGGGTCACAATGTTTCCTTGCTTCTCTTAACCTCTGTGGTGTCACAATGCATTCCAAGCCCTTTTAGGCCACTTGATGTCACAATGAATCATTTGATTCTTGGCCTCCATGGTGTCATAATAGATCCTTGCTTCTATAGGTCCCCACGCTGTCACAGTTCATCCGTGGTCCTTTTGCGCGCCCTGGTGTCAAAAGGAATTCTTCGATTGTTAGCCTGCATTGGGTCACAATGGTTCCTTGCTTCTCTTAACCCCTGAGGTGTCACAATGCATCCCATGCCCTTTTAGGCCACTTGATGTCACAATGAATCATTTGATTCTTGGCCTACATGGTGGCATAATAGATCTTTGCTTCTATTGGGCCCCATGCTTTCACAATTCATCCCTGGCCCTTTTACAACACCTTGAGTGACAAGGGATCATTAGATTTTTAGCCTGCATTGGGTCGCAATGGTTCCTTGTTTCTCTTAACCTCAGTGGTGTCACAATGCATCCCATGCCCTTTTAGGCCACTTGGTGTTACAATGAATCATTTGATTCTTGGCCTCCATGGTGGCATAATATTTCCATGTTTTTATTGTGCCCCATGCTTTCACAATTCATCCCTGGCCCTATTACAACCCCTGGTGTCTCAATGGATCATTAGATTTTTAGCCTGCATTGGGTCACAATGGTTCCTTGCTTCTCTTAACCCCTGTGGGGTCACAATGCATCCCATGCCCTTTTAGGCCACTTGGTGTTACTATGAATCATTTGATTCTTGGCCTCCATGGTGGCATAATGTTTCCATGTTTTTATTGTGGCCCATGCTTTCACAATTGATCCTTGGCCCTTTTACAACACCTTGTGTGACAAGGGATCATTAGATTGTTAGCCTCCCTTGGGTCACAATGGTTCCTTGCTTCTCTTAACCCCTGTGGTGTCACAATGCATCCCATGACTTTTAGGCCACTTGATGTCTCAATGAATCATTTGATTCTTGGCCTCCATGGTGGCATAATATATCCTTTCTTCTATTGGTCCCCGTGCTGTCACAATACATCCCTGGCCCTTTTTATACACACTGGGGTCACAAGGGATCATTAGATTGTTAGCCTGCATTGGGTCACAATGGTTCCTTGCTTCTCTTAACCTCTGTGGTGTCACAATGCATTCCAAGACCTTTTAGGCCACTTGGTGTTTCAATGAATCATTTGAGTCTTGGCCTCCATGGTGGCATAATTGTACCAGGTTTTAATTTGGCCCCATTATTTCACAATTCATCCCTGGCCCTTTTAGGCCCATTGGTGTCACAAGAGTTCATTAGATTGTTAGCCTCCCTTGGGTATCAATGGATCCTTGCTTCTCTTAAACTCTGTGGTGTCACAATGCATCCCATGCCCTTTTAGGCCACTTGATGTCACAATGAATCATTTGATTCTTGGCCTTCATGGTGTCATAATAGATCCTTGCTTCTATAGGTCCCCATGCTGTCACAGTTCATTCCTTCCCCTATTACAACCCCTGGTGTCACAATGGATCATTAGATTGTTAGCCTGCATTGGGTCACAATGGTTCCTTGCTTCTCTTAACCTCTGTGGTGTCACAATGCATCCCATGACCTTTTAGGCCACTTGATGTCACAATGAATCATTTGATTCTTGGCCTCCATGGTGTCATAATGGTTCCTTGTTTCTACTGGGCCCCATGCTGTCACAATTCATCCCTGTCCCTTTTACACCCCCTGGTGTCAAGTGGGATCCTGGGGTTATTACTCTCCATTGGGTCACAATGTATCCTTGCTTGTCTTAATCCCTGTGCTGTCACAATGCATCCCATGAACTTTTAGGCCACTTGATGTCACAATGAATTATTTGATTCTTGGCCTCCATGGTGGCATAATATATCCTTGCTTCTATTGGTCCCCGTGCTGTAACAATCCATCCCTGGCAATTTTTATACCCCCTGGTGCCACACGGGATCATTAGATTGTTAGCCTGCATTGGGTCACAAAGGTTCCTTGCTTCTCTTAACCTCTGTGGTGTCACAATGCATTCCAAGCCCTTTTAGGCCACTTGATGTCACAATGAATCATTTGAGTCTTGGCCTCTATGGTGTCATAATATTTCCATGCTTTTATTTTGCCCCATGCTTTCACAATTCATCCTTGGCCCTTTTAGAAAACCTTGTGTGACAAGGGACCATTAGATTGTTAGCCTGCATTGGGTCACAATTGTTCCTTGCGTCTCTTAAACTCTGTGGTGTCACAATGCATTCCAAGCCCTTTTAGGCCACTTGGCCTTACAATGAACCATTTGATTCTTGGACTTCATGGTGTCATAATAGATCCTTAATTATATAGGTCCCCATGCTGTCACAGTTCATCCGTGGTCCTTTTACGTCCCCTGGTGTCAAAAGGGATTCTTAGATTGTTAGCCTGCATTGGGTCACAATGGTTCCTTGCGTCTCTTAAACTCTGTGGTGTCACAATGCATTCCAAGGCCTTTTAGGCCACTTGGCCTTACAATGAACCATTTGATTCTTGGACTTCATGGTGTCATAATGGTTCCTTACTTCTATAGGTCCCCATGCTGTCACAATTCATCCCTGGCCCTTTTAGGCTCCCTGATGTCAAATGGGATCCTGGGATTATTACTCTCCATTGGGTCACAATGGATCCTTGCTTCTCTTAACCCCTGTGCTGTCACAATGCATCCCATGAACTTTTAGGCCACTTGTTGTCACAATGAATTATTTGATTCTTTGCCTCCATGGTGGCATAATATATCCTTGCTTCTATTGGTCCCCGTGCTGTAACAATCCACCCCTGCAATTTTTATAACCCCTGGTGCCACAAGGGCTCATTAGATTGTTAGCCTGCATTGGGTCACAATGGTTCCTTGCTTCTCTTAACCTCTGTGGTGTCACAATGCATTCCAAGCCCTTTTAGGCCACTTGATGACACAATGAATCATTTGATTCTTGTCCTTCTTGGTGTCATAATAGATCCTTGCTTCTATAGGTCCCCATGCTGTCACAGTTCATCCGTGGTCCTTTTGTGCCCCCTGGTGTCAAAAGGGATTCTTAGATTGTTAGCCTGCATTGGATCACAATGTTTCCTTGCTTCTCTTAGCCCCTGTGGCGTCACAATTCACTCCATGCCCTTTTAGGCCACTTGATGTCACAATGAATCATTTAATTCTTGGCCCCCATGGTGTCATAATGGTTCCTTGTTTCTATTGGGCCCCATGCTGTCACAATACATCCCTGTCCTTTTTACACCCCCTGGTGTCAAATGGGATCCTGGGATTATTACTCTCCATTGGGTCACAATGGATCCTTGCTTCTCTTAACCCCTGTGCTGTCACAATGCATCCCATGAACTTTTAGGCCACTTGATGTCACAATGAATCATTTGAGCCCTGGCCTCCATGGTGGCATAATATATCCTTGCTTCTATTGGTCCCCGTGCTGTAATAATCCACCCCTGCAATTTTTATACCCCCTGGTGCCACAAGGGATCATTAGATTGTTAGCCTGCATTGGATCACAATGGATCCTTGCTTCTCTTAGTCCCTGTGATGTCACAATGCATTCCATGCCCGTTTAGGCCACTTGATGTCACAATGAATCATTTGAGTCTTGGCCTCTATGTTGTCATAATGTTTCCATGTTTTTATTGTGCCCCATGCTTTCACAATTCATCCCTGGCCCTTTTAGAACACCTTGTGTGACAAGGGACCATGAGATTGTTAGCCTGCATTGGGTCACAATGGTTCCTTGCGTCTCTTAAACTCTGTGGTGTCACAATGAATTCCAAGCCCTTTTAGGCCACTTGATATCAAAATGAATCATTTGATTCTTGGCCTCCATGGTGTCATAATGGTTCCTTGTTTCTACTGGGCCCCATACTGTCACAATACATCCCTGTTCCTTTTACACCCCCTGGTGTCAAATGGCATCCTGGGATTATTACTCTCCATTGGGTCACAATGGATCCTTGCTTCTCTTAACCCCTGTGCTGTCACAATGCATCCCATGCCCTTTTAGGCCACTTGATGTCACAATGAATTATTTGATTCCTGGATTCCATGGTGGCATAATATATCCTTGCTTCTATTGTTCCCCGTGCTGTAATAATCCATCCCTGCAATTTTTATACCCCCTGGTGCCACAAGGGATCATTAGATTGTTAGCCTGCATTGGGTCACAATGGTTCCTTGCTTCTCTTAACCTCTGTGGTGTCACAATGCATCCCATGCCCTTTTAGGCCCCTTGGTGTTACAATGAATCATTTGAGCCCTGGCCTCCATGGTGGCATAATATATCCTTGCTTCTATTGGTCCCCGTGCTGTAACAATTCATCCCTGGCCCTATTACAACCCCCTGGTGTCACAATGGATCATTAGATTATTAGCCTCCATTGGGTCACAATGGTTCCTTGCTTCTCTTAACCTCTGTGGTGTCAGAATGCATTCCAAGCCCTTTTAGGCCACTTGATGTCACAATGAATCATTTGATTCGTGGCCTTCATGGTGTCATAATAGATCCTTGCTTCTATAGGTCCCCATGCTGTCACAGTTCATCCGTGGTCCTTTTGCACCCCCTGGTGTCAAAAGGGATTCTTAGATTGTTAGCCTGCATTGGATCACAATGTTTCCTTGCTTCTCTTAGCCCCTGTGGTGTCACAATGCACTCCATGCCCTTTTAGGCCACTTGATTTCACAATGAATCATTTAATTCTTGGCCTCTATGGTGTCATAATGGTTCCTTGTGTCTACTGGGCCCCATGCTGTCACAATTCATTCCTGTCCCTTTTAAACCCCCTGGTGTCAAATGGGATCCTGGGATTATTACTCTCCATTGGGTCACAATGGTTCCTTGCTTCTCTTAACCTCTGTGGTGTCACAATGCATCCCATGCCCTTTTAGGCCACTTGGTGTTACAATGAATCATTTGATTCTTGGCCTCTATGGTGTCATAATGTTTCCATGTTTTTATTGTGCCCCAAGCTTTCACAATTCATCCCTGGCCCTTTTACAACACCTTGTGTGACAAGGGATCATTAGATTGTTAGCCTGCATTGGGTCACAATGGTTCCTTGCTTCTCTTAACCTCTGTGGTGTTACAATGCATTCCAAGCCCTTTTAGGCCACTTGATGTCACAATGAATCATTTGAGTCTTGGCCTCTATGGTGTCATAATATTTCCATGTTTTTATTGTGCCCCATGCTTTCACAATTCATCCCTGGCCCTATTACAACCCCTGGTGTCACAATGGATCATTAGATTGTTAGCCTGCATTGGATCACAATGGATCCTTGCTTCTCTTAGTCCCTGTGATGTCACAATGCATTCCATGCCCGTTTAGGCCACTTGATGTCACAATGAATCATTTGAGTCTTGGCCTCTATGTTGTCATAATGTTTCCATGTTTTTATTGTGCCCCATGCTTTCACAATTCATCCCTGGCCCTTTTAGAACACCTTGTGTGACAAGGGACCATGAGATTGTTAGCCTGCATTGGGTCACAATGGTTCCTTGCGTCTCTTAAACTCTGTGGTGTCACAATGAATTCCAAGCCCTTTTAGGCCACTTGATATCAAAATGAATCATTTGATTCTTGGCCTCCATGGTGTCATAATGGTTCCTTGTTTCTACTGGGCCCCATACTGTCACAATACATCCCTGTTCCTTTTACACCCCCTGGTGTCAAATGGCATCCTGGGATTATTACTCTCCATTGGGTCACAATGGATCCTTGCTTCTCTTAACCCCTGTGCTGTCACAATGCATCCCATGCCCTTTTAGGCCACTTGATGTCACAATGAATTATTTGATTCCTGGATTCCATGGTGGCATAATATATCCTTGCTTCTATTGTTCCCCGTGCTGTAATAATCCATCCCTGCAATTTTTATACCCCCTGGTGCCACAAGGGATCATTAGATTGTTAGCCTGCATTGGGTCACAATGGTTCCTTGCTTCTCTTAACCTCTGTGGTGTCACAATGCATCCCATGCCCTTTTAGGCCCCTTGGTGTTACAATGAATCATTTGAGCCCTGGCCTCCATGGTGGCATAATATATCCTTGCTTCTATTGGTCCCCGTGCTGTAACAATTCATCCCTGGCCCTATTACAACCCCCTGGTGTCACAATGGATCATTAGATTATTAGCCTCCATTGGGTCACAATGGTTCCTTGCTTCTCTTAACCTCTGTGGTGTCAGAATGCATTCCAAGCACTTTTAGGCCACTTGATGTCACAATGAATCATTTGATTCGTGGCCTTCATGGTGTCATAATAGATCCTTGCTTCTATAGGTCCCCATGCTGTCACAGTTCATCCGTGGTCCTTTTGCACCCCCTGGTGTCAAAAGGGATTCTTAGATTGTTAGCCTGCATTGGATCACAATGTTTCCTTGCTTCTCTTAGCCCCTGTGGTGTCACAATGCACTCCATGCCCTTTTAGGCCACTTGATTTCACAATGAATCATTTAATTCTTGGCCTCTATGGTGTCATAATGGTTCCTTGTGTCTACTGGGCCCCATGCTGTCACAATTCATTCCTGTCCCTTTTAAACCCCCTGGTGTCAAATGGGATCCTGGGATTATTACTCTCCATTGGGTCACAATGGTTCCTTGCTTCTCTTAACCTCTGTGGTGTCACAATGCATCCCATGCCCTTTTAGGCCACTTGGTGTTACAATGAATCATTTGATTCTTGGCCTCTATGGTGTCATAATGTTTCCATGTTTTTATTGTGCCCCAAGCTTTCACAATTCATCCCTGGCCCTTTTACAACACCTTGTGTGACAAGGGATCATTAGATTGTTAGCCTGCATTGGGTCACAATGGTTCCTTGCTTCTCTTAACCTCTGTGGTGTTACAATGCATTCCAAGCCCTTTTAGGCCACTTGATGTCACAATGAATCATTTGAGTCTTGGCCTCTATGGTGTCATAATATTTCCATGTTTTTATTGTGCCCCATGCTTTCACAATTCATCCCTGGCCCTATTACAACCCCTGGTGTCACAATGGATCATTAGATTGTTAGCCTCCATTGGGTCACAATGGTTCCTTGCTTCTCTTAACCTCTCTGGTGTCACAATGCATTCCAAGCCCTTTTAGACCACTTGATGCCACAATGAATTATTTGATTCTTGGCCTCCATGGTGGCATAATATATCCTTTCTTCTATTGGTCCCCGTGCTGTAACAATCCATCCCTGGCCCTTTTTATACCCCCTGGTGACACAAGGGATCATTAGATTGTTAGCCTCCATTGGGTCTCATTGGTTCCTTGCTTCTCTTAACCCCTGTGGTGTCACAATGCATTCCAAGCCCTTTTAGGCCACTTGATGTCACAATGAATCATTTGATTCGTGGCCTTCATGGTGTCATAATAGATCCTTGCTTCTATAGGTCCCCAAGCTCTCACAGCTCATCCGTTGTCCTTTTGCTCCCCCTGGTGTCAAATGGGATTCTTATATTGTTAGCCTGCATTGGGTCACAATGGTTCCTTGCTTCTCTTAACCTCTGTGGTGTCACAATGCATTCCAAGCCCTTTTAGGCCACTTGGCCTTACAATGAACCATTTGATTCTTGGACTTCATGGTGTCATAATGGTTCCTTGCTTCTATAGGTCCCCATGCTGTCAAAATTCATCCCTGGCCCTTTTACGCCCCCTTGTGTCAAAAGGGATTCTTAGATTGTTAGCCTGCATTGGGTCACAATGGATCCTTGCTTCTCTTAACCCCTGTGCTGTCACAATGCATCCCATGACCTTTTAGGCCACTTGGTGTTACAATGAATCATTTGATTCTTGGCCTCTATGGTGACATAATGCTTCCATGTTTTTATTGGGCCCCATGCTTTCACAATTCATCCCTGGCCCTTTTACAACACCTTGTGTGACAAGGGATCATTAGATTGTTAGCCTCCATTGGGTCACAATGGTTCCTTGCTTCTCTTAACCTCTGTGGTGTCACAATGCATCCCATGCCCTTTTAAGCCACTTGATGTCATAATGAATCATTTGATTCTTGGCCTCCATGGTGTCATAATGGTTCCTTGTTTCTATTGGGCCCCATGCTTTCACAATTCATCCCTGGCCCTTTTACGCCCCCTGGTGTCAAATGGGATCCTGGGATTATTACTCTCCATTGGGTCACAATGGATCCTTGCTTCTCTTAACCCCTGTGGTGTCACAATGCATCCCATGCCCTTTTAGGCCACTTGATGTCACAATGAATCATTTGATTCTTGGCCTCCATGGTGGCATAATAGATCCTTGCTTCTATTGGTCCCCGTGCTGTAACAATCCATTACTGGGCCTTTTTATACCCCCTGGTGCCACAAGGGGTCATTAGATTGTTAGCCTCCCTTGGGTAAACAATGGTTCCTTGATTCTCATAACCTCTGAGGTGGCACAATGCATCCCATGCCCTTTTAGGCCACTTGATGTCACAATGAATTATTTGATTCTTGGCCTCCATGGTGGCATAATAGATCCTTGCTTCTATTGGTCCCCGTGCTGTAACAATCCATCCTTGGCAATTTTTATAACCCCTGGTGCCACAAGGGATCATTAGATTGTTAGCCTCCATTGGGTCACAATGTTTCCTTGCTTCTCTTAACCTCTGTGGTGTCACAATGCATTCCAAGCCCTTTTAGGCCACTTGATGTCACAATGAATCATTTGATTCTTGGCCTCCATGGTGTCATAATAGATCCTTGCTTCTATAGGTCCCCACGCTGTCACAGTTCATCCGTGGTCCTTTTGCGCGCCCTGGTGTCAAAAGGAATTCTTCGATTGTTAGCCTGCATTGCGTCACAATGGTTCCTTGCTTCTCTTAACCCCTGAGGTGTCACAATGCATCCCATGCCCTTTTAGGCCACTTGATGTCACAATGAATCATTTGATTCTTGGCCTCCATGGTGGCATAATAGATCTTTGCTTCTATTGGGCCCCATGCTTTCACAATTCATCCCTGGCCCTTTTACAACACCTTGAGTGACAAGGGATCATTAGATTTTTAGCCTGCATTGGGTCACAATGGTTCCTTGTTTCTCTTAACCTCAGTGGTGTCACAATGCATCCCATGCCCTTTTAGGCCACTTGGTGTTACAATGAATCATTTGATTCTTGGCCTCCATGGTGGCATAATATTTCCATGTTTTTATTGTGCCCCATGCTTTCACAATTCATCCCTGGCCCTATTACAACCCCTGGTGTCTCAATGGATCATTAGATTTTTAGCCTGCATTGGGTCACAATGGTTCCTTGCTTCTCTTAACCCCTGTGGTGTCACAATGCATCCCATGCCCTTTTAGGCCACTTGATGTCACAATGAATCATTTGATTTTTGCCCTCTATGGTGTCATAAAATTTCCATGTTTTTATTGTGCCCCAAGCTTTCACAATTCATCCCTGGCCCTATTACAACCCCTGGTTTCACAATGGATCATTGGATTGTTAGCTTCCTTTGGGCCACAATTGTTCCTTGCTTCTCTTAACCCCTGTGCAGTCACAATGCATCCCATGCCCTTTTAGGCCACTTGGTGTTACTATGAATCATTTGATTCTTGGCCTCCATGGTGGCATAATGTTTCCATGTTTTTATTGTGGCCCATGCTTTCACAATTGATCCTTGGCCCTTTTACAACACCTTGTGTGACAAGGGATCATTAGATTGTTAGCCTCCCTTGGGTCACAATGGTTCCTTGCTTCTCTTAACCCCTGTGGTGTCACAATGCATCCCATGACTTTTAGGCCACTTGATGTCTCAATGAATCATTTGATTCTTGGCCTCCATGGTGGCATAATATATCCTTTCTTCTATTGGTCCCCGTGCTGTCACAATACATCCCTGGCCCTTTTTATACACACTGGGGTCACAAGGGATCATTAGATTGTTAGCCTGCATTGGGTCACAATGGTTCCTTGCTTCTCTTAACCTCTGTGGTGTCACAATGCATTCCAAGACCTTTTAGGCCACTTGGTGTTTCAATGAATCATTTGAGTCTTGGCCTCCATGGTGGCATAATTGTACCAGGTTTTAATTTGGCCCCATTATTTCACAATTCATCCCTGGCCCTTTTAGGCCCATTGGTGTCACAAGAGTTCATTAGATTGTTAGCCTCCCTTGGGTATCAATGGATCCTTGCTTCTCTTAAACTCTGTGGTGTCACAATGCATCCCATGCCCTTTTAGGCCACTTGATGTCACAATGAATCATTTGATTCTTGGCCTTCATGGTGTCATAATAGATCCTTGCTTCTATAGGTCCCCATGCTGTCACAGTTCATTCCTTCCCCTATTACAACCCCTGGTGTCACAATGGATCATTAGATTGTTAGCCTGCATTGGGTCACAATGGTTCCTTGCTTCTCTTAACCTCTGTGGTGTCACAATGCATCCCATGACCTTTTAGGCCACTTGATGTCACAATGAATCATTTGATTCTTGGCCTCCATGGTGTCATAATGGTTCCTTGTTTCTACTGGGCCCCATGCTGTCACAATTCATCCCTGTCCCTTTTACACCCCCTGGTGTCAAATGGGATCCTGGGATTATTACTCTCCATTGGGTCACAATGTATCCTTGCTTGTCTTAATCCCTGTGCTGTCACAATGCATCCCATGAACTTTTAGGCCACTTGATGTCACAATGAATTATTTGATTCTTGGCCTCCATGGTGGCATAATATATCCTTGCTTCTATTGTTCCCCGTGCTGTAACAATCCATCCCTGGCAATTTTTATACCCCCTGGTGCCACACGGGATCATTAGATTGTTAGCCTGCATTGGGTCACAATGGTTCCTTGCTTCTCTTAACCTCTGTGGTGTCACAATGCATTCCAAGACCTTTTAGGCCACTTGGTGTTTCAATGAATCATTTGAGTCTTGGCCTCCATGGTGGCATAATTGTACCAGGTTTTAATTTGGCCCCATTATTTCACAATTCATCCCTGGCCCTTTTAGGCCCATTGGTGTCACAAGAGTTCATTAGATTGTTAGCCTCCCTTGGGTATCAATGGATCCTTGCTTCTCTTAAACTCTGTGGTGTCACAATGCATCCCATGCCCTTTTAGGCCACTTGATGTCACAATGAATCATTTGATTCTTGGCCTTCATGGTGTCATAATAGATCCTTGCTTCTATAGGTCCCCATGCTGTCACAGTTCATTCCTTCCCCTATTACAACCCCTGGTGTCACAATGGATCATTAGATTGTTAGCCTGCATTGGGTCACAATGGTTCCTTGCTTCTCTTAACCTCTGTGGTGTCACAATGCATCCCATGACCTTTTAGGCCACTTGATGTCACAATGAATCATTTGATTCTTGGCCTCCATGGTGTCATAATGGTTCCTTGTTTCTACTGGGCCCCATGCTGTCACAATTCATCCCTGTCCCTTTTACACCCCCTGGTGTCAAATGGGATCCTGGGATTATTACTCTCCATTGGGTCACAATGTATCCTTGCTTGTCTTAATCCCTGTGCTGTCACAATGCATCCCATGAACTTTTAGGCCACTTGATGTCACAATGAATTATTTGATTCTTGGCCTCCATGGTGGCATAATATATCCTTGCTTCTATTGTTCCCCGTGCTGTAACAATCCATCCCTGGCAATTTTTATACCCCCTGGTGCCACACGGGATCATTAGATTGTTAGCCTCCATTGGGTCACAATGGTTCCTTGCTTCTCTTAACCTCTGTGGTGTCACAATGCATTCCAAGCCCTTTTAGGCCACTTGATGTCACAATGAATCATTTGAGTCTTGGCCTCTATGGTGTCATAATATTTCCATGCTTTTATTTTGCCCCATGCTTTCACAATTCATCCTTGGCCCTTTTAGAAAACCTTGTGTGCCAAGGGACCATTAGATTGTTAGCCTGCATTGGGTCACAATTGTTCCTTGCGTCTCTTAAACTCTGTGGTGTCACAATGCATTCCAAGCCCTTTTAGGCCACTTGGTGTTTCAATGAACCATTTGATTCTTGGACTTCATGGTGTCATAATAGATCCTTAATTATATAGGTCCCCATGCTGTCACAGTTCATCCGTGGTCCTTTTACGTCCCCTGGTGTCAAAAGGGATTCTTAGATTGTTAGCCTGCATTGGGTCACAATGGTTCCTTGCGTCTCTTAAACTCTGTGGTGTCACAATGCATTCCAAGGCCTTTTAGGCCACTTGGCCTTACAATGAACCATTTGATTCTTGGACTTCATGGTGTCATAATGGTTCCTTACTTCTATAGGTCCCCATGCTGTCACAATTCATCCCTGGCCCTTTTAGGCTCCCTGATGTCAAATGGGATCCTGGGATTATTACTCTCCATTGGGTCACAATGGATCCTTGCTTCTCTTAACCCCTGTGCTGTCACAATGCATCCCATGAACTTTTAGGCCACTTGTTGTCACAATGAATTATTTGATTCTTTGCCTCCATGGTGGCATAATATATCCTTGCTTCTATTGGTCCCCGTGCTGTAACAATCCACCCCTGCAATTTTTATAACCCCTGGTGCCACAAGGGCTCATTAGATTGTTAGCCTGCATTGGGTCACAATGGTTCCTTGCTTCTCTTAACCTCTGTGGTGTCACAATGCATTCCAAGCCCTTTTAGGCCACTTGATGACACAATGAATCATTTGATTCTTGTCCTTCTTGGTGTCATAATAGATCCTTGCTTCTATAGGTCCCCATGCTGTCACAGTTCATCCGTGGTCCTTTTGTGCCCCCTGGTGTCAAAAGGGATTCTTAGATTGTTAGCCTGCATTGGATCACAATGTTTCCTTGCTTCTCTTAGCCCCTGTGGCGTCACAATTCACTCCATGCCCTTTTAGGCCACTTGATGTCACAATGAATCATTTAATTCTTGGCCCCCATGGTGTCATAATGGTTCCTTGTTTCTATTGGGCCCCATGCTGTCACAATACATCCCTGTCCTTTTTACACCCCCTGGTGTCAAATGGGATCCTGGGATTATTACTCTCCATTGGGTCACAATGGATCCTTGCTTCTCTTAACCCCTGTGCTGTCACAATGCATCCCATGAACTTTTAGGCCACTTGATGTCACAATGAATTATTTGATTCTTGGCCTCCATGGTGGCATAATATATCCTTGCTTCTATTGGTCCCCGTGCTGTAATAATCCATCCCTGCAATTTTTATACCCCCTGGTGCCACAAGGGATCATTAGATTGTTAGCCTGCATTGGGTCACAATGGATCCTTGCTTCTCTTAGTCCCTGTGATGTCACAATGCATTCCATGCCCGTTTAGGCCACTTGATGTCACAATGAATCATTTGAGTCTTGGCCTCTATGTTGTCATAATGTTTCCATGTTTTTATTGTGCCCCATGCTTTCACAATTCATCCCTGGCCCTTTTAGAACACCTTGTGTGACAAGGGACCATTAGATTGTTAGCCTGCATTGGGTCACAATGGTTCCTTGCGTCTCTTAAACTCTGTGGTGTCACAATGAATTCCAAGCCCTTTTAGGCCACTTGATATCAAAATGAATCATTTGATTCTTGGCCTCCATGGTGTCATAATGGTTCCTTGTTTCTACTGGGCCCCATACTGTCACAATACATCCCTGTTCCTTTTACACCCCCTGGTGTCAAATGGCATCCTGGGATTATTACTCTCCATTGGGTCACAATGGATCCTTGCTTCTCTTAACCCCTGTGCTGTCACAATGCATCCCATGCCCTTTTAGGCCACTTGATGTCACAGTGAATTATTTGATTCCTGGATTCCATGGTGGCATAATATATCCTTGCTTCTATTGTTCCCCGTGCTGTAATAATCCATCCCTGCAATTTTTATACCCCCTGGTGCCACAAGGGATCATTAGATTGTTAGCCTGCATTGGGTCACAATGGTTCCTTGCTTCTCTTAACCTCTGTGGTGTCACAATGCATCCCATGCCCTTTTAGGCCCCTTGGTGTTACAATGAATCATTTGAGCCCTGGCCTCCATGGTGGCATAATATATCCTTGCTTCTATTGGTCCCCGTGCTGTAACAATTCATCCCTGGCCCTATTACAACCCCCTGGTGTCACAATGGATCATTAGATTATTAGCCTCCATTGGGTCACAATGGTTCCTTGCTTCTCTTAACCTCTGTGGTGTCAGAATGCATTCCAAGCCCTTTTAGGCCACTTGATGTCACAATGAATCATTTGATTTGTGGCCTTCATGGTGTCATAATAGATCCTTGCTTCTATAGGTCCCCATGCTGTCACAGTTCATTCCTTCCCCTATTACAACCCCTGGTGTCACAATGGATCATTAGATTGTTAGCCTGCATTGGGTCACAATGGTTCCTTGCTTCTCTTAACCTCTGTGGTGTCACAATGCATCCCATGACCTTTTAGGCCACTTGATGTCACAATGAATCATTTGATTCTTGGCCTCCATGGTGTCATAATGGTTCCTTGTTTCTACTGGGCCCCATGCTGTCACAATTCATCCCTGTCCCTTTTACACCCCCTGGTGTCAAATGGGATCCTGGGATTATTACTCTCCATTGGGTCACAATGTATCCTTGCTTGTCTTAATCCCTGTGCTGTCACAATGCATCCCATGAACTTTTAGGCCACTTGATGTCACAATGAATTATTTGATTCTTGGCCTCCATGGTGGCATAATATATCCTTGCTTCTATTGTTCCCCGTGCTGTAACAATCCATCCCTGGCAATTTTTATACCCCCTGGTGCCACACGGGATCATTAGATTGTTAGCCTGCATTGGGTCACAATGGTTCCTTGCTTCTCTTAACCTCTGTGGTGTCACAATGCATTCCAAGACCTTTTAGGCCACTTGGTGTTTCAATGAATCATTTGAGTCTTGGCCTCCATGGTGGCATAATTGTACCAGGTTTTAATTTGGCCCCATTATTTCACAATTCATCCCTGGCCCTTTTAGGCCCATTGGTGTCACAAGAGTTCATTAGATTGTTAGCCTCCCTTGGGTATCAATGGATCCTTGCTTCTCTTAAACTCTGTGGTGTCACAATGCATCCCATGCCCTTTTAGGCCACTTGATGTCACAATGAATCATTTGATTCTTGGCCTTCATGGTGTCATAATAGATCCTTGCTTCTATAGGTCCCCATGCTGTCACAGTTCATTCCTTCCCCTATTACAACCCCTGGTGTCACAATGGATCATTAGATTGTTAGCCTGCATTGGGTCACAATGGTTCCTTGCTTCTCTTAACCTCTGTGGTGTCACAATGCATCCCATGACCTTTTAGGCCACTTGATGTCACAATGAATCATTTGATTCTTGGCCTCCATGGTGTCATAATGGTTCCTTGTTTCTACTGGGCCCCATGCT
The DNA here is from genome assembly GCF_963662255.1 of Cinclus cinclus. Taxonomy (NCBI): domain Eukaryota; kingdom Metazoa; phylum Chordata; class Aves; order Passeriformes; family Cinclidae; genus Cinclus; species Cinclus cinclus. The sequence goes on along the minus strand of NW_026912246.1, from coordinate 709,795 downwards.
GTCACAATTCATCCCTGTCCCTTTTACACCCCCTGGTGTCAAATGGGATCCTGGGATTATTACTCTCCATTGGGTCACAATGTATCCTTGCTTGTCTTAATCCCTGTGCTGTCACAATGCATCCCATGAACTTTTAGGCCACTTGATGTCACAATGAATTATTTGATTCTTGGCCTCCATGGTGGCATAATATATCCTTGCTTCTATTGTTCCCCGTGCTGTAACAATCCATCCCTGGCAATTTTTATACCCCCTGGTGCCACACGGGATCATTAGATTGTTAGCCTCCATTGGGTCACAATGGTTCCTTGCTTCTCTTAACCTCTGTGGTGTCACAATGCATTCCAAGCCCTTTTAGGCCACTTGATGTCACAATGAATCATTTGAGTCTTGGCCTCTATGGTGTCATAATATTTCCATGCTTTTATTTTGCCCCATGCTTTCACAATTCATCCTTGGCCCTTTTAGAAAACCTTGTGTGCCAAGGGACCATTAGATTGTTAGCCTGCATTGGGTCACAATTGTTCCTTGCGTCTCTTAAACTCTGTGGTGTCACAATGCATTCCAAGCCCTTTTAGGCCACTTGGTGTTTCAATGAACCATTTGATTCTTGGACTTCATGGTGTCATAATAGATCCTTAATTATATAGGTCCCCATGCTGTCACAGTTCATCCGTGGTCCTTTTACGTCCCCTGGTGTCAAAAGGGATTCTTAGATTGTTAGCCTGCATTGGGTCACAATGGTTCCTTGCGTCTCTTAAACTCTGTGGTGTCACAATGCATTCCAAGGCCTTTTAGGCCACTTGGCCTTACAATGAACCATTTGATTCTTGGACTTCATGGTGTCATAATGGTTCCTTACTTCTATAGGTCCCCATGCTGTCACAATTCATCCCTGGCCCTTTTAGGCTCCCTGATGTCAAATGGGATCCTGGGATTATTACTCTCCATTGGGTCACAATGGATCCTTGCTTCTCTTAACCCCTGTGCTGTCACAATGCATCCCATGAACTTTTAGGCCACTTGTTGTCACAATGAATTATTTGATTCTTTGCCTCCATGGTGGCATAATATATCCTTGCTTCTATTGGTCCCCGTGCTGTAACAATCCACCCCTGCAATTTTTATAACCCCTGGTGCCACAAGGGCTCATTAGATTGTTAGCCTGCATTGGGTCACAATGGTTCCTTGCTTCTCTTAACCTCTGTGGTGTCACAATGCATTCCAAGCCCTTTTAGGCCACTTGATGACACAATGAATCATTTGATTCTTGTCCTTCTTGGTGTCATAATAGATCCTTGCTTCTATAGGTCCCCATGCTGTCACAGTTCATCCGTGGTCCTTTTGTGCCCCCTGGTGTCAAAAGGGATTCTTAGATTGTTAGCCTGCATTGGATCACAATGTTTCCTTGCTTCTCTTAGCCCCTGTGGCGTCACAATTCACTCCATGCCCTTTTAGGCCACTTGATGTCACAATGAATCATTTAATTCTTGGCCCCCATGGTGTCATAATGGTTCCTTGTTTCTATTGGGCCCCATGCTGTCACAATACATCCCTGTCCTTTTTACACCCCCTGGTGTCAAATGGGATCCTGGGATTATTACTCTCCATTGGGTCACAATGGATCCTTGCTTCTCTTAACCCCTGTGCTGTCACAATGCATCCCATGAACTTTTAGGCCACTTGATGTCACAATGAATTATTTGATTCTTGGCCTCCATGGTGGCATAATATATCCTTGCTTCTATTGGTCCCCGTGCTGTAATAATCCATCCCTGCAATTTTTATACCCCCTGGTGCCACAAGGGATCATTAGATTGTTAGCCTGCATTGGGTCACAATGGATCCTTGCTTCTCTTAGTCCCTGTGATGTCACAATGCATTCCATGCCCGTTTAGGCCACTTGATGTCACAATGAATCATTTGAGTCTTGGCCTCTATGTTGTCATAATGTTTCCATGTTTTTATTGTGCCCCATGCTTTCACAATTCATCCCTGGCCCTTTTAGAACACCTTGTGTGACAAGGGACCATTAGATTGTTAGCCTGCATTGGGTCACAATGGTTCCTTGCGTCTCTTAAACTCTGTGGTGTCACAATGAATTCCAAGCCCTTTTAGGCCACTTGATATCAAAATGAATCATTTGATTCTTGGCCTCCATGGTGTCATAATGGTTCCTTGTTTCTACTGGGCCCCATACTGTCACAATACATCCCTGTTCCTTTTACACACCCTGGTGTCAAATGGCATCCTGGGATTATTACTCTCCATTGGGTCACAATGGATCCTTGCTTCTCTTAACCCCTGTGCTGTCACAATGCATCCCATGCCCTTTTAGGCCACTTGATGTCACAGTGAATTATTTGATTCCTGGATTCCATGGTGGCATAATATATCCTTGCTTCTATTGTTCCCCGTGCTGTAATAATCCATCCCTGCAATTTTTATACCCCCTGGTGCCACAAGGGATCATTAGATTGTTAGCCTGCATTGGGTCACAATGGTTCCTTGCTTCTCTTAACCTCTGTGGTGTCACAATGCATCCCATGCCCTTTTAGGCCCCTTGGTGTTACAATGAATCATTTGAGCCCTGGCCTCCATGGTGGCATAATATATCCTTGCTTCTATTGGTCCCCGTGCTGTAACAATTCATCCCTGGCCCTATTACAACCCCCTGGTGTCACAATGGATCATTAGATTATTAGCCTCCATTGGGTCACAATGGTTCCTTGCTTCTCTTAACCTCTGTGGTGTCACAATGCATTCCAAGCCCTTTTAGGCCACTTGATGTCACAATGAATCATTTGATTCGTGGCCTTCATGGTGTCATAATAGATCCTTGCTTCTATAGGTCCCCATGCTGTCACAGTTCATCCGTGGTCCTTTTGCACCCCCTGGTGTCAAAAGGGATTCTTAGATTGTTAGCCTGCATTGGATCACAATGTTTCCTTGCTTCTCTTAGCCCCTGTGGTGTCACAATGCACTCCATGCCCTTTTAGGCCACTTGATTTCACAATGAATCATTTAATTCTTGGCCTCTATGGTGTCATAATGGTTCCTTGTGTCTACTGGGCCCCATGCTGTCACAATTCATTCCTGTCCCTTTTAAACCCCCTGGTGTCAAATGGGATCCTGGGATTATTACTCTCCATTGGGTCACAATGGTTCCTTGCATCTCTTAACCTCTGTGGTGTCACAATGCATCCCATGCCTTTTTAGGCCCCTTGGTGTTACAATTAATCATTTGAGTCTTGGCCTCCATGGTGTCATAATAGATCCTTGATTCTATAGGTCCCCATGCTGTCACATTTCATCCGTGGTCCTTTTGCACCCCCTGGTGTCAAAAGGGATTCTTAGATTATTAGCCTCCATTGGGTCACAAGGGTTCCTTGCTTCTCTTAACCTCTGTGGTGTCACAGTGCATGCCATGCCCTTTTAGGCCACTTGATGTCACAAGGAATCATTTGATTCTTGGCCTCCATGGTGTCATAATGGTTCCTTGTTTCTATTGGGCCCCATGCTGTCACAATTCATCCCTGGCCCTTTTACGCCCCCTTGTGTCAAATGGGATCCTGGGATTATTACCCTCCATTGGGTCACAATGGATCCTTGCTTCTCTTAACCTCTGTGGTGTCACAATGCATTCTAAGACCTTTTAGGCCACTTGATGTCACAATGAATCATTTGATTCTTGGCCTTCATGGTGTCATAATAGATCCTTGCTTCTATAGGTCCCCATGCTGTCACAGTTCATCCGTGGTCCCTTTTGTGCCCCCTGGTGTCAAAAGGGATTCTTAGATTGTTAGCCTGCATTGCGTCACAATGGTTCCTTGCTTCTCTTAACCTCTGTGGTGTCACAATGCATCCCATGCCCTTTTAGGCCACTTGGTGTTACAATGAATCATTTGATTCTTGGCCTCTATGGTGTCATAATGTTTCCATGTTTTTATTGTGCCCCATGCTTTCACAATTCATTTCTGGCCCTTTTACAACACCTTGTGTGACAAGGGATCATTAGATTGTTAGCCTGCATTGGGTCACAATGGTTCCTTGCTTCTCTTAACCTCTGTGGTGTTACAATGCATTCCAAGCCCTTTTAGGCCACTTGATGTCACAATGAATCATTTGAGTCTTGGCCTCTATGGTGTCATAATATTTCCATGTTTTTATTGTGCCCCATGCTTTCACAATTCATCCCTGGCCCTATTACAACCCCTGGTGTCACAATGGATCATTAGATTGTTAGCCTCCATTGGGTCACAATGGTTCCTTGCTTTTCTTAACCTCTCTGGTGTCACAATGCATTCCAAGCCCTTTTAGGCCACTTGATGTCACAATGAATCATTTGAGTCTTGGCCTCCATGGTGGCATAATATATCCTTGCTTCTATTGGTCCCCGTGCTGTAACAATCCATCCCTGGCCCTATTACAACCCCTGGTGTCACAATGGATCATTAGATTGTTAGCCTCCATTGGGTCAGAATGGTTCCTTGCTTCTATTAACCTCTGTGGTGTCACAATGCATTCCAAGCCCTTTTAGGCCACTTGATGTCACAATGAATCATTTGATTCTTGGCCTTCATGGTGTCATAATAGATCCTTGTTCTATAGGTCCCCATGCTTTCACAATTCATCCCTGGCCCTTTTACAACACCTTGTGTGACAAGGGATTCTTAGATTGTTAGCCTGCATGGGGTCACAATGGTTCCTTGCTTCTCTTAACCTCTGTGGTGTCACAATGCATCCCATGCCCTTTTAGGCCACTTGGTGTTAAAATGAATCATTTGAGTCTTGGCCTCCGTGGTGGCATAATATATCCTTGCTTCTATTTGTCCCCGTGCTGTAGCAATTCATCCCTGGGCCTTTTACAACACCTTTTGTGACAAGGGATCATTAGATTATCAGCCTCCCTTGGGTCAGAATGGTTCCTTGCTTCTCTTAACCCCTGTGGTGTCACAATGCATCCCATGCCCTTTTAGGCCACTTGATGTCACAATGAATCATTTGATTCTTGGCCTTCATGGTGTCATAATCGATTCTTGCTTCTATAGGTCCCCATGCTGTCACAGTTCATCCGTGGTCCTTTTGCGCCCCCTGGTGTCAAAAGGGATTCTTAGTTTGTTAGCCTGCATTGGGTCACAATGGTTCCTTGCTTCTCTTAGCCCCTGTGGTGTCATTATGCATCCCATGCCCTTTTAGGCCACTTGGTGTTACAATGAATGATTTGAGTCTTGGGCTCTATGCAGTCATAATGTTTCTATGTTTTTATTGTGCCCCATGCTTTCACAATTCATCCCTGGCCCTATTACAACCCCTGGTGTCACAATGGATCGTTAGATTGTTAGCCTCCCTTGGGTCACAATGGTTCCTTGCTTCTCTTAACCTCTGTGGTGTCACAATGCATTCCAAGCCCTTTTAGGCCACTTGATGTCACAATGAATCATTTGATTCTTGGCCTCCATGGTGTCATAATAGATCCTTGCTTCTATAGGTCCCCACGCTGTCACAGTTCATCCGTGGTCCTTTTGCGCGCCTTGGTGTCCAAAGGCATTCTTAGATTGCTAGCCTGCATTGGGTCACAATGGTTCCTTGCTTCTCTTAACCCCTGTGGTGTCACAATACATCCCATGCCATTTTAGGCCACTTGGTGTCACAAGGAATCATTTGATTCTTGGCCTTCATGGTGGAATAATTGTACCAGGTTTTAATTGGGCCCCATGCTTTCACAAATAATTCCTGGCCCTTTTAGGCCCATTGGTGTCACAAGGGATCATTAGATTGTTAGCCTGCCTTGGGTCACAATTGTTCCTTGCTTCTCTTAACCCCTGTGGTGTCACAATGCATCCCATGCCCTTTTAGGCTACATGATGTCGCAATGAATTATTTGATTCTTGGCCTCCACGGTGGCATAATAGATCCTTTCATCTATTGGTCCCCGTGCTGTAACAATTCATCCATGGCCCTTTTAGGCCCATTGGTGTCACAAGGGGTCATTAGATTGTTAGCCGGCTTTGGGTCAAAATGGTTCCTTGCTTCTCTTAACCTCTGTGGTGTCACAATGCATCCCATGCCCTTTTAGGCCACTTGATGTCACAATGAATCATTTGATTCTTGGCCTTCATGGTGTCATAATGGTTCCTTGTTTCTATTGGGCCCCGTGCTGTCACAATTCATCCCTGGCTCTTTTACGACCCCTGGTGTCAAATGGGATCCTGGGATTATTAGCCTGCATTGGGTCACAATGGATCCTTGCTTCTCTTTACCCCTGTGGTGTCACAATGCATCCCATGGCCTTTTAGGCCACTTGATGTCACAATGAATCATTTGATTCTTGGCCTCCATGGTGGCATAATAAAACCTTGCTTCTATAAGTCCCCGTGCTGTAACGATCCATCCCTGGCCTTTTTTATACCCCCTGGTGCCACAAGGGATCATTAGATTGTTAGCCTGCATTGGGTCACAATGGTTCCTTGCTTCTCTTAACCTCTGTGGTGTCACAATGCATCCCATGCCCTTTTAGGCCACTTGGTGTTACAATGAATCATTTGATTCTTTGGCTCCAATGTGGCATAATATTTCAATGTTTTCATTGTGCCCCATGCTTTCACAATTCATCCCTGGCCCTATTACAACCCCTGGTGTCACAATGGATCATTAGATTGTTAGGCTGCATTGGGTCACAATGGTTCCTTGCTTCTCTTAACCTCTATGGTGTCACAATGCATTCCAAGCCCTTTCAGGCCACTTGGTCTTACAATGAACCACTTGATTCTTGGCCTTCATGGTGTCATAATCGTTCCTTGCTTCTATAGGTCCCCATGCTGTCACAGTTCATCCGTGGTCCTTTTGCGCCCCCTGGTGTCAAAAGGGATTCTTAGAGGGTTAGCCTCCCTTTGGGTCACAATGGTTCCTTGCTTCTCTTAACCTCTGTGGTGTCACAATGAATCCCATGCCCTTTTAGGCCACTTGATGTCACAATGAATTATTTGATTATTGGTCTCCATGGTGTCATAATGGTTCCTTGTTTCTATTGGGCCCCATGCTGTCACAATTCATCCCTGCACTTTTACGCCCCCTGGTGTCAAATGGGATCCTGGGATTATTAGCCTCCATTGGGTCACAGTGGTTCCTTGCTTCTCTTAAACCCTGTGCTGTCACAATGCATCCCATGTCCTATTTGGCCACTTGATGTCACAAGGAATCATTTGATTCTTGTCCTCCATGGTGGCATAATTGTACCAGGTTTTAATTGGCCCCATGCTTTCAAAATTCATCCCTGGCCCTTTTAGGCCCATTGGTGTCACAAAGGATCATTAGATTGTTAGCCTCCTTTGGGTAACAATAGATCCTTGCTTCTCTTAACCCCTGTGCTGTCACAATGCATCCCATGACGTTTTAGGCCACTTGATGTCACAATGAATCATTTGATTCTTGGCCTTCATGGTGTCATAATGATTCCTTGCTTCTATAGGTCCCCATGCTGTCACAGTTCATCCGTGTTCCTTTTGCGCCCCCTGGTGTCAAAAGGGATTCTTAGATTGTTAGCCTGCATTAGGTCACAATGTTTCCTTGCTTCTCTTAACCCCTGTGGTGTCACAATGCATCCCATGCCCTTTTAGGCCACTTGATGTCACAATGAATCATTTGATTCTTGGCCTCCATGGTGGCATAATAGATCCTTGATCTATTGGTCCCCGTGCTGTAACAATCCAACCCTGGCCATTTTTATACCCCCTGGTGCCACAAGGGATCATTAGATTGTTAGCCTGCATTGGGTCACAGTGGTTCCTTGCTTCTCTTAACCTCTGTGGTGTCACAATGCATCCCATGACCTTTTAGGCCACTTGGTGTCACAATGAATCATTTGATTCTTGGCCTCCATGGTGGCATAATAGATCCTTGCTTCTATTGGTCCCCGTGCTGTAACAATCCATCCCTGGCAATTTTTATACCCCCTGGTGCCACAAGGGATCATTAGATTGTTAGCCTCCATTGGGTCACAATGGTTCCTTGCTTCTCTTAACCTCTGTGGTGTCACAATGCATTCCAAGCCCTTTTAGGCCACTTGGTCTTACAATGAACCATTTGATTCTTGGCCTTCTTGGTTTCATAATGGTTCCTTGCTTCTATAGGTCCCCATGCTGTCACAGTTCATCCGTGGTCCTTTTGCGCCCCCTGGTGTCAAAAGGGATTCTTAGATTGTTAGCCTGCATTGGGTCACAATGGATCCCTGCTTCTCTTAACCCCTGTGCTGTCACAATGCATCCCATGCCCTTTTAGGCCACATGATGTCACAATGAATTATTTGATTCTTGGCCTCCACGGTGGCATAATATATCCTTGCTTCTATTGTTCCCCGTTCTGAAACAATTCATCCCTGGCCCTTTTAGGCCCATTGGTGTCACAAGGGATCATTAGATTGTTAGCCTGCATTGGGTCACAATGGTTCCTTGCTTCTCTTAACCTCTGTGGTGTCACAATGCATCCCATGCCCTTTTAGGCCACTTGGTGTTACAATGAATCATTTGATTCTTGGCCTCTATGGTGACATAATGTTTCCATGTTTTTATTGGGCCCCATGCTTTCACAATTCATTCCTGGCCCTTTTACAACACCTTGTGTGACAAGGGATCATTAGATTGTTTGCCTCCCTTGGGTCACAATGGTTCCTTGCTTCTCTTAACCCCTGTGGTGTCACAATGCATCCCATGCCCTTTTAGGCCACTTGATGTCACAATGAATCATTTGATTCTTGGCCTCCATGTTGTCATAATAGTTCCTTGTATCTATTGGGCCCCATGCTTTCACAACACATTCCTGGCCCTTTTACGCCGCCTGGTGTCAAATGGGATCGTGGGATCATTAGCCTCCTTTGTTCACAATGGATCCTTGCTTCTCTTAACCCCTGTGCCGTCACCATGCATCCCATGCCCTTTTAGGCCACTTGATGTCACAATGAATTATTTGATTCTTGGCCTCCACGGTGGCATAAAAGATCCTTGGTTCTATTGGTCCCAGTGCTGTAACAATTCATCCCTGGGTCTTTTAGGCCCACTGGTGTCACAAGGGATCATTAGATTGTTAGCCTGCATTGGGTCACAATGGTTCCTTGCTTCTCTTAACCTCTGTGGTGTCACAATGCATCCCATGCCCTTTTAGGCCACTTGGTGTTACAATGAATCATTTGATTCTTGGCCTCTATGGTGTCATAATATTTCCATGTTTTATTGTGCCCAATGCTTTCACAACTCATCCCTGGCCCTATTACAAACCCTCGTGTCACAATGGATCATTAGATTGTTAGCCTGGATTGGGTCACAATGGTTCCTTGCTTCTCTTAACCCCTGTGGTGTCACAATGCATCCCATGCCCTTTTAGGCGACTTGATGTCACAATGAATCATTTGATTCTTGGCCTCCAGGGGGTCATAATAGTTCCTGGTTTATATTGGGCCCCATGCTGTCACAATTCATCTCTGGCCCTTTTAGGCCCATTGGTGTCACTGGATCATTAGATTGTTAGCCTCCACTGCGTGACAATGGTTCCTTGCTTCTCTTAACGCTTGTGGTGTCACAATGCATCCCATGCCATTTTAGGCCACTTGATGTCACAATGAATCATTTGATTCTTGGCCTCCATGGTGTCATAATAGATCCTTGCTTCTATAGGTCCCCATGCTGTCACAGTTCATCCGTGGTCCTTTTATGGACCCTGGTGTCAAAAGAGATCATTAGATTGTCAGCCTCCATTGGGTCTAAATGTTTCCGTGCTTCGTTTAACCCCTGTGGTGCCACAATGCAATCCATGCATTTTTAGACAACTTGGTGTGACAATGGTTCGTTTGATTATTGTCCTACATTGTGTCATAATAGTTCCTGGTTTATACTGGGCACCATGGTGTCACAATTCATCCCATGCCATTTTACGCCCTTTGGTGTCACAATGGATCATTCGATTCCTAGCATCCATTGGGTCACAATGGTTCCTTGCTTCTCTTAACCCCTGTGGCGCCACAGTGCAACCCATGCCCTTTTAGACCACTTGATGTCACAATGAATCATTTGGTTCTTGGCCTCCATGGTTTCATTATGGTTCCTTGCTTCTATTGGGCCCCATGCTGTCACAATTCATCCCTGGACCTTTTACGCCCATTGGTGTCACAATGGATCATTAGATGGTTAGTCTCCATTGGGTCAAAATGGTTCCTTGATTCTCCTTACCCCTATGATGTGACAATGCATCCCATGCCCTTTTAGACCACTTGATGTCACAATGAATTGCCACTCACTTCAGGCTCGTACGCTGAGCAGAACAGCCTGCTGTTCTGAAGCTTCGCTGGCTGCCGTTCGTGACCAGCTGCGCTTTCCTACCCAAGGAGGCGAAGCGCCGTCTATTTCTCGCACCGAGCACGCTGCTCCTGGCTTTGGCTTCTGCCGCAACGAGCTCGCTACGCGCACTTTTCTTCTCAACCCCGTGCGCCCTTGCGTTCTGCCTTTCTTGTCTCGTGAATGGAGACGGAAAGCTTCTCGGCTACAACTCGCATAGAACAACTGCGGCTACACATTAAGCTCGCCCGGAACGCCCTGCTGAAACTTGCCTTCTGGCACCACATTCACGGGGCAGCCGTCTTTCTTCGGCCACCTGCAAAGTGGCCCCATATCGCCGCGCTCGTTGCACTCGGCTTGTCAGATTGGCTTACCGCGGCGCTGATTTCAGCCTGGCCAAATACTAGCGCTGCGGAGAGCTGTCTCGCAGACAATAATGTTCCAGCATAGGAATTTGTCCTGCAATGTTCCCTCCTCTTTTCCCACATTGTGTTGCTCTGATGAATGCCTTGAGCATGGAACGACTTAAGCCAGCAAGTATTCCTCGCCGGCCACCTCTCGCTGTGCAAGATGTATGCCGTGGACCCTTTGAATGCTGCCAAGCAAAAAGCAGAGCAGTGACCATAAAAGTGAGGAGAGAGCATGCACGAAGCACACTAGTTCTGTCTAGTGCTTTCCGTGCAGAGAGGCGGCAAAGCTGAATGCCGTGTCCGAGCTTCACAACTCGCTGGAGCACTGGAAGGCAAGAATGAAGAGGCAGAACACAGCCTTGGTTTCAGCAGCTTACGGGACTGCAAAAGTTCAGCAATAGCTCTGTCCAAGCAGAACTCGGCTGAGAATGCTCTCGCAGCTTGGGAAAGTTAGGCGCAGCCCTTGACCAGATCTGCCCGTGGCCACAGGTTGCTTCTTCCACCTTCACTCTGGCAGAGCTTTTGCGGAACAGAGAGGGCATTCTTCCAGTGCGTGTTCTCCAAGGAGCTGTGAAACAGAGCCTAGCACGCTGTCTCGCTGATACTGGCTTTCGGCAAGCAGGCGTGCCGCACCGCCTACATTCTGCACTCTGGCAGCCTAGTTGCCAGCTTTCGGCAGCTGCTGTCCTAGCAAGGAAGCTCAGGAAGTCAAAGCCAGTGCCGGGCGGCACCTTTCTGCTTTGCCCGCCTAAGCGGCGTCACGCTCCCACGGATACGGTGTCCTTTCCCTCTGCACTGCGTCTGCCGAGTTGCTCTCTGCCTCTCGGAGCATAAGGGCAAAGGACAATGTTTTCCACAGCAGGGTAGAAATGGCATTGCTAGCAGGAAAGCTGGATGCCTTGGAACTGTCCCCTTAGCCCTTGCCACTCACTGCAGGCTTGTACGCTGAGCAGAACAGCCCGCTGTTCTGAAGCTTCGCTGGATGCCGTTCGTGACCAGATGCGCTTTCCTACCCAAGGAGGCGAAGCGCCGTCTATTTCTCGCACCGAGCACGCTGCTCCTGGCTTTGGCTTCTGCCGCAACGAGCTCGCTACGCGCGCTTTTCTTCTCAACCCTGTGCGCCCTTGCGTTCTGCCTTTCTTGTCTCGTGAATGGAGACGGAAAGCTTCTCGGCTACAACTCGCCTAGAACAACTGCGGCTACACATTAAGCTCGCCCGGAACGCCCTGCTGAAACTTGCCTTCTGGCACCACATTCACGGGGCAGCCGTCTTTCTTCGGCCACCTGCCAAGAGGCCCCATATCACCGCGCTCGTTGCACTCCGCTTGTCAGATTGGCTTACGGTGGCGCTGATTTCAGCCTGGCCAAATACTAGCGCTGCGGAGAGCTGTCTCGCAGACAATAATGTTCCAGCATAGAAATTTGTCCTGCAATGTTCCCTCCTCTTTTCCCACATTGCGTTGCTATGATGAATGCCTTGAGCATGGAACGACTTAAGCCAGCAAGTATTCCTCGCCGGCCACCTCTCGCTGTGCAAGATGTATGCCGTGGACCCTTTGAACGCTGCCAAGCAAAAAGCAGAGCAGTGACCATAAAAGCGAGGAGAGAGCATGCACGAAGCACAATAGTTCTGTCTAGTGCTTTCCGTGCAGAGAGGCGGCAAAGCTGAATGCCGTGTCCGAGCTTCACAACTCGCTGGAGCACTGGAAGGCAAGAATGAAGAGGCAGAACACAGCCTTGGTTTCAGCAGCTTCCGGGACTGCAAAAGTTCAGCAATAGCTCTGTCAAAGCAGAACTCGGCTGAGAATGCTCTCGCAGCTTGGGAAAGTTAGGCGCAGCCGTGGACCAGCTCTGCCCGTGGCCACAGGTTGCTTCTTCCACCTTCACTGTGGCAGAGCTTTTGCGGAACAGAGAGGGCATTCTTCCAGTGCGTGTTCTCCAAGGAGCTGTGAAAGAGAGCCTAGCACGCTGTCTCGCTGATACTGGCTTTCGGCAAGCAGGCGTGCCGCACCGCCTACATTCTGCACTCTGGCAGCCTAGTTGCCAGCTTTCGGCAGCTGCTGTCCTAGCAAGGAAGCTCAGGAAGTCAAAGCCAGTGCCGGGCGGCACCTTTCTGCTTTGCCCGCCTAAGCGGCGTCACGTTCCCACGGATACGGTGTCCTTTCCCTCTGCACTGCGTCTGCCGAGTTGCTCTCTGCCTCTCGGAGCATAAGGGCAAAGGACAATGTTTTCCACAGCAGGGTAGAAATGGCATTGCTAGCAGGAAAGCTGGATGCCTTGGAACTGTCCCCTTAGCCCTTGCCACTCACTTCAGGCTCGTACGCTGAGCAGAACAGCCTGCTGTTCTGAAGCTTCGCTGGCTGCCGTTCGTGACCAGATGCGCTTTCTTACCCAAGGAGGCGAAGCGCTGTCTATTTCTCGCACCGAGCACGCTGCTCCTGGCCTTGGCTTCTGCCGCAACGAGCTCGCTACGCGCGCTTTTCTTCTCAACCCCGTGCGCCCTTGCGTTCTGCCTTTCTTGTCTCGTGAATGGAGACGGAAAGCTTCTCGGCTACAACTCGCCTAGAACAACTGCGGCTACACATTAAGCTCGCCCGGAACGCCCTGCCTAAACTTGCCTTCTGGCACCACATTCACGGGGCAGCCGTCTTTCTTCGGCCACCTGCCAAGAGGCCCCATATCACCGCGCTCGTTGCACTCCGCTTGTCAGATTGGCTTACGGTGGCGCTGATTTCAGCCTGGCCAAATACTAGCGCTGCGGAGAGCTGTCTCGCAGACAATAATGTTCCAGCATAGAAATTTGTCCTGCAATGTTCCCTCCTCTTTTCCCACATTGCGTTGCTATGATGAATGCCTTGAGCATGGAACGACTTAAGCCAGCAAGTATTCCTCGCCGGCCACCTCTCGCTGTGCAAGATGTATGCCGTGGACCCTTTGAACGCTGCCAAGCAAAAAGCAGAGCAGTGACCATAAAAGAGAGGAGAGAGCATGCACGAAGCACACTAGTTCTGTCTAGTGCTTTCCGTGCAGAGAGGCGGCAAAGCTGAATGCCGTGTCCGAGCTTCACAACTCGCTGGAGCACTGGAAGGCAAGAATGAAGAGGCAGAACACAGCCTTGGTTTCAGCAGCTTCCGGGACTGCAAAAGTTCAGCAATAGCTCTGTCAAAGCAGAACTCAGCTGAGAATGCTCTCGCAGCTTGGGAAAGTTAGGCACAGCCGTTGACCAGCTCTGCCCGTGGCCACAGGCTGCTTCTTCCACCTTCACTGTGGCAGAGCTTTTGCGGAACAGAGAGGGCATTCTTCCAGTGCGTGTTCTCCAAGGAGCTGTGAAAGAGAGCCTAGCACGCTGTCTCGTTGATACTGGCTTTCGGCAAGCAGGCGTGCCGCACCGCCTACATTCTGCACTCTGGCAGCCTAGTTGCCAGCTTTCGGCAGCTGCTGTCCTAGCAAGGAAGCTCAGGAAGTCAAAGCCAGTGCCGGGCGGCACCTTTCTGCTTTGCCCGCCTAAGCGGCGTCACGCTCCCACGGATACGGTGTCCTTTCCCTCTGCACTGCGTCTGCCGAGTTGCTCTCTGCCTCTAGGAGCATAAGGGCAAAGGACAATGTTTTCCACAGCAGGGTAGAAATGGCATTGCTTGCAGGAAAGCTGGATGCCTTGGAACTGTCCCCTTAGCCCTTGCCACTCACTTCAGGCTCGTACGCTGAGCAGAACAGCCTGCTGTTCTGAAGCTTCGCTGGATGCCGTTCGTGACCAGCTGCGCTTTCCTACCCAAGGAGGCGAAGCGCCGTCTATTTCTCGCACCGAGCACGCTGCTCCTGGCTTTGGCTTCTGCCGCAACGAGCTCGCTACGCGCACTTTTCTTGTCAACCCCGTGCGCCCTTGCGTTCTGCCTTTCTTGTCTCGTGAATGGAGACGGAAAGCTTCTCGGCTACAACTCGCCGAGAACAACTGCGGCTACACATTAAGCTCGCCCGGAACGCCCTGCTGAAACTTGCCTTCTGGCGCCACATTCACGGGGCAGCCGTCTTTCTTCGGCCACCTGCCAAGTGGCCCCATATCGCCGCGCTCGTTGCACTCCGCTTGTCAGATTGGCTTACCGCGGCGCTGATTTCAGCCTGGCCAAATACTAGCGCTGCGGAGAGCTGTCTCGCAGACAATAATGTTCCAGCATAGAAATTTGTCCTGCAATGTTCCCTCCTCTTTTCCCACATTGTGTTGCTCTGATGAATGCCTTGAGCATGGAACGACTTAAGCCAGCAAGTATTCCTCGCCGGCCACCTCTCGCTGTGCAAGATGTATGCCGTGGACCCTTTGAACGCTGCCAAGCAAAACGCAGAGCAGTGACCATAAAAGCGAGGAGAGAGCATGCACGAAGCACACTAGTTCTGTCTAGTGCTTTCCGTGCAGAGAGGCGGCAAAGCTGAATGCCGTGTCCGAGCTTCACAACTCGCTGGAGCACTGGAAGGCAAGAATGAAGAGGCAGAACACAGCCTTGGTTTCAGCAGCTTCCGGGACTGCAAAAGTTCAGCAATAGCTCTGTCCAAGCAGAACTCGGCTGAGAATGCTCTCGCAGCTTGGGAAAGTTAGGCGCAGTCCTTGACCAGCTCTGCCCGTGGCCACAGGTTGCTTCTTCCACCTTCACTCTGGCAGAGCTTTTGCGGAACAGAGAGGGCATTCTTCCAGTGCGTGTTCTCCAAGGAGCTGTGAAAGAGAGCCTAGCACGCTGTCTCGCTGATACTGGCTTTCGGCAAGCAGGCGTGCCGCACCGCCTACATTCTGCACTCTGGCAGCCTAGTTGCCAGCTTTCGGCAGCTGCTGTCCTAGCAAGGAAGCTCAGGAAGTCAAAGCCAGTGCCGGGCGGCACCTTTCTGCTTTGCCCGCCTAAGCGGCGTCACGCTCCCATGGATACGGTGTCCTTTCCCTCTGCAGTGCGTCTGCCGAGTTGCTCTCTGCCTCTCGGAGCATAAGGGCAAAGGACAATGTTTTCCACAGCAGGGTAGAAATGGCATTGCTAGCAGGAAAGCTGGATGCCTTGGAACTGTCCCCTTAGCCCTTGCCACTCACTTCAGGCTCGTGCGCTGAGCAGAACAGCCTGCTGTTCTGAAGCTTCGCTGGCTGCCGTTCGTGACCAGATGCGCTTTCCTACCCAAGGAGGCGAAGCGCTGTCTATTTCTCGCACCGAGCACGCTGCTCCTGGCTTTGGCTTCTGCCGCAACGAGCTCGCTACGCGCGCTTTTCTTCTCAACCCCGTGCGCCCTTGCGTTCTGCCTTTCTTGTCTCGTGAATGGAGACGGAAAGCTTCTCGGCTACAACTCGCCTAGAACAACTGCGGCTACACATTAAGCTCGCCCGGAACGCCCTGCTGAAACTTGCCTTCTGGCACCACATTCACGGGGCAGCCGTCTTTCTTCGGCCACCTGCCAAGTGGCCCCATATCGCCGCGCTCGTTGCACTCCGCTTGTCAGATTGGCTTACCGCGGCGCTGATTTCAGCCTGGCCAAATACTAGCGCTGCGGAGAGCTGTCTCGCAGACAATAATGTTCCAGCGTAGGAATTTGTCCTGCAATGTTCCCTCCTCTTTTCCCACATTGTGTTGCTCTGATGAATGCCTTGAGCATGGAACGACTTAAGCCAGCAAGTATTCCTCGCCGGCCACCTCTCGCTGTGCAAGATGTATGCCGTGGACCCTTTGAACGCTGCCAAGCAAAACGCAGAGCAGTGACCATAAAAGCGAGGAGAGAGCATGCACGAAGCACACTACTTCTGTCTAGTGCTTTCCGTGCAGAGAGGCGGCAAAGCTGAATGCCGTGTCCGAGCTTCACAACTCGCTGGAGCACTGGAAGGCAAGAATGAAGAGGCAGAACACAGCCTTGGTTTCAGCAGCTTCCGGGACTGCAAAAGTTCAGCAATAGCTCTGTCCAAGCAGAACTCGGCTGAGAATGCTCTCGCAGCTTGGGAAAGTTAGGCGCAGCCCTTGACCAGATCTGCCCGTGGCCACAGGTTGCTTCTTCCACCTTCACTGTGGCAGAGCTTTTGCGGAACAGAGAGGGCATTCTTCCAGTGCGTGTTCTCCAAGGAGCTGTGAAAGAGAGCCTAGCACGCTGTCTCGCTGATACAGGCTTTCGGCAAGCAGGCGTGCCGCACCGCCTACATTCTGCACTCTGGCAGCCTAGTTGCCAGCTTTCGGCAGCTGCTGTCCTAGCAAGGAAGCTCAGGAAGTCAAAGCCAGTGCCGGGCAGCACCTTTCTGCTTTGCCCGCCTAAGCGGCGTCACGCTCCCACGGATACGGTGTCCTTTCCCTCTGCACTGCGTCTGCCGAGTTGCTCTCTGCCTCTCGGAGCATAAGGGCAAAGGACAATGTTTTCCACAGCAGGGTAGAAATGGCATTGCTAGCAGGAAAGCTAGATGCCTTGGAACTGTCCCCTTAGCCCTTGCCACTCACTTCAGGCTCGTACGCTGAGCAGCACAGCCTGCTGTTCTGAAGCTTCGCTGGCTGCCGTTCGTGACCAGATGCGCTTTCTTACCCAAGGAGGCGAAGCGCCGTCTATTTCTCGCACCGAGCACGCTGCTCCTGGCTTTGGCTTCTACCGCAACGAGCTCGCTACGCGCACTTTTCTTCTCAACCCTGTGCGCCCTTGCGTTCTGCCTTTCTTGTCTCGTGAATGGAGACGGAAAGCTTCTCGGCTACAACTCGCCTAGAACAACTGCGGCTACACATTAAGCTCGCCCGGAACGCCCTGCCTAAACTTGCCTTCTGGCACCACATTCACGGGGCAGCCGTCTTTCTTCGGCCACCTGCCAAGTGGCCCCATATCGCCGCGCTCGTTGCACTCCGCTTGTCAGATTGGCTTACCGCGGCGCTGATTTCAGCCTGGCCAAATACTAGCGCTTCGGAGAGCTGTCTCGCAGACAATAATGTTCCAGCATAGGAATTTGTCCTGCAATGTTCCCTCCTCTTTTCCCACATTGTGTTGCTCTGATGAATGCCTTGAGCATGGAACGACTTAAGCCAGCAAGTATTCCTCGCCGGCCACCTCTCGCTGTGCAAGATGTATGCCGTGGACCCTTTGAACGCTGCCAAGCAAAAAGCAGAGCAGTGACCATAAAAGAGAGGAGAGAGCATGCACGAAGCACACTAGTTCTGTCTAGTGCTTTCCGTGCAGAGAGGCGGCAAAGCTGAATGCCGTGTCCGAGCTTCACAACTCGCTGGAGCACTGGAAGGCAAGAATGAAGAGGCAGAACACAGCCTTGGTTTCAGCAGCTTCCGGGACTGCAAAAGTTCAGCAATAGCTCTGTCAAAGCAGAACTCAGCTGAGAATGCTCTCGCAGCTTGGGAAAGTTAGGCACAGCCGTTGACCAGCTCTGCCCGTGGCCACAGGCTGCTTCTTCCACCTTCACTGTGGCAGAGCTTTTGCGGAACAGAGAGGGCATTCTTCCAGTGCGTGTTCTCCAAGGAGCTGTGAAACAGAGCCTAGCACGCTGTCTCGTTGATACTGGCTTTCGGCAAGCAGGCGTGCCGCACCGCCTACATTCTGCACTCTGGCAGCCTAGTTGCCAGCTTTCGGCAGCTGCTGTCCTAGCAAGGAAGCTCAGGAAGTCAAAGCCAGTGCCGGGCGGCACCTTTCTGCTTTGCCCGCCTAAGCGGCGTCACGCTCCCACGGATACGGTGTCCTTTCCCACTGCACTGCGTCTGCCGAGTTGCTCTCTGCCTCTAGGAGCATAAGGGCAAAGGACAATGTTTTCCACAGCAGGGTAGAAATGGCATTGCTTGCAGGAAAGCTGGATGCCTTGGAACTGTCCCCTTAGCCCTTGCCACTCACTTCAGGCTCGTACGCTGAGCAGAACAGCCTGCTGTTCTGAAGCTTCGCTGGCTGCCGTTCGTGACCAGCTGCGCTTTCCTACCCAAGGAGGCGAAGCGCCGTCTATTTCTCGCACCGAGCACGCTGCTCCTGGCTTTGGCTTCTGCCGCAACGAGCTCGCTACGCGCACTTTTCTTGTCAACCCCGTGCGCCCTTGCGTTCTGCCTTTCTTGTCTCGTGAATGGAGACGGAAAGCTTCTCGGCTACAACTCGCCGAGAACAACTGCGGCTACACATTAAGCTCGCCCGGAACGCCCTGCTGAAACTTGCCTTCTGGCGCCACATTCACGGGGCAGCCGTCTTTCTTCGGCCACCTGCCAAGTGGCCCCATATCGCCGCGCTCGTTGCACTCCGCTTGTCAGATTGGCTTACCGCGGCGCTGATTTCAGCCTGGCCAAATACTAGCGCTGCGGAGAGCTGTCTCGCAGACAATAATGTTCCAGCGTAGGAATTTGTCCTGCAATGTTCCCTCCTCTTTTCCCACATTGTGTTGCTCTGATGAATGCCTTGAGCATGGAACGACTTAAGCCAGCAAGTATTCCTCGCCGGCCACCTCTCGCTGTGCAAGATGTATGCCGTGGACCCTTTGAACGCTGCCAAGCAAAACGCAGAGCAGTGACCATAAAAGCGAGGAGAGAGCATGCACGAAGCACACTAGTTCTGTCTAGTGCTTTCCGTGCAGAGAGGCGGCAAAGCTGAATGACGTGTCCAAGCTTCACAACTCGCTGGAGCACTGGAAGGCAAGAATGAAGAGGCAGAACACAGCCTTGGTTTCAGCAGCTTCCGGGACTGCAAAAGTTCAGCAATAGCTCTGTCCAAGCAGAACTCGGCTGAGAATGCTCTCGCAGCTTGGGAAAGTTAGGCGCAGTCCTTGACCAGCTCTGCCCGTGGCCACAGGTTGCTTCTTCCACCTTCACTCTGGCAGAGCTTTTGCGGAACAGAGAGGGCATTCTTCCAGTGCGTGTTCTCCAAGGAGCTGTGAAAGAGAGCCTAGCACGCTGTCTCGCTGATACTGGCTTTCGGCAAGCAGGCGTGCCGCACCGCCTACATTCTGCACTCTGGCAGCCTAGTTGCCAGCTTTCGGCAGCTGCTGTCCTAGCAAGGAAGCTCAGGAAGTCAAAGCCAGTGCCGGGCGGCACCTTTCTGCTTTGCCCGCCTAAGCGGCGTCACGCTCCCATGGATACGGTGTCCTTTCCCTCTGCAGTGCGTCTGCCGAGTTGCTCTCTGCCTCTCGGAGCATAAGGGCAAAGGACAATGTTTTCCACAGCAGGGTAGAAATGGCATTGCTAGCAGGAAAGCTGGATGCCTTGGAACTGTCCCCTTAGCCCTTGCCACTCACTTCAGGCTCGTGCGCTGAGCAGAACAGCCTGCTGTTCTGAAGCTTCGCTGGCTGCCGTTCGTGACCAGATGCGCTTTCCTACCCAAGGAGGCGAAGCGCTGTCTATTTCTCGCACCGAGCACGCTGCTCCTGGCTTTGGCTTCTGCCGCAACGAGCTCGCTACGCGCGCTTTTCTTCTCAACCCTGTGCGCCCTTGCGTTCTGCCTTTCTTGTCTCGTGAATGGAGACGGAAAGCTTCTCGGCTACAACTCGCCTAGAACAACTGCGGCTACACATTAAGCTCGCCCGGAACGCCCTGCCTAAACTTGCCTTCTGGCACCACATTCACGGGGCAGCCGTCTTTCTTCGGCCACCTGCCAAGTGGCCCCATATCGCCGCGCTCGTTGCACTCCGCTTGCCAGATTGGCTTACCGCGGCGCTGATTTCAGCCTGGCCAAATACTAGCGCTGCGGAGAGCTGTCTCGCAGACAATAATGTTCCAGCATAGGAATTTGTCCTGCAATGTTCCCTCCTCTTTTCCCACATTGTGTTGCTCTGATGAATGCCTTGAGCATGGAACGACTTAAGCCAGCAAGTATTCCTCGCCGGCCACCTCTCGCTGTGCAAGATGTATGCCGTGGACCCTTTGAACGCTGCCAAGCAAAAAGCAGAGCAGTGACCATAAAAGCGAGGAGAGAGCATGCACGAAGCACAATAGTTCTGTCTAGTGCTTTCCGTGCAGAGAGGCGGCAAAGCTGAATGCCGTGTCCGAGCTTCACAACTCGCTGGAGCACTGGAAGGCAAGAATGAAGAGGCAGAACACAGCCTTGGTTTCAGCAGCTTCCGGGACTGCAAAAGTTCAGCAATAGCTCTGTCCAAGCAGAACTCGGCTGAGAATGCTCTCGCAGCTTGGGAAAGTTAGGCGCAGCCATTGACCAGCTCTGCCCGTGGCCACAGGTTGCTTCTTCCACCTTCACTGTGGCAGAGCTTTTGCGGAACAGAGAGGGCATTCTTCCAGTGCGTGTTCTCCAAGGAGCTGTGAAAGAGAGCCTAGCACGCTGTCTTGCTTACACTGGCTTTCGGCAAGCAGGCGTGCCGCCCCGCCTACATTCTGCACTCTGGCAGCCTAGTTGCCAGCTTTCGGCAGCTGCTGTCCTAGCAAGGAAGCTCAGGAAGTCAAAGCCAGTGCCGGGCGGCACCTTTCTGCTTTGCCCGCCTAAGCGGCGTCTCGCTCCCACGGATACGGTGTCCTTTCCCTCTGCACTGCGTCTGCCGAGTTGCTCTCTGCCTCTCGGAGCATAAGGGCAAAGGACAATGTTTTCCACAGCAGGGTAGAAATGGCATTGCTAGCAGGAAAGCTGGATGCCTTGGAACTGTCCCCTTAGCCCTTGCCACTCACTGCAGGCTCGTACGCTGAGCAGAACAGCCCGCTGTTCTGAAGCTTCGCTGGATGCCGTTCGTGACCAGCTGCGCTTTCCTACCCAAGGAGGCGAAGCGCCGTCTATTTCTCGCACCGAGCACGCTGCTCCTGGCTTTCGCTTCTGCCACAACGAGCTCGCTACTCGCACTTTTCTTCTCAACCCTGTGCGCCCTTGCGTTCTGCCTTTCTTGTCTCGTGAATGGAGACGGAAAGCTTCTCGGCTACAACTCGCCGAGAACAACTGCGGCTACACATTAAGCTCGCCCGGAACGCCCTGCCTAAACTTGCCTTCTGGCACCACATTCACGGGGCAGCCGTCTTTCTTCGGCCACCTGCCAAGTGGCCCCATATCGCCGCGCTCGTTGCACTCCGCTTGTCAGATTGGCTTACCGCGGCGCTGATTTCAGCCTGGCCAAATACTAGCGCTGCGGAGAGCTGTCTCGCAGACAATAATGTTCCAGCATAGAAATTTGTCCTGCAATGTTCCCTCCTCTTTTCCCACATTGTGTTGCTCTGATGAATGCCTTGAGCATGGAACGACTTAAGCCAGCAAGTATTCCTCGCCGGCCACCTCTCGCTGTGCAAGATGTATGCCGTGGACCCTTTGAATGCTGCCAAGCAAAAAGCAGAGCAGTGACCATAAAAGCGAGGAGAGAGCATGCACGAAGCACACTAGTTCTGTCTAGTGCTTTCCGTGCAGAGAGGCGGCAAAGCTGAATGCCGTGTCCGAGCTTCACAACTCGCTGGAGCACAGAAAGCCAAGAATGAAGAGGCAGAACACAGCCTTGGTTTCAGCAGCTTCCGGGACTGCAAAAGTTCAGCAATAGCTCTGTCCAAGCAGAACTCGGCTGAGAATGCTCTCGCAGCTTGGGAAAGTTAGGCGCAGTCCTTGACCAGATCTGCCCGTGGCCACAGGTTGCTTCTTCCACCTTTACTGTGGCAGAGCTTTTGCGGAACAGAGAGGGCATTCTTCCAGTGCGTGTTCTCCAAGGAGCTGTGAAAGAGAGCCTAGCACGCTGTCTCGCTGATACTGGCTTTCGGCAAGCAGGCGTGCCGCACCGCCTACATTCTGCACTCTGGCAGCCTAGTTGCCAGCTTTCGGCAGCTGCTGTCCTAGCAAGGAAGCTCAGGAAGTCAAAGCCAGTGCCGGGCGGCACCTTTCTGCTTTGCCCGCCTAAGCGGCGTCACGCTCCCATGGATACGGTGTCCTTTCCCTCTGCAGTGCGTCTGCCGAGTTGCTCTCTGCCTCTCGGAGCATAAGGGCAAAGGACAATGTTTTCCACAGCAGGGTAGAAATGGCATTGCTAGCAGGAAAGCTAGATGCTTTGGAACTGTCCCCTTAGCCCTTGCCACTCACTTCAGGCTCGTACGCTGAGCAGCACAGCCTGCTGTTCTGAAGCTTCGCTGGCTGCCGTTAGTGACCAGATGCGCTTTCTTACCCAAGGAGGCGAAGCGCCGTCTATTTCTCGCACCGAGCACGCTGCTCCTGGCTTTGGCTTCTGCCGCAACGAGCTCGCTACGCGCACTTTTCTTCTCAACCCCGTGCGCCCTTGCGTTCTGCCTTTCTTGTCTCGTGAATGGAGACGGAAAGCTTCTCGGCTACAACTCGCCTAGAACAACTGCGGCTACACATTAAGCTCGCCCGGAACGCCCTGCCTAAACTTGCCTTCTGGCACCACATTCACGGGGCAGCCGTCTTTCTTCGGCCACCTGCCAAGTGGCCCCATATCGCCGCGCTCGTTGCACTCCGCTTGTCAGATTGGCTTACCGCGGCGCTGATTTCAGCCTGGCCAAATACTAGCGCTGCGGAGAGCTGTCTCGCAGACAATAATGTTCCAGCATAGGAATTTGTCCTGCAATGTTCCCTCCTCTTTTCCCACATTGTGTTGCTCTGATGAATGCCTTGAGCATGGAACGACTTAAGCCAGCAAGTATTCCTCGCCGGCCACCTCTCGCTGTGCAAGATGTATGCCGTGGACCCTTTGAACGCTGCCAAGCAAAACGCAGAGCAGTGACCATAAAAGCGAGGAGAGAGCATGCACGAAGCACACTAGTTCTGTCTAGTGCTTTCCGTGCAGAGAGGCGGCAAAGCTGAATGTCGTGTCCGAGCTTCACAACTCGCTGGAGCACTGGAAGGCAAGAATGAAGAGGCAGAACACAGCCTTGGTTTCAGCATCTTCCGGGACTGCAAAAGTTCAGCAATAGCTCTGTCCAAGCAGAACTCGGCTGAGAATGCTCTCGCAGCTTGGGAAAGTTAGGCGCAGCCGTTGACCAGTTCTGCCCGTGGCCACAGGTTGCTTCTTCCACCTTCACTGTGGCAGAGCTTTTGCGGAACAGAGAGGGCATTCTTCCAGTGCGTGTTCTCCAAGGAGCTGTGAAAGAGAGCCTAGCACGCTGTCTCGCTGATACAGGCTTTCGGCAAGCAGGCGTGCCGCACCGCCTACATTCTGCACTCTGGCAGCCTAGTTGCCAGCTTTCGGCAGCTGCTGTCCTAGCAAGGAAGCTCAGGAAGTCAAAGCCAGTGCCGGGCGGCACCTTTCTGCTTTGCCCGCCTAAGCGGCGTCACGCTCCCATGGATACGGTGTCCTTTCCCTCTGCAGTGCGTCTGCCGAGTTGCTCTCTGCCTCTCGGAGCATAAGGGCAAAGGACAATGTTTTCCACAGCAGGGTAGAAATGGCATTGCTAGCAGGAAAGCTGGATGCCTTGGAACTGTCCCCTTAGCCCTTGCCACTCACTTCAGGCTCGTGCGCTGAGCAGAACAGCCTGCTGTTCTGAAGCTTCGCTGGCTGCCGTTCGTGACCAGATGCGCTTTCCTACCCAAGGAGGCGAAGCGCTGTCTATTTCTCGCACCGAGCACGCTGCTCCTGGCTTTGGCTTCTGCCGCAACGAGCTCGCTACGCGCGCTTTTCTTCTCAACCCTGTGCGCCCTTGCGTTCTGCCTTTCTTGTCTCGTGAATGGAGACGGAAAGCTTCTCGGCTACAACTCGCCTAGAACAACTGCGGCTACACATTAAGCTCGCCCGGAACGCCCTGCTGAAACTTGCCTTCTGGCACCACATTCACGGGGCTGCCGTCTTTCTTCGGCCACCTGCCAAGTGGCCCCATATCGCCGCGCTCGTTGCACTCCGCTTGTCAGATTGGCTTACCGCGGCGCTGATTTCAGCCTGGCCAAATACTAGCGCTGCGGAGAGCTGTCTCGCAGACAATAATGTTCCAGCATAGAAATTTGTCCTGCAATGTTCCCTCCTCTTTTCCCACATTGTGTTGCTCTGATGAATGCCTTGAGCATGGAACGACTTAAGCCAGCAAGTATTCCTCGCCGGCCACCTCTCGCTGTGCAAGATGTATGCCGTGGACCCTTTGAACGCTGCCAAGCAAAACGCAGAGCAGTGACCATAAAAGCGAGGAGAGAGCATGCACGAAGCACACTAGTTCTGTCTAGTGCTTTCCGTGCAGAGAGGCGGCAAAGCTGAATGCCGTGTCCGAGCTTCACAACTCGCTGGAGCACAGAAAGCCAAGAATGAAGAGGCAGAACACAGCCTTGGTTTCAGCAGCTTCCGGGACTGCAAAAGTTCAGCAATAGCTCTGTCCAAGCAGAACTCGGCTGAGAATGCTCTCGCAGCTTGGGAAAGTTAGGCGCAGCCGTTGACCAGTTCTGCCCGTGGCCACAGGTTGCTTCTTCCACCTTCACTGTGGCAGAGCTTTTGCGGAACAGAGAGGGCATTCTTCCAGTGCGTGTTCTCCAAGGAGCTGTGAAAGAGAGCCTAGCACGCTGTCTCGCTGATACTGGCTTTCGGCAAGCAGGCGTGCCGCACCGCCTACATTCTGCACTCTGGCAGCCTAGTTGCCAGCTTTCGGCAGCTGCTGTCCTAGCAAGGAAGCTCAGGAAGTCAAAGCCAGTGCCGGGCGGCACCTTTCTGCTTTGCCCGCCTAAGCGGCGTCACGCTCCCATGGATACGGTGTCCTTTCCCTCTGCAGTGCGTCTGCCGAGTTGCTCTCTGCCTCTCGGAGCATAAGGGCAAAGGACAATGTTTTCCACAGCAGGGTAGAAATGGCATTGCTAGCAGGAAAGCTGGATGCCTTGGAACTGTCCCCTTAGCCCTTGCCACTCACTTCAGGCTCGTGCGCTGAGCAGAACAGCCTGCTGTTCTGAAGCTTCGCTGGCTGCCGTTCGTGACCAGATGCGCTTTCCTACCCAAGGAGGCGAAGCGCTGTCTATTTCTCGCACCGAGCACGCTGCTCCTGGCTTTGGCTTCTGCCGCAACGAGCTCGCTACGCGCGCTTTTCTTCTCAACCCCGTGCGCCCTTGCGTTCTGCCTTTCTTGTCTCGTGAATGGAGACGGAAAGCTTCTCGGCTACAACTCGCCGAGAACAACTGCGGCTACACATTAAGCTCGCCCGGAACGCCCTGCTGAAACTTGCCTTCTGGCGCCACATTCACGGGGCAGCCGTCTTTCTTCGGCCACCTGCCAAGTGGCCCCATATCGCCGCGCTCGTTGCACTCCGCTTGTCAGATTGGCTTACCGCGGCGCTGATTTCAGCCTGGCCAAATACTAGCGCTGCGGAGAGCTGTCTCGCAGACAATAATGTTCCAGCGTAGGAATTTGTCCTGCAATGTTCCCTCCTCTTTTCCCACATTGTGTTGCTCTGATGAATGCCTTGAGCATGGAACGACTTAAGCCAGCAAGTATTCCTCGCCGGCCACCTCTCGCTGTGCAAGATGTATGCCGTGGACCCTTTGAACGCTGCCAAGCAAAACGCAGAGCAGTGACCATAAAAGCGAGGAGAGAGCATGCACGAAGCACACTACTTCTGTCTAGTGCTTTCCGTGCAGAGAGGCGGCAAAGCTGAATGCCGTGTCCGAGCTTCACAACTCGCTGGAGCACTGGAAGGCAAGAATGAAGAGGCAGAACACAGCCTTGGTTTCAGCAGCTTCCGGGACTGCAAAAGTTCAGCAATAGCTCTGTCCAAGCAGAACTCGGCTGAGAATGCTCTCGCAGCTTGGGAAAGTTAGGCGCAGCCCTTGACCAGATCTGCCCGTGGCCACAGGTTGCTTCTTCCACCTTCACTCTGGCAGAGCTTTTGCGGAACAGAGAGGGCATTCTTCCAGTGTGTGTTCTCCAAGGAGCTGTGAAAGAGAGCCTAGCACGCTGTCTCGCTGATACAGGCTTTCGGCAAGCAGGCGTGCCGCACCGCCTACATTCTGCACTCTGGCAGCCTAGTTGCCAGCTTTCGGCAGCTGCTGTCCTAGCAAGGAAGCTCAGGAAGTCAAAGCCAGTGCCGGGCGGCACCTTTCTGCTTTGCCCGCCTAAGCGGCGTCACGCTCCCACGGATACGGTGTCCTTTCCCTCTGCACTGCGTCTGCCGATTTGCTCTCTGCCTCTCGGAGCATAAGGGCAAAGGACAATGTTTTCCACAGCAGGGTAGAAATGGCATTGCTAGCAGGAAAGCTAGATGCCTTGGAACTGTCCCCTTAGCCCTTGCCACTCACTTCAGGCTCGTACGCTGAGCAGCACAGCCTGCTGTTCTGAAGCTTCGCTGCCTGCCGTTCGTGACCAGATGCGCTTTCTTACCCAAGGAGGCGAAGCGCCGTCTATTTCTCGCACCGAGCACGCTGCTCCTGGCTTTGGCTTCTGCCGCAACGAGCTCGCTACGCGCACTTTTCTTCTCAACCCTGTGCGCCCTTGCGTTCTGCCTTTCTTGTCTCGTGAATGGAGACGGAAAGCTTCTCGGCTACAACTCGCCTAGAACAACTGCGGCTACACATTAAGCTCGCCCGGAACGCCCTGCCTAAACTTGCCTTCTGGCACCACATTCACGGGGCAGCCGTCTTTCTTCGGCCACCTGCCAAGTGGCCCCATATCGCCGCGCTCGTTGCACTCCGCTTGTCAGATTGGCTTACCGCGGCGCTGATTTCAGCCTGGCCAAATACTAGCGCTGCGGAGAGCTGTCTCGCAGACAATAATGTTCCAGCATAGGAATTTGTCCTGCAATGTTCCCTCCTCTTTTCCCACATTGTGTTGCTCTGATGAATGCCTTGAGCATGGAACGACTTAAGCCAGCAAGTATTCCTCGCCGGCCACCTCTCGCTGTGCAAGATGTATGCCGTGGACCCTTTGAACGCTGCCAAGCAAAACGCAGAGCAGTGACCATAAAAGCGAGGAGAGAGCATGCACGAAGCACAATAGTTCTGTCTAGTGCTTTCCGTGCAGAGAGGCGGCAAAGCTGAATGCCGTGTCCGAGCTTCACAACTCGCTGGAGCACTGGAAGGCAAGAATGAAGAGGCAGAACACAGCCTTGGTTTCAGCAGCTTCCGGGACTGCAAAAGTTCAGCAATAGCTCTGTCCAAGCAGAACTCGGCTGAGAATGCTCTCGCAGCTTGGGAAAGTTAGGCGCAGCCATTGACCAGCTCTGCCCGTGGCCACAGGTTGCTTCTTCCACCTTCACTGTGGCAGAGCTTTTGCGGAACAGAGAGGGCATTCTTCCAGTGCGTGTTCTCCAAGGAGCTGTGAAAGAGAGCCTAGCACGCTGTCTTGCTTACACTGGCTTTCGGCAAGCAGGCGTGCCGCCCCGCCTACATTCTGCACTCTGGCAGCCTAGTTGCCAGCTTTCGGCAGCTGCTGTCCTATCAAGGAAGCTCAGGAAGTCAAAGCCAGTGCCGGGCGGCACCTTTCTGCTTTGCCCGCCTAAGCGGCGTCACGCTCCCACGGATACGGTGTCCTTTCCCTCTGCACTGCGTCTGCCGAGTTGCTCTCTGCCTCTCGGAGCATAAGGGCAAAGGACAATGTTTTCCACAGCAGGGTAGAAATGGCATTGCTAGCAGGAAAGCTGGATGCCTTGGAACTGTCCCCTTAGCCCTTGCCACTCACTGCAGGCTCGTACGCTGAGCAGAACAGCCCGCTGTTCTGAAGCTTCGCTGGATGCCGTTCGTGACCAGCTGCGCTTTCCTACCCAAGGAGGCGAAGCGCCGTCTATTTCTCGCACCGAGCACGCTGCTCCTGGCTTTCGCTTCTGCCGCAACGAGCTCGCTACTCGCACTTTTCTTCTCAACCCTGTGCGCCCTTGCGTTCTGCCTTTCTTGTCTCGTGAATGGAGACGGAAAGCTTCTCGGCTACAACTCGCCGAGAACAACTGCGGCTACACATTATGCTCGCCCGGAACGCCCTGCCTAAACTTGCCTTCTGGCACCACATTCACGGGGCAGCCGTCTTTCTTCGGCCACCTGCCAAGTGGCCCCATATCGCCGCGCTCGTTGCACTCCGCTTGTCAGATTGGCTTACCGCGGCGCTGATTTCAGCCTGGCCAAATACTAGCGCTGCGGAGAGCTGTCTCGCAGACAATAATGTTCCAGCATAGAAATTTGTCCTGCAATGTTCCCTCCTCTTTTCCCACATTGTGTTGCTCTGATGAATGCCTTGAGCATGGAACGACTTAAGCCAGCAAGTATTCCTCGCCGGCCACCTCTCGCTGTGCAAGATGTATGCCGTGGACCCTTTGAATGCTGCCAAGCAAAAAGCAGAGCAGTGACCATAAAAGCGAGGAGAGAGCATGCACGAAGCACACTAGTTCTGTCTAGTGCTTTCCGTGCAGAGAGGCGGCAAAGCTGAATGCCGTGTCCGAGCTTCACAACTCGCTGGAGCACAGAAAGCCAAGAATGAAGAGGCAGAACACAGCCTTGGTTTCAGCAGCTTCCGGGACTGCAAAAGTTCAGCAATAGCTCTGTCCAAGCAGAACTCGGCTGAGAATGCTCTCGCAGCTTGGGAAAGTTAGGCGCAGTCCTTGACCAGCTCTGCCCGTGGCCACAGGTTGCTTCTTCCACCTTTACTGTGGCAGAGCTTTTGCGGAACAGAGAGGGCATTCTTCCAGTGCGTGTTCTCCAAGGAGCTGTGAAAGAGAGCCTAGCACGCTGTCTCGCTGATACTGGCTTTCGGCAAGCAGGCGTGCCGCACCGCCTACATTCTGCACTCTGGCAGCCTAGTTGCCAGCTTTCGGCAGCTGCTGTCCTAGCAAGGAAGCTCAGGAAGTCAAAGCCAGTGCCGGGCGGCACCTTTCTGCTTTGCCCGCCTAAGCGGCGTCACGCTCCCATGGATACGGTGTCCTTTCCCTCTGCAGTGCGTCTGCCGAGTTGCTCTCTGCCTCTCGGAGCATAAGGGCAAAGGACAATGTTTTCCACAGCAGGGTAGAAATGGCATTGCTAGCAGGAAAGCTGGATGCCTTGGAACTGTCCCCTTAGCCCTTGCCACTCACTGCAGGCTCGTACGCTGAGCAGAACAGCCCGCTGTTCTGAAGCTTCGCTGGATGCCGTTCGTGACCAGCTGCGCTTTCCTACCCAAGGAGGCGAAGCGCCGTCTATTTCTCGCACCGAGCACGCTGCTCCTGGCTTTCGCTTCTGCCGCAACGAGCTCGCTACTCGCACTTTTCTTCTCAACCCTGTGCGCCCTTGCGTTCTGCCTTTCTTGTCTCGTGAATGGAGACGGAAAGCTTCTCGGCTACAACTCGCCGAGAACAACTGCGGCTACACATTATGCTCGCCCGGAACGCCCTGCCTAAACTTGCCTTCTGGCACCACATTCACGGGGCAGCCGTCTTTCTTCGGCCACCTGCCAAGTGGCCCCATATCGCCGCGCTCGTTGCACTCCGCTTGTCAGATTGGCTTACCGCGGCGCTGATTTCAGCCTGGCCAAATACTAGCGCTGCGGAGAGCTGTCTCGCAGACAATAATGTTCCAGCATAGAAATTTGTCCTGCAATGTTCCCTCCTCTTTTCCCACATTGTGTTGCTCTGATGAATGCCTTGAGCATGGAACGACTTAAGCCAGCAAGTATTCCTCGCCGGCCACCTCTCGCTGTGCAAGATGTATGCCGTGGACCCTTTGAATGCTGCCAAGCAAAAAGCAGAGCAGTGACCATAAAAGCGAGGAGAGAGCATGCACGAAGCACACTAGTTCTGTCTAGTGCTTTCCGTGCAGAGAGGCGGCAAAGCTGAATGCCGTGTCCGAGCTTCACAACTCGCTGGAGCACAGAAAGCCAAGAATGAAGAGGCAGAACACAGCCTTGGTTTCAGCAGCTTCCGGGACTGCAAAAGTTCAGCAATAGCTCTGTCCAAGCAGAACTCGGCTGAGAATGCTCTCGCAGCTTGGGAAAGTTAGGCGCAGTCCTTGACCAGATCTGCCCGTGGCCACAGGTTGCTTCTTCCACCTTTACTGTGGCAGAGCTTTTGCGGAACAGAGAGGGCATTCTTCCAGTGCGTGTTCTCCAAGGAGCTGTGAAAGAGAGCCTAGCACGCTGTCTCGCTGATACTGGCTTTCGGCAAGCAGGCGTGCCGCACCGCCTACATTCTGCACTCTGGCAGCCTAGTTGCCAGCTTTCGGCAGCTGCTGTCCTAGCAAGGAAGCTCAGGAAGTCAAAGCCAGTGCCGGGCGGCACCTTTCTGCTTTGCCCGCCTAAGCGGCGTCACGCTCCCATGGATACGGTGTCCTTTCCCTCTGCAGTGCGTCTGCCGAGTTGCTCTCTGCCTCTCGGAGCATAAGGGCAAAGGACAATGTTTTCCACAGCAGGGTAGAAATGGCATTGCTAGCAGGAAAGCTAGATGCTTTGGAACTGTCCCCTTAGCCCTTGCCACTCACTTCAGGCTCGTACGCTGAGCAGCACAGCCTGCTGTTCTGAAGCTTCGCTGGCTGCCGTTAGTGACCAGATGCGCTTTCTTACCCAAGGAGGCGAAGCGCCGTCTATTTCTCGCACCGAGCACGCTGCTCCTGGCTTTGGCTTCTGCCGCAACGAGCTCGCTACGCGCACTTTTCTTCTCAACCCCGTGCGCCCTTGCGTTCTGCCTTTCTTGTCTCGTGAATGGAGACGGAAAGCTTCTCGGCTACAACTCGCCTAGAACAACTGCGGCTACACATTAAGCTCGCCCGGAACGCCCTGCCTAAACTTGCCTTCTGGCACCACATTCACGGGGCAGCCGTCTTTCTTCGGCCACCTGCCAAGTGGCCCCATATCGCCGCGCTCGTTGCACTCCGCTTGTCAGATTGGCTTACCGCGGCGCTGATTTCAGCCTGGCCAAATACTAGCGCTGCGGAGAGCTGTCTCGCAGACAATAATGTTCCAGCATAGGAATTTGTCCTGCAATGTTCCCTCCTCTTTTCCCACATTGTGTTGCTCTGATGAATGCCTTGAGCATGGAACGACTTAAGCCAGCAAGTATTCCTCGCCGGCCACCTCTCGCTGTGCAAGATGTATGCCGTGGACCCTTTGAACGCTGCCAAGCAAAAAGCAGAGCAGTGACCATAAAAGCGAGGAGAGAGCATGCACGAAGCACACTAGTTCTGTCTAGTGCTTTCCGTGCAGAGAGGCGGCAAAGCTGAATGTCGTGTCCGAGCTTCACAACTCGCTGGAGCACTGGAAGGCAAGAATGAAGAGGCAGAACACAGCCTTGGTTTCAGCATCTTCCGGGACTGCAAAAGTTCAGCAATAGCTCTGTCCAAGCAGAACTCGGCTGAGAATGCTCTCGCAGCTTGGGAAAGTTAGGCGCAGCCGTTGACCAGTTCTGCCCGTGGCCACAGGTTGCTTCTTCCACCTTCACTGTGGCAGAGCTTTTGCGGAACAGAGAGGGCATTCTTCCAGTGCGTGTTCTCCAAGGAGCTGTGAAAGAGAGCCTAGCACGCTGTCTCGCTGATACTGGCTTTCGGCAAGCAGGCGTGCCGCACCGCCTACATTCTGCACTCTGGCAGCCTAGTTGCCAGCTTTCGGCAGCTGCTGTCCTAGCAAGGAAGCTCAGGAAGTCAAAGCCAGTGCCGGGCGGCACCTTTCTGCTTTGCCCGCCTAAGCGGCGTCACGCTCCCATGGATACGGTGTCCTTTCCCTCTGCAGTGCGTCTGCCGAGTTGC
This sequence comes from Cinclus cinclus, assembly GCF_963662255.1. Lineage (NCBI taxonomy): Eukaryota > Metazoa > Chordata > Aves > Passeriformes > Cinclidae > Cinclus > Cinclus cinclus. Next base: position 677,577 of record NW_026912246.1, on the reverse strand, counting down.
TCTCTGCCTCTCGGAGCATAAGGGCAAAGGACAATGTTTTCCACAGCAGGGTAGAAATGGCATTGCTAGCAGGAAAGCTGGATGCCTTGGAACTGTCCCCTTAGCCCTTGCCACTCACTTCAGGCTCGTGCGCTGAGCAGAACAGCCTGCTGTTCTGAAGCTTCGCTGGCTGCCGTTCGTGACCAGATGCGCTTTCCTACCCAAGGAGGCGAAGCGCTGTCTATTTCTCGCACCGAGCACGCTGCTCCTGGCTTTGGCTTCTGCCGCAACGAGCTCGCTACGCGCGCTTTTCTTCTCAACCCTGTGCGCCCTTGCGTTCTGCCTTTCTTGTCTCGTGAATGGAGACGGAAAGCTTCTCGGCTACAACTCGCCTAGAACAACTGCGGCTACACATTAAGCTCGCCCGGAACGCCCTGCTGAAACTTGCCTTCTGGCACCACATTCACGGGGCTGCCGTCTTTCTTCGGCCACCTGCCAAGTGGCCCCATATCGCCGCGCTCGTTGCACTCCGCTTGTCAGATTGGCTTACCGCGGCGCTGATTTCAGCCTGGCCAAATACTAGCGCTGCGGAGAGCTGTCTCGCAGACAATAATGTTCCAGCATAGAAATTTGTCCTGCAATGTTCCCTCCTCTTTTCCCACATTGTGTTGCTCTGATGAATGCCTTGAGCATGGAACGACTTAAGCCAGCAAGTATTCCTCGCCGGCCACCTCTCGCTGTGCAAGATGTATGCCGTGGACCCTTTGAACGCTGCCAAGCAAAACGCAGAGCAGTGACCATAAAAGCGAGGAGAGAGCATGCACGAAGCACACTAGTTCTGTCTAGTGCTTTCCGTGCAGAGAGGCGGCAAAGCTGAATGCCGTGTCCGAGCTTCACAACTCGCTGGAGCACAGAAAGCCAAGAATGAAGAGGCAGAACACAGCCTTGGTTTCAGCAGCTTCCGGGACTGCAAAAGTTCAGCAATAGCTCTGTCCAAGCAGAACTCGGCTGAGAATGCTCTCGCAGCTTGGGAAAGTTAGGCGCAGCCGTTGACCAGTTCTGCCCGTGGCCACAGGTTGCTTCTTCCACCTTCACTGTGGCAGAGCTTTTGCGGAACAGAGAGGGCATTCTTCCAGTGCGTGTTCTCCAAGGAGCTGTGAAAGAGAGCCTAGCACGCTGTCTCGCTGATACTGGCTTTCGGCAAGCAGGCGTGCCGCACCGCCTACATTCTGCACTCTGGCAGCCTAGTTGCCAGCTTTCGGCAGCTGCTGTCCTAGCAAGGAAGCTCAGGAAGTCAAAGCCAGTGCCGGGCGGCACCTTTCTGCTTTGCCCGCCTAAGCGGCGTCACGCTCCCATGGATACGGTGTCCTTTCCCTCTGCAGTGCGTCTGCCGAGTTGCTCTCTGCCTCTCGGAGCATAAGGGCAAAGGACAATGTTTTCCACAGCAGGGTAGAAATGGCATTGCTAGCAGGAAAGCTGGATGCCTTGGAACTGTCCCCTTAGCCCTTGCCACTCACTTCAGGCTCGTGCGCTGAGCAGAACAGCCTGCTGTTCTGAAGCTTCGCTGGCTGCCGTTCGTGACCAGATGCGCTTTCCTACCCAAGGAGGCGAAGCGCTGTCTATTTCTCGCACCGAGCACGCTGCTCCTGGCTTTGGCTTCTGCCGCAACGAGCTCGCTACGCGCGCTTTTCTTCTCAACCCCGTGCGCCCTTGCGTTCTGCCTTTCTTGTCTCGTGAATGGAGACGGAAAGCTTCTCGGCTACAA